>NC_137679.1:38256663-38279163 GCF_963989245.1 Nansenia antarctica | reverse complement strand
AGAAAAGCCACTTGTTATAAAGTGAAGCTCTGACGTTGCTTTCCGTAAACGAAGTGACTCGACTGTGTCCCGCCCCGTCACTCTTGTTCTGAGAGATCCCTCTGAGGTAGATTCATCCTGACACCAGCTACTGAAGTCTGACCCCCCCAGTTCATACTGTAAAGCCAGAGGAGGCTGGCGAAGGTAGAAATCGGAGGACGGACTCATCGTACACCCATGGAACGGAATGAGGCACGGTATCAAACCAAACGCGTGCGTTTACAATGAGCCCCTCCTCTCCGATTCCTACCTTCAACAGCCTCCCCTGCTGTGACCCCCCCCCCCCCCCCCCCAGTCCAACAACAACCTCCAGTCACCTCCCCTTACCCCCCCTATCCCCTAGCTGCTTCCTCGTCTGCAGATCTGAAGTAGCATGACTGGTGTAAGCAATTATGGCAAATCGGCCTTAAGCCTATTAGAAGCTATCCATCGCCATACTGCTTATACTCCATGGGGCTTGGTCTCTGGACTGTTCGCTAGAGATCAGGGGTGGCTGGTGGAGGCAGTGATGGGACCTCATTGTAACGCATGGAACGGAATGGAGGAATGGAGGAATGGAGGACGGAGGTCGATACCTAATTTCTCATTATCATCCCATGCATTGCAATGAGCCCGTCCTCCGATTTCTGCCTCTCCCCTGGTAGAGATGGTCATGGAGAGGTGTCGACTTTTCCCTCTTTCTCTTGTAGGACTCTTGTGACTCTTGTACTGTAAGCCAAGGTAGTGTTACTGTCCCTGTTGCTACCAAAACACAGTAAATGGCCAGTGGATCAAGCAGAAACCAAGTGTAGCTAATTAGACAGGGAACCGTTACTGTACAAGAGCTGTTGAATGTTGTTGTTATTGTTGTTTATTGTTGTTGTTGTTGTTCGATATGCATTTTGCAAAATGCCATCGTTTTGGTAATCTGCAGATTTCAGATTTACTAATTGCCTTTTGTTTGTTCGTTTGAGTTTCTTTGAGCAGATGCCAGCGTACTTGTGTGCTGTGTTTCGCTTCTGAGCTAGGGTGTGTTTAGAATCTGGCGTGAGGATTTTACCAAGTAACGTTGAATACAACGTTGAGAACTGTCAAGTGACAACTGCCTGAGCCAGGGGAGGCTGGTGGAGGTAGAAATCGGAGGACGGGCTCCATTGTAAAGCATGGAATGCAATGAAGGATGGTATCAAACACACGTTTAAAACCATTCCTCATTCCTTTGCATTACAATGAGTCGGACCTCCGATTTCTACCTCCACCAGCCTCCCCTGGTTCAAGCCCGGACTTCTACTGCCAGTCGAATCTTCATCTGAAATCTGACACAACCATAACGTGCACTGCTCTTTGCCAAAGCCCTTAATCCTCATCTACCACTTTTAACTACAAGTAATCATATAGGAAAGCATATAACCATAATATGGATATCGTACTATACAGAGAGAGAGATCTATATTTATCTTTAAATTACACCTTGTGAGATGTGGGGTGATATTTTTAATGCAGAGACATTAGATTAATTAACCTGTTTTAACTTGTATCATAGCTTGTGTATATTTTTGTAAAAGGTCGCCTCACTATTGTAGACAGAAATATGGCCTAATCAAGCATTTTATCACTGAACAAAAAGGGTGGGGGCATTTTTTTTGGAAGGTTTTTTGGTACCTGTGTGAGTGTGTGTTCGCGTGTCCGTACGTGTGTTTGCATACATGAGTGTGAGTGTGAGTGCGCGTGTGCGTGTGCGTGTGCGTGCGTGTGTTTGCATACATGAGTGTGAGTGCGCGTGTGCGTGTGCGTGCGTGTGCGTGCATACCTGTATTGTTCTACTGTCCTGCCAGATTACTAAACATAAATGAAATGTGTGTATCTTTGTAATTCCGGTTCTTTCAGTCGTGTAGTGATGCTTCTGTCAGAGATAAACAACGTGATATAACGTCAACCAGAGAACCATCGATGTTGCTGCTGTATAAAGGCAGAGGCACTTTACCCTGCCCTCCTGTCAGTGTGTGGACGTGTGAACAATGTGGACAAAAAAGAGACTTTCTGATTCTGTGTTGTATGTATCTATGGAGTGAACTTAACTAATAGTGGGCACTATTGTCAAAAAACAATTAGTGTTACGTTTCACCCTCCCTGTTGAAGGCTTTATGAATTAAAATGCACTTATGTTGTAGAGCTCGATGTGATGTTGACTTCACCACCCTGAACCCGACAGTAAAGATCCAGCTCGTACCGACGACAACGCGCAGCCTTGCTGTCCTCTCTGCTTTCTGCTTTGTGGGGTCTTCTGCAGTTACAGCGCTCTAGGCCTGTCATTTCTACAAATGCAGCTTTATTTCTCTAACTAAAGGATGTTATGAATTAAAATGTCCTCTGAAATTACCTTTTCCTCACTGTGTGGTTATTTGAGTGGACTTAACAGTTCTGTAGAAAGAGAGAGAGAGAGGATCAAATGAGGATTTCTCTGATTTCTACCTCCACCAGACAGACACTCCACTGGTTAAGACCCAATTCCACATATCAAAATGACTGAATATGACTCAGTTATGTAAGCGTTAATGCAGTCTGATCACATCCGAACCTGTTTTATAACACAGATTATACCATCACCCTTTCCATCCGGTCTCAAAGCCGTTTACATGGATGATATCTACTGCGCTGCTCAGAGACGTCACGTGAGCACTATCATATAGTTGTTACAGCACTATGTAATCCCATGGCGGTGAATATAGCCATATGCCTGGTGTCATATGGTGGCCATGTAGAGAGGCAGAGCAGGGCGTAGCACAGAGGTAGAACAGCTCTACATGTTAATACAGTGATGCTTGAAAGTGTGAACCCCATTTTTTTGGGTTTTTACCATGAAATTACCAGAACCAATATTTTATATCTGACATGTTTATGTTTACCAATTCCATATATTGGTTCTTCGGCGTATGGGTAGTTGTTTTCCTCTCCACTCCACCAGGCTCGGGGCCGAGGGGCTACCCTTTTACCACCCCGAGACCTGGTTGAGGGGCTCACCCGGGCTATATTTCTGGACACCCCTCCAGAAGCCACGTCATCGTGCAATATGTTGGTTTAGAGTGAATCATGCGTGTAGTAGGACAACTAAATAATAAAGAAATTAGTCCAGGTGCAAAAATAAGTTGCACCTGCACTCATTTCTCTCAAAAAAAAAAAACTACTACATGCATGATTCCCTCTAAACCAGACTGGTTCCGATTAAATAAAGATGTCATGGTAAAAACTAAAATAATCTATAATTGCACATACTTTCAAGCATCACTGTATATCTATGATGTGGTTCTAGAAGGTCAATCATCAGAAAGCAACCAATCAGATACTCACAGATGGATATATATATATATCCATCTGTGAGTATCTGATTGGTTGCTTTCTGATATATATATATATGTTAGACATGTTTGTGACGTAGGCCTACTGAGTAGACGTGATTAGTCTGATCCTCCATCCTCCATCTTCTCTGTTTGGGCCTGTCATTCATGGCAATCTAGCAAACTAGACAGTTTAATGTGTTGCTGCGGCAACAATCACGATACACATCTATCCGGTGTGTACCTCAATCTCAAACGCGGTCGCTTTTATTGACGAAGGGTGGGAAGAGGGGATGAGCGGGGAATGGGTTGCTTCTCTGGGACGTGGCTGTTGATTGACATTTTTGTGAGACTGTACGTCATTAGTGTCCATTCCGACGATGGCTATGAGGATTCTATTGAATGTCCCTCTGTCTTCCTGTGAAGTTGCGATTGGTTTAGTGGAAATCGACATGAGCAACCAGCTTGCTGCCAAGTCTGTCTCTGCTGTCTCCCGCCGTAAGGCAGAGGGAGAGGGGGATACAGAGAGAAAGGGAAAGGGGGGAGGGAGAGGGAGAGAGAGAAGAGAGAGGGAAAGGGCGAGCGGACATTGGAAGGGAAAGGCCACGAGCTAATACTCTGTTCCGTTCCCAAGGTCAACGATGACTCACAGAAACCAATCCATCAAATCTGTTGCCATGGCGTTAACCCCTGGCGTTATTGCCCTTATGAGGAGCTCTGAGGAAGATGACTGTACTAGCCCTGTGGAGAGAGGGGGCGAGAGTAATAACATGTTATTGGAAGCCATATACCACACCCAGACATCGTTCAATTTAATATCAATAAAAGCCATTAGCCCTTGAAAATGGCGTGGGCTTGTGCTGACTCATGGTAAATGGATTAGGCCGTCCCTGGGCTCCAGTGAGCAGTAACACCAAGGCAGTGTAACATGTCACAGTGTGTCTGTCCTGTCCTGCCGTCAATGAGCCCGTCCTCCGATTTCTACCTCCACCAGCCTCCCCTGGTGTACAGTGTTGCGATGCTTGGTCGCTTAAGAGTTGTTTCTGTTCTAAAAATGTTCTTATGTTTTCTACACAGCACTCTCACCATTTCCTCTTCTGCTGTTCTGGAAAAAATGGACCGTCAAAACGATGCCAATTAAAATGTACATTTGAGTAATATTACTACACGGTTACCATGGCACCAGTTCCCAGAAGGATCCTGATGAGAGGCGGTTCATGGAAGGCGGGGGAGAGGGAGCAGCTGATCTAGAGGCCAAAACACGGGGCTACTGCCCCGGAACCTGGGGAGGCAGACATCAGAGGGAGGGCTCATTGTAATGTATGGAATGAGAAATGAGAGTGTTTGATCCTGTTCGGAAATTCCATTCCATGCAGTACATTTAGCCCATCCTCTGATTTCTACCTCCCCCAGCCTCCTCTGTCAGACACCCAGGACTCAGAGGGTAATTACAGGAGAGATCCACCACTTAGCATTGGAGGTGTAATTCTCCATGGGACTTTCTCCTTATGAACAGTACATAATGTTATTAATTTGTAGACTTAAAAACAGTTGCCCAAGTAAAGTGTTATCAGTTTTTTGTCTTTTTTTTTTTTTTTAAATATGCATTTGAACATTTACTGGGATGTGCATTATTATATCCCTATTATATCGCACTTGTAGAGCATGGTTGAAACTCATTTGTATTCACGACACAATGTTCCCTGGTACATTAGAAAAACAAACGCTTCCTGATAGAATAAATTAACATTTGACAAAGAATAGTGTCAATGCATTCTCATTCACTTCATCAGCACAGACTCAATAATAACGCATTTAGTTTGTGTAATGCTTTTCTCAAAGGTACTCAAAGGCACTTTATATCCATGGACACCAACGTGCTGCTGTCACAACCCAGCACATTAGCTAGGATAACAACGCTTTGGTGAGTCACTGTGTGTGTGCACATGTCCTGTTCTTTATCATGAGAATACAAATGATAAATAGACAGTAAGGGGAGGCTGGTCGAGGTAGAAATCGGGGGACGGGCCACATTGTAAAGCATGGAAGGGAATGAGGAATCGTATCAAACACACCTGTTTAATACCATTCCTCATTCCATTCCGTGCATTACAATGAGGCCTGTCCTTCCATTTCTACCTCCACCAGCCTCCCCTGACACACAGGTGCAGGTGCAGGTTCAGTGAACAGTATCAGTGAGAGGGGCCACCCACCGCAGAATAAATATCCACGGCTTGGTGTTAGACTGAGACAGAGTAGTCCTGTCTGTTGGCCTGCCTTGTTTACCCCCCCCGGGGCCACACAGTACTGTCTGCTGCCCAGCACTGCCGCCCAGCACTGCCAGCTCCAACACACACAGGAACACAGCTCGCCATTCATCACCATTTCTAATAAAGAGTGAAGAAGGAACAGAAGAAAAGGGTTAGAGAATGTGTGCTCTGACAACATCTGTTGGTCCTCTTGCACCCTGCCCATGTGACCCTGAGGGTGATGTCATAGTGGCGTGCCCATTCAGCCCGTGCCAACAGTGGGTATTCAACAGCTTGTTGCTCATTGGCCAATCAAAGGCAGGGATTGTATTGTCAGCTCCCTCCAAGACAATGCCAGACTTATTGTGCTGGTGCTAACATTTTTATTTGCATTTTTATACATCAGACCAAGGAACTAAAATGTCCCAATAAAATTCCACTGCATCTTTCCCAGTTTTCATAGCAGCTTGACAACGCAAACACTTTCCCATTACTGTAGCTGAGTTCAGTGACAGTGGGACACTGGGACAGGCTCTTTCTCACAACCATCACTACTTTTCCCCCTTCCCCAAATCTTGTGCAACTATGTCAACTAGAGTCTACACCCAGTACTCAAGTTGTAAAAGAAAATCAGGGGGGATGGTGGATTTGATGATCAATGTCACTGCATGTGTGCGTGCCCCCTCGGTCACAGTATTTTACTCAATATGCGCAAAAGTAAATGTTGAAATAGCAGTAATACCACGTTCACTGATAAAATGACATAACGGATGGAAAGGGTTTTAGAAGGGGTTTTTAGAGTTTTAGAATGGGGATGATTTTGACCGTTTTTCTTTCAGGGAGTGCTGTCTACCCCCCCCCCCCCCCCCCCCCCCTTTTCAACTCAGAGACCGGTGGCTGGCCACGGCAGCACAATCGTCACATTGTTTCACCTCCTTTCTCATGCAGAGAGAGATTATTTAGGCTTCAGTCTTCCCTTCATCGCCGCCACATTACGTCATGGCCAAACGACATTACATCATCCCTAAATTCAGAGGCACTTTAGGAAGAAGGCCGTGGTCTTCTGAGAGCTATAGTGAGTCTAAAGTACATCCCCATTAGAGGAGGCTGGTGGAGGTAGAAATCGGAGGACAGACAGGCTCATTGTAATGCATGGAATGGTATGAGAAATGGTATCAAACACATGTCTGCTGTAAGGGAATTTTCCTGGCTACACAGTGTACAGTTTTTTTTTTACCTTTGCCTGCTTGCAAAAGGTAATTATGTGAAGCGCATTGAGTCGCAATATTGTGAGAAATGCGCTATACAAATAAAACTTGATTTGATTTGATTTGATACGATTCCTGATTCCATTCCATGCATTTACAATGAGCCTGTCCTCCGATTTCTACCCCCACCAGCCTCCACTGCTATACACGAGGCTATATAGTACATCCACATTCTGATTAAGACATGGGCCTGGTTGACAAAGCGTTTGGTTTGCACCTGTTATTTTCAAGAGGGAACACATAAAAGAATAAAAACACAAAATGTAATCACGAGAGGAGAGAAGGATACAGTACAGGAAAGATACTGACTAACTTTCATGTTATTCTCTTTGGTTATGTTTTCTCATTCCCATATCAAAACAACAGGTGCAAACATTGCATCGGTGCAGCCGCCAAGCTAATCTTGTCCGTTGAGATGTTTACAGAAGCACACTGTGGTGGAATTATGTGTCTTATATTATATATCCATATTGTTTAAGCATATTGAGTTTTCTATGAAATTCTCAACATCATTATGGAGGTAGGAGGTAGAGCCGCCGTCTAATGATCGCACGGTTGGCAGATCGGCGGTTCGAGCCCCGCTGGCCACATGTCGAAGTGTCCTTGGGCAAGACACTGAACCCCAAATTGCTCCCAGTGAGCGGGCCAGCGCCTTGTATGGTAGCTTGCCGCCATTGGTGTGTGAATGGGTGAATGAGTGGCTGTTGTAAAGCGCTTTGGATAAAGGCAGTCCATTTACCATTATTGGTCATCAAAATGATCAACAACAAAGACAGTTGACGCTTGTAATTTTTTCCTCAATAAATGTTGCTTTATTGGAGATCACCACACTTTTTCCTTTTACAATAAATCTGCTGAAGTTCTATTTTTCCTTTAAGTTTTTAAAGAGAGATACAGAAGAATATTGCACTTAAAACAAGAGATGAAAGAAGAAGAAGAATCATGGAGAGCGCAGAAAAGCAGGAAAAAAACGATCACAATGCCTTCTTTACAGCACGGCCAGCGGCAGGACAGCACACCAGGCCACATGTGCTTTCTTAGTACCACCCACAGTTAGCTTCATTAATATACATGTTTTAAAATAGCATTTTCTATTTAACTCCATTTTAAACTATTACATACAGGATTAGTTTACATGCACATACAAGCAGGAAACATTGGAATGATGTAGTCTTTTACGATGATTGGTTCACGTCAGGATTCACAGGAGTTTGGGGAGAAAGTGAGGTCTTTTTGTTATATTTGTTGTTTGTTTGTTTTCTTTGAAAAATTAACCATGTGTACGATTACAAATCTTCTAAGATATAAAATGTATTGACGGAGTGATCTGAGTCACTCTATCTGGCAGTCTGGTTTGTGTGTGTTCTGGTTAGCATAACGTCTAGATGTATTGTACGTATGCAGTGTTGATAATAGCCTTTAGAATGATGCATTTTGACGTAAGTTAAGAGTTGAATCAATAACACCTTGGAGTGAAGGACCACAGATGGTTAAATGATCTGGCCACCTCCTCAGCATGATAAACTAGTAAGTCAACATCAGGGGAGGCTGGTGGAGGTAGAAATCGTAGGATGGGCTCATTGTGATGCATGGAATGGAATTAGGAATGGTATCACACATATTCTAATTCCATTCCATGCCCGTCCTACGATTTCTACCTCCACCAGCTTCCCCAGGTCAACATCATATGCCCTCATATATCAAGAAATAGCCTGAAATCGTTGTTCAGCTATATCTAGCAGCCATGTTTGTCATACTGTGTAGAGTATGTCATGCTATGTAAAGGCAATAACCTGTACAGTCTTCAACCACCACCAGTCTCTAAAAATAGTTTTTTTTTTGAAGAACTTAGAAATAGTACCTACTGTAATCACTCACTTGACACAAGACTCAGACGTCCTGTACCTCACAGCAAAACAAAGCAGCTTTTTAATGGATTTAAGCTCTTCAGCTTCACCACCACGTTGGTTAGACAGACTAGATGAGAGAGGGCGAAGAAGATCATACTAAGAACTGACTTTCTGCACTGATTTCCACTGATGACTGTTACTAGTATAGGCGACGACGGGCCAGAAAAGTATATTAAAAGTATACTACAGTATACTAACCATAATGTACTGTACAGTAACCAAGGCAACCAAAGATCTATGTCCTCCGTGCGGAGGACGTAAAGGTAATCTGCTTCTTCATATTCTGACTAATAGGAACCACGGGATTAGTTCTAGGACGTTCTAGGACGCTGTAGCTCCGGAACACTCTCAGGACCACACACTCTGCTCTTCTGCATGGTCTCTAGTACACGTGTGCGCAATGAGCGTCAACATTCAGCAACAGAAACAAAACATCGCAGCATTCAAAGCATGTTAACAGGAAGCGTTTCTCTTTTCTTTGTCTCGTTGCTATTATTTACATGCATGTGCCATAATTATGAGATTATTATCAGAAAGACTGTTATACGTGTACGCTGTACAGCAGAATGCTCTAATTGTGAGATGGCACAAACGTCTTATATTTTCCCAATTCCCTCAACAAAGTGTGTTGGTCTTCGAATTTGTTCTCGATTCAGATTTCATCAAAGTTATAAACTGTTATGGAAACACTGAAAATAAAATTCTTAAGTATTTAGACACCATATGACATAAATAAACAACATTCCAAGGCATTGAGTCAAGGTGATTGTGGCAGAGCCAAAACCTTTTGAACTCTGAACTCTGGTCCCTATGAGTTAAACATCTCCGCTGGCCAGGGCCAACTCAAAACACCTCTAACCCATTTCCATGAGTAAACAAAGTAACGATACAGCACAAAATTAAATAATACCTTCTACTTCCCCTCAACAGCACTCTTTCTTTCTCTAATTACAATCTACAATCTTTTTTTAGCTACTAGATAAAAGTGAACAATAAATATAAGTGGGTATTTTTTTTAGATGAATAGGCAGAGAAGTTTGTTTGTTTTTGAACACTAGTAGCTGTGTCTGCGATGGTGTTGCTATTTTGTGCTTCTCGTTAGTCATCATCTTCAGGGAAACTAAAGCCCTGTGATTGGAATACTGATTTGATTGGTAAAAGTGCCATCTTGTAGTATTTTTGGACCTTTGCTTTCAGTTCACAGATCATACTGAAACACTCACAACAACAGTGGAATGTGGGCAACTTGCCAGGGGAGGCTGGTGGAGGTACAACATCGGAGGACAGACTCATTGTGATGCATAGAATGGAATGAAACCATTCCGTTCCATGCATTTACAATGAGCCCGTCCTCCGATTTCTATCTCCACCAGCCTCCACTGACACTGGCCCATCTAGCCTCTAACACAGGACAGAGTCTCTATATGACTCTGCCACAACAGACTCCTCAAGCACACATCTGTCTATGTCTCTCTTCAGCACACACCAGGACAGAAAGGCACAGGTGGGAAAGGCTAACCTCAGCTATCTACCAAACCGTCCCACTATGTTTATCAGTGCAGTGGCTTACGCATGGCACACACACCACACACAGGGAACAGTCTTACGACACCTCAAACACCAGGTTCACAATCCTCTCAAGGTTACAGGGCCACCTCACCTCCACCTCCACCTGCTCCTATTGCTGGGTAATCATAACTGGGTTCCAGGGGGAGGCTGGCGGAGGTAGAAATCGGAGGACGGGCTCATTGTAACGCACCGAATGGAATGAGCGTAATGTTTGAAACCATTCCTCATTCCATTCCATGCACTACAATGAGGCCTGTCCTCCGATTTCTACCTCTGCCAGCCTCCACTGCTGGAGTACATTCCTCACACTTTTACAGTGTTATCATTTGAAGCAAATCCTTCAATCAAGCCCGTGTCTTTCAAAGGGTCATGTTTGACAGAGCAATCTGAGCATGATTACATCATCTGCATTTGTTTCACCGCCACAGAGCTTCTTTTTGTTGTTGTTGTAAAATGGAGATTAGTTGTCTTATGATCGTGTAGTATCTCTCCTCCTCTATTTGTCTCCAGTGAGTTGATTTGTACAAGCCAGCTGCTTAGAATGTCCGCCACTACTGAACCACCATACTAACCGCCGTTATAAGCAAAGTAAGCAAGCTATGACGCAACGGTCCATGACCTAGTTGTAAAGATCTGGAGATTATCCTCTTTTCTTTTTTTTTCTCTTTCTTTACACACTACACGGCCGACCCGAACCATACTGTGCCGGCTCAGATATTTTCTTTGCACATTGTCCTTTCCGGCACTGTTCCAGCATGGTGGATGTGTAGCCAGGCCGGCCCACTATAGTTCAGCTCGGCTCAGCTCTGCAGCTCTGCAGTGTGAAATAGGCTTGAGTGGGAACACTCCTACATGTAGCAGACTCGACAATCTGAAACCACTGATTGTGATGATTCACTGTATGAATATATATATGATAAAGAAATCCATGACAATTGATTTTCACCTTTCAAATAAAACATTGAAATTGCATGACACACTTATACTTATACACGAATACTTATACACTGCAAATATAATTTTCCAAACATTTCAAAGACTATTGGAGAATATTATCACTATGTCACTGTGCCATAATGCACAAAGTTCAACAACAGGAATGATATTGTTTGGATGAATAGCACACTCATCTCGTGGTAAATAAACCCTGTATTGTAACTTACTGCCAATGACAAACCCTGTGCTGTGTGTTACTGCCATTGGCGTTAGTATGTATGGCGTACAACAACTAAACACAACAACTTATAGTGTAGAGTTTATAACTTCATCAGATGAAGGTGAATTCATATGCAACTGAAAACAAATCTATTGTTGTTGGCTGGTAGGGCAACGTTGTGCTTTGATTTCGTCCAATTAGAGGAAAATTATGTAGCTGCATTATATTAATATTAATCAGGCAACATTAATCAATTAAACGTTTTCCCCAGTATAACTGGGAATGTCTCACGAATATCCCTTTGTGACTAAATTGAGATTTATGAGTATTCTCTTGGCTAAGAGTATTTTCTTGGCAAAACAGCCATTGCCTTAAAGGGCCAAGAAACAAAAGCACAATGAAAATATGATAGCTCAGACAAGCTTCACTCTGCTTTAAGACTATTTTTAACTGGATGTCATAAAGTATGCACTTTGTGTATTTTTCTTCCTGTTTATGGTCATGGTAATTGGAAAAGCACCTTCATAGTACAAATGATGATAATAACCAAGCATGTGGCTGTTGAATATGAAATAAAACCCCTAGAAAAGTAAGGCTGGTAGCCAGATCGTTCTCAGCTTTAGCCACCCCTCATTGACAGTGGCGGTGCCTAAAACAGAAACATATTTGGGTACCAGACTATAGAAAAGACAGATTAAAAACACAGATATTAAACCGGGGAAGCTGTGTGTTCCATCAAAGAGAGAGAGAGAGAGGGGAAAGAGACAAGAGAGACGAGAGAGAGAGAGAGAGAGAGAGAGAGAGAGAGAGAGAGAGAGAGAGAGAGAGAGAGAGAGAGAGAGAGAGAGAGAGAGAGAGAGAGAGAGAGAGAGAGAGAGAGAAGGGGTCTCAGAACTCAATCTTGCAGGCGGGGAAAGACTCGTCCTGCATGACCACAGTGCTGCTGCTAGCCAGGACCATGATGTTGAGGTCCTGCTGCCTCTCGTGGGTCTGCTGGTACCATTCACGGGTCACCTCTGTGTCATGAGTGGGGATCAGCGTCACCTAGGGGGTGAGTGGGGGAGAAAGAGAAAGAGAGAGAGAGTTTGATTTTGATTTGTTTTGAGAGAGAAGAGAGAGAGAGAGGGGGAGAGAGAGAGAGAGAGAGATGACATTGGATGGGAAGGATAATATATACAGTAAATACAATATAGAGGTATAGGGAAAGCAATTCAAGGCAGTGAATAAAGGCAGGAAGAATAGAGGTAAGAGAAGAGGTGGAGGAGAATAAACATGATGAAAGTTGAAGGGGATGTACTACATAACATTGACTGCTTTTATCTAAGGCTGGCTGTGGTGCAGGGCAGACCGGTGGAGGTAGAACGGGCTTGATCACATGTTTGATACCATACCTCGTTCCATTCCATTTCATGCATTACAATGAGCCTGTGCTCCGATTTCTGCATGCACCATCCTCCCCTGCTGTGGTGGTGAACTTGGGGAGGTACCCTAGATACCCTAGAGTGTTACCTGAAGGTTAGATCCCCACTGGGCCTTGCCCTCCAGTAGTGCATCCAGAACCCTTCGGCTGGGCTCCTCGCTGCTGGTGTCGTTCCCGCTCACGACGTAGTACGCAGAGCGAACCCGCTTGAAGAACTCCTGGTCCACGTTTTTAGCACTGCAGTGGTTGGGGATGTAGGCCAGGTCTACGTAGATGGGAGCCCCGGGGGGAACCACTGAACTGGACTTCTGAGAGCCTGGATGGTGAGTCAAGGGATGGTAAGTCAGAATATTATATATGATATTATATAATATATAAGAATACCCTTCTTAGATATAGATAATGAACACTTTCTAATGTAGATGGGAGAACATAATGACAAAGTGGACAATGTCTAAAATTGTATGAAATAGGGATACGTTTAAAAGGACAATCTGGGATTGAAAGTGGCTCCCTGCCACTTTTTTGGGAAAACAGATGGGATGGGGGCTGGAGAGACGCAACCACTCTTAAATGTATAGCCAGAACTATGGATGCAAGGACTGACCATCCATGAGATCCAAAATAATAGTTTTAACCCAAAAGCTTGCAGCTTAAAACATTTAAAGGTCAGTATTAACATTTTTCATTTACCTGAGCTACTCTTGACGCCGTTGGCCAGGCTTTTGCCTGGGTTGTAGCTGGACCTGGAGAGGTCGTCGTCTCTGGAGGCCTGTCCGTCCGACAGACGGGACATCCTGGAGCTCTTCTCCGCCTCCTTCTTCTTCAGCGAGGAGCTGCGAGGAGAGGCGGTCTGTTTCACCGGCATGGGAGACCTCTTACGCCTGGCTGGAGACGCCGACTTGGGCTTTCCTGACGCCTTCCTCAAACCTTTAGGTTTGGGGTCTTTCTTGAGGGGGGTGTCGGCCGCTCGGTTGAGATCGTTGGTCAGCGTGTCGGGGTCCACCATGCAGACGTCGGGGTGAGGGGGTTGGGGGTGGGGGTCCATGAGGGGTGCGGGAGGGGGGTCGTGGCTCCTCCCAGACGAGGAGGAGTGGTGGTTGCCCCCTCCCATGGCGGAGGACTTATCGACAGGGAGGTACTCTGTATCCTCATCGGAGTCCACGTTTCCTTCGCCAGAGTCTGACTGGGACGGCAGAGACTCGCTGACGGAGGTTGGGGGTGTGTCCTCTCCAGCCAAGGCCAGCCCTCCAGATACCCCTCCTGGGTTGTGGGGCCAGCTGCTCTGGGCGTGGTGGGGCTGGGGGGCGTGAGGCTGCTTGTGATCCCTCCTCTTGACCGACAGGTCATGCTCGTCCCCCTCCTGCGATTGGTCGCTCCTGCGTCCTCGCTCCTCGTCCTCTTCGTCGCTGGACAGCTGTTGCATGCTGGGGTTGATGAAGGAGGGCGAGAGGTCTCCTTTGCACTGCCTGTGCTCCGAGGCGGAGTAACCGGGCGAGGCGGATTTGGTGTAGGAGGAGGTGGCTCCTCTGCACACGTCAGGAGGGAGGTCGGTGTCGCTGTCGTCGTCGTCGTCATCGTCAACGTGGTCGTCTCTTCCTCCTCGGTTCGCCTCCTCCGCGTAGAAGGGGGAGCGGAAGGAGTGGTCGGTGGAGGAGAGGGAGAGAGGGCGGGCGGGGCGCTCCGGCTCCATCTCACACTCCTCCTCAAACTCATCCTCGTGGCGGTAGTGGGCAGGGGAGTCCCCAGGAACCATGCCCATCTGAGGCTTCTGCATCTCCCACTCATAGGAGCTCCTCATCTTCCTGTCCTCCAGGTAGCTGGCCCCCATGCTGGGGTCTGCTTTCCCCAGGCCTGGGGACACACTGCCTGCTGCTCCAGGGGTGACGGGAGAGCTCATGCTGACCTCAGTGGGGCCATTGGCTGTGTCCGGCTTGGTCGTCGACTGCAGAGAGGAGGGCATGTATGAGCTGAGCACGTCCGGGAGACCGCCCCCTGTCTTAGCGGTGGTGGTAGTGGTGGTGGTGGCGGTGGCGCTGTGTTCATCAGAGAAGGAGAGGTTGCCTGCCAGGGCGGTGGAAGGAGACCTGTGGCCTGTTAGGGCCATCTCACGCATGTAACTCTCCTCGTCCTCCTCCTCCTCGCTACTGTCAGAGTCTCCAAAGTAGTGTTTGCCAGTCGAGTCCGGGCGGGGTGACGAGGTGACGCCGAACAGGCCCGTATTGATGGGCTCCTTCTCCTTGTGTGGCGGAGAGGGCTGAGAGAAGAGCCCCGCTGAGGCCCCAAACCCACCGGCAGCCTGCAGCTTGGACTCCTCCGCCCACTCAGGCTTGTAGAAGCAGTCTGACTGGGGACCTTTGTCCACGACCCCGCCTGCAGCAGAGGCCAAATGCTCCTTCTTCTCGTTGTCCGCTGAGGCGGAGGAGAGAGAGGGGAAGGGTTTGATCTCTTCGAAGGGGCTGAGAGGGGAGAACCGGGCCAGACTTGGGGTGGATGTAGCCGTGGTAGTGGCGGTTGTTATCTGTTTCTCAGACACCTCTAAATATTCATCTTTACTCACCAAGCCTCCAGAGCTGGAGAAGGGAGAGTCCATGACCAGAGAGTGTTCGTCTTTAAAGGAGGAGTACTCAAACCCGGCACTGTCCATGTCGTGTTTGGAGAGAGGGTCCGAGGCGGTGGCGGGGGTCTCCAGATCCTCCCCGAACTGCCGGCTGGTGGAGAGAGAGCCTGATGTAGAGGAGGAGTGGCTGTACGAGGAGGAGGAAGAGTAGGCCGTGGCGGAGGTGGTGGTGTAATGGAAGCCAGAGGACACCGCTGTGTCCCCTGCTTTCTTACTCACAATTTCTGGCGTCTTTTGTTTATCAAACTCATGCTCAGCTCTCTCGCTGTGGTAATATTTGTCATCTGTTGACTTCAGAGAGAATTCATCTTTTCCGTCTTCTTTCCCTGTGGTCTGGCTGGAGTCTTTCTCCCCTCCGTATGAGTAATCAAACCCAGAGTAGCCAAAGAACCCTGTGGAGCCCATGTCAGTAGGTTTTCCACTGAACGGTGGGAATGAGCTGTCGGCTTTGCCCTTCTGGAAAATATCTTCATTCTTTGTGTACGGACTAGAGCTGTTCATGGTCGACTCAATGTGTCCAGATGTTGTTGTTGTTGGTGATATTGGTGGCTTTCCCTGGCTGTTGAACCCATAGCCAGCCATAGAAACAATAAACTCGGCACCATTAAAAGTCACAGTTTCACTTAATGGACTCTTATCCTGCTTTTCAGATTTCTCTTTGGCACCTTTTTCCATATCTGAGTCACTGGCACCTTCCTCATCGCCCTCCTCCTCCTCTTCGTCATCTTCATCGTCGTCATCATCATCATCATCGTCAACATCATCAACATCATCGTAGTCTTCCTCATCTCTGGCTGTTAGCTTCCGCATATCAACCTCCAGAGCTGCACCTTTGTCATGGTAGCTAATTGTTGAGGTTTTGCCAGCAGCAGAACTGGTCATAGTGGAAAAATTATAGGTGTCCCTCTCCTCAGTGTGACCTGTCAAAGAGAAGGAATCCTTCTCTGATGACAACATTGTGGACGTGGCCTTGGGTTGATCAGCCATGGATGGGAATCTGCTCTCACTGCTGTGCTCGAACATTTCCTCTTCCATCCCTGTGGATTGTCTCCCAGACGTTTTGGACTCAAGCCATGAAGAGGGGGAAGAATCTTTTCCGTAAGAGCTAGTCAATCCCTCTTTCTCTGACACCTTGTCTGTTGCCATTGAGGGGAATGTGGAATCTTTTTTCTGCGTGTCCATCTCACCCTTGAAGCTGTCCTTCCCCATCTCCTCCTTTCCACTGTCCTTTCCCATCTTATCTTTGTGCTCCTGCTGAATACTGGATCCATATGAATATGAGTCGGCAGAGCTTGTTTTGTTGTCATAGATATCAACACTGTAAGAAAACGTCTTGCCATGGACATAGGGGGTGTCCTGTCTTCTCTCTCTCTCTCTATCCTCCTCTGAGCCTTTCTCTCTGGCCTCTCGCTCTGGGCAAGCGTACAGACTGAAATGAACACTTTTCTCTGCATCAATCATATCTGTTTTGTCAGATAGTTCTGCGTCCTTTTTGTGATCTTTAGAGTCGAATGCTTTGCTTTGCTCTACTGATAAAGGTCTGGACCCTGTGCGACTTGGAGAAACAACATCATCCTTTTCATCATAATCATCATCATCATCATCTTCCTCGTCTGAGTACATGACCCGGGGTTTAGGTTTTTGGTCTGTGGTATCAGAGACCTGTGTCTTGTCTGCGGCCTTGGCCTGTGTATTCTGCAGATACTTGGATAAGATGTCAACCTCCTCAGCGAATTCTTTGTGTTTCTCTTGCTCAGTGATTTTCTGTTCTTTAGGAGATTTAGCGTCACATGTGTATTCATCATCTAGGAACCTCCCCTCCTTCTCATCCAGAAGCTTAGCTTTAACACAGGGTTTAAGATCCGCTTTCACATAATAATCATCTTCTTCATCCTCCTCCTCTTCCTCGTCTGATTCTTCAAATGTTGTCCTGTCACCATAGAGACCCTTGTCTGCCAGCATGGCGGATTTGTCTGTTTTCTGCGTCTCTGTTTTAGTTTTGTCCATTTTGTCCTCTTTGTCCTCCATCTTGTGAGCCCTTTCCTCTGTGGGGGAGTGGCAACTGCTGGTGGTGACAGACTGAGTAGGAGAGGCCAGCTTCATGGTGCTATCATCTGGGCTGAAACATCTCTCCTCACTGTCCTGCATAGAGCCGGACAAAAACCCACTGGCGAAAGATGGAGGAGGAGAGACAGGCTTCATTCCAAATCCAATCTTTGACTCCTCTTTGTAGAGGGGATCTTGTTTCCCTTTTCCCTCAGCCGCCGGGAGAGAGGACATAGAGAAAAGTGGCGGAGCTGTCATGAAGGAGGGAGGAGATTTCTCTTTCTCTAGGAGCAACATGGCTGCCGCGTGCTCATAGCCCTCCTGGAGTTTCCCTAGAGGAATGTCAACATTGGGAGTCTGGTCTTCATCCTCATCCTCCTCTTCATCCTCCTCCACGGGGACGGGCTTGATCCTCCCACCAGCCTCCATCTCGGGAACTATGGGCTGGTACTCCTCTGACGGAGGGGACTTGAAGCACTTATCCTCCTCCAGAGAGGACGTGGGAGAGATGGTTCCAGCGGA
The DNA here is from genome assembly GCF_963989245.1 of Nansenia antarctica. Lineage (NCBI taxonomy): Eukaryota > Metazoa > Chordata > Actinopteri > Argentiniformes > Microstomatidae > Nansenia > Nansenia antarctica. Next base: position 38,261,050 of record NC_137679.1, on the reverse strand, counting down.
GTGGAGGTGGTCCTTCCCGTGGGTGGCCTCCGTGCGGGACGGGACGCTGTTGATAGTGTCCAGCTGCAGAGAACTTCTCCCTGTCTCTTCAGTCTTCAGGGCCGTCACTGACGCTATGGACTGGTCCTCTGCCACGGAGGTGGGGAAAGAGGACAGTTTGTCATACTCTGTGATGGAGGTGGCTGAGGAGATGTGCTCTTCCTCTGCTAGGGGGGCGGTGATGATGCTAGGGTAGGCCGCTAACACAGGATCGTGGCCCCCCATGTAGCCTCTGGCTTTAATGTCAGAGGCCCTCATCTCCCTCATGCCGTGCATGGAGTCGAAGGATCCAGGGACATCAGGGACAGAGATGTCATAGGAGCCCACGTCGTAGTGGAGCGGTGGGATCCTGTCCTCCGTGTCCTCGTGGATATCCTCGTCAGAGATGGTCTGCTCTGTCTCAGAATACCCAGGGATGGTTTCATCCTGGATGTATGAGATGTGCTCAGAGGCGGTAGCAGAGGCAGCTGCTGGGCCAGAGGAGGCTGTGGTTGAAAAGGGTTTATGTTCAGTTGGCTTGGAGTCCCACTCTTTTCCTGATTTCTCCTTTTTAGCTTCCTCTGTTTTGTATTTCCGCTCCTGGTCATCCTCCGCTCCCTCCAGATCTGCTTTCTCAATAACATCGCCCTCTTCCTCAGAGCTGTCGCTCTTCTTTGGCTTTGTGGAGTATTTGTCATATTTCTCCATTTTCTCCATTTTCTCCTCTTCATATTTTCTATCCACACTAGCATTTCCTTTCACATCCCTCTCTTCCTTCTTCCCCATATCCGCAGTCTTCTTCAATACATCCCCTTCTTTGTTGCTCTCCTCTTCCTCGTCGTCATCATCATCGTCGTCATCATCATCATCGTCATCCATGTCAGCACCCTCATCCTCATCCCTCTCTGCCAGTTTGGCTGGAGATTTAGATAGAGTAGAAGTTGTTATTACCTCATCAGAGGAAATCAGGGGAGGGAGTTTAGAATCTGCGAATCCAGGACGCACAGACATCACATCATTCTGTATGGCTCCACTCCCCAGCTTGAAGAGCTCATCTTGTTTCAGAACTTCAAAGTCCTTGGTGAGATCCTCTGGAGAGGAGACAATGGACCTGTCTGCCAATGCAGCCTTCTCTTCAGGGGCTTTCTTTGGCACCGGCTTTTTCTCAACTGTCGGTTCTTTCACAGTCTTGTTTTTGTCTGTCTTGTTTTTGTCCATCTTGGGTTTGGCCTGTGTCTTGTTGGCCTTGTGTAGGGTCTTTCTGACCTCAGGGGTAAAGGGCTTCAGGTCAGGCTTGGTGATCTTTCTCAGCTCTGGCTTACTTGGATCCTTCTTTTTATCCTCCTTCACTTTTGTTTCTTTTTTCTCTTCTTTTTTCACCTTCTCTTCTTTTTTCACCTTCTCTTCTTTTTTCACCTTCTCTTCTTTTTTCACCTTCTCTTCCTTTTTGACATTGTCATCTTTCTTCACCTCACGCTTTTCTTTCTTGATCTCTTTCTTTTCATTTTCTTTCTTGATTTCTTTCTTTTCATTTTCTTTCTTGATCTCTTTCTTTTCGTTGTCTTTCTTCTCGTCCATCTTGATCGGCTTTTCCTTGAGGTTTTTCTTCACTGTTTTCTCCTTGGACAGTTTCTTCTTCTCCAGTTTGGCTGCCTCAGGTGCCGCCTCGCTGTTTTTCAGCTGTTTGTTGGCTTTCACACTATCACTCCTCACTTTCCTCTCCTCCTTCTTTTCGGATTTATTCTCCTTAGTCGAGTCACTTTTGGATTCCTCCTCCTGTCCATTAGCCTCTTTCTTGGTCGCCTTAGAGACCGAGGGCGATTTGGGGGATTTTAGGCTCTCTTTGCTGTCAGTTCTTGACCTCATTTTTGTTTGTTTTATGATTGGAGGCGGCACTCCAGAGGATATATCTTTCTGAGTGGCCACTGGGTACCGAAGAAAATCTAGGTGCTTCAGCTTCTCAAGCCCTTCTAAGATTTTGTTCTGTGGCGCATTTCCCGGGAAAAGCACCCTGACTATCTTCTCCGTGGGACTATGAGGAATCCATACGATAAGAGCTGTTACTGAAGTCAAGTAAGGGACTGAGATTTCTCCGTCTTTACCATTGGACATCGTAATCCCAGTCTTGGCCTTGCTGTTACCAGCCCACTTCTGCATAAGGAACTGCATCTCTTTGCTTTCCTTCACAGGGTTCAGAACATACATGTCTAACTTGCCAACGCCCAGCTTATGGAAAAGAGTGAGGGGTTCCAGGGTGTTGGTAACTACCCTGTGAAGAGGTTCAGGCTTGATGCCAAGCTTGTTGAGGTACTGCAACGTGAGGGATGCCTCCTCGATGCTCCGCTTTACTTTCAGCGCTGACTCAGGCATCCGAAGCTTCTCGGGGACGTTGAAAAACACCACACCGATCTCAGGGGAGATCAGGTTCTTCATCCAGTCACTGTAGGTGTTTGATCCCGATCCCTGGGACTGCTCCTCCTCCTGCTCCGCGATCTTCCTCTGCAACAGCCCATTGATTCCAGGGAGGTTGTCCGCCCCGATGTGGGTGAGCAGCACCGAGTCGATCCTGTCCAGGTGTCTAACCAGCTTCCAGAAACACGCCTTTCGTTCGGACCCTCCGTCCACCAGGATATTGAAGCCGTTGACGGCGAACAGGGCGGAGTCACCCCTGCCCCCGGGAAAGATGTAGCAACATGGCTTGGACAGCTTCAGAAAGCCCCCGGAGGTGGGGGGCTCCAGGAGGTCAAAGGGCGACGGGATGTCCACCGTTTCCGAAACGTACTCTGTGAACTCTGTGACTCCCTCCATGTCGGGAAGCACGGGGTCAGGGTTCAGATGGTATTCCAAAAAGTTCTGGAGGTGCGTCTGCTCCTGGCTATGGCCCAGGGAGCTCCAGCCCCCGTCTCCCAGACAGGAAACTGTTAGACTGGGCTTCTTGTCTGACGATGCGCTGGACAGGACCTCGCTCACCTGGGAGAGGGGGAATCGCAGATAAAAACATTATATTAGATTTTGTTTAACTGAGTAATCATGATAGAAATCATGATGTTTTTTGTCCATTAGAAGACTTCGAACATCTATAGTTAAATGTTATTATTTCATGTTCATGGCACACTGGCTGCATTAGAGCTAATATGGAATTGAATCAGTCCAGTTTCAATCACCCATAGAACAACTCCCTTACAACTCTGTGGTATGTTAGGTAATTGCATTCCAAATCCTGTGTAATTAAAGTCCAATAAGTACCAATGCGTACATGTGACGGTCATCTTATAGTAAAGTCTTGCCTACTAGTATAACTTACTCTGGGATCAGAGATGATGTCAGAGAAGTGTCTCCAGGTAAATGCTCCACCCTGTAGTAAGATGTCTCCGCCCTGCTCGGAGCTCTGACCAGTCAGGACCAGCAGCTTCTGTCCAGCAGAGTTAGTGATCAGAGAACAGATCTGGAGCAGGAGAGAGAGAGAGAGAGAGAGAGAGAGAGAGAGAGAGAGAGAGAGAGAGAGAGAGAGAGAGAGAGAGAGAGAGAGAGAACACAACAATTGATGAGATTAGCATGCTGCGAGTGTCACACATTTGAAGCATCAAATATAAAAATATATACCTTACCAGTAAACTAAATCGGAAGAGTAATTTCATTAAAACGGTTATATTGACAAACATCAAACACGACACTGTATTTACTGTGTCAAAGCCATTGCTGTTACCTTTTCTTTGTCTTTTCTGTGCCCTCTGTTATCTAGTCTTGTGTGACTCATACAGTACGTACCTCTGAAGCAGTGGTTTCCTCTGACGGGTTCACCAACACCACAGTCTCTAGGACATCACCCTTATACTGTAGGATTCTCTGCCCTGGAGAGGAAACAAAAAGACAACAAAACACAAGGATAAGAAAGACAAAAAACAACAACATCAACAACATTCTAGTCATGGATCCACGGTTTCCTGGAGTAACTCAGGGCTAAGTGCCTTAAGCTTCGTGCACACCGCGAACCGTGACCCACCGTTCTGACGCAACCTGGTGGGATGGGCTTGACGCATGTCGCATGCGATGCAGACGCAACATGTGTGCACAGCGGGGGAAGTTTGAGCAAAAAGTTTTAACAATGGAGGAGCAATTGATTCTTGCCGTCTCTGGCCAACCAAAAGTTTGATACAGCTACATGCTGATACAGCTACATGTTGATACATATGTAAGGTGAATAGTGAGTTAACATGTTTATTAGTTGTATCCCTTCCTTGTTGTAAAACGTGTTGTTGTTGAACATGTCTGTGACTGAGATAGACTAGATACTACGGAGGATGTTATCATAGTGTCTGTGATGCTAACGGCGCCATCTTTGCTAGCCTGTGGAGACGCTATGATAGCA
>NC_137679.1:38241663-38251663 GCF_963989245.1 Nansenia antarctica | reverse complement strand
TGGGTCATACCTGGACCTCACCTGGGTCGTACCTGGGTCATACCTGGGTCATACCTGGACCTCACCTGGGTCATACCTGGGTCATACCTGGGTCATACCTGGACCTCACCTGGGTCGTACCTGGGTCATACCTGGGTCATACCTGGACCTCACCTGGGTCATACCTGAGCAGTACCTGAGCCCATATTCACATATTCGTGGAGCCAGCCACCTGTCCATATACTCTTATTCAAAAGATCAAACTGATCATAGACCAGCGCTCCTTAGTGACTATGGGCCCTGAGAGAGCATAGAATAGCCGAAAGCTCTGTCTACTGAAGCATCAGCTCCAATTGACATAGAACAGGGTGGCCTATAACAGTGACTCTTGTATTTTATAATGAGCTTCTGTATGCATTGCCAGAGATTGCTTCAGTGAGAACACTAATGCAAACTTTCAAACGTTAATGTTCTACTTGTTAACTATAACTACTGGATCTGATTGAAAACGTAGAACAGCGTGCTCATAAAACAAACATTAACGCCTTGTGATTAGTCTGAAAGACTAATTAGCATACCATCACTTCCACTCCAATAATTACTTATGTTACATTAAGTCATTATCATGTCCAAGGGCAATCTGGAGTTAATACCTGTCTATCATTAAAACATGATTCATCCACACAAGCTTGCCAGATATGATCATTATTCCTCAACATTGGGCTGAAGTCTGTGTTCCACACCATCTCCCAACACTGCTTATGCGTTAGGAAACCTAACAGAGCTTAGCCCTAAATGCAGTACTCAGTGCTGCCTAAATGAATGAGAATGATTGGCCACATCTAGGGCTATTTCAGCCAGTGGACGCTGGTGGAGGTAGAAAAGCGGAAGACGGACTCGTTGTAATGCATGGAATGGAATAAGGAATGGTAGGATACTATTCACTACTAATGTAGGATACTATTCCTCATTCCATTCCATGCATCACAATGAGCCCATCTTCTGATGTGTGTTGAGGTGTGGTATCTGGAATAGAAGCCTATGGTGTTCTTCAGATTTCATGCACATCCTGTATGTCGCTCTGGACGAGGGTATATATTCTAAATGATTGATATTGCAATCTAAATATAGGATAGGTGCTTGGCCACATACTGTGGGGTCTACCTTAAGCCTCTTAGACCTGGAGAAACATGCTTTAATTACTGACAGGCTCAGGGCTGATCCCACTGTCCAGCTAACACCCGACTATCCCCTTGTGTGTGTGTGTGTGTGTGTGTGTGTGTGTGTGTGTGTGTGTGTGTGTGCTTCTGTGTGTGTGTGTGCTTCTGTGTGTGTCTGTGAGAGTGTGTGCGTGTGTGTGTGTGTGTGTGTGTGTGTGTGTGTGAGAGTGTGTGCGTGTGTGTGTGTGTGTGTGTGTGCGTGTGTGTGTGTGTGTGTGTGTGTGTGTGTGTGTGCGTGTGTGTGTGTGTGTGTGTGTGTGTGTGTGTGTGTGTGTGTGTGTGCATGCCTGTGCAATAAACTCCTCAATTTATTGCCCTCTGGGCAAATCTGGCCATAATATTGACACTGAGTTTCGTACTTATTAAGTGTCCCTGTGTCCCCCTCACATGAAAACTGCATATACTGTAAAACCTTGTAAATCCCTATATAGCACACACCATAAAAAAAACAATGGAGAGGGATGTTGACATAAGACATTGCTTCTTATGGTGTCAAATATGTGTATAAATAAAGATCTGTGCCAAGTTCTAACACTGAAAATGTCTATATCTACACTTACATTTAGTAAATATATATATTAATATATAGATATCTACATTTACATTTAGTAAATATATATATTAATATATATATATACATTTACATTTAGTTTCCCATGTTTTCAGTTTTTTCATTTCATGCTGTATTAATATCATGACTCCAAATCTGTCTCTGCCCCCAATTCCCCTCCCTCTCATCCTCTGCTTACTCCCTGTCTCTACAGTCCAGTTGTACTCTCCTCTCTCCATCAGACAACCAGTGTCCCAGTTTCTCCCTAAACGGAATAACTGTGATTTGGTGAGTGTTTGAGGCCACTGCGTTTAAATCCAGCTAAAGCTTCCGTACTAATCACCCCCATGTTACAGAATCTCAAATCAACCAACGAGGGCAAATATCTGACTTTGTCCTCTCATCTCACCACACCCAGCAGAAGCCATTATACCATCCCATGCTTTTACAACGAGCCCGTCCTCCGTTTTCTACCTCCACCGGCCTCCCCTGTACTCACTCATCCCCACCGCCAGCTGCAGCCACTCAGATATCTCCACAACCTGAAGCAGGCCAATCAGCCAATCAGACGCTCTCTTTCAGCCATAACACATTAGAGCGACGTCTGGTGAATCACAATGAACCACGAGGACCACAGAAAAAGGAGAGAGCAGCACAATGTCACATGATTGGCAGGTCTTAACGCTTGCCAGCCAGCTGCATAATACCAGTTGGGTAAGTACCAGGACAGCGGGGGGAGGGGGGGATGATGTGGAGGATGTTGGATGTCTGATTGTGAATGTGACGGCTGCTGGCTGAGTAAAGAAAACGTTTGACACCTCTCTGTGCCCTTTTGTAGTCCTAGAAACAAAACTATGTCAGTCAGTCACAGGTGCGTTTAGGTTTCAAGAGATATGGAGAGGGATAGATACCCTACGGTGTGCCCACACTGTGTGAAACATGGGAACGGTACACAGCGGAGGCTCAGATGCAAACCAGGGGAGGCTGGTGGAGGTAGAAATCTGAGGACTTTGTAATCCATGGAATGGATTCACGTGGATTCTGGGGGCGTGGCAGTGAGCACAGTAGTCAGGGATGGTCGAGGTCAGAGGGCGTGGAAGGTAGAGGTGAGAGGGTGTGGGTGGTAGAGGTGAGAGGGCGTGGGTGGTCGAGGTCAGAGGGCGTGGAAGGTAGAGGTGAGAGGGTGTGAGTGTGGGTGGTAGAGGTCATGGCAGAGGTCATGGTAGAAGTATGACCTCTACCACCCACGAGCTCTGACCTCTACCATCCACGACTACAGGATGTAGTATACACACTTTCTAGGTAGGAAAGATGTGAGATTATTGATCACATGGCAGAATCACTACTGCTTCAAGTGATGGATTGTAATACTGTCAGTGATGCTGATCAGTTCCAAAAATAAGAATAGGTCATGGTAGAAATAGTTTTAGCTACTCAGCTCGGTGGTCCTCGAATTCTCTCCAGAACAGTTTGAAACTGTTGAGGACCGAGTCACAATTCTGATTCTGATTCTAATTCTGATTCTGATTCTGATGGAGTTTAAACACATGGTGGACAATATCACAGATGGGTGTAATTGTCATTAGGACAGCTGTTTCTATATGTAACTGGAGTATATGTATATGTGTGTGTCTATCTATAGTTTAATGGTTATGTTTAATGTTGTGTCTGTGCATGTAAATTGTTTTGTCTGAAAATAGATTTTATCTCAATGAGACAAACCAAAGGTCAAACCTTAAAGTCACATGACATGACACGGGTCAATATGTAGCTATTATGCATGACTGCATAGTGGTGGTAAAAACATCAGCATAGCCTTGTTTCCAGTGGCTGTATACCTGATAGTGTAGCTCGGAGAAGACTCCATTTTGGTTGTGACTGGGAACTAAAACAATCACACACGGATATACAGTAACCTTTCATAAAAGCTGATAATTACTCCCCTAATAAAATTACAGACCAAACAGGAAGCCATTTTGTTCCTTTGCTGCCACGGTGATGAACAAGAAAAACTCCCTGAAACGTGTTTCCAAGACAACTGCTTGCCTGCACCATCTTATTCCTTTTTCTTTTTTAAAATGGGCAATAAAACACGTGAAAGTGAAGTCTTGGACTGCACTCAACAACAGACGTGTCCAAGTGTGAGTGGGTGAGGGGGGAGAGAGAGAGAGAGAGAGAGAGAGAGAGAGAGAGAGAGAGAGAGAGAGAGAAAGAGAGAGAAAGAGAGAGAGAGAGAGAGAAGCTGACACATACTTAGCTAAGCCTCTGGTGGCGGGGGACTAGTTACAGTAGCTGCCTGGCTGCCTGCTTGCCTGCCTGCTTGTCTGCCTGCCTGCCTGCCTGCCTGCTTGCCTGTCTGTCTGCCTGCTTGCCTGCCTGCCTGCCTGCTTGCCTGCCTGCCTGCCTGCCCGCCTGCCTGCTTGCTTGCCTGCCTGCCTGCCTGCCCGCCTGCCTGCTTGCCTGCCTGCCTGCCTGCCTGCTTGCCTGCCTGCCTGCCTGCCTGCCTGCCCGCCTGCCTGCCTGCCTGCTTGCCTGCCTGCCTGCCTGCCTGCCTGCCTGCCTGCCTGGCTGCCTGCCTGGCTGACAAAGAAGGCTTTTCTGCCCACTCATCGCAGAGGAGAGACCAGCTCTCCATGAGCTCTTAAGTCATCTAAGGAAAAGAGTGATGACGCCTGTGAGCACTTTGGTCCTGGCTATAGAGACATTGTGAGTGTGTGTGTGTGTGTGTGTGTGTGTGTGTGTGTGTGTGTGTGTGTGTCTGTGTGTGTGTGTGTCTGTGTGTGTGTGTGTGTGTGTGTGTGTGTGTGTGTGTCCCATTCCTGTCACTCCCTCTGTCTCCACAGCGCATGGTTCACCTCCTAACCCTGCCTCACCCCGTGTTGCACTGAGGAGTGGGTGAGGAGAACATCACCTGTGGTCATTTAGGAGAAACATTTACTGACCTCAGATTAAACCAGGGCAGGCAGGTGGGGGTACAGTACATATCGGAGGACGGGCTCATTGTAATGCACGTAACGTAATTCCAAGCATTAAAATGAGTCCATACTCAGATGTCTACTAACCCTAACCCACCAGCCTGCACCAGATTAAACCAAAACAGATGAGATGAGAGGAGAACGAGAGAAAATGAGAGGATAATCAGAGGATGAGCCAAAAAGGTTGTGAACCATAGTACATACGGTACATGTGGGAGTGTAAATGAGTGTGTGTATGTGTGTGTATCCTTCCTGTTCACTCTGGTCATGCCGTTATCATAATAGTGTCAACTTGAATACACACTACACTCTGTTGTTGCCGTATGACTATCTTAAGGACCTGAGTGGGCTACCAGCGTTACGGTGGTGGTTTTTGTGAAGCATGTGAGTTCAGTGTGAGGGGTCACCATCTGCAGTAACTGTACAGAACATTGTTATCTAACCGCAAATTCTATTTTAAAACGCTATCCCTTAAGTTTAAACCTAACATTAGGTAACATATAGCCTACATACAGCGGAGTACACAGCGGTTCTCAGCACAGCCACTCTTGTCTGTTAGCTGTCTGTTAGGGGGGTGGGAGGGGGGGGGGGGGGGCTCCCCATCAGGGGGCTGGAGGGGGAGTATATTTTGAGTAATAGAGAGTAATTGTTCATTCACACTGCTGTGTTCTGCTTAATCAATTAGGCCAGACATCCCATCCATCAAGCTGTCATAACTGCCCAGCCCAGGAGAACGTGGGTCGCAGTTCAGGGCTGATGAGACAATCAGGGGAACAACACCGTAGCCTATACATACCACCTACCTTGAAGAGCGATGGTGCTCGGGTAAACATTGAATGAGTGAATGAGTGTTCCATGACCCCCAAAGCAACATTAGTAATGGATTGTTAAGGCCTAATTGTGACCACGCTTGAAAGGGTCCCACTATGTAGATTTTTATTAAATTATAAATCAGTCGCCATCAGGGAATGATGAAGACCGTTCAGTGATTAGTGTTAGATAGTGTTGTTGTGGTGTTAGTCCAAACAAAGCGTTTTCTAAAATCTGGTAGGACACAGTCTAGCCTTTTTTACGTTCCTATTACACATTTGGTTTGTTTATAAGGATATGCAACGTTTGGAAAATGTAGCATTATGCCCGTTTTCAAATGTTCAGTCTGTCCAGCGGGGGCAGCAACACGCACTAAAGACTTCATGCTGGACCATTAAAAATGGTGATTAACATGAGGGAAATCATCTGTAGCAACAGCAAGAAGTCGACCCAGTACGAAACACGGTTTAGAATCGCTTCCATAACCAGGCCATTTGATTCTTGTGACTAAGTGATTCTTAAAAGTGTAGGCTAGTACATTATCAATGACTGTACAGAGATGTTACGCAAATGATTCTGACTGACTGTAAACAAGGGACCTTTATATCCATGATGCTTATCAGTGAAGTGCAATGAAAGGGACTTACAGATCAGATGATGCCACAGATTGAGAAATGTGAAAGATCAATAACACACTCAGCTAGTGTGAAGAAGAGGCTGTGGGAAACGCATGACACATCCCACCTGAAATGACTACTGCTCACTGAAAGCACAGCAAAGCCAACCAGACCAAGGCCGCGGTGATTTAGAACGGTTACAGCTTCCCTCCCATCGACAGACTCAATAGGCTGATGCTTCTGAAACAGCAGAGCAGCCGGTTACGAACAGTCTACACATCCATGGCAGCAGTTTCCCTCCGACAGATGTCTTTAATAAGGTGGTGCTTTAGCAGACATTAAGTCGTTGGCGTAGCAGAGCTGTGTTGTGTTGGCACAAGGTTATGACAGAGAGTGCAAATCCCCAAAGCCTTTCCTTTCTTCCTGGCGGTTCGCTACGCTCGCTTCCTTCTCAAACACACACTGGAGGAGACGGTCTGAGGTCCCGCCCCCTCTTCTCCTCCTTCGCCTCCTTCTCCTCCAATGAGATTTGAGAAGGAGGCGAGGAGGGAGGATAAGAGAAATCAAGAAAAGACTACTTCAGATTTGCCCAGAGAGTGCAAGCAATAACGAGAATAGCTTCTCCAGTGTGGAGAAGGGCATTGATTCACACCTTGATGAGAATGTCTGATAAACGCGTGGCTGCATAAGACCAATTAACATCCTTCCATCTAGCTACTCTCTTGCAGTTACCAACCATTGGTGCAACAGTCCCTGCTGCTGCTGCTGCCAAGCATCTATCTATCTATCCACACCCGGCACCAATATCGCTGAGCTCAGCAAAACCACACACACACACACACACACACACACACACACACACACTCACACACACACACACACACACACACACACACACACACACACACACACACACACACACACACACACACACACACACACACACACACACACCCTGAAGCCAATCCTGCATGGTGGAGCTTGAAGAAACAAAAGACCCCTCTCCTGAGAAAAGGTCTTTGTAGCTGGGACGTGGACAATAAAGGAGTTTTCAATCTATACCTTCTTCTATGCTCTAAAAAAACACAAAAAAAGAAACCGTATAACCATACCAAGAAAATACTGTATAAGGTCCTCATTTGAGTGTAGGCTGGAGAATAATACGATTGTATAAGCTCCAGATTTGTCTGGAAGGTGCAAACATTATTGGTGTAATCAACTGGGTTTTCAATGATTTCCTTTTTTTTTTTTTTTGCAGAGTGCGCTTAACATCAAAGCGGATCATTACAGACACTTAGAGAGATGGAGAATATTCACTAGTCTTAAGAGTCTGACAAGCTTTTGAGTCTGACACATAAAAGAAAAAACACTCATAAAAGGAAAGAAAAAAACTCAAAGCACTAAAGACCTGCCTTCTCACTCAGAGCAGAACATCACATCTTAACAGCTCAGTTATGGCCACTGAATAAACCCTACAGATCCATTAAAACTAGCTATGTCGTGATTTTCTCTTAGCATCCACTCAGTAGACGGTGGGGACAGCCTACTGTCCAATGCGGGCTGTTAGAAAGGAAGAACCCTTAATAGCCAATGTGATCCATGCAACAATGCCCCTCTAAAAGTAGGATCCTATGTAAATGATGTAGGCGTATTCATGTTATGGGTTGTCCTGTTTGACTCATTGGTTTGACTCCAAGGAATCTTCTCTAATATCCCCGAGGTTTATCTCACCCAACATGGATAATCATCATTATAAGACTATTAAGACCAGAAACCCAATTTTGCTGCCATTCCATTTGAGGGTCACAGAGTGCGGCCTGCCACGGCTTGGCTCAAAGGCATCTCAAAGGCAGCTTACCCAAATAATCATATTCATACACATCCTGCTGTCAAAGCACATCATGTAATCTCTCAACAGGGGACCACAGGGCGAGCAGCATCCACATTAAATCTTATAATGCACACACGGTATTGGATGTGAGATTCGCACGCACGCACGCACACGCGCACGCATGCACACACACACACATACATACATACGCACGCACACACACACACACACACGCACACACACACGCACGCACGCACACACACACACACACACACGCACGCACACACACACACACACACACACACACACACACACACACACACACACACACTGTACAAATATAATCTGGTATTGCGCTCGATGATGAAACTACGCCTATAGGTCGGGAGATGCGCTATTTTCTAACATTAAAAAAATGAGGTCACCCAATTCTTCTCGACAGATCTACGACGCAGCTCCGACATCCACATTAAATGTGTCGGTTGCATAACAGTTACCAGACAGAGCCATCGGCCTATTGCACCGACCGTTAGGTCTATTACATGTGTCGGCCGGACACAGTCTGTGCGTAAACATCCCCGCCGCTATTTGCGCTTTTCAGGAATTCTATTTCACACGCGTCGCCCAACGACCCAGTAATTCCTCTACTGATTTGGATTTCCATGTGGCTTCGGCCTAGTCTATTTCGTACGCTACACACCCTTAAACCTGGCTAATATGAACAAACCGGAGGACCATCACATCGGTTAACCGTCTATGCAATAAGAAGGACCCTGACACGGGCTAAACACCATTCCGTTACAAGCTGAACCGCGCGTATCGGCGATGGTATCGTGCGATCAAACGACACCTGCTTAGCCTTATATTTACAACAATAAGCCTATAAAATAGGCTATATTTGACATAATGTCAGCGGAAATATATTAAGAACAGTTCAATAGTTCAATAGCAGAGGCTACCCCTAGCCTATGTCGTTATGCCGAGATGGAAATCATGAGGGAGCAATAGGCTTCCTCCACGGAGCAGGATGACCGACATATGATATGACAGAACTATCGAGCTAATGCACATTTTCGAAGGACATCTAACACTTACCTTCAGTGATGCTGGGTGAGCGTACGGCAGGAAGAAAGCGGTCTAGCAAAGCTGCAAAGCGGAGTGAGTGAATCTCAGTCTGGCTCGGGAAGAGAGGATCTGTCTGTGCGTCGGGCTGTCGGGCTGAGTGGGAGGGGCACGAACACGAGTGGTGTGGAGAGGAACGGTACGGTGGAGGAGAGGATGGACCGAGGGGGGTAAAGAGAGATGCTGCCTGGACGGTGTGATGCACGGTGTAAGGGCCACAACCGGGCCGGTGTGTTCGTCCGCTGGCCAGGAAGTGGTCGTGACCATCCAGCAAATAATGACCCTTTTTCCTGCCAGAATTAGGGTAGGCCTTTAAATGTGCAGAATGCACTTTTATCAGAAAGAAATAGGCTTAATTATCTGATCTGTTATAATAATAAGAATAACCCCCCGCCCCATTGTGCCTTCAGTCAAAGGTCACTAGGTACTATTGTATGTTCACATTGTTGTGTTTTAGTTTTCTCTTACCAGCCCAATATCTTTGTGTGATGGATAATTAGTTAAGTTGAGTGTATTTGACCATTTAAAAAAAAGATTAAAAAAAGATAAATACAATAAGTACAGTACATGAATACAATCTTCGATAACAACACACAATAGTCAAAGGACTTAGTTCCTATAAAGGCTATGCCTACTCAGTTATATGGTGGTATCCTGTTGATATGATTGGTGCTCAGACTGAGTTATTCTCTCCTCACCTCGCAAGTGACATTTCTGGCACGACATAGCTGCTATGACATCACCCTGGTGGTGGCTATACCAACACGGGTAGTGATGAGATGAGTTTTTTTCCCTGTATATGAGTGCTTCGGACGGCTAGAAAGGCACCATAATAAAACCATATAAACGCAATGAATCAATGATTCGTAATCAGGGCTCGTTGAGTGAGTGCCAGT
>NC_137679.1:38229163-38234163 GCF_963989245.1 Nansenia antarctica | reverse complement strand
CTGCCTATTGCATAGGATCCGCCGCACGACCCCGTGGCCGGCAGTCCCAGAGGAGGCCGCCAGGCAGACTAGCTGACTGGCTCCTTGAGCCCAGCACCGTTATTCCGGCACCTAGGGGGCGCTGTTGTGCGACGGATCCTTGTCCGGAAATACTCCTATACCCGCCCTCGGGAGCGGCCGCCCAATATGCCGCTCCCCGTGTGTGCCCCAGCCATATCCGGATCTGGCGAGCTGGGATTCGAACCCAGTCCCCGGTGGGCAGCATGCACTAGTGGTCAGTGCTTAGACCGCTACACCACCGTGGGGCACGGACACACTGTTCTGACAGGATATGACCTGGATCTAAATCAGGGGAGGAAGTCGGGCTCATTGTAATGCATGGTACGGAATGAGGAATGGTATCAAACATGTGTGTTAGATAATTTTATTTTCATACCATTCCTCATTCTATTCGATGCATTATAAAAATAAGCCCATCCTCTGAGCTCCTATCTCCACCAGCCTGCCCTGATCCAAATGTGTCTCTCTGCCCTAAGGATCTGGCACTCTCCTGCTATTTCGGTCCCCAGACTCGCTCCTTATCAAACACACTACGGATGGATGACGTCATAGCAGACTGATGGAAATAGTCACAGTCATAGAAAGGTTCCAGAGAACACAAATATCTATATGTAAAGGGACTCTTCAGAATAACAGAATACCTCATTCCAGCATATTAAACAAACAAAATAAAGTCTTCCCACATCTTATTTGAGTATCTATGTGATGATTCAAAGACGTTGTTTCTCCTTCAGGGAGGACTTTCATAAAACCTTGATACAAATTTGAGCTTTTCAAAAAATGACGGTCGAGAGAGGACGCTGGCGTTGATTGTTCGCCGCTTCTCCGCCCGAAATCTAGGTGTAATTGCAGTATACAGAGTAGATTGACCTACAAAGACACTTAGATTTAGATTGAGTAATCTAAACATTAATTAGACCCTTATACTTTCTTTGATTTCTATTTCTTTTATTTTACTACTTGATCTTTTCAGTTTGTAAAGCGTCTTATAGCGCCTATATAGCGTCTAGAAAAGCGCTATATAAGTCTAATGTATTATTATTATTATTGTTGTTATTATTGTTATTATTATTATGTCTAGATGTCGAAGCAGAGAGAAGTCTCCCTCTGCCTGAGGCTTCGTCGGCCATGATGACTGTGCACATAGAGCTGTGTATTAGCATTCTAGGCACAGGCGAGGGAGGGAGGGAGGGGAGAGGGGGAGCGAGGGAGTGGAGAGAGGAGGGGAGGGAGGGAGAGAGCGGACACATGAGCAGTCCGGTCCCCCTTCTGTCCCAGGTTAAACAGGCTACAACGACTGTCATTGTTAGAAAACGCTGTGTACAAACAGCAACAACCTTGCTACCTCGCCTAGCGTAGGTCACAGAGATAACAACAAACAACAAAAAAGATAAATAATCAGATCTGCACAAACCACACACAACCCTCGCACAGGTCAAGTCATTGAGAGGTCACCTGGGAGTTTGGAGCAGCGGTACAGGGCTTTATAACGGAACCCGGGCAGTAGCCTCTCTTCTCTGCCAGTTAGAGACGAGAGAGATCTCCTCCTCTACTCCTTCACGGTTCTCTCACTCTCCCTGCAGGCTCCCACTAGCAGCGCACCCTGTGTACTCTGACGAGTGTGATGTGTTCATTAGCAAGACACATGCTATCTCAAGGTGCCACGTGCCTAGATGGTGAAAAAAAAACCTGCCTGGTTAAACAGGCAGGATTCCTCTGGTGTTATCTGAATGCCATCTAGACTACTCCTTGAACACTGTGTTGAACATGGAACACCTAGCAGGGGGTGGAGTGTTAAGTAGCAGGCAATCAGTCAGCCAGCATAGCTTGATGAATTCCATTCCGATCGATCGTTTACCTGACCCTTAATTATGGGAGTCGTAAACCAGCATACACACACATACACACATACACACACAGCACACACACACAAAGCTTCCATACGATAGCTCTCCTCCCCTTTCACGACAGTGCTCTGTCTACAGCAGTCCAGGGCACACCAGGGGGAGGGAGGCTGGCGGAGGTAGAAATCAGAGGACACGTGTTTGATACCATTCCTCGTTCCGTCCCGTGACAATGACAATGATTTCTACCTCCGCCTCTACCTTCAGCTTCCAGCCTCACCTACCTTCAGTCTCCCCTAGTGTGGAGTTCAGCAGGGTGACTGGCGGACCGGTGCAGAGCGTTGACCTTTGACCCCTCTCCCAGTGGTTACTGTCACTGCAGGCCTCTGATGAATTTATCCACTCTGACCTTTGTGGACTAATGAGCATCAGAGCACCCAATTCACACCTCCGCACACAAGGCTCTGTGCCAACTGAGCTGTGAAATAAGGTGCTTCCTACGGACCAAATAGAGATGCAGTCAACCACACACACAATATACGAAAAGCAATAGCCCACACTATAAAAAAGCAATACAGTTCCATGCCCAGTAAATGACAAAACGTATTTCCAGGTCAAAGAACCAGCCATTTACTAGACAAACCACAATACCTTGCACCTATCAGATTCCTTAGATCCATAATTAACTGAACTCTGAATGCCCATATCCATCCATCATATTAGTGATTCAATTCCTTCTCTTAAAACATTGCCAAAATATTGATCCATCTTTCAGCTCGCTACTATATTTAATCAAACCAATGCTGTGAGTCCGACCAATCCTCTTCCTGTGGTAATTCTGAGTCGCCGTGGTAACATGGCCTTAGGGGAATACCCAAAACAAACAGGGAACGCAGCCATTGTGACCAATTGATTTTTCTCCGGCCGCCTTTTAGAAATCTCGATAGATATTCGATATTCGAATCAAAATGACAGTTGGCAAAGAACCGAAATAAATCTTTCTTCCTTCTGGCATTCTCTCTGTTTTCACTTTGGATCAGGATGATGGTTAGCTTTCAATACCGATAGCCATGATTTATATTCATATCTGAGATGATTATCCCATCTTCTGGTTAGCTTTCAACACCGATAGCCATGATTTATATTCATATCTGAGATGATTATCCCATCTACTGCTGATAGCTGTCTCTTGATGTTGCCATATTTGAAGTTCTGACAGCGTGGGCGACCCTTTTGAACCCGGTCTTTCAGATCCACTCACCGCTAGGAGATCTGTAGGCAGTTTGTGGGCTGAACTTTGACACATTAGAGACTCTGTCCTGTGGATTTTCCCTCTCTCTCTTTTCCCCTCTCTCTCTCTCTCTCTCTCTCTCTCTCTCTCTCTCTCTCTCTCTCTCTCTCTCTCTCTCTCTCTCTCTCTCTCTCTCTCTCTCCCTCTCTCTCTCTCTCTCTCTCTCTCTCTCTCTCTCTTTTTCTTTCATTCTCTCTCTTTATCTCTATTTCGTTCTGTCTCCCATCTCCATTCCTTTTATCCCACCCTCCCTCCCTCCCTCCCTTTTACACACTACAGTCTGTGCCCACTGCCCTAAGTAAAACAGAACACAGCGCCTCTCTCGGGCTTCAAAGTGTCCTAGTCAACAGAGACAAACATTCAGACTGCCTGCTGCTTCATCCTGCCTCGTTCTGGATGCAGCCCACGTCCATCTGTACTTTACACTTAAAACTAAATATGTATAGTAGTTGTTTTGACTTTGCCATGTAAATCACACAACTCTGATTGTGGTTGTTCATCTATGCCATGGCATCCCATGGAGTCACTACTTTTGAATTACTGGAAGTATTAAGTAGGAGTAATTACAATAACACAGTAACATAAGCCTTCTGAAACCTGTGTGAAACCTGTGTGTCTGTGTGCAGCGTCCACAGCAGCATCCACACAGAGGCGATCCACAGCTAATCCTCTGCGAGATGGAAATATAATCCTCAACACATGTTGTTCTGTTGTTGTCCAGTGCTGCTAAGGAGAGGGCGAGGCCGGTGGTTGCTGCAGTGCTCTGGCTGGGCACTTCGCCTGAGGAAGCCGGTGTTGACTTCATTCGGTTGAGAGCAAAAACACACCTCCATCCCCACCCGGGGGAATTGTGTGCTGCATGCTAGAGGGGAGGCTGGCGGAGGTAGAAATCAGAGGACGGGGCTCATTGTAACGCATGGAACGGAATGAGGAATGGCCTCCTACACGTGTGGTTGGCACCGGTAGGCTAGATTTCGCTCCTCCCGAGCGTGCGATACATTAGACACTGATTTATATATGTGTTTTTGAAAGCCAACCATTAATAACATTGTAGGTATGTTAAGTAACAGGCAATCAGCATAGAACGCCAGCAGAGCCTGATGAATTCCATTCTGATCGATCGATCGGCCCTTATTTATGTGCGTAGTGATCTAGCACACACACACGCACACACACACACACATACACACACACAGCAGGACGCAATGCATGGAATGTAATGAGGAACGGTATCATTGTAATGCATGGACCGGAATGAGGAATGGCGTTTGATACCATTCCTCATTCAATCCCATGATGCATTAAAAAGTCTTCTGATTTATACCTCCAACAAGCCTCCACTGCAGCAGTCCACAAGTACCAGGGCAGGAAGCCAGTAACTTCAGAGGAGCCAACCACCACAGAGATGATGTATAGCACCGCTGGCCAGAGTAGTGTTAACTTAACACACCCTGCTAACCACGGAAATATGGCTCCTCTCTCAGAGGCGGCTCCAAGGCTGTGCTGGGAGCAGACTTAATGTGCTCTCTCTCTGTGAGTGATGCTGTTCCCAGCAACCCTCAGCAGCACCTGACAAGCCCCGGTGTGCCTTAATAAAGCTGGGTTCACCTTGCACTAACCCGAGGCCCGAGGGGGAAGAGAGGGAGAGAAGAGGAGGAAAGGAGAGAAGTAAGGAAGAGAGGTGAAAGTGGGTAGGGGAGGGGGAGAGAGAGAAAGAGAGAGAGAGAGAGAGATTTTTATTTATTTATTATTAATTATAGTTAACGAGGGAGAGAGAGTGTGTGTGTGTGTGTGTGTGTGTGTGT
>NC_137679.1:38211663-38224163 GCF_963989245.1 Nansenia antarctica | reverse complement strand
TTTTAAAACATCAGGATAGAAATGTCATGAAACATACAACTTTACACCATTACATTATGTTGTCAATTTAACATGATTGCCTTTTACTCTGTTCTTGGATGTCACCTCTGGTACATGATAGCCTCAGGTGCAGCTCCTGACATCTGAACAAGCCTATACCTTTCACTTGAAATTGAATGTGGACTCATGTAGGCTATTGTGGGATATCACAGACGTCACAAACTTTGCAAGGCTTACTGTTGTTGCTGTGAATTTGCGCACTTACCCTGTTTGATGCGATTTTTGACAGACTCAAGTTGCTGGCTGGTTGAGATTTCTCCGATCACTACCAGCATGTAAAAGTTCCCGTGACTGAACGGTGGCCCGGTGCGGTGCTGCTGTCCACGGTGCTGAACGGGCTCGCGCTGTTCCTCTGGTCCTCCGTGCGATGCCGCGAGGGGGATTTCCATGGTAACAGTACCGAGAGCGGACGCCGGGACCTTTTCCATCTCCATGACAACTGCATCCGCGAGAAAGCACCGTGACTGTGCACGGGGGAGGGTTTGGGGGAGGTCCGGTGGGAGGGGCTTGTTTGGGGGGAACGATCGGATTGGTGCAAGGCTCATGTGGCTATTTGATGTCACAACCTTCCATTGGGCAGATCGGAAAGCAATTAATGTTCATCAAGTTTATCTAAATTCGACTTTCAGGCATTGGAGTGATATGTTGGTGATGATGAAGATGATGATGATGATGATGATGATAAGAAGAGGTATAGGCCCCTATTATTATATCTCTTTTGGTTTAAGCAAAAGATTGGCTTGACCCTGAGACCCTCACAATCAGACGTTATCACAGTATAACCTTATTTGATATAAAATACTTCCTTCAAGACAATGTTCTATGAGAAACTGAAGCTGTGTATAATAAATGGTTCTATTTATATCTCTGCCCCTGGAAGTACCAGGCGATGTGCCACCAGCGCCAAACTGATATCTCTTTGTTCCCATCCTGAACACAACGACCCTTCATGAGAGAACAGTGACAACAAGGGCTTCACAGACTACTGTGAAATATAATAGGTAATTTTTTTATGTTAATGTATCCCCCAAAATAGCTGCAAACTAACCAAATTAGCTGCACAAAAGGAAATGCTGGCACGAAAAGAACAGGACATTGGATAGAATTTATTTGAGTGAGTGGGTGAGTGAGTGATTTACCACATATCTGTTCTGCCATTTTACAGAAAAATATTTTTTAAGTATTTAAATCATCATCTAAGAGATAAACTTCAGTGGAAGGTGGAAGGCAACATAAGTTTCCTTCATGGCTTTTGGCTGACTCCATGTTTGGCTGAATGTAATCACATGTGTTTGACTTTGACTATTACAGTATACAGTCATGTGAAACTACAGATAAACTGAATATGACATCCTTGAGCAAGACTGCCTATATGAGAAGGAGCTTATTACATCATATCTTCTATCTCTCCAGAGAGTTCCTCTGCACTGCAGCAATCAGCACAATATGGGCAATTATCCAACACAGAGGGGGGGAGAGAAGGAAATACACGGAAGGATTTGAGGGGGGAAAGATGTATGATTTTGCATGCATGCTTGTGTATATATGTATATTCAATATGAATTGCTGCATTTCAGATAAGAATTTTTTTTGCTGAGTCAGAAAGCAACAAAAATATTAAATATTGCTATAAGAATAATATATAGCTACAGTGTGATTATGCAATCTGTAATAGGTCAGGTGTGATATTGACCAATTTCGGTACTGTTTACAAATTCATTCATTTTTATTTTCCACTTCGTGGCTATTCATTGATTTATCTACAGATGCCATATGATTAATTCGGATACATGTGCATAATCAGTGTATCTTTTTAGCTGGCCACACTCCAGGAGCTTCCAGAGGTTGCTGTTTTTGTTGTTGCTCCATCTGTGTCTGGGAGGTGGCTGTCTGTGACATTCCCTTCTACTGTCTGTGATGGATGGCTGCGCTTGTTAATACGCCACGTCCTGCTGTAGTGTAAATCTCTCTCCTCAGCAGCCAATGAGTCAGCACTCTATGCTCTGCACCCCTGCACAGAGTCACAGAGACAGGCTATACCACTGAACAACAGTCTCTGCTGCCCTCTGCTGGGGGAAATACGAGTGGTTTTTTTTAATAGAGAAAATGTTTGATTCAGAGAAGGTGCTACTAACACAAGCAGTTTATAGTGAGAGAGAGATGGTAGTCGTGTATGATTCAGTATTCAACAATGTAGTATTTTAAGAATATGGATTACTGATAATTATGGTTGATACTAAGTGATATGGATGTGTGGTTTGGTATTCCACACAATTAATGCACATTGTTAAGGCTCAACAATCAAAACATTGGTGTGACAAATGTGCATTCAGGACGTTATAGTGTAGTTCTGTCCTACAATACGTTGAGCCTTTGCTGATATGTAGTTTCCCCACAAGATAAGATCAGTAATTCAGTGAAATCAAGTGATAAGATCATCATTTACTACATCATAGCCTACTGTATTTATTTGTATTTGTATTTGATTTGTTATTGTATTTGTATTTATGTTGTATAATAATGTGTATAAAAACGGGTTCATGTACAACTTTACAGCAGCAATGTTGTAAAAACAACCACACGATGAGACATGCACATTATGAAACTGCGTATCATGTTCCTCAAGCTCCAAAATAATGTATGCTGTTATTAAGTGAAATCAATATTTCAGTCTAACATTGCAATCAATATTTTAAATATGTTCTATGTAATCCCACAATACATGCATTTTGTCATAAGCAGGTGACAGTATTGGCACACATAAAAAAATGCCATTGCATCTTTAAGTGCCATGCGTGTATCCCACACCCTGTCTGGGCTGAGAGGGAGATGTAGAGAGAATAAACGCCTCGTTATTGCAGCGAAGTGGGGATTATACATTTTGACCTGTCCACTTGCAAACGGAGATCCACTTTTAAGGTAAAGCTATCATTTCTAATGCACTGACGATTTTTTTTGTTAATAAAATATGATTATCTCATCTAGTTGGCAATCTGTGCCAGTGGTATGTTCAAGGGCAGGTTCCGATTAGTGACATGCATTCGGGGTTTACCGGTTTCTTGCTGCGCATTTATTTTTATTTTGGGTGCAACTCTGGTTTGCTTGCAGATGACGCGACGCCGCCCGATGCCCTTCTTGTGCTTCATATGCCGATTTAACAGTATATAATGTGTGTTTTGGTTTTCATTAGACGGTATTTTGAAAGGTTTGGTTTGGGGGTAACATTTTGTTTTCCAACTGGCCTGTGAGTGAATGATCTAATATTTCTGTAGCCTAAATCATCGTTTACACAAAAACATGCAGGCCCCTCCATGTGATTAATTAAATGTATAGATCATGAATATATCATGAACTTAAATCTCATCAGATAGAGATGCAGCTCAAGGGCAGCCTCATATGCAATATGTTTTCTTGTTTACGGTGTCCGAATGTCAATTATAGGCCCCCTATAGCTTCAAGTAACCTAACTAGTTCCACCTATAGCCTACAAACGATGTAACAATATATAGGCTATAGGCCTACTTTGAATAAACTTGTCATGTTAGTTTGACTAGGAACCATTGCAAACTTTAACGGACATGATCATAAACCACAGGCGTTTGGGCTTTTGAGAAGCATGGCAAAAACATGCCAAAAGTATTAATTTAATTTGGCCCACTATAACCTCTTGCCTCCTCAGTCCTCACCTTCATAGTGACCAAGCACGTATGGGCCATGGGGAGGCTGGTGGAGGTAGAAATCAGAGGACATGGTCATTGTAACGCATGGAATGGAATGAGGAATAGTATATACCGTTCCTTTATTCCATGCCATGCACTCCAATGAGCCTGTCTTCTGATTTCTACCTCCACCAGTCTCCCCTGGGCCCATCACTTTTATGGCCATTGTTTCCTCTGACAGAATAATAATTGCTGTAGACTACCATTAGCAGGCTCAGGCTGAGGAGGCATTTTTCAAATCTCCATTTCCCACTAGCTGATATTAGATGCATGGCTTGTCAGGCTATAATCTCTTTGTTTTGTTATTGGTTCTATCAATGTTGAGCCTATGAATTGTATAAGTGAAATGGGTTGTTTCATAAGTGAAAGGGGTCGTTGAAAGGCAGTAGTCTTACACAGGTGAAAAAGGTAAAATAAAACAACTGTGGTTTGAATTCAATGTAAGATTACCTTTATAGTCTGGTCTTTATACCTGAGCAATACCACTAACGTTCTCCAATGATGTTCTCTAACACAAAGGAACAGACTGTGCTGTCACCATAGAAACAGAGGAATTTCTGAGACTAAGCTACCCAACTCTGGTGCTACTGATCAAAGACATATTTCTCTGTCTCCTGCATTACAAAATGACAGTCTGAAATCCACCTTGGGTTTCTGCAGCCCCTGCTACAGTAACAGCAGTATTGTGACCCAAGCATTACACAAATCCCTTCAAAGTTACTTGAATTCAAGTCATTTAGTGATGCCCCTTTTCAGTCCCACCCATGTGTCCCAGTGGTTTGATCAATCCATCCATCAATCAAATGTTATTTATATCACACTTTTATGTACTATATAAATAACATTTGATTGATCGGTTGATTGATCAAACAACTGGGACACATAGCCTATGAGACTGTAAGGGGCTCGCATCACTAAATTACTTGATTTTGAAGTAAAAATGATTGTATGCATTACCATTGACAAGTGGAAGATTGGAAAGCTGTCCCCCCATTAATTGTTGTCACTTCTGAAATGTCAGGGTAGGGATGAGTGATGAAGGGGAGAAGTGAAGGAAATAATTGCTATCTCCCAGTTTCAGTCAGATGAAATGTCATAGTGTAGCCTATTTATGATGGATTGTATTAATCTAGTGTGAGGTGTCAAACGCTTTACATTACATGGAAACACTTCATATATGAATGATGAATGAATGAATGAATGAATGGTCTTTATTGTCATTGCTATAGTACAGGTACCAAACAACGAAATTTGGGAGGGGGGGCTCCCCTGGTGCTAGGAAAGAAAAAACAAGAAGAAAAAAACAAGAAGGGAAAGGAGCTGGTTTACATAAATAAAGGCTATGTACACTATCCACTATACTATACTGTACAGATAAGACGACTAGGGTTGTCATATTGCACATAGTGTTATTGCACATTCATTTAAAGTGTCGCAGTTTGCAGGCTTGAAATGTACACATTTGTGCCTCAGCACTACACCTGATTTTTTCAATCCAGCAGCTGCCATCAATCCGTCCAGACTGTCCAGGGCCCAGAACCTAGGTCTTTGCTGTGTTCAGGGCCTGGATGGCCCTGGGGTAGAAGCTGAGCTTCAGTCTGTTTGTCCTTGCGGCCATGGTCCTGTACCGCCTTTTCGAGGGCAGCCGGGCAAAGTGTTCGTACCCAGGGTGGGTTGGGTCTCTGGAGATCTTGGAGGCCTTCCTGAGGCAGCGTGTGTTGTACAGCTCTTCCAGAGAGGGGAGGGGGGCGCCGGTGATCTTCTGGGCTGTTCTCACGACTCTCTGTAGCGCATTTCTCTCTGCGGTTGTGCAGCTGGAGAACCAGTTGCAGATGCAGTAGGTGAGGATGCTCTCCACTGCGCAGCGGTAGAAGGCCACCAGCATCTCCTGTCCGATGTGGTCTTTCCTGAGGACTCTCAGGAAGTAGAGCCGCTGTTGTGCCTTCTTGATGGTGGCTGCTGTGTTGTTCTTCCAGGACAGGTCATCCTGTAATAATTCCCTGTAGTCCCCTGAGTAAGTCCCCCAGAAGTTTCTCAAGTAAGTGTGCTGGACGGACTCATTGTAATGCAATGGGATGGAATAAGGAATGGTATCAAACATGTGTGGGATTTTAAAGCATAACATAGGTGGAAAGCATGGGTTGTTACACTTGGGTTGCTTTCAAATCGAGGTTGAGATGTTAGGGAGATATGAGATCTTGTCTACTCTAGATACATTACATACTACTCTAGATACATTTAGATAGGAAATGTTAGGATATTTATAGCATAGCATAGAGTACAGCACAGTGTTTTATTTGTATAGTATAGTATAGTGGATAGTGTACATAGCCTTTATTTATCTAAACCAGCTCTTTTTCCCTTCTTGTTTTTAGTATTTCTTTCCTAGCACCAAGGGAGCCCCCCCTCCCAAATGTCGTTGTTTGGTACCTGTACTATATCAATGACAATAAAGACCATTCATTCATTCATTCATTCATACATTATTTTAAAGATCAGTGCAATCATCTGTGACATGGACACGTTTATCTGTAAGCCTATGCAGAACATCTACTTTCATGCGGCCGTCGACAACATGTATATAGAGATAACTAGATAGAGATAGAACAGCATGGCTCTGTAGGAAACGAAAAGCGAAACAATAACAATAAACTCATGGATGGCTCTGTGTAATAACACATTGTGGGTTATTTTGAAATGACGTCACCATTTGGGCTAAACTTCACCCGGAAACCCGCCCGCGTCACGCCGGGCAAACGCCGTCCACATCCATTCTGATCTGTAGTTTTCCCGCGAAGTTGGAAGGGGGATGGGTTCTCTTTGGGCTGCTGGACTTTGAGGTTAGTAGAGGTAGAGGTTAGTTAACTTGCTACATGCTCTAGTCTACAATATACACGTTGTCATTGATTTTGTGCATTAGCAGTTGCAGTGTAGAATGCAATGCAAACGTGCTCCTCCTCTAACCAGGCTTGCCAACGCTGCGATCATGCGTGTGCAGCTGGCTAAAATTGTATTTCCGCAACGATCAACTAACAACAATGAATCGTAACATTGAGCGAGCTAATAACACACCACTTCCTTCTGTCTATCGTTGTTCTCTTTGGTGCTGCAGCCACTCTCTACACCCTTGGTGTCCGTGCATGCCCTGTGACTCATGGATCCCGGAGGGAGCGATCTGGAGTCGAGTCTGCCCCAGCCAGACCACCCTTGTCTCATCGTGGAGGACTCTCAGCCCGACAACCCTTGTCTCATCGTGGAGGATTCTCAGCCCGACAGCGCCGCCGTGGAGGACGACCCAGACAGCAGCTACCGAGCCCTGCTGGCCCGTCGGCTGTCCAGCCTGCAGCCCCCCTCCCACAGCCCCGTCCTGGTGAGACCCCCGGACAGGACAGCCTGGGAAGTGGGAACTGAGCAGTTCATCATGGGAAGCAATATATAATTTAGGCCTAGACAGGGAAATTGTAATTTGAACTAGATGTCATGCGAGATAACTAGGCTACTTGTCTAGTGTGCTTGAGTTCATTGTCAGCTTTTGGGTCCATAATTATATTCCTAAGATGGTAATTGCTGTTAATAATTGTATATACTTACTTTAGCGTCGGAAGCAGGAGCGTAGCGATCAAGCGACAACAGACAGAGCAGGGCTTGAACCGGCGACTCAGAGGGCAAGTACTGTTTCTACCCCCTTTTGTCATAATGGCCGGACACCTCCACAGAGGCTGTAGGATGAGGTAGGATGCCACCTGAGCAGTGGAAGCTGGTGGAGGTATGAATGGGGGGTGGGCTCATTGTAATGCATGGAATGTAATACCTCCACCAGCCTCCACTGCACTGGCACATTCTTGTAAGTTTTCCCATGACCTCATATGACCTATGAGTTAACTTGAGCCATTACAATACCCTACTTCCTGGTTGATGGATTGAATTTATTTGATAATTAAAAGTAGTCATATCTGCTCCATCCAGAGAAGGTCAACATACATTACTGATCTGGGGGGGGGGGGGCAGGCTTCGGTAAAGTTCATCTCCAATCAGTTGATTATACATATAGCATATCGAGGGCCGAAGAACATAACCTCCTATCTGAAAAATTCACTTTTTTTTTTTTTCTTGTAGAATGCTATTTTTTAAAAAAAATAGCATTCTACAAGAAAACAACACAGTTATTTTTTAAGGATACCCCTATACAATTCATACAATTGTATAGGGGTATCCTTAAAAAATAGCATTCTACAAGAAAACAACACCGTTTTTTGTGTTTTCCCAAAAAAGTAAAATTTTCAGATAGGAGGTTATGTTCTTCGGCCCTCGATATTGTCTTTCCTCCTTTTGCAGCAATCACTGTGTGATTCAGCATAACTGGATTGATGACAGAATGGGTTCCATCCAATTACTTTCACCAGTACAGCCACGTGGTCACTTTAAATCAATACAAATTGTCGCCAGACGACATGTTGTTTAGTCAGATGGATGGGTGACTAATAGGAAGGGAGGCAGAAGGATGCATTTCCAGTGAATTAGAACAGGGCCACAGTTTCAGGCCCATTGAGTGTTGACGCCAGCCATGTGATGTGTCTCCCAGGAACTGATATCCTCCCCGGCAGGAAGCAGGTGCTCTCAGACTGACAGCCAATCAGAGGAGGCCCAGTGCAACAACCAGCCCGGCTCAGGTTAGTCACTCTTTTCTCACTGAAAAAAAAAAGAGAAAAAAAAAAGGGATGCCTTCTGCTTTACTGTGGATCCAATTCTAATTTTGGACTTGTTAACGTAACCGAAGCCTCTTCGAAGGAAGCCATTAAGTAGTACTATAATACAATCCCCGACGTAACGCGCCTCTGTCGTTCCTCTCTCCTTTAGTCAACTTGGAGTCCGGCCTGTCCAGTTCAACCCTTCACGAGGAGAGAAGTCAAGTTCTAGAAGTTTGCTCCGTCCCTCCCTCAAGGAGGTATGTATTAGCAACAAGCACTGACACGTCTGAGATGAGGTCTGACGGCCACATCGTGACCCTCTTACCCCCTGTTTCGTCAGGTGCGCGGTAGAAGACAAGGACATGGAGTCTGGTGCGGACTCCACCACACACTGCGCCCAGTCTGAGTCTGGTGAGAGGAGTTCTCCCACAGAGAATAAAACGATTAAATGTCTATCTAATTTCCCTACAGGAAAATATATTGCGTGCTCCAAGCATTCAAAGTGTGTGTGCTTGTTTGTGCTTGTGTGTGCTTGTGTGTGTGTGTTTCAAGTTTCAGGAGGGGCTTCTCAGTTTGGGTTTCTAGAACTCTCTGAGAGCCAGGGTGTGTGTGATGAGGTGGGGAACAGTCAGGAGGAGGAGGAGGAGGATAGCACCCCTGCTGGCCAAACAGATAGCCAGAGACACAGCAGCAATCAAGGTAATAACACTGTTATAACAACTACCTCTATTGGGCCTCGTTAATCACTTTGATGATGAAACAAAATCAACTGACAACTGAAACCTAAAAAACACTGTTGTTTTTCTTTCATGTTTTGTATAAGCAGCTGAACAGAACACAGCAAGGACTTCAGGGAGTCAGGACAGCAAATCCAAAAGGTAAAAGGTCTCGATTATCTGTCACCAGTCATCACACTGCAGGCCACCCGACACCCGAACAGCCAGGACAGAGACCACAGACAGAGACCACAGACAGAGACCATCTGGTTTATATAATAATAATAGCTTGGTTTTATACAGCGCCTTTCACAAACCCTTTACAGATGGACATCATTTGTTACATTTGTACAGAAAAGATGAAGAAGGACAGCTGGCTGCAGAATAGGGTTGTGTGGTAGAGGCAAACACTCTGACCACCCAGGGCAATTAGGAGCAAAACTGAAACTAACAAACACAACACACTCTGGTTAAGCTGCCTCCTGTCCCAGTGTGCACTGCTAAATGAAAACTGACAACAGCAACAAGGTATCATAGCTTACACACTGTTCTGTGTGTGAACAGACACGCTCACCACAAAGGAGTAGAGTTCATAACCTCCTATCACACCTATATTATAACCCGATGACGCTGCTAGATCCCGGATATTTTTACCTGTGTGCAGGAAGAACAACAGACGGCGCAGGCGTGAGACTAGACTAGATGATCGTGAGTGAAGATATTATCAAAGCGTACAGGTGATCGACAGACGCGTACGCTTTGATAATATCACTCCACGATCATCTAGTCTAGTCTCGCGCCTGCGGCGTCTGTTGTTCTTCCTGCACACAGGTAAAAATATCCGGGATCGAGCAGCGTCGTCGGCCTTGTGCAAACAAACCCGGCGAATGTTTTACTTGCTCCGGGCAAGTAAAACAGCGTTACTGTCGAACCCTGCTGCTAATAACCCATACCACCCCTACCAGGGGAGGCTGGTGAAGGTAGAAATTACTTGTTGTAATGCATGTAATGGAATGAGAAATGGTAATAATACTGTTATAATAACTACAGAACTACCAGATTCCATTCCATGCATTACAGTACCTCCACTGATGGCACACCCAAGTGATTCTCCTGCTCCTCAGAGTCACATGATAGTTCTGTGTTTGTGTCTGGTTTCCTGTCCCAGGTCTGAAGTGAGCTCCAGCAGCTCTTCGGAGCCCCAGGGCCGGGCGGGCAGAGAACTCAGCGTCCAGGCTTTGCTCCACTCCCAGGCCCTCCTGGCCTCGGGTGACCAGGACGACTCTGAGATCCTGTCCTCACAGGAAGAACTTTTTGACGCTGACAGGACAGGTGGGTCACCCTCGGTCCATCAGTTAGACTTCCTGTTTAGCATTGAAATGGGATGGTTCCTCTCCACTAATACTAATACTCTCTCTGCCTATCTTTCTGTCTCTCGGTCTCTCTCTGTCTCTCTCTCTCTCTTTCTCTGTCTCTCTGTTCTCTCTGTCTCTGTCAGGTGTGGACAGTACAGTGTCGGAGCTGGAGAACCAGGGCCAGCCCACCCTGACCCCCGCTCATACCCTGCGTCTGCTTCACCTGTCTGGGCATGGCACGCTGGTGCAGGAGAGTCTCTCACAGTAAGACACACCACCACCAACCACTGACTCACTGTGTACCCATCCTACTCCTTGGATTAGCCTGCGTTCTCTGTTGTTCTTTTTTCCGGAAAAGAAACATGATTCTGGGTTCATATTAGCGTCCTTCTCTTCCTCTAGGAATTCTGTTGACTTTGTGGCACCCACCCAGGACGATTTGAGCCAAACACCTTTTATTGTCCCCAACTCACCAACTGGGCTAGAAAATGAACTGGGTAACTGTTTCTTCAAATTGGGAAAAAGTGGTTCGATTACATTATTACTGCAGGAGCTAATTTAACATGCTCTGGTTCTGTGACCCTGCAGGTTCTGACGAACCGATGGACACGTCTCTGCCTCCGGGTGACCAACCGGGTGGAAAGGAGGAAGAGCCAATGGACACGGACACTATTCTAAAGCCACGTCCGTCAGCATCCACTCCGATATCCCAGAATTCCCCAGCGTTTGTGTTGGAGAAGACCCTCTCCCTGATCACCCAGCCCGAGTTCTCTCATGTAGGTATCCTTTACTATGGTCATCAATAAGATAATTTCCCCCTCCTCCATTCATTCATTGTCACTAATTTCTAAGTTCTTCTTCTCCCTCTCCCTCCTTTTTTAAAGGATGTGTTTGTCCCAACTCCGACCCAAAGCCAGGAGGCCGGAAGCTGCAGCACAGGCCAAGAATCACACAAGAGGAAGGTGTCATCATCATCATCATCTCAACAGAAGGAGAACCCATCCACCACAGAGGAGTCGGGCTCATCCAAGATGGCCTCCGCAGCGGTCCAGCCTAAAACCCCCATCCCCGGTAAGGAAAACACTGTGACGGATTCCTTTCAGCTGGAGCTGTCGGTGAACACAGAGAGCTGTAGTCTGGCGCAGCAGCAAGCTTCCACTCCAGTGGCTGGAGGGAAGGTCGAGGGGGAGGAGGACAGCCAGGCCACACAGATAGAAGGTCTGGACGAGCCCCTGGGGATCGACACCACCGACTCTGCAATGTCACTTCACAGCCAGGGGAACGAGCGGAACGGGGTCCCCTCGGAACCGAAAAGTGCTGCTATTCTGCCTAAAGTCCCCCACGCCGTGCTCGACTCTAGACGGAAGCCCGGCAGCGGTGAATGTGCCAGGGTCGAGGAGGAATGTAACTCTTTGCGAAAGAAGAAGTCTGACGCTGTGCACAAACAGACATCGTCGACTGTGAATGTAGTACGAAGTGTGAATGTAAGAGATAGTAGCAATGTGACTAAGACGGGCAGCTCTCAGACTGTGGCTGTGGTGACACCTGCAGCCAAGGTCTCTTCCTCCCAAACCAAGCTTGAAACTGTAGATTTAACCTCCCCCTCCCAACCCAAGCTCGAAACGGTTGACCTGACCACAGACAGCTGTGTGCTGGAGACTCCCTCGTCCTCAAACAGCGCCCCCTGCAGCCTGTCGTCCCAATCGCAGCCTCAATCCCAGTCTGTTTTCCAAGTGAAGGGTCTGTCGAAGAGTTCTGGGGTTTGTGAAGACTTGAGGGGAGCAGGAGCAGGAGGAGGAGGAGGAGGAGGAGGAGGAGGAGGAGGAGGAGGGGTGAGCAACCAGACAGCTGCACAGGTACACAGAGACCCAGCTACACCCAGCCAATCTTCATCACAGGGGCTTGAAGCTTCTGCAAACGACCGCCAGAAAGAGAAAAACATTGGGGGTAAAGGAGAGGAGG
>NC_137679.1:38176663-38204163 GCF_963989245.1 Nansenia antarctica | reverse complement strand
ATTTTATACAATTCATTTCTATTTGCAACATATTAGATTCGATTAAACTTCATTGTCATCGCAGAGTACAACACAACGAAATGCAGTTTAGCATCCAACCAGAAGTGCAAATAGTGATACAAGGGCATGATATAAATAGAATAAGATTTAGTGATAGTTAACTATGTAATATAGTTACATACCTGTACCTATATGTACCTTAATATAGTTACCACCTTCCCGGTCACTCTCCCAGGGGCGGAGGTACCATGCAGCGGGGCAACGCTCGCGGACAGCCCCCTCACTACTCCTCCGAGGACGAGCCCTACACCCGCGTGACCCCCCTGCCCCGCGTCCCGGACAGCCCCGCGGGCCCCGGGGCCCCCAGCCCCCGCTCGGACTCCCTCCTCACCACCACCACCTCCCCCGAGGAGGGCAGCCAGGCGGGCAGCAGCTTCGTGGGCCTGAGGGTGGTGGCCAAGTGGTCGTCCAACGGCTACTTCTACTCCGGCTGCATCAAGAAGGACTGCGGCGAGGGGAGGTTCCGGCTGCTGTTCGACGACAGCTACGAGTGCGAGGTGTCCGGGAAGGATATCCTGCTGTGCGACCCCATCCCCCTGGAGACGGAGGTCACCGCCCTGCTGGAGGACGAGTACTTCAGCCTAGGTGAGGGAGGGGGAGAGGGGGAGAGGAGGAGGGGAGAGGGGAGGGGAGGGGAGGGGAGAGGAGGGAGAGGAGAGGAGAGGAGAGGAGAGGAGAGGAGAGGAGGATGAGGAGAGGAGGGGGAGGGGAGAGGAGAGGAGAGGAGGGGGCAGGAGGATGAGGAGAGGAGGGGGAGGGGAGAGGAGAGGAGAGGAGGGGGCAGGAGGATGAGGAGAGGAGGGGGAGGGGAGAGGAGAGGAGAGGAGAGGAGGGGGCAGGAGGATGAGGAGAGGAGGGGGGAGAGGAGAGGGGAGGAGAGGAGGGGGCAGGAGGATGAGGAGAGGAGGGGGGAGGGGAGAGGAGAGGAGAGGAGGGGGCAGGAGGATGAGGAGAGGAGAGGGGAGGATACAGTTTAGTTGTGGTGTCCATCGCCTGCCATGCTAACCGCTCTCCTCCTGTGTGTCTGTATGAGCGATGTGTGTCTTCATGGAAAAGTGCCACAAAAGGTGTCACTGTGTCTGACCTCTCTGGTCCTCTGTGTGTCTGTGTCTGACCTCTCTGGTCCTCTGTGTGTCTGTGTCTGACCTCTCTGGTCCTCTGTGTGTCCTGTGTGTCTCACCTCTCTGGTCCTCTGTGTGTCCTGTGTCTGACCTCTCTTGTCCTCTGTGTGTCTGTGTCTCACCTCTCTGGTCCTCTGTGTGTCCTGTGTGTCTCACCTCTCTGGTCCTCTGTGTGTCCTGTGTGTCTGCAGGCATAGTGAAGGGCCACAAGACGGAGGGCCAGCAGCTGTTCTACAGCGTGGAGAGGGAGGGGAAGGAGAAGCAGTGGTACAGCCGGAGCTCCGTCATCCTGTCCATGGAGCAGAGCAACAAGCTCCGGGAGCAGTTCGGCCTGGGCCCCTACGAACCCTCCACGCCCGTGGCCAAGGCCTCCGACATCAGCCTGGGTGAGACACCGCCACACCCCGTTACCAGTGTTGCCAGATGGGCGGTTTTCCAGCCCAATTGGGCTAGTTTAGGTTGCATTGTGCTGGTAAAATTGGGCTTGGGCTGGTGGACAGAATTTTTAAATATGTATTATGATACATCATATGCTATAATATTTGGGCTGGTTTTTTATCAATTTGGGCAGATTTTGAGCACTGATTGGGCTGGTAAACATCAGACCAATCTGGCAACACTGCCCGTTACCCCCATTGCACCACAGCAATGGATAGGTCATGCACCGTTGACAATACTGTGATAGATAGAGCCATAGATATGTTTATAGTTTACCATAGATACCATAGATATTATAACATACTAGTTGTATCATGTTTTATTGAGGAGTGACATGTAAATAAACATTTAGACCTCTTGACACCTCTTGTCTCTAGATAACTTGGTGGAGGGGAAGAGGAGGCGCAGGGGGAACCCGGGGGGGGGCCAGGAGACCCCCAACCGTAGCTCGACTGACGGCCACCCGACCCCCGGCCCCTCTGGGAAGAGGAAGCTGATCAGCTCCGCGGAGGAGGAGAGGAGAGAGACCCCCGCCAAGAGAGGCCGTAGAGGGGGGTCCAGAGCCGGTATGAAGACCTGTTCAACCCTCAACCCCCTAACCCAGAGCCCTAACCCTCAACCAGACCCCAATACAGCCCAGCCTCATCCCGAGCCCCTGACCCTGAACACCATACACCCCTAGCCCCTGACCCTGAACACCATACCCCCCTCCAGAGCTGTGGACTGAGCTTTCAATTATGCCTCAGATACATACAGGATTTTTTATACATTCTCTAAATTCATTTATATGTAAATCGCCATAGACTGGTGTATCTTTTTAATAGTATTTTAATATTGTTGCTTTTTTAATAATGATTTTTACATCTTATCTAAATGTAATCATGAACTACAGGGGTGTATCTTTTTTTACTAGTATTTTAATATTGTTGCTTTTTAATAATGATTTTTACATCTTATCTAAATGTAATCATGAACTCCTGGGGTTTCATTTAAAGTAGTTTCAAAAGTGTGATGGAATATTGTTTTTACTAACAGCCGTAATAGGATTTTATATTGCTTTATGTGAAGAGGCGTTGTGTATTGGAATTGTATATTTATAGAATTGTTAATAGACTGTGTAGGAAGGAAGGATGGTTTCCATATTACTAAAAATACTAATCGTTGGGGTTTGCCTGAGGGATTGTCCCCTCTGAGACCCACAAAGACGTGTTTGGCCTCCATGTTGTCCTCATGTCCATGGTGTGCTGCTGTGCCCGTCCTCCACCTAGCTTGACTTGGTAGGTGAACCGCTACTAACGGACTGTTCGCTGGTGTTGGTCAAAACGTGGAGACGGGGGAGGTGTATGTTTCATACTCTGCACACGGGTGTGTTTGCTTAGAAATACCGTCATTCCCCCACTGTCTGTCTGTCTGTCTTCCTGTTGAAGCTGTTCAGTTATTGTTTTGTTATTGTCACGGTGGACTTGGACTCATGAAGGGAATGTAAACCTCCCACACGTTCTGGAGCAGAACCTTAATTCTGTTCGTGGTACTGTTTCCCCTGCTGTGTTCTTTTCAGATGTTTTAAAGCCACTTGCTTAGTCAGGGGTGCAAACTTGTCTCCTTTCTGCCAAATTAGCAGTTTTTTACCTCAAAATAGGTCATCCATGTGAATCGTGAGGATCTGCAAAAAATAATTGTTTTGGGGGGGGTGGGGGTCTAAGTCTCATCCACAACACATGATGCGCTAACAGCTAACAAATCTTCCTGTCTGCCAGTTTGCACCCCAGGCTTCATTACCCTGTCCTATATTATTAGCTCCCTGCTTCTCAGGCTATTCTGACTGGCTGTCTGTGCGCCCCACCCCCTCTCTCAGGTCAGCGTGTGGGGTTGTGTAACACCTCTGGCAGCGGTACCGACCTCCCCCGGGACCGCAGCGACCTGGAGGAGACCCACGGCCCGCTGCCCCAGAGTGCATCTCTCTTCATGGGCTTCGCCTTCATGCTGACAGCGTCGTCAGAGGACGACCGCCAGACCAACCAGCCTACGGCCGACGGGGAGGAGGGTGAGTTGAGGCGTCATGTGATCAACGGTGACACAATGTCAAACGTCAGGTGGTGTCCCCAAACGTTTGGGGTTTTCACGGCCCCAAATTGATAAATCAATCATTTCCTGTGACCCCCCCTCCCAACAACTTGATTGCGGGCTGTCATAAATAACAATGATATCCAAGTGTATTGCTCTAAATGGGTTGGATATGAACCCCCAAATCACTGCAATATAGGCTACAGGTGCAATACACAGACAATGTTGGTCTTCATACGAAATAAAGAAAAAGGTTTAGGGTTCATTGATTGATTCATTGAGGTTAGTATGGTTTTCTCAGGGGACCCCACATGGGGTTTGGGAACTGCTGGTCTTAGTGAAGGGTGCCACTTATGCGTCCTTTGCAGACTGTATTAGCTTCATGACTGTATGTGTGTGTTAACACTAACCTTAACACTTCTTCTCTCCGTTAGAGTACGTGCAGACAGCCCCGTATAACAAAGGCTACACTGAGACTCAGCTGGAGGCAGGGGGAGCGTTCATCCTCCACGACTTCAACGAGGAACAGGTGAGAAGAACGCTGTGTAATTACAATGTGTTATAACAAGACCGACGTTGTTTCCCCGCCCCTAACCCCCCCCCCCCCCCCCCCTGTGATTGTCTCCCTCTGCAGTGCAAGGCAGCCTATCAGAGCCTGCTGATCGCCGACCAGCACTGCCGAACCAGGAAGTACCTGCTGTGCGTGGCCAGCGGCGTGCCGTGCG
Source organism: Nansenia antarctica (assembly GCF_963989245.1). NCBI lineage: Eukaryota > Metazoa > Chordata > Actinopteri > Argentiniformes > Microstomatidae > Nansenia > Nansenia antarctica. Next base: position 38,199,755 of record NC_137679.1, on the reverse strand, counting down.
TGTCTCACATCTGGGTGAGGGACTGCTGCCAGGAGAACAAGCTGCTGAACTACAGGAACTACCTGCTGCCTGCGGGGGTGGGCCCCAACCACAAGATCATGGAATGGTGAGGAGACAAGCCCCCCCACTCCCCCCATTGGCTGCCTGTGTGTGGTGTGTCCGTGTGTCCGTATGCATGTGTGTGGTAGGACATAACCAAATGCCTGGGTACTGAGGAGAATAGCACAGTGAGAATATGATGCTTATGTGTTGTTTTGTTGTCTTTTTTTTTTTTTTATCAGGCATCCCCGCTGCAGCCCGTTCAAGGCCCTGCGGGTCCTGTTGGTGCTGAAGGAGCCCATGGCGCTGTGGTCGGAGCTGCTGACCATGAGTGGAGCGGCCTCTGTGAGACAGCACCAGGCAGACAAGGACAGCTCTGGTAGGTCCATTAACCAAGGGAAGCAGAAATCAGAGGACGGGCTCACTAACACATGGACTGGAATGGTATCAAAGGCCATTTCTTATTCCCTTTGATGCAATACAGTGAGCTGGTCCTCTGATTTCTGCCTGCCATTGACATAAGGTCATGAAGAGCTATAGCTAGAATGTATGCGTTTTTGTAATGTGACGTTTGCGTGACCTATCCACAGACATTCCCACCGGCAAGTTTGATGTGGTGGTCACCGACCACACCTGTCCGCCATTGGTCCTGAAGAGTGTGACATCGCAGGACGTCCCGCTGGTGTCCCCCGAGTGGCTGATCCAGAGTCTGATCTGTGGGGAGCGCCTGGAATACCATAGCAACCCCCAGTATCGCCATGACTGCTCGTCCTCATCTTAAACTCCATCCAACTCCTCTCACGCACAGACACACACACTTTCAACCATGTTAAATGTCCCGTATCCGTTTGTGGGGAGCATGGGGGTGTCTGGTCTGTAGAGGGAGACATAATTGACACCAGCCGGTGTATCGGCTACACTCCACCGCAGTCCCATGTAGTGCCCTCTACTGGCCAGATGCCGCGTGCTCCCCAGACCGTTTCACTGCATGCCTCTACTGTATATAGTTTTAACCTGTCTGTTTTTATGGAATAATAAACTGTGACAATGGTTTTATTTTAATGGCGTTTTTATTTGACTGCTTCATCATAACAGGATGTAGAAAGGCACAAACCAACACGAACGATAGTTTACAATATTTACAAAACACACTATGGACAGGGAACACATCGACTGATCGAAAGCCACAACGTTGAGATTCTGTGGGTATTTGTCATCGACGCGGGAGCAACAATGTTTCGTTAAACGAAAGGACAGCATGATTTATGCGATATCTTGTCCCATCCTCCGGTTCTGCCGTCCAACTTGGGTCGGGTCGGGATGCCTGCCCCATACCTCACTTCCTCTCAATCAAAAACTGCCAATGAAAGCAGACAGGTTCAGTGTGAAATGCAGGAAGGATTACGGTACTACATTTTGGCAGCATCTTAACAGTGTTTAGAGGCCTTGTTTGAATACTCTTGTAATAAAATTGAATAAATCACTCTTCCTAAAAATCACTAATCTGACATGACATCATGGTTGATGGAAGCTTGCTTTGACCAGTCCAATCATGTTAGATCTGGTATGTCCTCAAGGGAGTTAGAATGCATTTAGATTGTATTAGGGGTCTAGGCTAGTTTAGACTAGACTAGTTTCAAGTTGATTTAGTTTTAAAGTGCATTATCACCAGGGTCTGAACTCACACTAGGCATCATATAAAAAACTAAACACTTAACATAGTTATAAAAGCACAGACGCGGGGGAACGGTAGTAAGGAGGAGGGGAGTACAGGTGGTCTCCTACCTGCCCAGCATGCCTCCTGACTGGGTGTAGTACTTGTTGTAGTCCAGCCTGAGGAGGAGCTGAGCCAGGTCAGAGTTGATCTGGTGGTTACGCACGCTGGACAGGATCTTGAAGAGCAGGAAGGACTGGCGACTGAACCCCTGGAACGATAGAACATTTATGTGCGTTGAATTCCCCTTAATAATAATAATACATAAGACTTATATAGCGCTTTTATAGACATTCAAAGACACTTTACAAACAGACAAGATCGAGTAGTAAAATAAAAAGAAACAAAACAAAAAAATAAATAAAAGAAAGTATAGGGCCTAATTAAGGTAGTGCTGGGGACACATGGGAAGGGGAGGGGGAGAGGGTTAACTGGTGATGGCGAGCTTGAAGAGGTGGGTTTTGAGGGCCTAAATGTTGGGAGGGTGTTGGCCTGTCTGATGTGGTTGGGGTTTAGACAGATGTGTAGACCAGCGGAGGCATAAACGTATTCGATACCATTCCTCATTCCGTTCCAAGCATTACAACGAGCCCCGTCCTCTGAATTCTACCTCCACCGGCTGCTCTTGATTGTAGACACAATACCATTGCGTAGGGGAGGGGGGGGGGCTACTCTAGAGAAGTCCCAGCGCCTCACCTTGACCAGGATGTCCAGTTGGGCTGTCCCCCTCTCGTCCAGCAGAGACACGTTCTGGCTGACCAAGGAGCAGAAGTTATGGCACAGCTCCAGGATCTCATTCAAGCAGTGGAACACCTGAAGTATGGAGGGGGGGAGGTTCAGAAACAGTTCAACATTGTGACACAAAAGTCTTGGTTATATAAAGTTGTGTGTGTGTTTATATATATATATATAAGCGTACCTATTCTGACTTGTACACACACACGGCTTGTGAAGTCTCTCTGTTGTCAGTTGTCATGGTGACGTCTAAGAGAACGCAGCACAGGCGATACATATAGGACTCATCAGATTTTTTTTTAAATGTACTTACAGGTTTTAGCAGGATGAACGACTGGGCCAGCAGGTTGCTAAGGAAGTGGTCATGGGCCAGTCGGATGCTTTCAAAGTCCCTGGTGGAGTTGATCTGCTGCAGCAGCTGAGAGAACTGAGACTCCAGCACGTCCACCTAGGACAGCAGCACAGACACACATAGACAGGAAGTGACCGGGCAGATCTGACTCTGGCTCTCTTTAACTCATTTAGGGCCAAGGGTGAATAAAAATCACCCACAGTCAACATTCTAGAGTGCCACGGGTGACTTTATTCACCAAAAATGCCTAAATGATGATTGTTAATTGTGTAGTAGTCAATCAAAGTACTTGTTGCTATACCACATAAAACACTTAACACTCTTAGGTGGTGAACATTCCAGAGTTCTTTGGCAGTTAGTGAGTTAAATGCATATACGCTGAACTAAACACCTTTACATAAGACAATTAAATAAAGAAAGCCTGTTCATTGTTCAGTACTCTAGCACTTTCATAGCGTATTGTCCAGATTTAATGGATGCGCTGCTGCATATCGGCTTATGTTATTGTCTTATTATAACCTCGTTGCACTGTTGAGGAGCTAGCCTGCCCAAAGCATTTCATTGCACGGCCTACAGCTGTATTCTGCGTATATGGCAAACCAACATTGATTTGATTTGACGTGGACGTTACCTGTAGGTAGTACTGCAGGTTGTCCACCAGGAAGGCCATGTGGTTGCGCAGCCTCGACTTGACGGAGTCCGTCTGGTTTGTTTTGAGGTGTTTCCTCTGCATCTGCAGGGCCCAGCAGTGCTGCAGCTCAGACTGCACCCTGCGCACTCCCACCAGGTACCGGAATATCACATTATACCTGGAGAAAAAAATATCACAAATAAATAAATGGAGCGGCTGTGGCTCAGGAGGTAGAGCCGCCGAATGATCGCAAGGTTGGCAGATCGGCGGTTCGAGCCCCGGCTGGCCACATGGCGAAGTGTCCTTGGGCAAGACACTGAACCCCAAATTGCTCCCAGTGAGCGGGCCGGCGCCTTGCATGGTAGCTTTCCGCCATTGGTGTGTGAATGTGTGTGTGAATGGGTGAATGACAGGCCGTTGTAAAGCGCTTTGGATAAAGGCGCTATATAAGTGCAGTCCATTTACCATTATAAATGTTCAAATACACAAATGTTTGATACATTTTTGTAATTGATACTTTTTGGTTTAGTTTTTAAAGTGCGTTCTGTTGATAACTAGGAAATGAGACAAGATCAAACAAACAAACACTCACTTCTCAAGAACTGCGGGAGTGAAGAGGATGTGCAGGGGCCACTGGACCTTATAGGCCAAGCCCAGCGCCGCCCAGCCCGTGGGGGGCACCTCTCTGGGAGACGTCTCCTGTGGAGGGGTGGCTCCCTCTCTGGTCCCGGTGGTGTCTGGGGGGAAAAAAAGCAACTAGAACGTTGGCCACAAGAGGGCGCTACGCTACGTCTGAAACTCACTTCAGGGGGCTTCCTCCGCTTGTCTTCATTCCCAGGTGAACCGAAATTCCCTGGAGCACATACAACATTTTGCGTATTCACTCCTCAAAACAAGGCCTCATTGAGAGGAAGGGGGGGGGGGGGGGTTCCATTGAAAATCACAAGTGGGAATCAAACCTTTGCTCTCTTTCCCCTGGTAGTCGATGGTGAGGTGCAGGAGAGGCAGGAGGTTGTCGTCGTCCAGTAACACCTTGTGGGCGGCCTGCTGAAAGGCCACGTTTACGTCTGCGGTATGGGGAAGAGAAACACTGTCTTGAGCGCATGTCCCAAGAAATACAGTAATACAGTAGAAATACAGTACTTCAGTGAGAATTGCGCTCTATTCCCAGGGGAGGCTGGCGGAGGTAGAAATCAGAGGACGGGCTCATTGTAATACATGGACTGGAATAAGGAACGGTATCAAAACACTGATCTGTATGTATGTACCATGCTCAGTGACAGCAGTAGGCGGGGTCTTCAGCATGTGCTGGGCGTGGTCAATAAACACCTGGTACAGCTCGCCACGGCCCAACAGGTAGAAGTCCTTGATGATCTGAGAGAGAGAGAGAGAGAGAGAGAGAGAGAGAGAGAGAGAGAGAGAGAGAGAGAGAGAGAGAGAGAGAGAGAGAGAAAACCAAGAGAGGTATGAATCCTACAGTCTCCCAGCCACTCTGAACCATACAGTCTCAGCTGGGGTTCTCAAACACAAACCTTGAGTTGCCCCAGCAGGTCTGCTTCCTCCACCATCAACGTCCACAGGTGCTGCATGACGATAAGACACATCGATCAACGAACTGTTCTGTGTAATCACGTTACGCCTACGCCCTACACAGGTGTTGAGCTTTGTGTGACCTCTTCATTTGAACTCTGTATACAATAGAATAGTTGTAGCGTCCATCTATAGCAACCTCTCTTTTGTTCGACGCTCTGCAGGCAACACAAACAACAACGTGTCTTCGTAACCTTATTACCCAGCGCCACCCACCTCTGCCACTGTGCTGCGGATGCCGTCGATCAGGTTCTCAAAGTCTACCAGGCTGAAGAGAGGCTGCTGTTTGAGTCTGTGCAGCTCTGCGGCAAACAAGTCCTCCTGGTTCTTCAGTATAGAGCCTGGACGGGCGAGACAAACGGTAAACGTTAAAACAGTAAACGCAGAGAACAAATGAGGATTCATGGGATTAATGCAAATATAAAACATTTTAAGAAAGGATAAAAGAAGAAGCTAAAAGAACTGAATGATAAAAGACTAAAAACACCCGAAGTAAAAATATTACAACAACAAACCAAAAAATATAGATTGTGTTAAATGTCAGTGTCAAATGTCTCGACTCTCACCAGCTCTGGACGTGTGGCTGTGGTTGTGATTCTCGAACATCTGGACGGACTCCCCTACAAACAGGATCTTCTCTGCCACGCGGACGGGGATGTAGGAGGGGAGCATCTCGGTGCGCAGAGAAAACTGCTGCAACGACGGAGCCAGCATGTTCTCCTCCTCGATCAGCCTCTACACCGTCAGGAACACACACACACACAACACACCAGGAACACACAGAACACACCGGAAACCACGTCATATCTTAGCCACATCATGTCTGTACCACATCATATCTGTACCACATCATATCTGAATCCTGAATCTGTGCCTAGGAGGGAGGCTGGTGGAGGTAGCAAGGAGGAGGCTGATGATGATGATTGGCTGATAGAAATGCATGGAATGGAATGAGGAACGGTATGCAAACATGCATAAGGACAACACAATCACAACCTAACCGTGGGCATTCTCTGGTCGGGAGTAGGAACACTCACCAGGTCTTGTAGTTCCCTGAGCTGTTTGCCACTCAGGCCTCCGATCCCCAGGTCCTCCTCCTCCTCCTCCTGGTTGGCGGCCGCCCCCCCTGCGCTGGGCCCCTGCTTCACGTAGAACTCCTCACTCTGGTCCAGCAGGAGGCCGTGCAGCATCCACGCTGCCAGCTGCTTGTACATCACCCCATGACACACAGCCAGGATCCTGCACAGGAGACACATACCACCAGATATTGGTATTGGTGTGTGTGTGTGTGTGTGTGTGTGTGTGTGTGTGTGTGTGTGTGTGTGTGTGTGTGTGTGTAGGGTAGGGTAGGGTAGGGTAGGGTAGGATGTAACGAAGTACCTGGGTACTGAGGAGATAACACAGTGAGAATATGATGCTAATGTGTTGTTTTGTTGTCTTTTTGTGTGTGTGTGTGTGTGTGTGTGTGTGTGTGTGTGTGTGTGTGTGTGTGTGTGTGCGCACGTTCATGCATCATAAAACTCTGTGAGCTAAATTACTTGAGAGGCCTGAGATAAGTTAACACAACAGTTAAAAAAAAAAGCAATGGACAAAGTTTTAAGAAGAGCATGTATGTCCAGTATGACTAACTGTATGACCAACTTTCTCTTCAGAGGTGACTTACTTCTCCAGGGCCATGCGGACAGGGGGCAGCCCTCCACAGCTGTGTTTGTACACCGTCTCCAGGATCTGGCAGCCATGGATCTAATGAGGAGACGGGGAAGATCTGACTTAATGTCCTTCGCTAACGCTAATTGACCCACCCCTGTTACCCAGCGTTCCCACATCAAAACACAATAGTTGTCTTGTGCAAAGAGAGAAGGGCTGTCTTCAGTCATTTTCTCCAGAGCCTGTGTGATTTCTGCAGCACTCGAATCATGAACCATATCAAAGGAAATGTCTTACCTTCTGGGATTTGATTGATTCCACCACCACCATGACAGAGGGAAACAGCAGCTGGAACTAAAGGAGAAACTGACAACTCAACAACTCTGAGAGACGGTTATTATGACTGTAAGACAATGATAATATGATAGTTATTTCACTGTAGCTTCCATTACCTGGTCCAGCATATAATTCACATGAGATATTGACAGGTGTGGATCACCAAGAAACTGCAATAAAGAGTACAACAGATAGTTTGCAAATTATTGATGACTAAAAAGTCAGCTAAGCTAGGCCTAAATGGCATATTTTATATACATATGTTACGGTACATGTGGGAAAACTAGGGTTAGGGTTAGGTGCTACGTCGATTTGGTACATACTGGCATGTCTAACCCTAACCCTAATCCTATCCCTATCCCTAACCCTAACCCTACCCCTAACCCTAACCCTAACCTTAACCGTAGCACCCTAGCACCTAACCCTAACCCTAGTTTTCCCACATGTACCGTGTTCCCACATGTACTGTAACATATATATATAACCTTAAATTATGTAATTCCCTACCTCTTGTTCGACATCCAGCAGAGCCTGTCTGTAGGGCTGCAGCATGGAATCCAGCCCAGTGCAGAAAGCCCGCAGGTAAATCCCATTAAGTCCAGCCTGGTTTGGCTGACTGCAGTGGTGCTCCTGTGGGGACCAGTCAGTGCTCATTATGTAATCTTTGACAAGAGCACCTCTGGCCACAATACTCCTACAAACTTAATATTTAAGTATAAAAATAAAAAAAAAGTATAGTCTTGGTTATGAAAAACTATTTGTCTAAGAAGCCTTCTTTAGCCTTTAAAAAGGAACCTAAACCAATTGGCCAAACAGGATTACAAAATATAAACCAAGAGTAACATAATGCGTTTGAATCATCATTTCAAAGCTCTTTCACGCAGCATCTGGGTGTTGATCTTACTTGCTGGTGGACGTGGCCAGTGTGCTGCTCAATGAACTCTGTGAATCGGATGTAGTCAGACCCCAGTTTGCAGAGACGGTTCAGGACACTGGTCTCACTGGGGTGGAGAAAGGGCAGGTCCTGGGACACCTTTAGGAGAATCAGAGGTTTAGTAACACAAGCATTGTTCGTACTAGCCATTCCTGACTCCATCCCATGCTTCACAATTTGCAATATGACAACCCTTGTGTACATAAGGTCCAGATATAGGAAAAGTTATGATATTTATAGCATAGCATAGAGTACAGCACAGTGTTTTATTGTATAGTATAGTAGATAGTGTACATAGCCTTTATTTATGTAAACCAGCTCTTTTCCCTTTTTTATTTTAGTCTTTTTTTCCAAGCACCAGTACAGTATGGTACCTGTACTGTATTAATGACAATAAAGACCATTCATTCATTCATTCATAAGCCTGTCCTCCGATTTCTACCTCCACTGATACTAACCTACACACCTAACGGCATTCTTACTTGCTGTCTAGTTAGCCATTGCTTCTACAGGCCGTATAGGTAAGCTGTAGCCACAGAATATGATGGCCAGAGTGTAGTTGTAATAGATATCAGCTCAAAAGCATGCTAGAACTCTGCAATGTGGAGCCTGGGCTGGTGGCTCATTCCTGCTGGCTGTCACCCACCTCCATGCAATCTTTGCCAAAAATGATGTGTTACTTATACGAGGCTATTTCTTGTTTTTACCTGTAGACCCGTTCGTTTGTTCCACGCGAATATTGTACCATGATATCCGCTTAACGCCATTAATAGCTCGTGGATCATTTTAAATCACTTAAATATTGGCGATCAAGTAGATTTTCACCATTCACAACAACCGCCGACTCTACCGTCGCGATTCGATGACGTTTCACTATTGACGGAACCGAGTACACAGGGGAATTGTAGTCTTTCTTCAGCTAACCGATAAGAAAATAATGTGCTCGTTGAGCTGATCATCACCTCTCTTCCCTGTATTTTCGATGCATGTGCTCATAGTACGCTAGTTCAAATTGTCAATAATATTAATAAATAATACATTCCTAATTACCTGAAATCTAGAATCCTGTGACTCCGGGGAAGTGTAGTCTATTATGCATCACTTGACATGGGGCTAACAACGTCCGTCACAGTACAAAGTCAAGTTTTGTAGCTGTGATTATTTTCATCAATAAACGACACTGAAGAGCTGTTATGTTGTGTTTTGTTTTTTATTTTAAAAAAGAAAAATATTTCAAACATGAAAATCCATCAACATAAACCCGTGTGGGGTAGTGGTGGTAGTGAGTTGGACTTGTGATCGGAAGGTTGTGAGTTCAAATCCCGCCTGAAACCACACCACTAAGTGTGCCCTTGAGTAAGGCACTTAGCCCTCAGTTACTCCAGGGGGAATGTCCCTGTAATTCGTAATTGTAAGTCGCTTTGGATAAAGGCATCTGCTAAATGGCAAAATTAATTAATTCATTAAACCCAAATCAAATGCGCTCCCACCCCGTACAGTACAGTATGGGCTAAGTGGCTAAGGATGCTATGATTAAGTTATCACTGCACCATTATGGCTTATCTATTCAACTTGAACTCAACTTCAAACAGAAACTTGATTTGTTCTCCCATATGGAAGACACACACACACACACATCTATCAAAAAGCCAAAAGGACACACTCAATGTCAGAGGCCGACACTTGAGTTTACAAACATGCCTCAATTAGCGCTACAAACGTCCTGAAAGTGTGACTGCAAGTCACCTCCACTACTAAGAACAGGAGACAGGAGCACAATAATACAAAAATAAAAACAGTATCTTGTTCCTAAGGGGGACTGGAGGAGGATTCAAGTGAACTATTTGGGGGGAAAGTGCAGGATGGAATGTCTCCTTGACCTTTTCACACTTTAATCATCATCAGTGTCCTCATCTTCTCCTTGCAGGATCTCATCCTTCTCCTTGTCCGCTGTCGCACCCGAGTGATCCGTGAACCAGTAGGGCAGGGGGTTCTGCCAGATCTCCTTGATGACCTCTCCTAGGATGTCTCCTTCCAGCTCGTCCGGCTCCTCGTCGAAGTGATCGGCGAACCATGTGAAGAAGCTGTCTGGCACATGGTACGTCCTCTTCTGACCCGGGTGCGTCCTCTTCTGACCCGCTTTGCTCTGCGTCCGACCCGCCGCTGCCGCACGCTTCGTCAGGTCCTCTCCAACCTTGAATGAATGAATGAATGAATGAATGGTCTTTATTGTCATTAATATAGTACAGGTACCAAACAACGAAATTTGGGAGGGGGGGGGCTCCCCTGGTGCTAGGAAAAAAACAACTAAAAACAAGAAGGGAAAAGAGCTGGTTTACATTAATAAAGGCTATGTACACTATCCACTATACTATACTAAATAAAACACTGTGCTGTACTCTACCTTCCACCTGATCTCGCTGTACTTCGAAGGCGGGTCCTCGTTGAAGCGGAACTCTTTGAAGAGGGTCTCGTTCTCGAAGTAAGGGTTCTCGTTGAAGTGGAAGTCTATCCTGTAGCCCGGAGAGACGTACTCAAACTCGGTCACGTCTATCCTGGTGAGGTGATGGAGCGCCTCCTCGTCCTCCTCCCCCAGGAGGGCTGAGACTTGCGGGTGGCAGACGAATATGGTGACCCAGAAGTTGGGGATTTTCGCTATGAGGTCCGATCGCTTCTGGAAAAGTGACTCGCGTAACTTGTCGTACTTCTTCTCGATGACGATCAGATCCGCGCTGGCCTGTTCGACTAATTTGTCAAACGACGCCTGAACTTCATCGATCTGCACGATGGCCTCTTGGTGCTCTTTGTCGGACTTCTCTTGCTCCTCTTTTTTGCTGACTTTCGGCGCCGCTGCCGAGGCTGACATTATTAATATTAAACGCTGTAAGATGTTTAAACCAGAATAAGTATTATTCCTTGTTGTTTGGACGTCTTCTCGGGGGGCAGGGAAATGTGTGTGCCACTTTTGTTAGAGAGTGATAATAATAAAGTTGTTCACCTCCGCAGCAATGGAGAACGAGACAGACAAAAGCCTCTACGAAACCGGAAGTCTTAGTGTTGCCGGTTGTCGTTGGGTTACGGCAAAATAGGGTGAAACTAAGAGTTGCCAAATATACTTTTTTTTTATGTTTTCGCTGAGCGATAATAACATAGATATGCACAGTATATACACAGATATACACGTATGTATTATCTATGGATAATAATAATAAATAAATAAATAATACAACTTCCGGTTTTGTTTTGTTTCTGCGCCTTCAAAATAAGAGCCAGAGGTAACACAGCACTGTGAAGGGAAGAATAGAGCGACGCTGGAGAGCTGTTAGAGGTTAGTTAGCTAGCAGCGACCAACTCTATATCTACCGTGAACACAGACCGTCTCGGGTTTTATTAACACGACATATTAAGACATTGAGATACTATCTCACGATACGATCTGTTGCTAATGTTATACCGTCAACCACCAACACAGCTGTGCTGCTATTGCGAGGTTCTGCTAGCTAGCTACCCGGCCGTAAATGCTAATGCTGCTTGGCTTCACTGGTTGGGTTTAGGTAACTAAGTCTCTGTCGTTTTTCTAGCCGGTTTATGTCCGTTTCCTTAGATTATAACGACCTAATAACTATTTAGCTATTAACAGGTTATGCTTTTATAACTTTTAAGCTTTCAGTTTTGGCGTTTGGCAAGTGGGAACACACCCCAGTCCTCTGGTGTGATTTGAGCTTATTTGTTTCCAGAGGCCTACTAAAAAACCTTATCAGAGTCATGACATGTCACTGTGATTGTCACATTTCCCACACCTGTGATGGACAATGATTAGGCTATATGAAATTCGTATGCGAAACGTAAGGAAAAGTCGCGCATTTCCTCCTTCATTTGCATGTCACATTCTGGTCTGTCTGTGATTAAGTAGTGAAACTAAGTAACCACACAGCTTCTGTTGTTGCCAGGTAGGTAACAGGTGACATTAGTAGTTATGGTTACCATAGGTTACCAACAAGATGTTTAGGACCGATGCAGTGGTTCTCAACCCTCTCCTCGGGGACCCCCAGCCGCTCCACATGTTAGATCTGTTCCACCACCAGCTCACCTGATTCAACTGATCAAGTATAAAGCAATTATGGTTTGTACTTGATCAGTTGAATCAGGTGTGCTGGTGGTGGAACAGATCAAACATGTGGAGCGGCTGGGGGTCCCAGAGGAGAGGGTTGAGAACCTCTGGATTAGAGGGTCCCTTTTGTTGATGCAGGTGCTGTGGCTACACTGTACTAGTTGTGACAAGAGACAATCTGCAACTTGAAATTGTATAATATGTCCTTGAAAATAGTTTTGGCCATAAGATATGGTATAGGAGAATGTAGTTGTCTGTAAAGTGTTGTGTTTCGTTTGCCTGTAGATCAACTTGCAAGTTGTTTTTCATGCTGTGTTCCTCTGCAGCATTTAGATTATTCATCATGTACTATGTATGTGGTTGTGTTCCTTGATACAGTGATGGCGGAGGGGAGGAGTGGAGATGACATCGTTTCAGAGTATCTGGGTCAGAACCCCCACCTGGCCCAGTGGGTAGAGTCTCTCAGGGGTGTGTGTGAGACCAACAAGCAGTGGCATGCCAGGCGAGAGTTTGTCCTGAGGAACATGGACACTTTCCCCAAGGTGGAAGCCGGCGTTCCCAGCTCCAGTATGGACAAGCTGCTCTCACTCTCCATGGTCTGGTCCAACCAGGTTTTCCTGGGCTGCAGGTATGTCCAGAACACACAACAACACCTAATTCACCCTACAGAGCTGTAGCTGAGCTATACTGGGATGGCAGTGGAGAGACTACACATAATACTAGGCTACAACTAACTCTGGCTTCCACTATAGTTGCAGAAACCGTGCTGGAAAGGATAATGTGAAAGGAAAATATCAGAGCCAGGACAGTGTGGTTTGGGTCGACCCAGAAGTGTGTAAAGCCCCATACTCTGTTTATTTTTTTTATTTTTTTACTCCACAGGATAATAAATAATTTGTCGTACTTCTTCTCTATAATGATAAGATCCGCGCTGGCCTGTTCAACTAATTTGTCAAATGACGCCTGCACTTCATCAATTTGCACGATGGCTTTTTGTGGACTTTCGGCGCTGCCGAGGCTGACATTATTCTCGAACGCTGTAGATGTTTAAACCAGAATAAGTATTCCTTGTTGTTTGGACAGGGAAATGTGTGTGCCACTTTGTAGAGAGTGATAATAAAGGTATAAACAGGATAATAAACTCATTCCAGAAAGAAGAAAAAAAAGAGAAAATCAAAAGCACCAGACCATGATAAAATCAGGGACATGATTTATTTACGTCTGTTTTCTCATCCTCCAGGTACCCCCAGCCTGTGGCGGACAGGATCAAGGAGATGGCAGAGGGAGTTGTGGTCCACGACGCTCCTGTTAGAAAGACAAGGGATGAAATCCTGGGGAAGGGAAAGAGGACGGCAGGTAACATACAGGCAAATATGTGGGAGAGTATCTCAGTACAAATACACAGGCAAATTATGGGAGATGGTAGTCCATACACATTTGCCTGTGACGGGCTCAGGCTCTAAGGCTCATATTATGCAGTATGACCATCTGTAGTTTGCCTCTAAATTACTAGCCTAATTACTAATTACTAGCCTAAGAATACATGAACTGTATTGGACAGCAATTATGATGGTAGCAGACCCCATCACTGGAAAGTTCTGTAAAAAGAAAAAAAATTCTTCCTTCTTCTAGCACGACGACTGCCATTGGCTCCAGGCCTGAGTGTAGATTACTTTTTCCTGCTATGACTGGTGGATAGATGATTCACATTTTGTAAGTCGCTTTGGGTAAAAAGGCGTCTTCTAAATGGCAAAAATGTAAATGAAAATGTTCCCTCAAAATATGCATCGTTAGATTAGATGGGCCGCCAATGCATATTATGCAAATAAGAATGAGTTCTTATTGGCCTGCCTGATTAAATAAAGGTTAAATAAAAAGATGACTCAACACCCCAGTCTTTTCTTTCTGCACCTTTGTTTTGGTCCAGTTACCTTGAAGTAATGCAGTCGGAACCTGTCTCCAGGTGAAGGCAGTGTTGTTGACAGGAATCCCCCTGCTCCTACTCAAGTTCTTTTGTGTTGCTGTCGTCAGGGGGCGAGGTTGACAGCTGCGGGAAGAGGACCAAGGCCGGGCCTAACGAGGGAGGCAAGGCCGCCACGCGGAAATCAGGTCCTCCGCCACAGGCTCCAGCCGAGCACCAGCCCTTCTTCAACCGCCTCTACAAGGCCGTGGCCTGGAAGCTGGTGTCAGCCGGGGGCTTCGGCCCCAACCTGGACCATTTCGAGATCCTGCGCGCCTGCGTGGAGTCGGCCAAGGAGAGCCTGAGCTGCGTGTTCGTGCCCCTGAAGGACATCCCCGACCTGCCGGCGGCCCGGACGCAGAAGGAGGGCCAGGTGTGCGAGCTGCGCTGTCAGACTGTCTACATAGGCACGGGGTACGGCCGCGACGAGGCCGCCGCCAAGGCCATGGCCTCCAAGGAGGCCCTGAAAGCCTTCCAGGGGCGCAAAGTGACGGTGCGGTTCTGCAGACGGCGCTTCAAAGGCAAGGATGTGGATGACGTGGTCCTGGTGGATGATCAGCCCAGGAACCCGGGGTTTCCCCCTGCCCTCAGTTACCCCTTCCAGCCCGAGCAACAGGAAGACGGTCCCTCATAACACGGCCAAGAGCAGACGTCTCTGGCCGACCTTTCCTGGAGTAAAGAGAGACTGTGTGTGTGCGTTCGAATGGCTGCTTGAAGGCCGTCAAGGAAAGACTCTTTTTCCGAAAGAGTACAGCTGTGTGTATGGATGGACACAATGCACCACACTGAGGTTGTTTTAAAAAAGAAATAAAAAAAAGTAATTATTTTGATTAGCCTATAACAGATTGTTTGTACTGTTCCGGTTCATTTGAATTGTTCAAGCGTAAGAACGAAGGACGTTTAATTTGTGCCTGCTGCCAACTGCAGTTGATGGGGGGGGGGGGGGGGGGGATAATTGAGAAATTATATTAAGGTAGCTCAGATCATTATGAGGGAGGCCCAAATCGTAGCACAGGCACATTGTATTACAAGCCATGCATTACAATGAGCCCATCCTCTGAGTTCTACCTCCACTAGCCTTGACTGCTGAGATCATATAGGGTTGGGTTTATAGCTGGCACCCTCTTTTTCCTCCCTTTGTTTACACCTGTCCTCACGGCGCCTCTGTAGCTGAGGCCGATAGGGAGCAGAAGTGGATCTGCGTCACTGGTTCAGTACTGGGCTCTAAGGCCCATTAACATTGTTTTGTTAGTTGCAAGGAATCTGTTGAAAGGATAGTTGGGATTTGGCCATTGCTATTATCTGTCAAATTAGATGAATCATCTTATCGTCCGTCGTTTTTGTTGTTGTATGATGGAGTGATTCATTTAATTAGTAGATAGACAGATAGCTGTCTTGGCAATGGCAAAATGGCCAGACATTCAACAGATTCCTTTCATTAGCTGTTGCAAAACACAGTGAATGGGCCGCACCTGAAACAGTGACATACGTCCGCCTCTGCTCCCTATAGTGGACGGCTATAGCTGCGGTCTGGCTAGCGTGTTGCACCTGTAATCTGTTTACCCTGGAAGATCAGATCTGTTTCTGCTTCGTCATTGTATGATATTGTGTTGAACGACAAAGGAGTCGGTAGAAATCGGATGACGGTTCGTTGTAATTGATTGATTGATTGAAAACCTTTATTCAATTATTATTATTATTATTATTATATATAATGCAAGGAATGGAATGAGAATTGTATTTTTTTCACTAACTTATTGGGATAGAGACAGTAGGGATTGACAGGAGGGTTGGGTTAGAGAGAGAGAGAGAGAGGAGGGAAGCCATACACAGATACGTCGAGGGTCGGAATCGAACCAGCGACCTTGTGGTTATGTGGTATGGGCATTAGTGTGCTATGTCGCAAAGTGCCCCTAAACAAACGTGTTCTCATTCTGTTCCATGCATTACAACGAACCCTCTCCACCAGCCCCTCCTGCAGAGGAATCGGTGCCTCCCAGGCTGTTCTGTAATCAGCTACTGATCATGACCACAATGCTAGATGAAGGACTCTTCTACGGTAATCTCTTGACTTCAAATTCACAGAGGCTGCGTTCGTAAATTCACTCTGAGAGCACTGGGTTCAACGTCATAAAGGGACCACGTAATTTGATTGGACAAGAGGCATTCCATGAGTGCTGATTTCCAGAGCGGATTTACGAACGCAGCCACAGAAGTTATTTTGTAAAGAGTTTCTTATTGGTTGATTCTGCTACTCTGCGAGTGGGGAACCTTGGGTGTCATGTTTCTACGACGAGTTTAGAATTCGGAATTAGAATTTAGAGTTTTATAGTTTCGAGCGTCATCAGTTCACAGAGGTGATGCCACTAGTGCACAATGAGGCTCGCCATTAAAACAGTTCTCTACTGATTGACATTTCCCTGAGTGTTTTTTCCATTCAATTTTATGCTGTTTTCTTGAAGTTAGTCAGGGAGTGAGATTACGGTGTGCTTTTGGTAGTAGCATGAGCTCTACTACCTAAAATACAGAAGTTCTGTCTGACTGCATAAGGATTTGAACTGTTCTTGTGTCATTACATTAGAATTTGATTTCACCATAACTTCCTTGTGTTCATTTGAATGCATAGGCTACATCGACATTTTGTATGGTGTATTTGCAAGCTTTAGTTTGTTTGGCACTTATTTAAAAAACCACTTGTTCAGTGTACTGTGTTTCTGTTTCTCTATTTTTGTTAATAAAAAAATAATTTAAAGAACAAGTGCTGTCCAATTATTTGTGTCTTATCCACTTTTGCCTGTAGGTGGCAACATACATTCATCAAAGACTTGAATACAGGTTCATTGTCAGGTTGGCCAACTCTACTGGTTGGGATCCTCCTAACATACAGCTCTGGAAAATTAAGAGACCACTCCAAATATATCTTAAATCAGGAAAAGCATAAAAACCACTGCTGTGGCCATCACTCTCCTCTTGCAATAGGACCAGCTGGACGGCAAAAACAGTGCTAGTAGTACCTCAAAAGTAATTGGAATCAAAAAAATAACCTTTGACCATGCCAAAGAATAGTTTGGAGTGAGGAAAAGAAGGGTTCAATTCTGGCTTTACTGGCAGAGTGATACAGTGAAGTCGTGCAAAGCTAGAATAAAGCCCTTCATCAATGAGAAGCAAAGAGGAGCCAGGCTGAGGGTTACAAAAGACCATAAGGATTGGACTGTAGAGGACTGGAGTATGGTTATCTTCTCTGAGGAGTCCAATTTTCAGCTTTGCCCAACACTTGGTAGTCTAATGTCTAGACAGAGACCTGGAGAGGCCAGCCACAGTGTCTCACACCCATTGAGAAATTTGGTGGAGGATCTGTGATAATCTGTAGGCTGGAATTGGGCAGATTTGTCTTTGTGAAGGACGCATATGAATCAAGCCACGTACAAGGTTGTCCTGGAAGGAGAATTGCTTCCTTCTGCTCTGACAATGTTCCCCAACTCTGAGGATTGTTCTTTTTCCAGCAGGACAATGCTCCATGCCACACAGCCAGGTCAATCAAGGTGAGGATGGAGGACCACCGGATCAAGACCCTGTCATGGCCAGCCCAATCTCCAGACCTGAACCCCACTGAACACCTCTGGAATGTGATCAAGAGGAAAATGGATGGTCACAAGCCATCAAACAAAGCCAAGCTGCTTGAATTTTGGTGCCAGGAGTCACATAAAGTCACTCGAGCAACGTGAAAGACTGGTGGAGATCATGCCAACTTGCATGAAAGCTGTGATTGAATATCATGCTTATTCCACCAAATACAGATTTCAGAAATCTTCCTAAGTTAAAATATTTGTATTGTGTTTTAAGCCAAAATGTTTGTGTTTTAAATAATGTGTTTTAAAGATGAATATGAACTTGTTTTCTTTTAAAACCAGAGGTCTGAAAACACTGCATCTTTTATGTTATTTTAACCTGGGCGGTATTCATCAACTTCACTAAAGGAAAATCTAGTCTTATTTTTGATAAATCTTGCGAGACTTATCTGGTCTTATTTTGATAAGTCTTGTGAAACCAATCAAAATAAGCCTGTTTTTCTTTTAGCGACGTTGATGGAATACCTCCCAGAAAATAAATGACAATATTTTTATTTGGAATTTGGGAGAAATGTTGTCAGTAGTTTATAGAATAAAACCAAAAAAATCATTTTACTCAAACACATAAAACCAGAGAAACTGAACGTTTTGCATTGGTCTCTGTAAGTACCTAACCTGAGATGACCTCCATCCTCCCCTCCCCTCCCCGCCCTGGAGATATTAGCCAGCCTCATGGCACAAGATAATGATAACACATGCTGTAACATATTGATTATATAGTATGCTGCCAATGCTGCTGTTTGTGACCCACTTTCACATTCTAGTCCCCAGCCACCATTTTGACAAGTAATTGCTTGGTCATGCTCCCACCTTTATTGCATGGTTCCCTTGGCATGGGTAATGGATGCATCTGTCCAAATGCAATTTGAGTCATCCTCAGCACCTCATTACTCAGGGGTAATAGGTGTCAGTCACTTATTAAACAAGCCAAATCAAGTCATTATAAACCCACAGTGATTTAATTGGCATATAGGTGCCTGACCTCCTGCCGACCTGATGCTGTCTAGTGAGTTGTTTCACTACCAGCTGTTCACTTTGGCTCTGCAGTACTGCGGAGAATCACTGGATCAGGGGAGGCTGGTGGAGGTAGACATTGGAGGACGGGCTCATTGTAATGCATGGAATAGAATCAAACCTGTGTTTGATATCATTCCTCAGTCCGTTCCATGCATTTACAATGAGCCCGTCCTCTTATTTCTACCTCCTCCCTAGTTCATTGCTGAAAGTGTTATTATTATGTAAAGAGCTGCTTTGCCAAGTGGACTGTCCCCAGCATCATTTGCTGTGTGACCTGCTTTCAGAGTTTGTCATTGTTTGTGTCTGTGGTTTGGGCTTTAAATAACTTTTGCCATGCTCTATTGTTCTACTCTCTCCTCATGAGTGTCAGCTCACTTGCCTGTGGTTACATTTACCCAGTGACAGTTTTTGACAGCGGTCAACCATTTTCAAAGAGGGCATTTGTGCTGTGCTATGCCGGACTAGTTGTCACTTACACTCTTCCATCTTGCTACGATTACTACCATTGCCTTAAATAATAGGTTGAGTGTGTGTACTTGTGTATCTGTCATGTGTAGTATTGTCTGTTGTTGTCTGTGTTATACAGTGTTGTATGTATATACAGTATGTATACTGTACAGTGGTGTGAAAATGAATTTCCCCCCTGGGGACAATAAATGTAATCTAATCTAATCTAACCATCATGTTACTAAACAGTCATGTTTTCAAAATGAATATTAGACAAATAGCCCTCTTGTCCATTTCATGTAATGTATTCTATAGGGATACAGAATCATCGATTTAGTTTTAGTGATGATCCAGACCATTCTCTCCTTGATTACGTCAGGGTATTTTTAACCATTGCCATCGGTAGGTGAACTTCAATGTCCTTTTGCTGGAGGCTTCATTCAACACTTTCCAGGGTGGGGTTCGTCAACTGTCACAGTTATTACCACTCCGGCGCTGGTTTAAATATTAATAAAGTTGACTGAAACTCACACATAGTGAAGGCATAATGTGAGTGCTTAACATGATTGACAGCTCAGGATATCTTGCCACTTGTCTTTGTGGCTGTGCACCTTCCATTACTCACACCTGGATAAGCACCAAATGTACCAAGCTGACATTTTGTGCCCGCTCCTAGACAGTTTGTGTTCTAGGACGCTCCCTCATTATTAATGGGAGATGGGCCTGTCAGGGAGTGGAGAGTAGAGACCGACGAATGGGAGAGACAGCCTGGACAGGTGTGAAGTACAGGGACGGAACGATACGGTAGACATCAACCACAGTGACGTAAGAGGAGAGGACTGGTAATTTATTTCAGCTATTTGGGGATATAGCTTTGTAAGGCAGGGTGGGATTGAGATAGATGCAAACAGGAGTGAAAGGAATAGTGACTTGAGGCACAATTGTCACAGTCTGGGAGATCCTAACAGGTACAAAGTGGCCTGACGGCAAGGTAGAGATGTCTGTACTTCTTATGTCCCCTTATCTGACGTTATTCATGAGACTATATAGAGAGACTGTGACCACACAGCCAAATGCTTTTCATCTCAAAGTCTGGAAAAAAAAAGTTGAGATGTTTGACGTCATCATGCTTTTGAATAATGAACTCTCAAAGTGAAAGAAACATTCTAAAGATGTTAAATCATTTGGGTTAGGGTTATGCAAAACTGAGAAGACCTATTTGCAAAACTATACACTCCCCTTGTTTTTCAAAGCATTAAGTTTAATGTCCTGTGGTGTCCTATGTGTTTATTTCAATTCCAGGACTCTGGGGGAACAAAGAGTGAACATTTTGAAATGGGGGCACTGTAAATATGCACTTCTGTGAATCGTGATGTTAGAATTATACGTTTCTATCTCCATTTTTTACATAATCTGATCCATTAGGTGTTTATTAATGCCTGTGTGGTGTTATTTTTAAGATGTTGAAAATACAAAGGTTCCATCTCACAAAACATAATGGAATGTAAAAACTTTGACGCTCAATATCTCTGAACTGCCCTAAACGGAGATAGAACCTTATAATTCTAAGCTCACGGAATGTTGTTGATTAACACTGAACATTGATCATTATTTACGTTTTAATGTTTAGGGTTAGGGTTAGGGTTTTATAAGTCCTCAATGTGAAATAGTTTGTGAAATAGTTGATGTTGTTATACATCATTTAATCAGCAAAAAGTTCTCATCAGCTTTTTTATTAATCAAAGTATTTTAATGGGGCCTATGTATAGACATAAAAAGTTGTTTGTATAGACATAGAAACAAGTTGTCATAGCTGATGATGTTTCTGATGATGATGATTTCTGTGTGGCTACAGTACTATGTCTCCATTGAGTCGCAATAGTCAGAATGCTACCTAGAAAAGGTTAGTTGTGGCTGCTGCACAGTAGGAGGCTGGTGGAGGTTGAAATCGGTAATTGTTGACGTTCTATGACTGGTTCTATTTAACATTATGGTTCATAATCTGTAAAAAATGTATGTTGGAAATTCATCATAAATACCATTGTGCATTCTCTTCAAGAGACCACACAGGCTGCTTTACGAAACGAAACAGTTTATTCTGAGACATGAGATACATTAACATACAGTTGAAAATAAAATAAAGAATTCAAAAGCCTTTTTGGTCAATCTTTCAAAACGCACCCTGTCACTCTCCACATATCGTATATCATAAAAATATTCATATCACATATCACACGTAGCCTGTTCTTATGACAATCTAACATTATTATGTAATTGTTATTGTTATTGTTGTAATTATTCGTTGTTATCAACTGGCAACTTACATTCAAAACAAGTCATGTTCACAAGCATTTAAGCAGGAAAAAGTTGCAGAACGCTCCGCGAGGACAGTCGCACATTTTGCCGATTCTCGCTCCTTTTCTCACGGCGCACTGCTCCCCAACGTCGCACTGAGTGGAGAGGGTAAACAAAACCGTTATAAGACGCACATGCACGGATAACCTCATTCAGTTTACAATATGGAAAATAGACAGCGCACATTTTTTTAGAAGCATTTGGTGAAAGTTATAAAAGGTTGATACAGTTGGGTTTTGACACCGTCGATCAACTTTTAGAGGATTGCTTTCCATTTTAGAATCTTTTATTTGTTTGAGATCTGGGAAAATATTTACCGTAGGAACTTGACCGAATTTCTTTTCCCACAATGGAAGTCGCTTGGTCTGCAGCTTTTCAAGAACGTCTTGTAGTGCCCCAAGCTGTTGAAATATATCCACATAGCAATGAGAAAATGAAATGGAATTGTTCAACAAACATCTCCAATAAATATTCTGTGTTCATCAGTCGCGCAATTTAAAACCGCCCGAGTTGAACTTTGATTATAACAGAAGTTAAACTTACCAGCTGCTTCTCGTTGGTCAAGTTCGGATCTTTGGGGTAGAACTCCCGTAGGGCTCGTGTGTCGACGTCCACTTCGGAATCCGAGTCATTGATTTCAGCACCAAGAACGACGGACAGCAGCACCGCGCAAACGAACGCTGTGGTCCATAGTCTGGAGCTCTCCATGGTGCTGGCAGAGAACGAGGCGCACAAGAGAGGGTATCTATCTTCTCTCTCCAAGAAATTCCAGTTCAAAACACCAGATCACTGCAATCCACCTTTTATCTGTTTCTACCCGTGTCCATTGTCGGTGACTTCGTTTGCCCCACCTTAACCACAGATTTTTCATGCGTAAGAGCGATGGCGTGGTGAGTCATTGTTGATTGGGTTGTCAAAAACGCGTAAAGTTGCGTTCGCTAATGTACAAAAAAAACATCATCTTTTTTCTTTGACGGTAGAAGACGTTTTAAATGACATGTCTTAGGCTACGTGAAATAGCACATCTCTAATATCTATACTTGACATGGTGAAGCGGTACATTTGGGTACTTTTGGATAGGACAGACAGACGGAAGCAATATCTGCGTGATGAAGATTATACCAAAGACTGGAATATATATGAAGTCATTTACGTGTATTGAAATATCTGTTATTAGTTCTGTCAAAGTATTAATCCAAAACTTTTTAATTAAGGTATATTAAAGTATCAGTTAACTAGCCCATACTGTGGCAGGCAGCCCTCTCACTATGTGCTGTGGGCTCATACCATATATGGATTGGTTGCTGCTTGACATATCTATTGTTATTTTGAATACTTTCATTTAGGTTATTAATAAATACTTTTGTTCATGATTTAAAGCATGTGTGGTCTCCCCTCATGTTGTGTGCAGTCCATTGAGCCTGGGCTGTTACAACACAAACAAATAGGCTACACTTTTCACTTTCCTTGTGGTAGAAAATGAAAGACCAAAATAGCTACCTGTACCCCAAATTAGGTGTTTTAAGACGGTAATACAACTAAAATAAGAGTTTAATAAGAGTTTAGTTTTTGTCCCCTTATTTTCCAATAAGGAC
>NC_137679.1:38136663-38171663 GCF_963989245.1 Nansenia antarctica | reverse complement strand
CTCCTTTTTGATGTCAAGCGATATAATTTAACTGGCCAATAATATCTATTTGACTGGTGTGTTTATACCATCCCGTGACTCATGTGTAATTGCTGGATATCAAATGACGAAGGGAAACTGTTTCTATGCAGATTATGTGCACTAATGATGACTATTATTTTTGACGGTAAGCTGGCGTGAAAAATAGCTAACAATTTATATACACAGAATCAGATCTCTTTCAGACATCTACAATTACCAGACCCTGTCTTAGGAATTTCTATGCTATGTTCTGAGTGGCTGCCATCTGCAGCGTGTCCTGACGGGATGAGTCATTGTTGTCATGACCCCGCCTCTGTGACCTCGTTCTGAGTTGGTTGGCACACCTGTCTGCAATTAAGCCATCGATCGCCCTGCTCTACAAAGGCCCTGCACCTGCTACCAGCCAACGCCAGATTGTTTGCCATTGATGGTTCGTCTATGTCCCGCGTCCAGCTCTGTATCTAATACCTCGTCTCCTTGTTCCCCAGAAGACCCTTGCCTGTCTGACTACCCGCCTGCCTGCCGATTCCCCAGCCTACCTGCCTGCCCCACCTGCCTACCTGCCCCACCTCCCTGCCGATTCCCCAGCCTACCTGCCTGCCCCACCTGCCTACCTGCCCCACCTGCCTACCTTCCCCACATGCCTGACTACCTGCCTGCCTGCCTACCTCCCCCACCTGCCTCACTGCCTGTCTGACCACCTGCCTGCCTGTCTTACTACCTGCCTGTCTGACTACCTGCCTGCCTACCTTCCCCACCTGCCTGACTACTCGCCTGCCTGCCTGACTACTCACCTGCCTGCCTGACTACTCACCTGCCTGCCTACCTTCCCCACCTGCCTGACTACTCGCCTGACTGCCTACCTCCCTCGTCTGCCTGACTACCCGCCTGCCTACCTCCCTCGCCTGCCTGACTACTCGCCTGCCTGCCTACCTCCCTCGCCTGCCTGACTACTCGCCTGCCTGCCTACCTCCCTCGCCTGCCTGACTACCCGCTTGCCTGCCTACCTCCCTCGCCTGCCTGACCACTCGCTTGCCTGCCTACCTCCCTCGCCTGCCTGACCACTCGCCTGCCTGCCTACCTCCCCCGCCTGCCTGACTACTCGCCTGCCTGCCTACCTCCCCCGCCTGCCTGACTACTCGCCTGCCTGCCTACCTCCCCCACCTGCCTGACTACCCGCTTGCCTGCCTACCTCCCTCGCCTGCCTGACTACTCGCCTGCCTGCCTACCCCCCCCGCCTGCCTGACTACTCGCCTGCCTGCCTGACTACTCGCCTGCCTGCCTGCCTGACTACGCCTGCCTGCCTCCCTTCCCTGCCTGCTTACCTTCCCCGCCTGTCTGCCTCCCTTCCCCGCCTGCTTACCTTCCCCGCCTGCCTGACTACCCGCCTGTCTGCCCCTCGTGTATCACTTAATAAACTGAGAGCTTAATCCTCACCTGCCAGTCTGCATCTGGGTTCCACCTCAAATCCGTGACACTCGTGAGTACCTCGACTCCAACTGAAGTTTGCTCTTTCAACAATTAAACAATTAAAGTCCTTTTGATTAAAAGTTTGTGCCTGAAAATCGTTGGAATAGATTTACTTGTGCGTTCTATGATATTGTATAACTTTTGTCGTTTGATGTTTTTTAGCTGATGACATCCTGGTGCAATGTCATCGCAAAAATGATTGAAGTCCCATGGTTTGCTGTGACGTATGACATGTCAAACTGCTGTAGAGCTCCAAGGTGTGACTTGGCTAGCCTGTTAGTAATGTTAGCGCCCACAGTCAAATATAACCCTCTGAGTCAAACAACCTTTCCAACATATTTTATTGAGAATTGCTCATAGCTATGTCTGTGGTTACTTTCCCAAATAGCTCTGTGGATGACTAACGTCACCACTCATCTGCATCTGTTCTTTGAGTATTTCTTTAGTAAGAAAAGCCAGGAAGCAGAACTGGCTGGTATGGGCCATTATAAGAGGGCCATTCTTATCCACAATAAGGAGAACAGAAAATGGACAGCTCTTCATGCAAAAGCCCAGGGACTCGATCAGGTTATGAATGTAACTTAATAGCTCCAAATCAGGGGATAAAAATCAGAGGACGGGCTCATTGTAGTAGGTGTAGTAATGCATGGAATAAAATGAGTTTTTTTTCATTTGAGCTAGACAGTGAGCCTGTCTTCCGATTTCTCCAAATATTGCTGACACGTAATCTTAGACTAACGAAGAAGTCAAGCATTGACAATGTAAGCAAGCATTGGCAGATTACTGTACATGGTGGTGCGTGGGTTGGTGGGATGGCATGATTGAGAGTGGTCAGGTCGTCTATGTTGTTGTGAAAAAGTCCTTGGATCTAGCCTACATAGGGATTCAAAGGACTCCAGTATTCTATATTATCGAGGGGAAAATACACTGAGAGGTCTCTCTTGTGGGCGCACACTTTCCACCACATGAATACAATTACAAAACAACACATTAAATATACAACACACTACACACACTCATTAATCAACCAGAGCAGGCCTCTGGGAGCTGGTCCGTAACCAAGGATTTAAAGCGACTATGTGGCTAACACCTAGCGACCCAGGCTAACACCTAGTTCAGTACAGAGCCTCACTGTATTTCGCCAACTGACCCTAAAAACACTGGAGGAAAACCGCACATTGTATAACATGCCACGATGTTGTTTCTCTCTCTCTCTCTCTCTCTCTCTCTCTCTCTCTCTCTCTCTCTCTCTCTCTCTCTCTCTCTCTCTCTCTCTCTCTCACACTGCTCTTTTCCTTTTAATTTTGCAGGAATCTTGACACAATTGATTATGTTCTCAAGCTGTCAAGCTGTCAGATATGTTTTCTTTCCCATCTTAAATGCCTCTCGTTAATCTCTCTGGATTTTGGACATTATCTGCTTCCTTAAATTTACACTTCTGCTTCGAATTTACGCGCGGCTACGCCGTAGCCTACGGAGGGGCTCTCCCAATTTATACTTCTGCGTCGGTCGGTCACGTTGGTCGGTCTACTCATAGCGGCATAATAGCGATCAAAAAACTTGTTGTAAAGAAAATGTCTATAATGCATTGAAATGACAGTAAACTAAGATAATAAGATGGTTATCATCATTTTTCTAATCTTTATTAATAAGTAATTACAGAAAAGGTAAATGACATTCCTGTCATGACTTCCGCATTTACGAGAGAGTCGGAATGTGACGCTACCAAGCGGACCAATCACAGTTCTTGATAACTTTACATTAAATATGTCTATCATAAATATAATTTAAACCCAACGAACAGCCATGGGGCTCCCTGTAACTAATAATTTATTTCTAAATAAACAGGATTGTACATCTCGTAAATGTGAATCGCGCTCCTTATAGGAAGGCTGTGCCTGACAGGGCGCTCAGTTGGAACGGTATACTCAAAGCGGCATAATAGCGATTTTTTTGTTATGCTTGTTGTAAATAAAAGTTCTATGATGCATTGAAATTACATTAAACTAAGATAATACGATGGTTATCATAATTTTTCAAATCTTAATAAGTAATTACAGAAAAAGTAAATGACATTTCTGTCATGGCTTCCGCATTTTGACGAGAGAGTCGGAATCATGTGCTACCAAGCGGACCAATCATAGTGCTTACGGTTGCGCGTAGTTACATTTTTTGAGAGGTGCGCGTCAACCTACGCCGTAGGCTGCGGGCCTACGCAAGCTACGGCGTTGGCTTCTCCGTCGATTTTACGCAGGAAGTATAAATTGGGCTTGAGTGTGTGCTGCATAATCCATGGAAGAAGTATGCTCTGTTTCATTGTTGAGTGGGTGGAGGATGTGATGAATGCACAGTTCTGTCAGCTATCAACAACAACAGGTTCTGTCAGCTCTCGACACTCTTTTAATCTCTTAAGCCTGTGAAATGCAGTCAAAACGCCAGCTTTTCAACCGCTTCATGCGTGGGCTACTGTAACTCTGTTGAAACTGTGTTTAAACATGTTCAATGTAATAATGCATCTCACATAAGAGTCAACAATGGATTCAATCATCGATTGCCTCACCGGAAAGGACGGATTTGATGAATCGCGTCAGGCGACGTGTGGATAAGCCCCTTTCTAATAATGGCAAAGATTAAGAATACTAGTCATAATGATCATAATAATTAAGAATAATAAACAGGGTGATCTTCAGTCCACCCCTTCCTCCTTCGCTGAGGCTTGAGGCACACAGCACAGTGCTGCTGAGTTCATCAGCTCAGTGAACACAGACACATCGTCTTGACGGTCCCTCAGCAGCAGCAGCCATGTGCGTCAGAACGAAGTAATTAAGGGTTCTGAGCTTTAAACCTCTTCTCTTTCTGTCTGCCTACACATCTTTTATTTATTCAAAGGACATGTTTATTTTAGTATTTGCATTGTATTGTATTGCGGCTGCTGTGTTAACACGCACGCACACACACACACACACACGCACACACACACACACACACACACACACACACACACACACACACACACACACACACACACACACACACACACACACACACACACACACACACACACACACACACACACACACACACACACACACACTAAAGCTTTTTAGTCATAACCCCTCACATTCCAAAGTTCAGGCCTAGTATCTGCGGTATTAAACACAAGTGACAAGAGAGGTCTATGGAAGGGAAGTTCAAAGCAGGCAAACAAAATGTTCTTTGGGGTAGAAAACACAGGAGCTTTCAATTTCACCTTGCAAGATGGTGATATTTACCAACACGGTGATATTTACCAACACAGTAGAGCTGTTTCTGGAAGGGGGAAGAAGTTCAAAGTGTGTGTGGGGGGACTTAAGAAATGAAATATACAAAAAGAAATGTTAGCGTGGAAATGTACAACTTTTGATTCATTTTGCAAACATGGTTGGAATCACTGCAAAAAAGAGGAAATGTGTGGTTCCAAAATGCCATGAGTTCCATCCAGCTCATGAATCTCTTCTGCATCCCCATCATTGTATTTCATGGCACACGTGTTTGATACTATTCCTCATTCAATTCCATGCAACACAATGAGCCCGTCCTCCTATTTCTACCTCCGCCAACTGAGAACAATCCACGTCGTTCTCAGTCAGTATAGTCCAAAAACAAAACTATAAAAGTAGAGAGCCAATACCTGAGTCGATGGAGGTGAATCTGCCATGGATTTAATAAGAATTAACAACAACTCTGACATTTCCATGGATGTTCTTTATTTTAAGAGACGGGGTGGAAAGGTAATTAGTTTGGAAAAAGTAAAGCGGGATTACCTAATTCAAACAGTTCACTTATAGCGTGATCACCAGAGGAATACTAGCCAGGGGAGGTTTAATTACTGAAATGTCACTCTCAAAACCCTCCCTTTGTTGGTTGGTGCTGAGGCTGGGGCGGAGGCTGAGGCTGGGGCTGAGGCAGGGGCTGGGGCTGGGGCTGGGACTGGGGTTGGTGCTGAGGCTGAGGCTGGGGCTGGGATTGGGGTTGGTGCTGAGGCTGGGGCTGGGATTGAAGCAGGGGCTGAGGCTGAGGCTGGGGCTGGGGCTGGTATTCTGTGGAATCTTATGTGGAATCTTCTGTGGAATCTCTGTGGAATCTTCTGTGGAATCTCTGTGGAATCTCTCCTGACAGAGTGAACACTGGCACATGTCAGTGCTAGTCGACTATCCTGTGATGCAGGCCTTGCAGAGGTTGTGTCCACATGGGATAATAATAATAACCTTTATTTGTATAGAACCTTTACTGCAAATGTTGCAGCTCAAAGTGCTTTAATTATTATATAATCATCATTTAATTATTTAGTAATTTAAAGGCAATATTAAAAAGATGGGTTTTTAGTCTTGACTTGAAAATATTGCTGAGGTTGCATCCCTAATGTAAACTGGCAGTGCATTCCACAATTTGGGTGCATAAAATGAGAATGCAGCCTCACCAAATCTCTTACTTGTGGTACACAGAGAAATCCAGCGTCAGAAGACCTGAGAGCTTGGTCTGATATGCTAGCAAAAGGTCTTTCAGATATTCTGGTGCTGTACCAGTGAGAGCTTTATAAACAAGCAGAAGGATCTTGAAATCTTTTCTGAACTTAGCAGGAAGCCAGTGTAGAGTCTCTAAAATACAAGTTATATGAGCTCTTCTGCTTGTTTTGTCTTGGGATGGAAGACATCCAGACAGAGAACACTGGAGACTGCTGTATCTTGAAACAAGGACACAATTGATGTAATTTATATTCATTTTAGTTTCACGTCTACTTTTTTTGTTAAACAAAATAGTTCTTCACTGCAAGTTCATATACAGTATGTAACAGATATCTTTGCAGCTACAACATAACAAACTATTTTGTAATTGATTAGACAGGCATTAGCCATGATATATAGCACATCATATTGGCTCGATATGTTCTCTGAAGTTTGACCCTATTCTACTGTGAGGATCAATGGCACAGCAAATAACTACTATTGAGTTTCTCTCTCTCTCTCTCTCTCTCTCTCTCTCTCTCTCTCTCTCTCTCTCTCTCTCTCTCTCTCTCTCTCTCCCTCTCTCCTTGCCTGATTGTGTTCAAGCTGTAATATCCACAGGGACAGAAGAAAGTGGAGCGGTGTGGAGAGACTTCCCGAAGGCCAATCTTTCCTCTGGTGTGTCTCTTTAAGCAGCCTGGTCATTATGTATAAATTCATCCACTTTACTTTCACTCCAGTGCATTAATGTTGTTAACCCACCGGAGGCAGGATAGCATGGACTAGCTGATTAACTTAATTCCTTGTGACCGTTATGATTTTGTGCATTGAACTCTATCCTCTAAGTTAATCTTTCGTAGACAGGGGCGCTAAAGGTAGCCGCGGG
Organism: Nansenia antarctica; assembly: GCF_963989245.1. Classification (NCBI taxonomy): domain Eukaryota; kingdom Metazoa; phylum Chordata; class Actinopteri; order Argentiniformes; family Microstomatidae; genus Nansenia; species Nansenia antarctica. The sequence goes on along the minus strand of NC_137679.1, from coordinate 38,164,802 downwards.
TGGGAAGGAGTGGAGGGTCCCCTAAGAAGATATGGAGATGATGGAGGAGGTGAAGGTATATTGCTTAGCCTGCACTACTATGTAATTTATTCTGCTGAATATTTTGACTGAGAATCTCATTCTAGATAAAGAGTTGCAGTGGAGACAATAAGGATAGGACATACATTTAAACCTGATTTGCTATTGCATGCATTATGATGAGCCTGTCTTACGATTTCTACCTCCTCCAGCCTCCACTGGTCTGCATGCAACCTGGATATCTCAACTAGCTTCCTCTCCTTGTCTCCTCCCCTCCGGAAGCTGGACTGTTAACTTAAAGCTATTGGTTTTCACCAGTCAAGCAGTGGAGGCAGGTGGCGGTAGAAATAGGAGGGCAGGGCTCAAGGTCCTCCGATTTCTACCTACACCAGCCTCCCCTGTCGTGAAGTTATTTGACCTAAATGCGGTTAGGGTTAGGGAAGCCGATGACAGACGCTGGATAATCCCAATAAGCACCCACAACCACCTTTCATATTCAGTCCAGTCACTTTATTGCTCATCACCCACTGGACATTTAGTACACACTGAGGAAAACAAAACCTCACTAAAATGTCGCTGTCCAACAATCCCCCACCAAAGTAATTAGAGTTGGTAAATAATTAATTCTGGGTGAGGAGAGGTGTTTATTAGAGTTTTTGTTAATGGCCTACATTACTCACTGAACCCTCTTCCCCCCCTCACCGGTGAACCCCAGTACTGAGGCAACGTCTTATTAGTCAGTTACGTTCGAATCGTTTCTTTGCTTGGGGAATTACTTTAAAGCCCAGAGGTCGTTAGAAGTGTAATCTCCTCTCGTTGCTCTCTGATGGAAGACCGTGTTTCAAGCCCCAGACAGTGTCCGTATAAGGGAGGATAGAGCACCGATGTCAGGAGACTAAGGCGAGGTCCAGAGAGGTCCTTGATTCAAATGAATCGCTTATTTATTTCACCAACACCTGAATGCCTGATTTATTTTTGTTTTGAGGATGTGGTAAAAGAATGAAACCATTCACAGTTTTGTAGAGTATAATAGGAATTAGAGATACTAAACGTCTCCCAAATGTATTTAAATGTGTACATACAGTAGGGTTGATCAGAGATGTAGACTACTGTGCTTGAAGGGAGAGGGTTCGAAGGTTAAGTCTGGCATGTAAATAGTCTCTAGTCTCTTGCTCTAGTTACCAAAGTGTCAATAATGGGGATGTTATGTTGTACACTACTGCAGTTAGTATTGAAAAAACATCCTCAGAATTTGAAGGAAAACATTGAATGTGTCTTTTGCTTTCCCACAAGGATTTGGGGAAGGTCACTTAAAAGTAAAAAAAGTTTGTGCCCTGGAGATGTTTGTTCTCTTTTTGTGACTTTATGAAACTGCTTGTCATAAATAGTTGTCCTCAACGTTATTTAAATCTCAGGCTTCCAGTCTTATCTATGCTCTCCATCGTTCCATTTCCTTCTGTGATGATAAGAACAAACGTGAACGAACAGTGCCCTCTACTGGCCAGAAACCACTCAAGACTCAAACCTTAGGTCATCAACTTAAACCGACATGTCAGTGGAGGCTGGTGGTGGTAGAAATCGGAGGGCGGGCTCATTGTAATGCATAGAATGGCATAAGGAATCGTATCACATGTGTTTGGTATCATTCCTCCATGGATTACAATGAGCCCGTCCCTCGATGTCTACCTCCACTACAATATGTATAGTAGAATGTATAGTAGCAGAATAGGAAAAACAACGAACATAGTCAAATGTGTTGATGTATTAACTTAACACAGTTCCTTAGTGATAATAGCCATACCCATCTCCCCTAACCCTGCCAACCCCCCTCCCCCCCCTGACATGCATACAGCCTCCCCTACCACTAACCATCTCCCCCCCCCCCCTATATACATTTAATGAATGATTATTATTATTATTATTATTATTATTATAGGCTAGGCAACACAGGAAAAGACTAAACACCTGATACCTATTGGTTATGTGGACACAGGGTGGCAGTAGTGGTACACCTGGGGGTGCTTTTCTCAATTGGTCGGAGCAAGTCGAATTGCGGGTCTACCATTTGCAACAACTTGACATCTGTTTCATTGAACAACAATGCACAATGAATGTATATGATGTAATAGATTCAAGATTCAAGATTCAAGATAGCTTTATTGTCTGTCACACAGGGGCAGAAATTCTCATTTGACAGGCTCCATAAAGTGCAGCTCAAGAATACATTTCCACATTAAAAACACACATAGGTCACTCACATACATTAATACATACAATAAAAACAGAGAATAAATAGGCTTAATCTCAGCAGTTACCCATACATGTACACCATCAAAGGTTGGCTTCCCAAGCGCTCAGGAGGTAAACGCTTAGAGTAGAATAGAGGGGGGGGAGGTACTGTAGTGCTTTATTATGCACAGCACCAGAATATCTGAAAGACCTTTTGCTAGCATATATAGCCCAATAGAGCTCTCAGGTCTTCTGACGCTGGCTTTCTCTGTGTACCACATGTACAAAAGAAGAGATTTGGTGAGGCTGCATTCTCATTTTATGCACCCAAATTGTGGAATGCACTGCCAGTTTACATTAGGGACGCAACCTCAGCATGTCACGACCAGAGGGCGGAACCCAGAAGCAGACAACAGAGAACAGGTAGTACAACAATAATAGTGATTTATTTGTAAGGGTTGGGGTGTCAGGGGGAGCAGGCTGGAGGTTGTAGAACAGGCAGGGGGGGTCAGGCAGGCAGGCAGGTAGTCAGACAGGCAGGGGATCAGGCAGGCGGAGTGGTCGGCAGACAGGCAGGGGGTCAGGCAGGCGGAGTGGTCGGCAGACAGGCAGGGGGTAATAATAATAATAAATAATAATGCATTTTATTTATAAAGCACTTTACATATAACATCTCAGAGTGCTACAACACAGTAGATAAAACAAAAAAAACATTAAATTAAAAGGCTAAAAAAAGGCTCTATTAAAAAGGTGGGTTTTAAGGCATTAAAAGCATCCACAGACTGTGGTGCCCTTAGGTGGTCAGGGAGAGCATTCCACAGCCTGGGAGCAGCCGAGCAGAAGGCCCAATCTCCCATCGTGCGGAGCTTGGTCCTGGGGGTCTTGAGGAGGTTGGTGGCAGTAGAACGGAGGGTGCGTGAGGAGGTCTGAGGGGTATGGGTCAGGCAGGCGGAGTGGTCGGCAGACAGGCAGGGGGTCAGGCAGGCGGAGTGGTCGGCAGGCAGGCGGAGTGGTCGGCAGGCAGGCGGAGTGGTCAGGCAGGTAGCAGGTAGTCAGGCAGGGGATCCATAAATGGCTACGATCTGGCGTTGACTGGAAGCAGGAGCAGAGCTTAAGTAGGAGCCAGTCGCGGTCTTAATTGGCCACACCTGGCACCACTGATAGACAGCTGATGAGCCAGGGGCGGAGCTGTGACACAGCAAATATTTTCAAGTCAAGACTAATATTGCCTTTAAATGACTAAATCATTAAATAATGATTATATATTGATTAAAGCACTTTGAACTGCAATGATTGGAGGAGAAGTGCTATACAAATAAAAAAAGTTTTTATTATTATTATTATTTATTAATCCCATGGGGGAAATTAATTCTCAGCGGCAGATAGTGAAGTGAAGTGAAGTGAAACTTTATTTTTATAGCGCCTTTCATACACGGATGCAACTCAAAGCTCTTTACAATGATTGAAAACAAGATTACAGAATAGAACAATGATTGAAAACAAGATTACAGAGATGGGGGGGACACGAGACAACAGGAAGGGAGGGGTTACATCAATAACACTAATAATAACTTGTATAACTACATCAAGCTTACACTAATAATAACTTGTATAACTTGTATAACTAATAATAACTAATAATAACCTTGTATAGCAAATGGTGTGTCTAGTCTAATCTGTGCTGCCATTGTGGGGGGGGGGGCGGCGGCGAAGATACACTAAGGACCCCATGTAACAGACGGTACGAGCTGACCTCGGTTGTGAGAGAATAGCCTACTCAGAGTGTGATGAACCAGCTGCGATTACAGGACAATCACGCTACACTATGTCCTGTTCAGTGGCGGACTCAGGCTGTTTGAAGGGCAGGGGCGAAAAGAAAAAAAAGGCACCTACTGCACAACATGGGACCCCATCAGTGCACATGGTTAAGTTTAGACCATTGTAAGGGCAGCCAATAGGGCACATCCTCTAATTTTGCCACTCAAAAGGGCACTTTAGTGCAACGTTTTTCAACTGTGGGGGCACACGGTCAAGTTTAGACCATTAGAGGGGCACCAATAGGGCACATCCTCTCATGTTCGCCACTCAAAAGGGCACTTTTGCCACTCAAAAGGGCACTTAAGAGAGACTTTTTTCAACCATGGGGGCACCAGAAGGCGCAGTCGCCCCCCCTGCCCCCCCCCTGAGTCCGCCAGGGGTCCTGTTTCACCTCTATCCAGATCTACACTATATGGACAAAAGTATTGGGACACTTGAACATCACACCCATATGTGCCTGTTGAACTTCTCATTCCAAAACCACAGGCATTAATATGGAGTTGGTCCCACCTTTGCTGCTATAACAGCTCCCACTCTTCTGGGAAGACTTTCTACTAGATTTTAGAATAAAATGGTTGCGGGGATTTGCTCCCATTCAGCCAAAAGAGCATTAATGAGGTCGGGCACTGATGTTGTGGGGGAGAAGGACTGGCTCACAGTCGGTGTTCCAATTCATCCCAAAGGTGTTCGATGGGGTTGTTGAGGTCAGAGCTCTGTGTGCTGGCCAGTCAAGTTCTCCCAGACCAAACTCTCCCTAAACGTATGGACCTCACTTTGTATATGGGGGCATTGTCATGCTGAACCTGGAAAGGGCCTTCCCCAAACGGTTGCCACAAAGTTGGAAGCATACAATTCTCTAGAATCGCATTGTATGCTGTAGCATTAAGATTTTTCCTTCACTGGAACTAAGGGGCCTATCCCAAACCATGAAAACAGCCCCAGATGATAATTGTGCCCACATACTTTTGTCCATATAGTGTATATCTCTCGGCTCTCTGAATATGAGCATGCCATATAGCGAGGCGACTACACTGGTGGTTAAAAAAAAAAACAGAGTTAAAGGGATAATAACATCTGTTGAATTCAATTAAGGATGTTAAAAGGGGAGCCATTACGTATAAAGAAAATGTCTTAAACTTTTCATTTGTTCATTTCTTCATTTGTTTTCATTTGTTCATTTTTCCTGCAAACGTTGCAGCTCGAAGTGCTTTAATCATTATATAATCATCATTTAATTATTTTGTCATTTAAAGACAATATTAAAAAGCTGGGTTTTTAGTCTTGACTTTGCTGAGGTTGCATCCCTAATGTAAACTGGCAGTGCATTCCACACTTTGGGTGCATAAAATGAGAATGCAGCTTCACCAAATCTCTTACTTGTGGTACACAGAGAAAGCCATTGTCAGAAGACCTGAGAGCACTTTTGGGCTGATATGCTATCAAAAGGTCTTTCAGATATTCTGGTGCTGTGCCAGTGAGAGCTTTATAAAGAAGCAAAAGAAGCAAAGCTCCATTAATATCACACAGTCGACATCTCCCTCATATGATATATTATGAATTTTAAATTACCTTGCACTTTTTCCTTCTGTTGCATTCCCTTTGGAGGGCCTACTTTCTTTGTTTATTCAATGGTCGACATACCTCACAATGGTAATATAAGTGGTACCAAATTACTTTTTTCACCCAGAACCATGTGATGGATCATTTTCATAAGTTATACAGCGTCCCGAAGCGATTAGATTATTATGTTTGCTGTGAGAAAACAAGGGAACACAGAGAGGCGAGTAAAAGATGAGAAACAGACTCTCTCAGCGCCATTGTTACATTAACCTAACAAAAACATGCTGATCTGCACCTGCAAAATCTCTTTTCTTAACAGTCCGTATGTGGAAGTAGTATAAAAGCCATGTTCTGCATCATTTTGGCATCAGCAGTAGTCTTGAGGAGAACATCGGAAGAGTCTCTTTAATCTCATGAATGTAAAATCATCCTTTCTTATGTACCAAAGCCCCTCCGGGATGGCTCATGCCTTAAAAGGATAGTTAACGGTTTCAGACGGTTTCATAAAAGATAATCTATGAATTAACATGAATCCATAAGCCTAGGATTTTTATCCTGTTGATCCTGCTGCATCATAAGAAATCTGCAACCCTGTCAGTTACAACAAATTCACATATTTCATTAAGGCATTTAGCAGACGCTTTTATCCAAAGTGACTTACAATAAGTGCATTTGTCTAAAGTACGTCAATCAAATCAGTCATCGTAAGTAAAACCTGCGATAGAAACAAGTGCCATCGGCAGTCACAGTGCTAGAGACAACAACTTGTTAGGTTTATTTATTTATTTTGTCTTTATTTTTCTTTTCAGACTATTTATAATGTAAACGATTCTATATAATGAGGTTATTATTATTCAGTTTGAAATATATTTCCAAAGACTTGTGTGGGTGGGGGGGAGACAAAAAGGTTTATTTGTTAAGAATATTCCACTGCATTCAAACACACCCACCTAATAAGCTACCGTGGCATTGATGCACAGTGCCTTCTCTAATTCCATTAATTAATGTCATAGAGCCTTATCACATTCTATGGAAATTAACATAATTAAAAACATGCCACCCAACACCCAACATTCCATAACAGTATTATCCAGGTCATGCAGCTTTGAATGTTTGAGGGCTGTGTCATCCAGAAAGCCACATTATTATTTTTATTGTAACATCGGGTCTCGCGCATGAACGAGATGCAGCACACTGTAAATGTGATTAAAAATTTAATGTTGACTCAAGTCAACAGAGGGATTCTGTATACAGTATCCTGTTCCCCATATATAATGTACATTATATAGGCATTTCTAACCAGTTCCATGCAACGGTAGCATTGAGATGAGTAATAACACAGTCAATAGGTTCAATAATGCAACACTTGGGGGAAATCGACGTGACACAGTCTTTACAGTACGGTTGACTGAAGATTAATGAGCGTATAGGCCAGGCAGACATAAGAATAATGGTCGAGAACAACAGAGAAATCCTCATTAAAGAACATCACCCCACAGAAAGAAAAGACAAAACATACTAAACTTTACTTTTCTGTTTGCCTGGAATTTACAAACAAAGGTAATGAAAACATGGCTGCTTTTTTGGTGCTTGTGTTTACTTGTGTTACTTAATTACACAATTCCCCAATACCATGTTAAACTTCAAGTAGATCTTCGGTTAATAGCTGAATCTAATATAAAGCTTAACCAACACTTGCACATTTGCCTTAAAGAGTTGTATGCTGTTCCTTTTTCCATTTGTACTCCTCAACGACAGATAAAAAAGAACATCTTTGACCACACTTGTGTGTATAGCCTTTAGTTTAGAGACTCAATTATTCATTTGGCAATTTCACACATCACAAGGTTACATATGTTAACTGCAGATCTCCCAAAGATAACCCTTTGAGCTATTTCCAAATGGCCATCTCTCTCTCCCCTCATCTGGACAGTTAATAAATGAGACATGAGCACCACTCTGTAATGCTGTCAGCCAAGAAGAACCTATTTCTCTGGAGGAACATAAAAACTGCAGTGTCAGATTAGATTGATAACAAGGAGAAGAACCAATAATCACTGTAACACACACACCACAGCATGAATTCATTGAAAAGCACAAACAGTCATTTGGCTCATGGAGATGGACACGAATGTTCGCTCTATATCTTTGCTTTAAGAGGAGAAAAGTGCCTGTTGCTAGCTTCCAGCATCTCTCTCTCCCTCTTCATTCATATATCAAACTAATTACAACTTTGGCTCCATCTTTGAAAAACTCTCTAATCAATAATTAACAGTGCTTTTCATGAGGTTTTAGAAGGGTGTTCTGAGATCTGGACAGAGATCTGGACACAGCCCTCAAGCCTTCTCTGTTCCATCTCTCTCTCTGTCTCTCTGTCTCTCTGTCTCTCTCTCTCTCTGCCTGAATGATAGCTTCCACTCGAGCCCTCTGCTTGTTCAGTTAAATGTTTCATTAGCTCTGGTGAAACAGTTTGCTTTGTACTCAGTGTTGGACTCAGTGTTGGACTCAGTGTTGGACTCAGTTTCCTCCCAGTTCTTCTAATTTGTTTGCTTTTAGTTACCCTTTGGTCTTCAGTGGCCCATCCACAGCAGGCCTTATTACATTAGCAGCCAGCCACCAGCAGGACACAAGGGGGCCTGTGTGTGTGTGTGTATGTATAATAAGGGCTGCCACACCACCCTGTGGGCTCAGGTCTGTGTGGTGGAGACAGGAGGGACCCTGGAGGTTGTGTTTACTAGTTAAACCAAACCAGGCTATCTATGGTGCTGGTTGGCAGTAGGCCAGAGAGTCAGCCTGTTTGTGTCTGACGTCGACTGGTAGAGATTGAGGAGTAAAAAAAGGAGAATAAAAAAAGTCTCAGTACCTAACATGCTCCTACCAACCTTCCAGACTCCAGGTACCCACTGTTCTGACCCCAGACACTCCATTCCCAGTCCCATCAGTTAGGCCACAGCCCTCCTAAGGCATACACTAAAACAGCCACAGACCAAGATTGGCACAGTTTTACTACCATGGCTTTAATGGATCGCTCCCAGCTAGAAATATTTCAAGCAAAGCATGATTTGGCAATAAAAATGCATCATTATTGACGTTTTTTCTTTTTTATAGCACACTGAATTGCTTTGTTTGAGCGGTAGAACCACAGGGGTTTTGCCCGCCAATGGTTTCCTGAAAGGCAAGAAACCAGGGGACCTTTAAACGTGCTAGACTCTGTTATTTCAGCACTTTATTGACTTGTTTATGACTTGACTATCATCCACAAGTACATCCCATGCATACGAACTACCTAAACTTAAGCTCACAGTCACTTTACTACTGTCTTTTATGTCCTGTACTATTGACACTTTTTATTGAATTTTGCCCTAGTGCCTTAGTGTCTACAAATTGCTAAATAGTGCTAATTGTAAATAATCTTATTGTCACTTGCCCTGTACTATTGTCATATATTGTTTTATTATTATTATCTTGTGTTAACTTATGGAGATCTGAACTGCACATGTGTTTGATACCATTCCTCATTCCATTCCATGCATTACAATGAGTGCATCCGCCGATTTCTACCTCACCAGCCCCCCCTGAACTGTGGGGGTGTGCAGTCTGGTAGGTTATTATGGGCCACTCTGTTTAAAGATGTTGGATAGTCTTTGCTGGATTTGAATGTTTGACCTCATGTCTGTGTGTTTTAGTTGGGCTCATATCACAGCTGGAAGCTGTTGTTTCATTTCTAGTCGCAGCATGTGGCAGGTTGGAGTACGTCTCCTGTGAGGATGAATGAACTTTAGAAAGGGGGTGTAAATTGACTTAATATACGAGTGATGAGTATCATCATTTCCCTCCTCCTTATAAAAGCCTTTATGATCTCTCCACAGCACTATGAAAAGGACGCATTGGTACACTGGTACAAAACAAGACCACAAAGACTGACTGTATAGTCACGTGTTGCACTTCAAAGTCTCTTCTCACTCGACTTTGAAACACATTCAGATGGACCAAGACAGACAGCGTTTCGATCCGAGTAGGACGAAAAACTAAAAATGGGAGGCGTGAGTGTCACTGACAGATTACTGACCATGGGGTCACATTCACACACAGAGCCTGCCTACCAGTCAAGCATGCTGTGATGTGATGCAAATCTTTTCTTTTGAGATCCATGTGAATATCTGTTTTTGCTCGGAGCAGGCCTTGTGTTACATCTGTGCCATGAAGTACAATGGCATCGGGTTTCATTGACATTGACAAGATGGCAGGATCAATATTGATTGTTTAATTTGTTTATTGGTTCTTTCTCTATGCTCTGAGCTATGCCATATTCCCTGACACTGAAGAGAGTTAAACACAAGACTATGAACTGTGGTCTATATCAATGTAGCCCCTCGTGAGATTTTAGAAAATGAGTGACTCCTCATTCCTCATAATTAGAAATCATACTTTCTCAAACCTTATTCCTCTGAAGTAAGCATACAAGCAGGAAATGTGAATCAGTGTAAGAAATGTGGTGAACAATATTCATCTATACTCAGACATTTATAGACATTTATTATTTCATGTACAGTGAATGATTTTAGTGTAACAAAATCCATGCTCTTCTTTAAATGGAAACAACATCTTAAACACACAGGAAAAACAAAACAAAAAAACAAGTCCTTGTAAAGTCCTCTAAGCTGATGGTTGCTGCATAGCCCTTGAGGTTGTTGTGACCACAGTGGTGATGTGCAGTGTGCGGCTCTAGATGCACTTGAGGAGGAATGAGTTGCAGCTTCCTCCCCTGGCGCAGTCACACAGCTTTCCAATGCGGGGACCCAGTCTCATGGCACACCGATCGCCCATCCGACACTGAGGAGAGAGAGAGAGAGAGAGAGAGAGAGAGAGAGAGAGAGAGAGAGAGAGAGAGAGAGAGAGAGAGAGAGAGTGTAAAAAAAAAGGAGGGGGGGCAGCAAGGCTTTATCTCACAACACCCTTCTAAAACTTAATGAACAACATTATGGATTAGACAGTTTTCAAAGACCGAGTCAAAGTTCTAATTAGTTTGATATATGAATGAAATGGTGTTTGCGTTGTGTTTTTAGCCTCATCCTTTCAGTTAATTAGCCGACTATATTGATTAGCCTGTACTGTAGCCTAATTGCATTTAAGCCGGAGGCTGTTTGCATTTCGGTTGCATTGTTTTTAATTACTGACATATCACTCTTGCTAATTGGTTTGAATATTACATTTCAAATGTAACTGCAGTGCAATGGTGCATGTGCAGAGGAATATTAATTCATAAATATATTCATATTCTCAGGTTAAATGGCTGAACAAATTGTAGGCTATAGGTTAATTATGTACCAACAAATGAGTCATGGTTAAATACTATTTTTCCAAATAATAATAATAATAATAATGTATTTATTTATAATAATAATAATACATTTCCATCGACCTTTTTAAAGTGAGAACATAATCATTTAGATTATTCACAATGAAGTCATTCATATGCTCACAATAACGGCCCTTATTGGGTGACGTGTTGTTTTGAAGTAGGACCGGTGTGTTCGCGGCCGGACTCACCAGCGGGATGCCTCTCTTCTCGGCAGAGGGAAGACGGCTCTGCATCTTCCCCAGAAGAGCCTCCATCGCCTCGATCTGGACAGAGTAATAGAGGGGTTGAATAACTTCGATCATTGTTTTGGGGGTATCCTAAACATCTTTGGTCTATTGAAAGAATTTCAGAGAAACTGTGTGAAAGTATACAATCATGCCTCGTCACATTGTTCAACAACAGAACCTATGGTGTTTTCTTTCTTCCTCTCCCCACATAATACTTAGCAATAACTAACAATCTAGTTGAGCAAATTAGTTAATGCATTTGAAAACATCTCTCAACACTTGAACATAAACGCCACTAAATATCAACAGGTATAGCCTATATAGGCCTACATAAACGCCACTAAATATCAGTAGGGCCTAATATACGTACAAGTTCTTTCTCTGAGGCCGCTGCAGGGTTCTGAACTTCTCCAAAGTCTTCTGCGGAGACTTCCTCCGTCGCCTGTCCGCGGCACATGAGGGACAGCAGGCCGGCCAGCAGCAGTCCGCGCAGCACCCCGGAGCTATCCATGGTCCTGATGCGGTTTGGTGGTCGCGGAATGCGGTTTGGTGGTCGCGGAATGCGGTTTGGTGGTCGCGGAATGCGGTTTGGTGGTCGCGGCGAGAGAGCGGGGATGGTCTTGACTGGACAATTGCAAGTCCAGAGAAAGCATAAAGTTGCAGACGGACCACCACCTTTATAGGCTAAGGAGGGGGGGTAGGGGAGGGGAGGGGAATGGAAGGGACAGGGTTTACTAAAAGAGCCGTTATTATAGCACTGATCAAGGGAGTAGCTATAGTTGTTTTCCAGTGAGTGTTTTTTTATTTTTTATTCAATAAGAATTCTCATCCTCATTCAGCTCGTATTGATTTACATTTGATTTAAAGGTTGTATGGTATTGTTCAGGGTGTGTGTGTGTGTGTGTGTGTGTGTGTGTGTGTGTGTGTGTGTGTGTGTGTGCGTGCGTGCGTGCGTGTGTGTGTGTGTGTGTGTGTGTGTATTAAATGACTGTATTAAAAGCTGCAACGTTTGCAGGAAAAGTGCTATACAAATAAAAGTTATTAAAAGTTATTATTATTAGGTATTGGTTCATAGTAAGTCCAGCTTTGGGTGGGTCGAGGCGGAAAAATGTTTATAGGGTTTAATACATATCCTATATAGAGTTTAGAGTTAAATACATATCCTATCCGTATCGTCAGGGCCAGCCCTAAGACTTTGGGGTAGGGGGAGGGGGGGTGGTAGTGGACTTTTTGAGTGACGGGGGTGGGGGGTTGCAGAGTTTTTGATTGACGGGTGGTAGCTTGCGCTAAATCGACGGCGCAAGTGTGGCGCCCTCTAGCGGTTGTGGCCCGAAACAACCGCATAGTGTTCATGCGGCCGGCTCTGCGTATCCTACCTAACTATCTACTGTATTTCTATGAACATACCGAGAGACTGGTCTCAAGACTGTTCATCTTATTGGGCTGATGCATGGCTAAAGGGCTCTGCACACAGCGTGCGATTTCTGTTGCGCGTCAACGTTCCATTTTGAAGTTTGAATGGAAGTCTATGAGAACATCGCATTTACCCACACACGGCCCCGATTTTAATCGCACGGCGAACATTCGATTCCATTCATTTGACAGTGCGACAAAACTCGCACGCCGTGTGCTTTGTCCCATTCAAAATGAATGGAATCGAATGTTCGCCGTGCGATTAAAATCGGGGCCGTGTGTGGGTAAATGCGATGTTCTCATAGACTTCCATTCAAACTTCAAAATGGAACGTTGACGCGCAACAGAAATCGCACGCTGTGTGCAGAGCCCTTAAGGCTTTTGCAGTCCAGCATGAAGACATTTAGGCTTTTGCAGTCCAGCATGAAGACATTGAGGCTTTTACAGTCCAGCATGAAGGGTAGTTCATTGGGGGTAGTGGTGGTCTAGTGGATAGTGAGTTGGACTTGTGATCGGAAGGTTGTGAGTTCAAAATCCCGCCTGAAGCCACACCACTACTAGTGTGCCCTTGGGTAAGGCACTTAGCCCTCAGTTACTCCAGGGGGAATGTCCCTGTAATTCGTAATTGTAAGTCGCTTTGGATAAAAGCGTCTGCTAAATGGCAAAATTAATTAATTAATTAATTACAAAAAATTAATTAATACAAATTAAGACACTTCTTTAAAAAAAAAAACTTTATTTAACCAGGTAAGACAATTAAGTACAGATTCTTATTTACAATGCCGACCTGGCAAAAGGCACAGTCTTTTGAGGGGTAGGGAGTAGGGTGTAAAAGAAATACCATTAAACATGACAAGACAAAAACAGAGCAGAGAACAATAATGCAAGATGCTGACCTGAAGGTAGTACTACCGAAGTTCTATCAGCATGTTAAATGTGCAACAAGAGGAGAAAAAACACTGGATAAGGTATACACCAACATCAAGCTTGCTTACAAGGCTAGACCGCTAGCTCATCTAGGCATGTCTGACCATGTGTCAATCCTCCTGATCCCAGCCTACACTCCCATGAGGAAAAGTGCTCCCATCACCACTAAGACTGTCAGAACCTGGCCAGCAGGGTCCGCTCCACTGCAGATCTGCCTGAATGACACCTCATGGCAGGAATATGAGCATGAGGACCTGGAACAGTTCACGTCGTCGGTTCTGAACCACATAGTGAACTGCACCAACTCAGCCACCGTGGACAAACGGGTCTGGGTCTACCCCAACACGAAGCCATGGATGACTGGGAAGGTCCAAAAACTGCTCAAGGAGAGGGACAACGCCTTCTCAGGGAAGGGCACACTGCTGTACAGCACCACCAGGGCTAACCTAAAGCGCGGCATCCGGGAGGCCAAGGCAGACCACAGAGAGAAGATTGAGGAATGCTTCCTGAGCAACGACTCCAGGCGGGTGTGGCAGGGGGTTCAGCACATGACAAACTTCAGAGCCAACAGGCTCACAGCCGCGGAGGACGACCCCCTGCTGGCGGAACAGCTGAACTCCTTCTACGCCCAGTTCGACGAGGGGCGAACTGAGGTAACCACAACACAAACACCACTCTCTCCAGCTCTCAGCAGCCTCACCCTCACAGAGCATGAAGTGAGACGCGTGCTGAAGGCGGTGGACCCCAGGAAAGCCTCAGGGCCGGATGGCGTCCTGGGACGGGTGCTGAGGGACTGCGCCGACCAGCTGGCCGGGGTTTTCACCAACATCCTCAACCAGTCCCTGTCCCAGGCCACCATCCCACCCTGCCTGAAAACCTCAACTATCATCCCAGTCCCGAAGAAAAGCACGGTGAGCTGCCTAAACGACTACCGCCCGGTGGCACTCACACCAATCATCATGAAGTGCTTCGAGAAACTAGTCCGGGCTGACATAGTCACACGCCTCCCGCGCAACCTGGATCCATACCAGTTCGCCTACAGAGCCCACAGGTCCACAGAGGACGCCATCGCGACGACTCTCCACTCCACTCTATCCCACCTGGAGAGGGGAAACAGCTACGCGAGACTGCTCTTTGTGGACTTCAGCTCTGCCTTCAACACCATCCTTCCAGACAGGCTAGTGACCAAACTACTAGACCTGGGACTATCACACTCTATATGTGCATGGATCAAGGACTTCCTGTCTGACCGCCCCCAGAGGGTGCGGGTGGGCTCCCACACCTCCACAGCCCTCAGACTCAGCACTGGGTCCCCCCAGGGCTGCGTGCTAAGCCCCATCCTCTACAACCTCTACACCTACGACTTCACCCCCGTCCACCCCAGCAACTCCATCGTAAAGTTTGCAGACGACACCACCGTGGTGGGCTGCATCTCGGGGGGGGACGAGGCGGCGTACAGGGATGAGGTAGAGCAGCTGAGCAAGCTGTGCAAGGTTAACAACCTGCTGCTGAACCAGTCAAAGACCCAGGAAATCATCGTGGACTTCAGGAGGAAAAAATCTGAGGTCCAGCCCCTGCTCATCGACGGAGGGAGCGTGGAGAGAGTCTCAACCCTCCGATTCCTGGGGGTGCACATACAGGATGACCTGTCCTGGAAAAACAACACAGCAGCCATCATCAAGAAGGCACAACAGCGGCTCTTCTTCCTGAGAGTCCTCAGGAAAGACCACATCGGACAGGAGATGCTGGTGGCCTTCTACCGCTGCGCAGTGGAGAGCATCCTCACCTACTGCATCTGCAACTGGTTCTCCAGCTGCACAGCCGCAGAGAGGAATGCGCTACAGAGAGTCGTGAGATCGGCCCAGAAGATCACCGGCGCCCCCCTCCCCTCTCTGGAAGAGCTGTACAACACACGCTGCCTCAGGAAGGCCTCCAAGATCTCCAGAGACCCATCCCACCCTGGGTACGAACACTTTTCTCGGCTGCCCTCGAACAGGCGGTTCAGGACCATGTTCGCAAGGAAAAACAGACTGAAGCTCAGCTTCTACCCCAGGGCCATTCAGGCCCTGAACACAGCAAAGACCTAGGTTCTGGGCCCTGGACAGTCTGGACGGATTGATGGTAGCTGCTGGATTGAAATCAGGTGTAGTGCTGAGGCACAAATGTGTACATTTCAAGCCTGCAAACTGCGACACTTTAAATGAATGTGCAATAACACTATGTGCAATATGACAACCCTAGGGTACATAAGGTTCAGAGAATAGGAAATGTTAGAATAGGTATAACATAGCATAGAGTACAGCACAGTGTTTTATTTGTATAGTATAGTATAGTGGATAGTGTACATAGCCTTTATTTATGTAAACCAGCTCCTTTCCCTTCTTGTTTTTTAGTTGTTGTTTTTTCCTAGCACCAGGGGAGACCCCCCTCCCAAATTTCATTGTTTGGTACCTGTACTATATCAATGACAATAAAGACCATTCATTCATTCATTCATTCATTCATTCATTCATTCATTCATTCATTCATTCATTCATTCATTCATTTAGGCTTTTGCAGTCCAGCATGAAGACACTTATTTTTAAAATTTTTATTTAACCTTTATTTAACCAGGTAAGACAATTAAGTACAGATTCTTATTTACAATGCCGACCTGGAAAAAGGCAGTCTTTTGAGGGGTAGGGAGTAGGGTGTAAAATAAATACAAAAGTTAAAACACATTAAACATGACAAGACAAAAACAGAGCAGAGAACAAGAACAGTTGCAAGCCATGGACAAAACAGACCGAACAAACAATCGACAGCAGGCGAGCAGGGCACAGGTCCTAGTTTAGAAACACTTGCTTCAACTCATAAAAGTTTAGATTTAAAAAAATAAAATCGATTTGTCTAATTTAAAAAGCTGTGTTACTGCTTGTCTGGAATAGAAGCCTGCACCGGCCACACCCCCACACTCGCTTATCGGTCAGCCGTCCCGACCATCGCCACCGGAGGGCGCTGCGCCTGCAGTTTCGGGGAGGCTGCTGATGGGTGTTTCCTGAATACTTTAGGATTTAGGAAGGGGCACACCCAGTGACATCAGTGAGTTTTTGAAGAAGAAAAAAGTCTCAGCCGAGCCTGTGCGTTGGAGAAACAAGGGGGCCGAGAGAGCCTTCCCGAATTTATTTTTTACTTTTAGCCCCGTAAGCCCGCAAAAAGAAGTGAACGAAACTGAACCAACGCAACTCTTATTAACTTCAAGTCTTAACCCGGGAGTAGTGGGGATTATAACACATTTTTCAGAGAGGATGTCAACTTCAGACGAATCGGACGGGTTACGTCCCAGATATGGGTGTAAGTAGATCCAAACATTTCCCCTTGCTCACCTTGAGTTGCCATGTAGGCGTGAGGACCGCAATGGGGGTACATTTACTCACCTTCTGTTTGCAGGTTTCCATTCAGCTTTAGTGTTTCCAATCAATCTAATAGCCTTACATTTTTGCCTGTATCATAAATATCTTGTAAAGGTTTTTAGTAAGCTATCCTGATGTTTTATTTTTGTATGTCTATGGCTTCATTTTTGACAGCGTGGTTATACCCCTGACTTCCGCATATTAATCGACATTATGATCATCAACTCAATATTTCAACTTTCCATCGTTATTTAATAACAGCGTTCGTGTTATCACAGTCTATTATGTATGCATGTTTCTGAGAGAGTAAAAGCACAAAAGTTGATCTTATTGAGAATCCAGTCCAGTAAGTGAGTTAATAGTTTCTTATGTGATTTTACCTGTCGATTCATTGAAGCATATTCATATCTTTATGCGGATCTAATTATGTGTTTGTGTGGTAAAAAAAAAAACTACCGTTGTACTTACTCAGGAGAAGTTATAGCCATTGATTGATATTTATGGGATAACATATTCATTGGATAGATATTTGTTTGTAAGCAACCTTTCTGGATTTAGGTTTCTTATAAGATGATGATGGGATCCAAGCTGTTCAGTAGGCCTACTGTATTACTTGGCAGTAACTAAAGTTCCATAATAAATAAATAAAAAAGTAACTTAATAGTCACACATTTATGACCTTTCTTCATTTTCCGTCCTCTATGAGAGAGAGAGAGAGAGAGAGAGAGAGAGAGAGAGAGAGAGAGAGAGAGAGAGAGAGAGAGAGAGAGAGAGAGAGAGAGAGAGAGAGAGAGAGAGAGAGAGAGAGAGAGAGAGAGAGAGAGAGAGAGAGAGAGAGAGAGAGAGAGAGAGAGAGAGAGAGAGAGACCCCCTCCCATGCCCGCGTCTTAGTAAACATATATTTTTGGCAACATGACCCTGTTGGCAGTGTAATGTTTCAGTTTATCTACAGCTGTGAAATGTTTGCCAATAAACACTGTTGTATTCACTCTCGCAATAGGCCGAAACTGTCATTTAAAGTCATCCCTTGCGATTTATGCTGGTTCTGGTTCCATGTGTGGAAGCTGTTTTTTGTTTCTGGAAGTTCTTGAAGGGGATACGACGACACGTACTTTTTCCACAGACATGGAAATGTCAAACAATCTCTGGAGATGTTTAAACAACACTGGCATACATTTACAGACAGTGAGAGTGGCTAAAGTGGAGTTTGCCTTCCTAGTTGGGTTCCAGTAGAGCCCTACTACAGTCATGAATCATCTCTACAGCCCAGAACTTCTCACCGTTCACGAGGAAGCTACAGGGCATGGAGCACAAGCCAAGTTCTGCAACCTCCCTCAGAGAACCAAGCACCACTGGAGAAGCTCAGTTAATTAACCCTATAAAAGAATGAATACCTATGTATTGATCATACAGTACACATGCTCATGTTGGCACTTGAGGGGGGAGTCTTAAAAAGTCCAATGGCATTTCATATGTTCAGACCACTAGTTGCTCCTCTGTGAACTTTGGAGTGCAGTCTTTACCCCTATACTCAATTAGATATGGAATCCCACAGCGTCCTTTTATCGGTTTGCTGAGAAGTTTCTTTATTTCTTTATTACTGCCATGGTCTTCTAATATTCCCTGTTCTGTGTCTGTGTGTGTGAGGACGCGTGCGTGCAAGTGCATGTGTGTGTGTGTGTGTGTGTGTTGTAAATAATGTGTATTTTGTCCAGCAATGTTTTCCGAGCTAATATAAGTATTAACTGTGTGTGTGTGTGTGTGTGTGTGTGTGTGTGTGTGTGTGTTGTAGCGGTCCTGGATGGAGTGGAGCGGCTCACGGCGGAGGAGATGGATGAGAGGAGGCAGCAGAACATGGCCTACGAATACCTGTGTCACCTGGAGGAGGCCAAACGGTAAGATGGGAGCCTCACTGTGTGTGTGTGTGTGTGTGTGTGCGCGCGTGCGAGCGCGCGGGTGTGTCTCCAGGCGGCTAAACTATCTGTGACGAGTCTCCCTACAGACGTGGTCACCTGAGAGGTGCACAATGTCTCTCACCACAGTATGCAAATAGGCTGCTGTGGGTTCACACCTTCTACATCCGTGAGTCCAGGAGTGTTTCTAGTAGTCAGGAGGTAGTGCAGGAGGGAGAGCCGGCGTCTAATGATCGCAAGGTTGGCAGATCGGCGGTTCGAGTCGAGCCCCGACTGGCCACAATGTCGAAGTGTCCTTGGGCAAGACACTGTGACTGAACCCCAAATTGCTCCCAATGAGCAATTGGGAGCAATTTGGGGTTCGGCGCCTTGCGTGGTAGCTTGCCGCCATTGGTGTGTGAATGTGTGTGTGAATGGGTGAATGAGAGGCCGTTGTAAAGCGCTTTGGAATAAGGCGCTATGTAAGTCAGTCCATTTAGCATTTAGTCAGGGCAGATGAGGAAGGTTCCCCGTGTCCGGGGATGATGGGGACCCTTCCTCATTCTGATCCATGCATGACAATGAGCCCGTCCTTCCATTTCTTCCTCTGTCTTCCTCCCCTGGTCTCTGTCTGCAGTATTGCGTGGATCTAGCTATTGCAATGATGGTTGTTGTAATCTTTGTGTGTGTCTGTGTGTGTCTGTGTGTGTCTGTGCGCTAATACACAGTAACATGTTGCCATTTGTAACTTAAAAGTTACAAGTTCACACACACACACACACACACACACACACACACACACACACAGAGTGTGTGTCTTAGGCCTCCTCAGTGGACCTGTGTCCTCAGAAGGGGAAGAAGAGAGTGAGGCAGGAAGTGACTCAGTCCCTGTTGATTTCAGTATCTCTCTCGGTTGCCACAGAAACCCGCGGTTGTCACAGCAACAGGTTCCGGTACGAGTGTTTGCATTTTGTGGTGCTGTATGTGTGTGTGTGTGTGTGCTTGAAATACAAACAAAGTGCAGCTAATCGCTGCAGTGCTAATGTCTGTAAGCTCCTTCTCTCTTCTATCTTGCCCCCCTATGCTTTCCCCCTCTCCCTCTCACCTTTTCTGTTCTCCCTCTTTCTTGCCCGAGTCCTGCTCTCCCTCTCCCTCTCTCCTGCCCCATTCCCCCTCTCCCTCTCTCCTGCCCCAGTCCCCCTCTCCCTCTCTCCTGCTCTCCTCTCCTTCTCTCCCTCTCTCCACCAGCCCTCTCCTCCTCCCCCTCCTCTCCTCTCCTCTAGCCAGCCAGCGGTGAGCTGTGCCCACAGTCCCCACATCACTGTGAGAGCCACTTCACGGGTGGTTAGACTAAACAAGGCCTGGGCATGTCTGTGAGGTCGGAGGTGCTTTATGTTGATGCAGCAGAGTGATCTAGTGTTCTGAGGTGTTTTAAAACCCAACATGTGCGGTGGTGGAGGTTAGGGGGGCAGGGGGGCGGGGGGCGGGGGGGCACACCTGGGCCCAAAGGGTGAACTCACTCTGAGGGGAGGAATGCTTGAAGTGTGTTCTCATGGCTGTACGGTATGACGGGAATGCTTCTCAAAGGTGTGTGTGTGTGTGTGTGTGTGTGTGTGTGTGTGTGTGTGTGTGTGTGTGTGTATGAGAGTATGATGTGTGGAGCACATAAGGCTTAACTTAGCAACTACCATTGGCATTAGGAGATGGGCAGCCTGTGAAATAATTGTTGCTCTCTCTCTCTGTCTCTCTCTCTCTCTCTCTCTCTCTCTCTCTCTCTCTCTCTCTCTCAAATGCAAACGAGGCGCGTGTTATCAATCCTATTTCCATGCTGTGCAATGGGGGGGGGGGGGGGAGGGAGGGAATGCAGTGTAACACGTTTAGTTGAATGCTTATTGATTCCAGTTCGGGGATGGCTGAGCTTTCTCTCTCTCTCTCTCTCTCTCTCTCTCTCTCATCTCATTGAGATCTCTCATCACCTCCAGGCTGTTGAACAGAGAACCTGTAATAGGTTTGATCTCATACATTATGACTGACCTACTGGCCCAAGTATGGAGTTTAATTCTATGATGACAGTGACTGAGCTAATTTTCCCGTGACCAACCCTTTGAGAAAGGTTAAGATATCGCCCCTGGCTCTGAGGAACCTCCCTCCCCCCCCTCCCTCCCCCCTCCCTCCCCCCTGTCACCCACACTCAGCTGACTCTCATTATATTTTAAGTGTGTCCTTGTGACGGTATGTGTACATGCAAGCCCTCCCACTGTTTTGGTAGTAATTGCGGAGGAGCTCTTTGTTTACCCTGCTGAAGGGTGAACGATAGGTTTGGTGATGCAGTATGTGTGTCTCCGGGAGGTTCCGTAACTGCACCCAACGGAGGAGATGAACGTACGACCGCAGAGGTTGTTGGAAATCATCTTCTCTCCCCTCCCTCTGCTGTCCAATGAGAAGTCCCCTCCCCTGCCCTCATATGAGAAGTCCCCTCCCCTGCCCTCCTATGAGAAGTCCCCCCCCCTCCCTCCTGCCTTCCAATGAGTAGTCCCCTCCTTTCCCTGCCCTCCTATAACAAGCCCCCCCCCCTCTCTGCCCTCCTATGAGAAGTCCCCTCCCCCCTGCCCTCTTATCAAATCAAGTTTTATTTGTGTAGCGCATTTCTCACAAGATGTGACTCACGCTCCTATGAGAAGTTCCGTACCCCCCCTGCCTTCCAATGAGCAGCAATGTTGTTGCTGCTCTGAAGCTGCTGCTATTCCTGGTATTCATCCTCCCCTGCAGTGTGGTGATGTGGTGCCTGGTGTTGCGCATTCACAGAACTGGTCTTGTTACAGAGGAGAGTACAGACACACGCACACACACACGCACACACGCACTCCAGCTGCACATCCATCTGCCGCCACTCCCTCCCATAACTATGACAGGCCAGATTCCTCCCCATATCCCCATACTGTTGCTAATGCTGCTGCTGTTGACAGAGATGCACAGGTACGGCTGGCAAGGCAACTAGGTTAAGTCATCGTCAGTATGACACCTGAGAAAGGTGTGTGTGTGTGTGTGTGTGAGTGAGTGTTACAACATTAGTCTAGTGAAAACAACCCTCTGAGTAATAAGGTATCCACTGTCTGAGAGTGAAGGTATGTGTGCAGGTGAGGCCCTTGCCCCTGACACTGGAGGTATGCAGAGGACTATGAGGAGAATGTGCCGGAGAGAGAGGTGGTGTTGTTGTTGTTGCACTGAAGAGAAAGAACTGCAGGGGTGGGTCAATTATGCCCTGTAATTTCTACAGTAAGACTCTCCCTTCTTCCTTCCCCCCCCCCTCCCTCCCTCTCTCACATTCTCGCTCTCCCCCTACCTCCCCCTCTCTCTCTCCCTCCCACCCTCTCGACCCTTCTCCCTCTCGACCCTTCTCCCTGTGTTTGCGTTATGGAACCCAGTCCTAGACATGAGAAGCTTACATCATCAGACCATGCCATGGTGGCTAATAAAGGCGGTACATAAGCAGTGTGTCTTCCCCATTAAGGAAGTACTGCACTGTGTCTCACATCCCTCCCCCTGCAGACTGCAAAGTCATCCCAGCTCCCCCCCCTAAAGGCCAACTTCTAGTAATTTCCTGTTTTGGCTCGTTTCCAGACGCTCATCTCTTCTGGGGAGGCTGGTGGAGATAGAAACTGGAGGACAGGGCTCGTTGTAAACGCATGAAACGGAATGAGGAACGCTAGGATGATTATGATCCATTCCTAATAGACCTGTCGCTAAGCCACGCCCCCAAAATAGAAATTGTCCAATCATATCACAGCAAAAGTCACTACAGGCAGAAAACAACGGACAAACAACTCGCTAATATCTGATGGTGAAAAGCATCTGGAATAAATATTCTTGTCATCTTTAAAAAAACATGTCTATTACTTGCTGTGGTAAATCAAATTTGTCAACTCCCTCCATTGTAAGTCATTGAATGTCATTCAGTCACGGTCGGTCAGTCGGTCACTGTCAGTCTGTTTGTCCGAGTTTTCAAAGGGTCCGTGGCTTAGCGATAGTTCCGTTCTGTGATGAGCCCGTCCTTCGATTTCTACCTCCGCCAGCCTCCCCTGTTGTTGCTGTTCTAGAGAGCGTAGGGAAGCACAGTCGTTGGACTGTGACAGCAGAGTTGTCATCTGAGGAGAGATATTATCACAACTATATTCCCCTCCCCATCTTCCTAAAATCATAATTCGTTGTTGTTTATTTTACCGGTGGCTAAGCTAACAGACCTCTGTTTGATTACTCCTGCAAACTTGACCTTGTCAGGAAGTCCTTTTTCGATAAACAAACCGTAAACTTTGACCGTAGTAGCTTAGCTTGGCGTCCTGTTTGACGTCCTGTGTGAGTGTCGTGTACTCGTGTTGCTAGGTGACGACAGTGAAAGTAGTGTTAAAAGTGAAAGGTCAGTAGAAAAACACTCAGTCTGTCACTCAGCTGTCCGTCAAGCCGTACTGAAACACCCTACTGTCTGTCCGCCCCCCCCCGCCCACCTGCCTGTGAAACCAGACTCTAGAAGTTACCCTTCCAGTTCAGATATCACTTCTAGGTAAACACCAACACTGGTGAATAGGTGGTGCTGATAAGAAAGGAGAGCTGAGAGAGAGAGAGACTGTGAGGGTGTGCCATGCTTTGTGAAAGCAGTTGGCGAAGTTTGGAGGTTAGCGGTTTCATGTGACTGACTGTCCTTCCTCTTGGTTGATCAGCAGGTCTAGCGTAGCACCAGTCTATACCCCCTGTTTGGACTGAAAGGACAAATGTACTGTTTTGTGTGTGTGTGTGTGTGTGTGTGTGTGTGTGTGTTGGACATGACACCTGACGTCCTAGTCTTGGCCTGATGAAAGGGGTACCTGTTGGAACATTCCGGGGGCCCTGTCTCTCTCTCTCTCTCTCTCTCTCTCTCTCTCTCTCTCTCTCTCTCTCTCTCTCTCTCTCTCTCTCTCTCTCTCTCTCTCTCTGTGTCTGTGTGTGTGTGTGTCTTTCTTATGTTTTCTCTACTACAGTGGCGCGGTTGTTTTTTCACCTTATTATTCAGGAACCATCAGATAAAGACTATTTTGTCTGAGTCATGTTCCACTGCTGTCGTTTCCCTACTGAATCAGCACTTTTTTCACTGTGTTCAATTGGCTCTTGTTTCTGCGATTTAGTTCCACCACACACACACACACACACACACACACACACACACACACACACACGCACATGATGAGTGGATCAGCTTCCCGTGTGTGTGTGTGTGCGACTGGGGAGAGGTCAGTCAGTGCAGGATTCCAGTGTTGCAGTAAAGCATGTAATGGACTATTTGGCTCTAGTTCTCTTCCTCCCTCTCTCTCTCCCCCCCTCTCACTCTACATATCTCTCTCTCTCTCTCTCTTTCTCTCTCTCTCTTTCTCTCTCTCTCTCTCTGCGTATCTCTCTATATGTTCTCTCCTCTGTGTGTGAGTTCGCTACCGACAGTGTTGACAGTGTTTAGAGTGTACGTTCTCTCTCTACACTTGCGGAGGAGAGTATAGAGTTAAATGTTGTGAGCTTAATTGCAGCGTAACCTGATAGTGTCTCTTCAGCTCACTTCCACTTGGTCTGATCCACACAGCCTCCCTTTCTCTCCAGACTCCTGGTATAATCAGACACCAGCGCTTTCTTTTTTGCTCTCTCTCTCTCTCTCTCTCTTCCTCCCCTTTTCTTTCTCTCTCTCTCTCTCTCTCTCTTCCTCCCCTTTTCTTTCTCTCTCTGTCTCTCTCTCTCTCTCTCTCTGTCTCTCTCTCTCTCTCTCTTTCTCTCTCTCTCTCTTTCTCTCTCTCTCTCTCTCTGTCTCTGTCTCTCTCTCTCTGTCTGTGTGTGAGAGAGAACTTGAGTTAATAAAGAGAAGTGTTTCTACCCTTCAATTGTGCTGTGTCCAGATAAGGCCCATCACACATTTCCTGCTTAGCCTTGTATAAACATACACGTCTCTACACACACACACACACACACACACACACACACACACACACACACACACACACACACACACACACACACACACTGGAAGCAACACAGGCCTGACATTGTGTGGAAAGGCAGGGGCACGTCTCCACCTCTCTCTCACAGCAGTGTGAACCGTCCACGTTGTGAGACTCCTTGTCTCTGTGTCCTCCCCCCCCTCCTCTCTCTTTCTGCCCTGTCCCACAACATCATCATCTATTTGTTGTATATAACATTTATTTAAGCTGGTATGTTAATCTGTCTTTGTCATATTCTATAAAAAAATGAAATAAATAATAATAATAATAATATATTGTGACGTTAGAATTATAAGGTTCTATCTCCATTTTTGTCAAAATTGAGTTTTTTACATAATCTGATCCATTAGGTGTTTATTAATGCCTGTGTGGTGTTATTTTTTCAATTAATAAAATACAAAGGTTCCATCTCACAAAACATAATGGAATGTAAAAACTTTGACGCTCAATATCTCTGAACTGCCCTAAACGGAGATAGAACCTTATTATTCTAAGCTCACGATATATATATATATAAAATAATATATATTACCCTAAATCAGTGCAGATCACATGTAGAATATTGGAATGAGCCCGCCAGCAGATCGAATGTAGAATGTTGGAACGGGGCCCATCATAGCCTGTGCCTGTTATGATTGGACAGGGGTGGGGCCCATCATAGCCTGTGCCTGTTATGATTGGACAGGGGTATCACCCACATTGTGTTTTGGAACAGAAACCTGAACAGGAAGGAACCTCCATGTGCGGGACAGGAAGTGTGTGTTTGTGGTCCGCAACTCAGGGAGAGCCCTGGGAGGAGGAGGGGGGTGGGGGGGGGGGGGGGGGTGCGCTCAGTGAGGACACTCCCGGGATCCTCTTCATTCTCCGCAGCCACAACTAAAGAGTCCAACATGTCTACTGTTGGGGAAACCCCCACCGGCCATTGTGACCCACAACAATACAGTTGTTTAGCTCCGCTCCTGACAGCTCAGCTCCTCTCTTGTCTGTCTCTCCAAATGTCTGTTCCGAGGGAGGCTGGCGGAGGTTGAAATGAGAGGACGGGGCTCATTGTTATGCGTGGGGATGAGGAGTGGTATCAAACACATGCACATCTGGAGTGAGAGAGAGAGAGAGGAAGAAGGGAGAAAGAGAAGGGAGAGGGAGGTCTGTGTATCTCTTCCTGAGGAGACAGTGGGCAGGTTGAAGCCCCTTCCTATTGGCCTGACCTCTGACCTCGCCACTGTCTGAGGCTTCCTGTGGTACGCCGCAGGAAGTGTTTTTTTTGCACTCCAGACTTGCAAACTCTGTCATGCGTCTGGCTAAGTGGAGCAGGTCAGCTAGTTGTCGCTAGTTAGCTAGCCTTCCCTCAGACCCCAAGTGACTCATTTGCCCTCTCAAAAAAATCATGATAGCTGAGATTATATGAGTGGTACTGACAGTTTCAGGGGTGCAAACTTGTCACCTTTTTAGCTGTTTATACCTCAAAATAGGTCAACAATTTTCCTAAATGTTCTTTGTTTTCAGGCAAAACATGTGTGAACTTTTTGGGCCATCACCAGTTTGCATCCCTACAGTTTTCAGTTTTTTATGGAGAAACCCGAGGACGTATAACATACATCATACGCGTGTTCAATACCATTCCTCATTCCGTCACCATGCGTTACAATGAGCCGCGTCCTCCGATTTCTACCTCCGCCAGCCTTCCGCTGGTCTAGAACCCGGGGTAGAGCTTGTCGACTGTAGACGCTACGCAGGCTGAGCCCATAACCTGACCTGTTGGTGTGCCGGGGGAAAGCACACAGTGTACCCAATAATAGAACACTATATAAACCAGCCGACGTTGTTTTTACCTGTGCATTCCGGACAACACAGTCATCATATCTGAGGTAGACGACGGTATTACCTCAGGCTTGGCTCGTTTTCACTGGGGCTGACGTTTCTGTTGGCGTCGGTCCCGCTAACCTGGAATCCGATTGTCGTCGCCCCGTTCTTACAATCTCATTCATTCGGAGCTGCGGTGTCGGAGGGCGGGAGGGCGGGAGGGCAGGAGGGCGGGAGGGTGGGAGGGCGGGAGTCTGAGGGCGGGGCTGTGTTTGTGCTGTGGCTGGGCAGGGCTTCGGGTGTGTCGCACACCCCTGATAAAGGAGTCATAGTACGGCACCTTTTATGGAGCCCTTTCACTGCCCCGGGCCGGAGTGAAAGGAGGGGGTTGTTCCACTCCGGCCCGCCCCAGCCTCGGTGCCCCCGGGGCTGGACGAGCTGGTCTAAATGAGGGGCCTGTGTCTGGAGCCCCCACCCCCCCCCTTCCCTCCCTCCCCGTGTCATGACTTCCTGGGAGGGGAGTTGTTTCAGCTGGTGGCTTAGTGTGTGTGCGTGCGTGTGTACGTGTGTATGTATGTGCGTGCGACGTGCGTGTGTGTGTGTTTTCCCGTGTGTGTGGCGTCTTTGTCTTATTCAGGATGTAGTTAGGTCACCCTGTTGTGTCCCGGGTTTACAAAGCCAGTTGAGTTGCTAGAGAGTGGGCGTGCGTGTTGTTGTCTCAGCAGAGGGAGAGAGTGTTTGCTCTCCTCAGAAGCCTCTCTGGGTGTCCTCGAAACTGGGCCGTGCCTTATCGCCAAGGATGATATGGTTTTCTGTATGGTTTATCACAAAATACATACTTCAGACAACTGCGTCATCAAGGACAAGTACCACACACACACACACACATACAAAAACTGCCCACAAACGTTGTATATTTGCAAGGGAGCTGTGCTCTAGCCGACTTCACAGCAGTCTGTCTCTGATTGTCATAAGGGGAGGGAGCTGCTGTGATTAGACTGCGATGTTTACTTACTGGGAGTGTTACTGGTGGCTTATACTGGGAGTGTTACTGGGTGGATTGTGGGGATAGAGATTGGTACTAATACTATAATGTTTCTCATCTGGTTGGTCGGACTGTAATGCTTACTGGTATGGTTAGTGTGTGTGTGTGTGTGTGTGTGTGTGTGTGTGTGTGTGTGTCAACTGGTTGATTTAGTGGACTCCATCCCTTCCCAGTGTGGTACCCCAGCAGGGCTCCCCAGTGGCCCGGGGTTAACACGCACACACGGGGAGGAATGTGGCTCCTCGTCTGACCTCAGGGAGTTGAAAGGTCACAGGAGGGACAGGAGGAGGAGGAATGCTGGGATATTAGACCGCCAGGTCATGTTTAGGTGTTGGTGCGTTTGATGGACAGGTGTGTTCCCCCATGGTTCTATTCAGACCCTGTGGTGTCTGGATGATATCCAACCCTGGAGGGGGAGGGGGGGGGGGGAGCGGGGGGGGCAAAG
>NC_137679.1:38056663-38131663 GCF_963989245.1 Nansenia antarctica | reverse complement strand
GGGTACGACTCACTGTCTCCTGTAGGGGGCGCTTAGGTGGCGTAACGGGTTAAGCGTCGACCATGTAACCGC
The DNA here is from genome assembly GCF_963989245.1 of Nansenia antarctica. Lineage (NCBI taxonomy): Eukaryota > Metazoa > Chordata > Actinopteri > Argentiniformes > Microstomatidae > Nansenia > Nansenia antarctica. Next base: position 38,131,591 of record NC_137679.1, on the reverse strand, counting down.
AGGGTTCCCGGTTCAATTCCGGCCGCGGACATTTCCTGCATGTCGTCCCTTCTCTCTCTCTCTCTCTCTCACCCATCCTTCCTGTCGAAATCTCTACTGTATCTGTCAATGAAAAGAAAAATATGAGTGGGGGACTGCCCCACTCAGAAAAAAACCCTTAAAAAACAAATACTGTCTCCTGTAGTACCCACACGACATGTACTGTACGTGTTTGTGTGTGGAGTCATGCTGCAGTGTCTACCTGAGTCAGAGTCAGAGTTCAGAGTCCGCCGGAGACTGAAGACCCATCTCTTCAGGTTACAACTTAACTGCTCCTCTTGAGACGTCTACTACCCCCCCAGCACTGTGTCTCCTGAGACACCTGCTTCCCCTTATACTGTGTCTCCTAAGATTTCTACACCCCCCCCCTTGTACTGTTTCTCCAGTGCCTGGCCTGAGCTAGATTACTCTTCCTGCTAGGCCTGGTGAATCGATGATTCGCTTAGTCGAAATGTATCGTTTGTAAGTCGTTTTGGAATATGGCTAAATGCCTCAAATGTAAATGTAAATGTATCTGTGAAGGCCAGCTGGGTGGTCCTGTTGATGTCCTGTGGCTCACCCTGTGTGTGTGTGTGTGTGTGTGTGTGTGTGTGTGTGTGTGTGTGCGTGTGTGCGTGTGGTGGTGGTGTAGCTGGGAGAGAACGCAGACGCAGAGAGGGACGTCTACGAGGAGCTACTCACCCAGGCTGAGATCCAAGGCAACGTCAACAAGGTCAACTGTGAGTATTGCACACACACACACACACACACACATACTGTATATACATACATACATACATACATACATACATACATACATACATACATACATACATACATACATACATACATACACACACACACACACACACACACACACGGCTAAAGACTACTACTAGTGATGAGTGACTGCGGTAGTTCTTCAGCTGTCCTCATCACCCTTCCTCCTGTCCTGTCAGTGTCCAGCGCCCTGAGCTTGGCGGAGCAGGCCCTGCTGAGCGGTGACGAGGACAGGCTGTATGACGCACTCCGGTCCCAGGCTTTGGGCCTACAGAACCTCCAGGGCCAGAACAAAGGCTGGTACCTGAAACAGCTGATGGCCGACCGTGAGAATAAAGAACAGGTGGGTTGATGATGTCACAGGTGTGAGGCGTGACCACAGGCGACGTAGTTGTAGCTGATGTATTCTCTCATATACAGTATGAAGCATGTGCAGGCATACCCGGTATACAGTATTTCAAAAAATATACAATGCATGTGATTGTATTACGATTCATATTTCAAGTTTGTTACATCCCATTTTACACGTATCAGAGAGTAAAATTCGTAGGCTTCAGTTAAGCGACAAGAGAAATAAAATGGCAGTAATAATTATATATTGTCCTGTTTCATGATTTCATTTTCCTTCCCAGAGTGCTCCAGGGGAGGCCCTGACCAAAGAGGAGCTACAGAGCGGCGTGGACGTAGCCAACGAGGACGCAGCGGCCTACGGGAAGAGTAAGCAGTGTCTCCTCCGGCTAGCGTAGCCTAACGTAGCCTAGCCTAGCCTGCGCTTGACTGGCTGGTTACATAACGTCATTCAATTCAATTCAACTGTATTCTCCATGCTGAACAAGCTACAGTACACACAACAACAAGACGACAACACAACAATACTCAAGACAATATATACAGTACCAATATGAGTGAATAAATATACTGTCCAACTTAGTGCAAAAACGTGTAAGGTGCAATGATCAGGAGTTATTGAATGAATGAATGAATGAATGAATGGTCTTTATTGTCATTGCTATAGTACAGGTACCAAACAACGACATTTAGGAGGGGTGGCTCCCCTGGTGCTAGGAAAGAAAAAAAAAACTGAAAAAAACACAAGAAGGGAAGGAGCTGGTTTACATAAATAAAGGCTATGTACACTATCCACTATACTATACTGTACATATAGACGACTAGGGTTGTCATATTGCACATAGTGTTATTGCACATTCATTTAAAGTGTCGCAGTTTGCAGGCTTGAAATGTACATATTTGTGCCTCAGCACTACACCTGTTTTTTTCAGTCCAGCAGCTGCTATGGCTTTGGGGAAGAAACTGTTCAAGAAACTGTTCAAGAAACTGTTTCTGACCTGATGGCCCTGGACCGCTGTCATCCAGTCTGTTGTCGGTCGGCTGTGATTTGTTATTGATTGCGGCTGGTGTGACGGCGCCTCTCACGGTCCCTGTGGTGTTGTGGTGTGTGTGTGTGTGTTTGTGTGTGTGTGTGTGTGTTGTGTGCGTGTTGTGGTGTGTGTGTCCAGTGCTGCAGGCGGTGGACAGGATCAACGGCGCCGTCCGGGCGGGCGTGCCGGAGGGGACGGTGGCGGAGCTGATGAACCCCGACGCCCAGCTGCCCGAGGTGTACCCCAGCGCTGCCGACCTCTACCAGAGGGAGCTGGCCAGCCTGCAGCAGCAGAGCCCCGAGGTACACACACACACACGCACACACACACACGCACACACACACACGCACGCACACGCACACACACACACACACACACGGCGTTCACATACACACACGCGTGCCTGAATACACGCACATGCTCGCTCGAATACATACACACACACGCACGGCACTCGCATACACACACACACACACACACACGCATGTATAGTCACACACACGCACGACACACACACACACACACACATGGGACACACAGACACACAGACACACACACACACATCCATACACACGCATACACATTCTCTCTCTCTGACACACACACACACACACATTCTCTATCTCTCTGGCACACACACACACTCACACATTCTCTCTCTCTCTGAGACACACGCACACACACACACACACACACTAATGATGTGTTGTCCAGCTGGTGTGTTGGTACTGTGTTGCTCAGGCTAACCTCCTGCCTGTGTCCCCCAGGGTGCCCTGTCTCACCCCGAGCTGCTGGTTGCCGTGGAGATGCTGTCATCGGTGGTGCTGATGAACGGAGCGTTGGACGTAGGGGACCGCGCCGCCCTGTGGAGACAACTGGCCAGCTCTGTCACTGGGCTCAGCAACGTAGAGGACGAGTACGCACAGAGGTACAAACACACACACACACACACACACACACACACACAGATTAACACAGACAGCTGATCTGTCGTAGGGTTTTATGAAGTTATATCATATGTCTACCATTATGTCATTATTAGACATCTCCGGGCCACAACCCTGATTTGAAAGGTTTGGCACCATCTACCTCTTCTGACTCCTTCTCTGACTCCTCTAACTCCTCTATCTCCTCCTCTGACTCCTATAACTCCTTCCCTAACTCCTTCCCTAACTCCTTCCCTAACTCCTTCCCTAACTCCTTCCCTAACTCCTTCCCTAAGTCCTTCTCTAACTCCTTCTCTAACTCCTTCTCTAACTCCTTCTCTAACTCCTTCTCTAACTCCTTCTCTAACTCCTCCTCTGACTCCTAACTTCTGTGACTCCTCCTCTGACTCCTGTAACTCCTCCTGTAACTCCTCCTACTCCTCCTCTGTGTTCCAGGTACATGGAGGAGTTGATGCGTCTGAAGGCAGCCGGCAGGGAGGAGGGCAGCGACTATCTGACCTGGAACGACATCCAGGCCTGCGTGGACCAGGTCAACCTGAACGTACAGGAGGAGCACGAACGTGAGACACACACACACACACACACACACACACACACACACACTGCATTGTTCCTCAGAATGATGTGTAGTGAGTCAGAGAGTGTGGGAAAAAAAAAGCAACAGGTGCTGTCATACTTGGATTAATCCCAGTTATACCATCAGATATGGATTATCAGAAAAGATAGTGTATTTGAATAAATATACTGAGTAAATATTCCTAGAAGGACTATGACATCACATTCTGGTTTCAAAGCATCTACCAGACCTCTTATCTTCCTATCCTATGTCTACATTTCCTATTGACTTAATGTGTGTGTGTGTCGTCTCTGTCTCTGTCTCTGTCTCTGTCTCTGTCTCTGTCTCTGTCTCTGTCTCTGTCTGTGTATGTGTGTCTAGGCATCGCGGCCATTGGTCTGATTAACGAGTCTCTGGACGAGGGGGACCCCCAGAAGACCCTGGGGGCGCTGCAGCACCCTGCCGCCAAGCTGACAGACGTGGACCCCTCCGTGGCCCAGCACTACTACGACAAGCTGCTGGAGGCCCGCAGGGAGAAGGCACACGTAAGGACATACATACACACACACACACACACACACACACACACACGCATATATACACTACTACGACAAACTGCTAGAGGTAGGGAGAAGGTACACGTAAGGACCTGTGTACACACACACACACACACACACACACACACAAACATACATACACGGGCAACGCACGTACACACACGCGTACACGGGCAGGCGGGCAGGCGCACGTACGCACACACACACACACACACACACATACATACACACACACCCTGATATCGACACTGATGCCATCACAGGAGCCAGCAAACACCACTGTTCCCTGCTGAACAGAGAGGCAGTGTCTCATTAAATTAGTTTGGTTAGAAATGGACACCCGCATGTAGGAGGTGTATTCAAGGTCCCAATGGCGTACAGGCCTGTATGCAAATACGGAGAGCTGTATGCAAACATAGCATGACTACAGTTACCTGTAGAATGTAGCTGTTGTTGTCTAAGATCCAGGATTTATCCCAGAGAGGTACTGTATACACTCAGTTGAACCTTTTAGGTACAGGATTGGTTACAGGTGGTTCAGAGAGGTCTCGAGGGATGCCGTTGTGTTTTTTTGTTTTGTATTTATTCAGTCAAAAGGAGTCAAAAGAGACCAAGCTCTCTTTTTCAACGGTGCTCCCACTATTACAATAAAACAATTATTATTATATTATTATTATTATTTACAACATTTTAAAAGGACAGGCAATGAAAAGAAATGGATATTGAAATTGTGATTCCACTGAGGAATCCTTCCTAAAAATAGTCTTGGGAGTATCCGGACAGTCATTCCATGCCTGAGGAGAGGGAGGGAAGGAGGGACTGAGGGAGAGATGGAAGGGAGAGAGGGAGGGAGGGAGGAGAGAGGGAGGGAGGGAGGGACTGGTCATCAACACTGTGCAGTTATGCAGCTCTCCTCAGCTCAGAGGAGACTCGTGGGACCTCGAGGACTAACCAATCTCGAGACCGTGTTCGATAAGTGCCAGGTGTTAGAGTGCTAGTATTTAAGGCCAGTTCAGACCATAGATCCAAGACGAGACGACCGTTTTTAAAACTTGGCAGAGGAAAAACTTGGCAACCGCTTGCAACCGACCGACATTCTAAAACTGGGCTGTTCAGACCCAAGATGGAAGATTAAAGATACTGGCCTGTCGGTGGTAGAGCGTTCAGGCTGCTGACAGCACCTGGGCCGGTACCGGGACTCTCATGGAGGCCCTATATGCTGAGCTTTATGTCTTCATGGCGCTTGATCTGACAGATCAAGTCTTCTTTCAACACATAGTGTCTGTTCATAATCAATTGGTTACAGTTAAGCCGTTTATAAGCAGGCTTATTAAGTCCTTTAAGGGTGACCGCGTCTGCTGATGGAGGGAGCATGATGTTGTTATTGTTAGACCTTGGCCAGCGTCAGAGGGCTTTTCCAGAAAGGCCCATCCCCCGAAGGAGGGAGGGAGGGAGGGAGGGAGAGAGAGAGAGAGAGAGGGAGGGAGGGAGGGAGAGAGACACACACACCGCTCCATGTGACCAGCCCTCTCCTCTCCAGTGATGTCATGGTGTGATCATGCTCTGCTCTACGCCCCCTGTCTGCTCCTGCTGCCCCCACTCACTTCCTGTCTGTCTGCGTCTCGTTCGCTCACACTCTTTCTCCTCTCTCTCTCTTTCTCTCTCTCTCTCTTTCTCTCTTTCTCTCTCTTTCTCTCTCTCTCTCTCGCTCTTTCTTTTTCCATACGTGTGTCTCTTTCCCACTTTCTGTCCCTCACACTTTTTTCATGCCTCTCTTTCTTTCACTCTTTCATTATTGATCTCTTTCTCTCTCTCTCCCTTTTTTTATCCTTAATCTTTTCCTGTCTCACTCCCTCTTCACCCTTTCACTATGTCTTAGTTTCCCCAAAAAACTGGCCATATTGTCTCCACAGTTCACAGAGGCCGATGTCTTATTACTAGGAAATAGATTAGATAGAACTCGCCTTTCGGCCCCAGTGTATTTGACTAATGTGCCGGTGAGGGGAGGTGACAAGTGTGGTTTGTACGTGCACGTCTGTGCAACAGTCCCCACATGATGTGGACCTTGGTGGAGGCTGGCGGAGGTAGAAAACGGAGGACGGGCTCGTTGTAACTCAGCCTCCACTCATGTGGCACCGTATTTGAGCTGTTTCCTGCCGGAGGTGAAACTGAAAGGGCTGCTGTGCAGGTGGAGTCAAAGGTCACCGACAGGCTATGGTTTACCACAGACTCAGCGTTTCGAGGCCATCACCTCCATTCGGAAACTGTAGAGCTAGAGCTGTAGAGTATTAGGTAAAAGCATAACGCCATGAAATAATGCGTTCTTTCCACTGTTTCCTACGGTTACTAGCCTGTCCCTATTTGTAGTACAATAACAGACCAGGCCTAGCTAGGAACTTTCAACAGATTGAGTCCCACACTGGATCCATTTCTGGACCTCTGTCTTATCGCTCCTTATAGATAGGGAAGCAAATAACTCTTTGCGACGTTACATTTGGCATTTTGCATTTGGCACTCTCTTTCTCTCCGTCTCTGTCTTTCTCTCTCTCTGTCTCTGTCTCTCTCGCTCTCTCACACAGCCAATTTTAATCCAAAACCATCGGTCACATCTAGAGCACTCTTGTCACGCTGTGGGAGAGAATGTGATGCTAGTTCCATTGCCAAGCCTCATTTCCAAACGAAGCTTTTTAGAGGAGGTGGGGGGAGAGAGAGAGAAAAAATAAAACGGCAACAAAAAAAGCAAGCTATTTCCCTGGCGATCCTTTTCACAGGCATAGGAAATAACAAGCTAGAGTAGCGCTACCCGTTTACTTCCTTAAAAGGGCATGAAACTGACCACTACATCAGATGGGTACCTCTCACAGTAAAGCTTCTGTTGATTGACCTGGACTCTGCTGACGACAGTCCGGGCGTCAGGGGTGACTCCTCAGTGACGTGTCACCATCGACCAATTCTTTCACCTCATGCGCATGTACACCCTTGGTAATCTTGTGTATACACTCACTCGCACACACACACACACACACCCACACCCACTCATCATGGGTTGACTTTATAGATGAGGCGTCCCACTCCCACTCAGATGTCCAGGCATAGATAGCACAGGAAGTGGTTGAAACAGGAAGTTCCTGCTGGAGTTCAAAGGACTGATGTGTTCCTCATGTGTCCCACAGCTCCGAGGGGAGGGAGGGGGGAGGGTGGGAGAGGCAGGAGGGGTCGTAGGGAGATGGAGAGGAGCATGTATTACAGTATTGTTACAGTATTGCAAGAGAATGACCTCAGGGTAACATGTTGACTCATGACCGTCCTGATTCCAGATGTAGTGTGTAGTGTGCTTGGGAGGTCAAAGGGTTTCACAGAACATAACATTGATCCTGTTTTAGTGAGTCTGGATGTCCTTCCCTATTGCCTGCTGTTGCATTGGAGTCAGACAGTCAGACGACACATGGGGGCGATGAAGATGATGACGACGAAGCTCTAGTCTGCCAGTGATGTGGTCTGAGGGTTCAGCTCGACGGCTCTAAGCAAACAGCGGGAAGTCCTGTGCAATCTGTGTACTCTGAGTAATTGGCTAAATTAATCGCTCACATCATCGCTGAAGCACGCGTGTGTGTGTGTGTGTGGCACTGTGTGTGTGACACTGTGACTGTGTCTGTGTGTGTGTCTGTGTGTGTGTGTCCCCGCGGTCTCACACACTCCAAGGGGAATCCACAGCTGGGAGAGTGACATGTTTTTTGTTAAACTAATTAAGCATGTGTTGCCACCAGCTTTTCTTGTGGCGCGGCACCGAGCCAAGGATCTCAGTCAACAGACAGACAGACACATTGTACGTTACGTTACGTGGACTACCCAGCGCAGGGGAGCACCACCAGGGTCACGTAGGGGCGACCGCATCGCAGTGATGCAAGGCAGAGAGGATGGAGTGGTGAAATTCACAAACCTCTCTTGCTTGCTCTCTTTCACTTCCTCTTATTCTGATATCAGCGCTAGGGTGTTTTGTTAAATGTGCTGAACTATATTAAGATACACCCCCTGCTTCTCCCCCCCTGCCTTTTCCGGGCACCACACCCGCTTACTGGCACTGCCAGCTCTACCCAGTAGATTCACACAATACAAATATCAATTAGCCCTAAGTCATTGTTTACGGTAAACAAAGGTAATCTGGGGGATTGAGAGCTGTGTTGTGAATGAAGCTGTTACCTCATCCCCCCCATCTCCCCCCCCACCTTTCTCAAGAAACCACACCTTGAGTTTGGTATCGGTCCCCAGCCCCCCCCTCACCTCCCCCAAAACAGAGCAGGATGGGGGGAGGGGAGGGGCTGATGAGGCACAAAGAGGGGCCTGTCCTGTTATCCAATTAGCTGCCAGCTCTGCTCACTCCGGAAACCAGACCCAGCGTGCAGCCAGGAGCGCCCAGCGAGAGAGAGGGGTTAGAGCGCCATCTGGCGGTGGTCACGTGTCACTACGCAAACCACAGAGCTGATGGTGTGCGATAGTGTTTTTTGAAACGGTTTCAGTTAGACAATCCAATTCGGTGTCCTAATGTGGGTCAAGAACAAATACTCTGACGTCAGATGAGTTGTTAGATACGAAGAGGTATGGTTCTGGTCCCCTCTTAGATATCGGTAGGATGTCTGGTCGATGGTAGAAGAGCCGTCACACCCCTCTAGGGATACCTGTGGTCTCAGGCTGGTCTGGTTCTGTCTCGTTCAGAAGGAAGACGGCGCCCTCGTGTGCTCGTTCAGTAGAATTACAGCGAATGTCCTGGAGACATGCGTGTGTGCGCGCCCACGCTGTCCAGGTCCTCTGTGCAAGAAGATTCAGCGTGTGTGTGTGTGTGTTATAGTTGAATCTCAGGTGCAGGGATGAGCAACAGCAGGTATATAGTGTGTGTGTGCGTGCGTGTCTGTGTCTTGTGTCGTGTGTGTGCGTGCAAGCATGTGTCTGTGCATACATAATATTGACCATGTGAATGTGTGTGTGCTCTCTCAGGAGACCCAGGACTCCTCTGCTGTGCTGTGGTTGGATGAGATCCAGGATGCCATACTGACGTCCAACAAGGATTCCCAGGAGGCCTTGCAGTGTAAGAATCTCTCTCTCATCCAATAGGAAGACACGATAGCTATCCTGCAATGATTTCACAACAATACTACCTCTGCACATACTGTTTATTGCAGACTTACCCATCACTATCATTGTCATGTTTATTTATATAATGTTCTTATATCACTATTTGCACTTTTGGTTAGATGCTAAACTGCATTTCGTTGTATAGTACTTTTACTCTGCGATGACCAAAGTTTAATCAGGGGCGCTTAGGTGGCGTAGTGGGTTAAGACCATGTAACCGCAGGGTTCCCGGTTCGATGTCCTGCTTGTCATCCCTTCTCTCTCTCTCTTACCCATCCTTCCCGTCATAATCTATACTGTCTATCAATAAAAAGAAAAATACAAGTGGGACTGCCCCACTCTGAAAAAACAAGTTTTATTTTAATTTTTTATAAATAGAAGTTTAATTTAATCTAGCTGTTCCACTGTATTCCTTCTGGTTCTAGGAGAGATTATGAATGATTCCTCCTCATAATCCTCTTTCTTTCTTTCCTCCCTGCGTAGTCTCCCAGTCCATCCAGGCCATCAACCAGGCGGTGGACGGTGGCGAGGCGGCCCAGACCCTGGCGGCCCTGCGCTCCCCTGGGGTAGCCCTCTACGGAGTCACCCCCGAGTGTGCCCAGAAGTACCAGGACGACCTGGCCAAGATCAAAGAGGACAAGAAGAAGGATGGTGAGAGGAGAAGATGGATGGATGGATGGAAGGAATGATGGATGGATGGATGGGTGGAGGAGGGATGGATGGATAGGTGGAGGAGAGATGGGTGAATGGTGGGAGGGATGGTGGGAGGAGGGATGGATGGATGGATGGATGGATGAATGGATGGTGGGAGGGAGGGATGGATGGAGGAGGGATGGATGGATGAATGGATGGGTGGAGGAGGAGGCATGGATGGATGGATGGATAGATAGATAGATGGAGGGATGGAAGGATAGAGGGATGGATGGACAGATTGATGGATAGATCACTTGTAATGCGTCCGTGCTCGTTGCCTAGGTGACAACGGCAGTGAGTGGATGAAGCACTGGGTGAAGGGGGGACACAACTACTACTACAACATGAAGACCGGAGAGGGCACCTGGGTGGAGCCAGAGGGCTTCCTGCAGAACAACAGCCAGCTCAACAAGGAAGACATCCAGGTACAGTACGTTAGCCTAGCACAGAGATAGACATCCAGGGAGGTTGGCCTAGCCTAGCACAGATAGACATCCAGGTAGACTAGCCTAGCACACAGATAGATATCCAGGGGGGCTAGCCTAGCACATATGGACATCCAGGTAGACTAGCCTAGCACACAGATAGACATCCAGGTAGACTAGCCTAGCACACAGATAGATATCCAGGGGGGCTAGCCTAGCACATATGGACATCCAGATAGACTAGCCTAGCACACAGATAGACATCCAGGTACAGGGGAAGCTAGCCTAGTGCACAGATAGACATGCAGGTAGGCTAGCCTAACCTAGTGCACAGATAGACATGCCGGTAGGCTAGCCTAGCCTAGCACAGATAGACATCCAGTCATGGATGCACAGACTTCATTGTGCTTCAGTGTGTGAGTTGTGCACCACGTGTGTGACTGGTAATCTTTGTTGTCCCATCAGTCCGTGGTGTCCGGGGTAACCTCCGCCTATAACCGGGATCAGCTGTGGCGAGCCAATGAGAGCCTGATCGCCAAGCTGCAGGCGGGTTGCCGTGGCTACCTGGTGAGGAAAGGCCTGAAGGAGCGAGTCGACTTCCTGAAGTCACAAGACCCAGCAATCACCTGTATACAGGTACGGTATACATTGTGTGTTTGTGAGAGTGTGTGAGATTGTTTGTGTGAGTGTGTGAGAGTGTGTGACAGTGTGTGAGAGTGTGTGTGTGAGAGTGTGCGAGTGTGAGTGTGTGTCATACACCACTGTGTGAGTGTGTGAGAGTGTGTGTGTGAGTGCGTGCGCGAGTATGTGTGCGCGTGCGTGTGTGTGTGTCTCATACACCACTGTGTTTCTAACTGGGTTAGAGTCCAGTCCATTTACTTAAATGCAATTGACCCTCATCCCCGGTCTATAAACCCATCATCCACTCAGGGCTGCAGCGCTCCTCTTAAAGCAGGAGGCCATTAGAGCTGCAGCGCTCCTCTTAAAGCAGGAGGCCATTAGAGCTGCAGCGCTCCTCTTAAAGCAGGAGGCCATTAGAGGAGATGATGTATCACCTGTGGGCTTCCCTGCTGCTTTCAAAATAACCCCGGAGCTTGTTACAGTTACAGGGGTTAATCTAGGAAGTCTCAGGGACGGCTGCTCCACTCTCTGACTGTCCCTACTGATCTCTCTGACCTGCCCTGACCCTTCCTCACCTCTGACCCTTCACCTCCCTGCTCCCTGATAGGCTCACTGGAGAGGCTACAAGCAGAGGAAGAACTTCAAGAACAGGAAGCAGTTCCTGAAGGACCACAGCGAGGAGGCTGTGAAGGTGATGGCCCCGCCCACATGGCATAATACATAGTAGTACTGCACCTTATCAATACATAGTAATACATAGTAATGCATAGTAATAGAGCTGCACCTTATTAATACATAGTAATGCATATATATATACATACAGCTGCACCTTAATAATAATATATTTTATTTGTATAGCACTTTTCCTGCAAATGTTGCAGCTCAAAGTGCTTTGTTGCACTTTAATGTCCATGGTGTGTTGTTGTTGTTTCAGCCTCCTTTTTAGATTAGATTGTAGATTAGATTCAACTTTATTGTCATTGCAAAGTACCAGACAACGAAATGCAGTTCAGCGTCTAACCAGAAGTGCAAATAGTGATTTGACATGATATAAAAACATGATAGTGTTGGTGATAGGTACAGTATGGGAAGTACGGTAGTTTAGAGGTTTATACAGTTATGAGCTATGTACAGTTATGGTAGATGTACAGTTATGGTAGATGTACAGATGTATAAATAGTGGCTATATCAAATATTGTATTGTTTTTATTGAGAGCAGGGGAGGCTGGGCTCATTGTAATGCATGGAATGAGGAATGCATTACATGCAATACGTCCTCTGATTTCTACCTCTTCTAGCCTCCCCTGATTAAGAGGATATGGACTAGATTATAGGATATATTGACAATATTATATTATTATATATTATCAATATTATATATTGATCTAAGTCTGGTCTACTAGAGTTCATGGTGGACAAAAAACAACAACATTGTTTTGGAAATTGTATTAGTACTCATTAGTATTAATTTGTTTTGCATTTTCAGATCCAAGCAATGGTTAGGATGCAGCAAGCTCGCAAGAAGTACAGAGACCGTACAAAGTACTTCAAGGATCACGTGAGTTTACCATATCCCTCTGAGAGCGTTACATAATCATTCAGAATGATTCAAATATGAATATTTCATCCTTCAAGAACTTTCTTTAGTTTTGAGCTCATTAAGATGAAAACGCTAAGAAAAACATAGTGGTCGTTGCGTAATCAAAGCAACTGTCAACTCCAGTAGTCTGCCATGACGCATCCATTGACGCGTCCTTTAATCTCTGTCCTCGGTGCTGTAACGATGGTATATTGCTCATTAAGCACTGTGTAAATGTAGAAAGTCATCTACACTCTGACTCATAGCAGATTAACCGCGGTATTGTTTGTCTCTCTGCGTACGGTATTGATTAGGGAAGTGATTGCTCTTTGCTCTGTTTCAGATCAATGATGTGGTGAAGATTCAGGCCTTTATCAGAGCCAACAAGGCCAGAGATGACTACAAGACCCTCAGTGAGTATGATAGGGAGAGACTGCACTTTCACCATGCTAGATGAGGATGCTGGATGTCTATCTGTGCGCTAGGCTAGCCTTCTGTACCTGGATGTCTATCTGTGCGCTAGGCTAGCCTTCTGTACCTGGATGTCTGCAATGTCCGATCACACTTGGCATCCATCATGTTGCATTCGTTGCCCGACATCATCCAACCCCCCGGCTCTCTCTCTCTCTCTCTCTCTCTCTCTCTCTCTCTCTCTCTCTCTCTCTCTCTCTCTCTCTCTCTCTCTCTCTCTCTGTCTCTGTCTCTGTCTCTGTCTCTGTCTCTGTCTCTGTCTCTGTCTCTGTCTCGCGCTCTCTCTCTCTCTCTCTCTCTCTCTCTCTCTCTCTCTCTCTCTCTCTCTCTCTCTCTCTCTCTCTCTCTCTCTCGCTCGCTCTTCTTGTGATTCACCTGGAGGGTGTGGCCCGGAGCAGGAAGACCCAGTCTTTGTTCTCACTTCCTCTTACCAAGATCATGCTATAGAGAATGCTCCTGTTTTGTTTGACACAAATTTTCATTTATATTCTGAACATCTAAGTTTTGTGTTCATTTATTAGTTGTAATAAATATTGCTTGACTTTTGGGAAAACAACTTCTGTGGACTTTTTTGGGGATATAGAGAGTCAGAAATTTTTGCTCCGCCACCATAGTGGTTATCCATAGGAAAGGAATGAACCATTACACTCTCTCTCTCTCTCTCTTGCAGTCAACGCTGACGACCCTCCCATGGCGGTGGTGCGCAAGTTCGTCCACCTGCTGGACCACAGCGACCAGGACTTCCAGGAGGAGCTGGACCTGATGAGGCTCCGGGAGGAGGTGGTCACCAACATCCGGTCCAACCAGCAGCTGGAGAACGACCTGAACCTGATGGACATCAAGATCGGCCTGCTGGTGAAGAACAAGATCACCCTGCAGGAGGTGGTGTCTCACAGCAAGAAGCTGACCAAGAAGAACAAGGGCCAGCTGTCCAACCTGATGATGATGAACAAGCAGAGAGGAGGCCTCAAGGCCCTCAGCAAGGAGAAGAGGCTCAAACTGGAGGCCTACCAGTACCTCTTCTACCTGCTACAGGTACAGTAACACACAGACACACACAGACACACACACACACACACACACACACACACACACACACACACACACACACACACCGGTCCTGCCTTTGGCAAACAAACACAAAGTACACCTACTGTATATCGCGTGTCCAGCCAGCCAGCCAGCCAACCAGATGATCTGAAAGACAAATTCTCATCCCCGGATGGACGATAATCTATAATCTGTGTATCTAATCTAAACCGGACCCCACCCTTTTTGCACCGTACCAGTGAACTCTCATCTAACCCTGGTACTGTCGCTCCCCCCCCCCCCCCCCCCCCAGACGAACCCCACCTACCTGGCCAAGCTGATCTTCCAGATGCCCCAGAACAAGTCCACCAAGTTCATGGACTCTGTCATCTTCACCCTGTACAACTACGCCTCCAACCAGAGGGAGGAGTACCTGCTCCTGAAGCTCTTCAAGACCGCCCTGCAGGAGGAGATCAAGTGAGCCAATGAGACGCTTTCAGACACTTAGTCAATAGTGATGCATCAATAGTGATCTGTATTGTAGCTGTGTAGTCCTTTTTTATATAAGCAGATGCTATGATTTCATCAGACGCTCCAAGTCTGTAATCGATATCTAATCAAAAGTTGTTTGTCAGTTTACCGAGGGCAGAACAATTTGCTGGTCCCACAAGGGGCCGTATGAACTGTGAATTATAATTGAGCGAGTCTAGGACGGTGATCGTCCCTCCTGGTCCTGTAGAGCTGCAGTCCTGCAGGCTTTTGTCCCAGCTCAGCACTGACATGACTAATTCAACTGATTCTAACTAATCAAAGTTTTGATGATCGGTCACACTTGGCTGGGACGAAAAACCAGGACCCACTGCAGCTCTCTGGGACCAGGGTGGAGCATCATTGGTCTAGACCAGTGGTTTTCAACCCTCTCCTCGGGGACCACCAGCCGTTCCACATAATATGTTTATTTATGTATATTTGATCTGTTCCACCACCAGCACACCTGATTCAACTAATCAAGTACAAATCCTAATTGCTTTTCACTTGATTAGTTGAATCAAGTGATTCCCCGAGGAGAGGGTTGAAAACCACTGGTCTAGAGGCTTCATGAGTGATACTCGCTAGTCACTACAGCTTGTGACAGTTTAGATGACATAGTGACAGATCTATTGTACCATCCCAACATGGTAATGTCTCACATTGTGTGAAACGGTGTGTCGAATGAAGAGTGTAACATGAAAGGGCGTGACGTCCGTGTCCTCAGGTCCAAAGTGGACCAGATTCAGGAGATCGTCACGGGCAACCCCACCGTCATCAAGATGGTGGTGAGCTTCAACCGGGGGGCACGGGGCCAGAACGCGCTGAGGCAGATCCTGGCGCCCGTCGTCAAGGAGATCATGGACGACAAGACGCTGAACATCAAGACGGACCCCGTGGACATCTACAAGAGCTGGGTCAACCAGATGGAGACGCAGACCGGAGAAGCCAGGTAGAGAGAGAGAGAGGATTCAATCATAGAAATTTGCAAACTAGAACTGAAATTATAGTTTTTGAAGTCAACTGACTGTCTTTCTCCCTATTTTTCTCTCTCTTCCTCTCTCTCCCTCCCTCCCTCCCTCCCTCCCTCTCCCTCCCTCTCTCTCCCTCCCTCTCTCTCCCTCCCTCTCTCTCCCTCTCTCCCTCCCTCCCTCTCTCTAACAGTAAGCTGCCCTACGACGTGACCCCAGAGCAGGCCATGAGTCACGAGGAGGTGAGGACGCGTCTGGAAGCTTCCATCAAGAACATGAGGACCGTCACAGACAAGTTCCTCTCCGCCATCATCGTCTCCGTGGACAAAATCCCGTACGTGTCGGGGGGGGGGGGGGGGGGGAGACTACTATTTCTAGTTTTTGATTTGAGTTAAATCCTGAATCTGTCAAGTGAGGAGTCCCACTCACTCATGTTGTGGTGTGCCTCAGGTATGGGATGCGTTTCACCTCCAAAGTGCTGAAGGACACCCTCCATGAGAAGTTCCCAGATGCCACGGAGGATGAGCTCCTGAAGGTTTGTGTGTTCCCACCTTGACGTGTGCACGTTGCTACTTAACTAGCTTTACACGGTTCCACTGCTCATCCTGGTGGGCTTCACTTGCTCTCACTCTTATTTACTGGATCCTCTCTCTCTCTCTCTCTCTCTCTCTCTCTCTCTGCCTCTGTCCCACCACCTCTCTCTGTCCTCCCTCCTCACGTTTACACTCCCTCTTTTTTCCCGTTTCCTTCCTCGTCCCTCTCTTCCTGATTGGCCTGCTCCAGCCTCCTCTCCTCTCTTCTGTGGGGGTGTGCTCTCCCTCTCTCTGCCCGCTCAGCCAAGGTGAGCCACACCTCTCTCTCTCTCTCTCTCTCTCTCTCTCTCTGCTCTCCCCCTCTTCCCTTCAGACATACAGGCCGCGTCCCAATTCTTTCCCTTATCTCCTTCCCCTCACGGCTACCATTAGTAATAAACTGGTTATCGCTACACTTCTCAAGTCCAATATAATTTGGTCATTAAGGAAATGAGACTGCAAAACATTGTCGTTTAGAATGATTGGGACACAAAGCAAATTTGAATATGACACAACACAAATATGATCCGAATATGACCCGTCCAGTTGTTGAACGTATGCCGCGTCGCTGTGCTTCAGATCATAGGAAACCTGCTGTACTATCGCTACATGAACCCGGCCATCGTGGCGCCGGACGCCTTCGACATCATCGACCTGTCGGCGGGGGGTCAGCTGACCACCGACCAGCGGAGGAACCTGGGCTCCATCGCTAAGATGCTGCAGCACGCGGCGTCCAATAAGATGTTCCTGGGGGACAACGCCCACCTGAACCCCATCAACGAGTATCTCAGCACCTCCTACCAGAAGTTCAGGTGGGGCTGACGTACCTGTCTGTCTGTCTGTCTGTGTGTACCTGTCTGTCTCTCTGCAGGTCTGTCTGTCTCTCTGCAGGTCTGTATGTCTGTTTTTCTCTCTGTCTGTCTGTCTGTCTGTCTCTCTCTCAGCAGGTATTTCTGTCTGTGTCTCTACAGGTCTGTCTGTCTTCCACATAGTTTTTTCTCTTTCTTCATCCACCTCTTCATTGTCTTCTTCCCTTTGTAACCTCCTTTTGGAGATTTATTTTTATTCACTGTTGCGTACCCTCCTCTCACCTCCGCTCCCCTCTTCTCTCCCTCTGTAGACGTTTCTTCTTGGCAGCATGTGAAGTCCCCTCGTTGGAGGACAAGTTCAATGTGGACCAGTACTCCGACCTGGTCACGCTCACCAAGCCTGTGATCTACATCTCCATCGGAGAAGTCATCAACACACACACGGTCAGTCTCTCTCATTCACTTCTCTCTCTCTCTCTCTCTCTCTTTCTGTTTCCCCCTCTCTTTCTCTCACACACACACACACACACACACACAAACACACACAAACACACACAAACACACACACACACACACACACACACACACTACAAAGGAGTCATTTGATGTGGTTAGCGGTTATTGTCTTCTTCTTCGGTGACTGAGCGTTCTGTCTGCACCGTTCCCTCCCAGCTGTTGTTAGACCACCAGGACGCCATCGCCCCAGAGCACAACGACCCCATCCACGAGCTGCTGGAGGACCTGGGGGAGGTGCCCACCATCGAGGCCCTCATCGGTGGGTTCAGGCATTCACATTTACATTTTTGGCATTTTAGCAGACGCCTTATTCCAAAGCGACTTACAATCAATACATTTGACTAAGCAAGTGAATCATCAATCCACCAGTCGTAGCAGGAGGAGTAATCTAGCTCAGGTCCGGGGCCATTGGCAGTCTCCGTGAGACAGAGAAACAGTACAGGGGGGGCAGTAGAAGTCTTGGGGGGGACAGTATAGGGGAAAAGCGGGTGTCTCAGGAGACGCAATGCTGGGGGTAGTAAATGTTTCAGGAGGAGCAGTTAAGGTGTAACCTGAAGAGATGGGTCAGACGAATCACATGGTTCCCCCAATAGACTTTCTGTTCAAACCAATCATGTATATGTTATTTTAAGCGGGGTCTAGGACCCTAGTCAGATCTAGTGACTAACATAATGCGATGTTGCTAGTGTGGGACGTCATGTTGATGTAAGAATCCACCCCTAGAACACACAAGGTCCCGTGGAGGCTGGTGGAGGTAGACATCGGAGGACAGGCTCATTGGAATACATGGAACGGAATGAGGAACGGTACCACACAACGAGCCTGTCCTCCAATTCCTACCGCCACCAGCCTCCCCTGACGAGCGCCTGGACGTCCAACTCTCGTCCTCTACTTCTGTACGCCCCGACCGACCCTGACTCTCTCTCCCTCCCCCCCCCCCCTCTCCAGGTGAGAACCCCCTCCCCCCCGGAGACCCGAACAGGGAGATGATGGGGAAGACGGAGGTGTCCCTCACCCTCGCCAACAAGTTCGACGTCCCCGGAGAGGCCAACACTGAGATGGACGCCAGGACCCTCCTGCTCAAGTAAGAATCTAGGGGCGGGGAGGGGGGCCCTAAACTTCCATCAGCTAGGGGTGCATCATGGGAAGATCCCGTGTTCACATGTCTCTGATAGGACTGCGTCCCGTGTGAACTGTGAAGACACTAGGGCTCCTCTCAGTCTAATCAGGGTCTAGGCTGGTGGAGGTAGAAATCATTCCATTGCATTTAAATAAGCCTGTCTTTCCGAGCAGCGCTTGAATACAGCTGCAGTAATAACACTTTTATCTGTATCTTTTTATTCATTGTCTTATTATGTTGTTAAATGTTTATCTATTTATTTTCTATATATACGTATGTATCTATTATCTTATTATCTTTTTTATTTTTTTCTTTCTTACTATCCTTCTTTTTCTGTACTATATTTTTTAATGCTATATGTAAAGCACTTTGAATTGCCCCTGTTGTATGAAATGTGCTATACAAATAAACTTGCCTTCCGATGTCTACCTCCACTAGCCTTCACTGAGCCCAATGCAGGTGCTCGGTGGAAGCCATCACTGTGGTACTGTGTGTGAGCCTTCCAACCCTCTCTCTCTGTCCCTGCGCAGCACCAAGAGGCTGATCGTGGACGTGATCCGTTTCCAGCCGGGGGACACCCTCACTGAGATCCTGGACTCCGCAGCCAGCCCCGAGCAGGTCAGACACTGAGCGTACTGAGATATACATTTCCG
The DNA here is from genome assembly GCF_963989245.1 of Nansenia antarctica. NCBI lineage: Eukaryota > Metazoa > Chordata > Actinopteri > Argentiniformes > Microstomatidae > Nansenia > Nansenia antarctica. Next base: position 38,112,238 of record NC_137679.1, on the reverse strand, counting down.
AAGGTGTCGGACAAGCGTTTTTTGCTGCAGTCCCGTGAATGTAGTAATCTTAACACTTAATCAGCCAGGAGTGATTAAAACATTTTTTTATATCTTTGCACTCGATCAAATTTCAGAACCTTCCTTTCATGACTTTTCCTAGATATGTGCGTTCTACCACCCAGTATCCTTACATTTTCAAAAATCACATCAAGCTAATATAAAACTATTTTGCAGTTTTTCTGTGTAGGAAGCAGTCTATTTTACAAGCGGCCAACTAGTGGTCATTGTGTGTAAATAGCAGCTTCACATTGTAAAAGAAGGGGTGACCCCCGAGGCGGCCTTTTTAGTAGGTAAAAAGGCACAGCTGTTCTAGTGAGACCGTAACACAACAACAGCCAGCGGTCGGTCGTATACTTTCCCCTAACAACAACACAGCTAACTAACGTCCTGATCGGCTCACCAACACAGGAACTGGAGTACCAGCGCGCGATGCAGAGGAGGGCCATCCGGGACGCCAAGACGCCAGAGAAGATGAAGCAGGCCAAGCCGGTGGTGGACGACAGCCTGACGCTGCAGGGGAAGAAGGACAAGATCCGTAGCAACCTGCAGAGGCTGGCCGAGCTGGGCAAGGTGCACCCCGAGAAGCGCTACCAGGACCTCATCAACGACATCGCCAAGGTGTGTGTCGTGTGTGTGTGTGTCGTGTGTGTGTGTGTCGTGTGTGTGTGTGTGTGTGTTTGTCGTGTGTGTCGTCTGTTGTGTGTGTGTGTGTCGTGTGTGTATTAATAAGCGTGTGTGTGTTTGTCGTGTTTGTGTGTTTGTCGTGTGTGTGTCGTCTATCGTGTGTGTGTGTCGTGTGTGTATTAATAAGCGTGTGTGTGTTTGTCGTGTTTGTGTGTTTGTCTTGTGTGTGTCGTCTATCGTGTGTGTATTAATAAGCGTGTGTGTCGTGTGTGTATTAATAAGCATGTGTGTGTTACAGGACATCAGAAACCAGCGGCGGTATCGCCAGCGGAGGAAGGCAGAGCTGGTGAAGCTCCAGCAGACCAACTCCGCCCTCAACTCAAAGACCACCTTCTACAACGTGCAGATCGACTACTACAACCAGTACATCAAGACCTGCATGGACAACCTGGCCAGCAACAAGGGCAAGTGAGTGGCCTTTCACCTCGTACTGCATCACACTGTTATTACAGTTGGTTTTTTTGTGTCCTATATCCCTGGTTGCTTTCTCCTTTTGGCTGAAGCTCTTAGTGGCCTGCCTGTTGTTGTTGTCGCCGTCGTCGTCGTTGTTATTATTATAATACTCTCCATCTCTGTAAGGCTAAGGAAAACAGGGTGAGGGCTGCAATGGAATCCAGCAATTATCAGTTATTATTGGCATGTTTTCTGTTGGTTTTTGTTACTAACTGTAATATTAACTTGAGGGACCTTCCTTTATAAGAGCTAGAAAGTATTCTGGCTGTGTACAGGGTGTCTGCGGTGTGAGTGTGTCAGACAGTGTTTGGACAGATGTGGTTCTCTCTCTCTCTCCAGGCCGTCTAAGAAACCCGGGGCCGACACCAAGACCAAGAAGAGTAAGCAGGTGTCTCAGAAATACACCGCGGCTCGCCTCCACGAGAAGGGGGTGCTGATCGAGATAGAGGACCTGCAGACCAACCAGTAAGTTCCACACCAACAACAACAACAGCAACAACAACAAATACCCCAAAGTCTGTGTCAACATTTTTACAACATTTGAATCTCGTTTTATGGGTGTTTTTGTATTCAATTGCGTAACAATAACGACCAGCGCTACTGCACAACGATGTACAGTGTGTGAACCTGTACGGCGGGGGAGGCTGGGGGAGGTAGAAATCGGAGGACGAGCCTACGAGACATTTCTACCACCAACAGCCTCCACCGGCGTACTGTATGAACTTGTTGAACTACGTACCTGCATGACTTACAGCACCATTTATGATTTGCACACACTTGTGATTTGGCCCTGTGCCCTCCGTTTCGACTTGCCCCTATAATCCTCAACCTGCATAGTGACACTACACACCATGCAGGGCCGATCTGCACCTGCTCACGGAGAGACCACACCAACACAAACACACTCCTAACCGCTCAACCCAGGGCAGGACTCACTGTTCTGTATGGAAACCAGTTGTACTGTACTGTTCTATTGCATCACCAGATGAGTTCATTGATTTGGTGATCTATGGATCTCTCTGTTCTGAGAGGGGACCGTAGTACACACCTTGGGGTGATTTATTTGCAGAGCAGGCTTGAACCTGAGGGAGATGCTTCTCTGAAATTAATGGGTCTTCTTCTTCTTCTTCTTCTTTGTACTCCCTGTCTCCTCCCAGGTTCAAGAATGTTATCTTTGAGATCTCTCCATCAGAGAGTGTGGGGGTGTTCGACGTGAAGGCCAAGTTCATGGGAGTCCACTTGGAGACGTTAATGTTAGAGTACCAGGTACCGTATATTATTTATTATAATATTTTTCTCCCTGCAAACGGCCTTTCCCACTTCCTCCATACTTTAAATCAATCAATCAAATGTATTTGTATCTGGGTGTTTAGTGGCTTGGCACACTGTCAATCTCTACTGTGTCTCTCCCAATAAAGCAGAAATGCCCTAAAAAAATATATTATTTTTTTAAAAATTGTATTTATTTGTATTGTGCATTTCGCAAAGACAATTGTCTCAATGTGCTTTACAACAAGAAGAATACAAACAATATAAACATAAATACAATATCTAACTAAAGCTAAAAGTCATCCTTTGCTCTTACTTACTCGTGGTGGGAGACATCTGTTCCCCTAGGCGGTGTGGGTTTAGATATCAAAACCATCGCTTGATTGTGATCACAATCGGTTGAACAGTTCAGATTGTGATTCTGAACTGTTGTGAATTGAATTGACTTAAAAGTCAATGAATAAAAAGATAATAATGGTATTCTGTCTTTCTCTCAGGACCTCCTGCAGCTCCAGTATGAAGGCGTGGCCGTGATGAAGCTCTTCGACAGGGCCACCATCAACGTCAACCTGCTCATCTTCCTGCTCAACAAGAAGTTCTACGGCAAATAGAGGGATGAGACAGAGCGAGAGAGAGAGAGACGGAAGAAGGGGCTACAGACACTGTTGAGAACGGAACAACCCACTTACAGAGACATGCTAAAAGCCTGGCCCCATCTCCCCCTGATCTCCTCTGGGTTCCCCCTCCCCCTCTGCACTACTCTAGATACACCTTTGAGTCGTTTATGTGCCTTATTCACCGTATGGTATGTGCCTTATTCTCCATGGGAAAGTCCTAAGAGCATGCCAGCGACCATGGAAGCCTGCTGGAGTCTTTTTGCTTGTTTAGCGTATTTGTGGTCAAATGGTCAAAGGTCTAAGAAATCTTTTATTATATCGTTATTAGTTTACTTGGAATATTCGCAAACTATGAATATTTGCATGAGCTTGGAATATCCGTAGAATGTATGTTTTATGTAAATGAGACTGTGTTTTATTTCTTTTCTTTTTTTTAAGAAATACGCTAGGCTAGTCAAAAGGAACTGTCCCTTTACCATGCCTGGCTCATCGGACATATCTATATGCAAGCTGTAGGCCCGGCCTCAGCCTCTCCTTCACCAATACCAAAGTGCTATTATATATTATACAGGGGTAATGTGTCCTCTCAGACCTGCTGTACTATCCCTCCCCCCTCCCTCCCTTTATCCTAGCTCTTCTACCAGGTCACAAAAGCATGACACATAGGAAAGAGACATAGATACTTGACGCCGATGCACTTCCAGCACATCAAACATTTGCTGTATGCATGTTCATCGATATTCCCTGATTTCTGATAACGTTGTATTGTTATTTTTCACAGGCTTCAGTTCAGGCATAGCTAAAGAGGGGAATTTCTTTTCCAAAGGCTCTCCTTCCTTGTATCTGAAACACAGTTCAAGAGACACATGTTGATGATGTCATGCTAGCAGTATAGCTTTAAATATCCTGCAAATCTACTATAAGCATAGGAAGTGGTCTATCCAAGTAGAGACTAAAGTGAACATTCCGTACAGAAGAGAAAGATGTTTTATCATGCTTTTTGTTGAATACATTTATAAGCAACAACTGTCCTTATTTATATTTTAAGTGTTGTCAGTCCTCCAAACCTACAGTACTAGTTAACGTCTAGAAAGTTAAGGACACGGAAACGTTGTAGGGAACTTGCCAGTCCGTTTCTGTAATCATTAGCTAAACATGGTAGGTTATGGTAGCCAGCTATTACGCTGTGCTAACGCCCCCACAGATTTATCTAGATCACTGATCGCTCCAAATGCAACCACGGTATAATCACTTCGGTCTAGAGTACAGTATTATGGCATAATGCATACTGTACAAGCTACTTTGTGCGTCCAGTAGATTTTACTCTCACTATTTCTGACCGAAAGAAACATTTTTTTCGACCTTAAATCATTGTAGCATATTTAGGCGTGTCTCAAGAAAATGTGATATACTGCCCTCTATGAGATGTCAATTTTTCATAGTGCATCCCTGGATTGATGTTGTGTAACACTGGCTTCTGCCAGGATGTAGTAAGCAGATCATGCTCTTTCTGTGCTACAGTATGTGTTTCCCTCATTTACAGTCCATTGAATGAATTTACATGTTTTAAAATAATAAAGCTTTATTATTGCAATATGTTATATTTTTTCACTTATATATTTATTTTTAATGTAGTTTAGTTTATTTGACCATTTTAAAACCAACCATTTCATATATTAAAAAATATATATATATACATGTACATTATACAACTCATAGAGGATAATACACAATACAGTCCAGGGCTTATTGTGTCCTCTTTAATTATTCCTATGTAAGGGTTCTAGTTGTGAAATACCTTTGGTACCTTTATCGGCCAAAGCATTCGTAATTTTAGGATTTATTGTCATGTAGAGCCATGAACTTAAGTACATTGTGTTATGGCTGGAGTTTCGCACTCCTGAGGACATCACTCAGTTTCCCAAAAGCTTTGTAGCTAAAGAAGCTCATTAGTAAGGGAAACATATGAAAATCTGCGAAGTAAATCGTTACCAAAAAATGTCTTCACCAATGTGTTTCTAAAGGTGTGTAATAACATGTCCTAAAAGGTTGAAATTCAACTCCTGTGGGAAACCTCATTAAAAAACTGCTCAAAGTTGGGGTACCGATAACCGATTTTCAAAAATTCGAAAATGCTTAAATTGGACTTGAGTAACTTTTGAGGGGTCAAACTAGGCATTTTTCATGATTCTGAGTTGATTGCAAGAATTTATTTGTCACCAAGACCACTTCCTGGTAGAGAAACTGCCACGCCCTTTTTTTCCCCATTTACATATACATTTATTTAAATTAGCTGCATAATACTCAGAGTGGAGGTGGTAGTGGAGGTGGTAGTGGAGGTGGTAGTAGAGGTGGTAGTGGAGGTGGTAGTGGAGGTGGTAGTGGAGGTGGTAGTAGAGGTGGTAGTGGAGGTGGTAGTGGAGGTGGTAGTAGAGGTGGTAGTGGAGGTGGTAGTGGAGGTGGTAGTGGAGGTGGTAGTGGAGGTGGTAGTAGAGGTGGTAGTGGAGGTGGTAGTAGAGGTGGTAGTAGAGGTGGTAGTGGAGGTGGTAGTGGAGGTGGTAGTGGAGGTGGTAGTGGAGGTGGTAGTGGAGGTGGTAGTGGAGGTGGTAGTAGAGGTGGTAGTGGAGGTGGTAGTGGAGGTGGTAGTAGAGGTGGAGGTGGAGGTGGTAGTGGAGGTGGTAGTAGAGGTGGAGGTGGAGGTGGTAGTAGAGGTGGTAGTAGAGGTGGTAGTAGAGGTGGAGGTGGAGGTGGTAGTGGAGGTGGTAGTAGAGGTGGTAGTGGAGGTGGTAGTGGAGGTGGTAGTAGAGGTGGTAGTGGAGGTGGTAGTAGAGGTGGTAGTGGAGGTGGTAGTGAAGGTGGTAGTGGAGGTGGTAGTGGAGGTGGTAGTAGAGGTGGTAGTAGAGGTGGTAGTAGAGGTGGTAGTGGAGGTGGTAGTGGAGGTGGAGGTGGAGGTGGTAGTAGAGGTGGTAGTGGAGGTGGTAGTGGAGGTGGTAGTGGAGGTGGTAGTGGAGGTGGTAGTAGAGGTGGTAGTGGAGGTGGTAGTGGGGGTGGTAGTAGAGGTGGTAGTGGAGGTGGTAGTGGAGGTGGTAGTGGAGGTGGTAGTGGAGGTGGTAGTGGAGGTGGTAGTAGAGGTGGTAGTAGAGGTGGTAGTAGAGATGGTAGTAGAGGTGGTAGTGGAGGTGGTAGTAGAGGTGGTAGTGGAGGTGGTAGTAGAGGTGGTAGTAGAGGTGGTAGTAGAGGTGGTAGTAGAGGTGGTAGTAGAGGTGGTAGTGGGGGTGGTAGTGGAGGTGGTAGTGGGGGTGGTAGTAGAGGTGGTAGTGGAGGTGGTAGTGGAGGTGGTAGTAGAGGTGGTAGTAGAGGTGGTAGTGGAGGTGGTAGTGGAGGTGGTAGTGGAGGTGGTAGTAGAGGTGGTAGTAGAGGTGGTAGTAGAGGTGGTAGTAGAGGTGGTAGTGGAGGTGGTAGTGGAGGTGGTAGTAGAGGTGGTAGTAGAGGTGGTAGTAGAGGTGGTAGTGGAGGTGGTAGTGGAGGTGGTAGTGGAGGTGGTAGTAGAGGTGGTAGTAGAGGTGGTAGTAGAGGTGGTAGTAGAGGTGGTAGTGGAGGTGGTAGTGGAGGTGGTAGTAGAGGTGGTAGTAGAGGTGGTAGTGGAGGTGGTAGTGGAGGTGGTAGTGGAGGTGGAGGTGGAGGTGGTAGTGGAGGTAAGGTAGTAGAGGTGGTAGTGGAGGTGGTAGTGGAGGTGGTAGTAGAGGTGGTAGTGGAGGTGGTAGTAGAGGTAGTAGAGGAGGTGGTAGTGGAGGTGGTAGTGGAGGTGGAGGTGGAGGTGGTAGTGGAGGTAAGGTAGTAGAGGTGGTAGTAGAGGTGGTAGTGGAGGTGGTAGTAGAGGTGGTAGTGGAGGTGGTAGTAGAGGTGGTAGTGGAGGTGGTAGTGGAGGTGGTAGTGGAGGTGGTAGTAGAGGTGGTAGTAGAGGTGGTAGTGGAGGTGGTAGTGGAGGTGGTAGTAGAGGTGGTAGTGGAGGTGGTAGTGGAGGTGGTAGTAGAGGTGGTAGTGGAGGTGGTAGTGGAGGTGGTAGTGGAGGTGGTAGTAGAGGTGGTAGTAGAGGTGGTAGTAGAGGTGGTAGTAGAGGTGGTAGTGGAGGTGGTAGTGGAGGTGGTAGTGGAGGTGGTAGTGGAGGTGGAGGTGGTAGTGGAGGTAAGGTAGTAGAGGTGGTAGTGGAGGTGGTAGTAGAGGTGGTAGTGGAGGTGGTAGTAGAGGTGGTAGTGGAGGTGGTAGTAGAGGTGGTAGTGGAGGTGGTAGTGGAGGTGGTAGTGGAGGTGGTAGTGGAGGTGGTAGTGGAGGTGGAGGTGGTAGTGGAGGTAAGGTAGTAGAGGTGGTAGTGGAGGTGGTAGTAGAGGTGGTAGTAGAGGTGGTAGTGGAGGTGGTAGTAGAGGTGGTAGTGGAGGTGGTAGTAGAGGTGGTAGTGGAGATGGTAGTAGAGGTGGTAGTAGAGGTGGTAGTAGAGGTGGTAGTAGAGGTGGTAGTAGAGGTGGTAGTAGAGGTGGTAGTAGAGGTGGTAGTAGAGGTGGTAGTAGAGGTGGTAGTGGAGGTGGTAGTGGAGGTGGTAGTAGAGGTGGTAGTAGAGGTGGTAGTAGAGGTGGTAGTGGAGGTGGTAGTAGAGGTGGTAGTGGAGGTGGTAGTGGAGGTGGTAGTAGAGGTGGTAGTGGAGGTGGTAGTAGAGGTGGTAGTAGAGGTGGTAGTGGAGGTGGTAGTAGAGGTGGTAGTGGAGATGGTAGTAGAGGTGGTAGTAGAGGTGGTAGTGGAGATGGTAGTGGAGGTGGTAGTGGAGGTGGTAGTAGAGGTGGTAGTAGAGGTGGTAGTGGAGGTGGTAGTAGAGGTGGTAGTAGAGGTGGTAGTAGAGGTGGTAGTGGAGGTGGTAGTAGAGGTGGTAGTGGAGGTGGTAGTAGAGGTGGTAGTAGAGGTGGTAGTAGAGGTGGTAGTGGAGGTGGTAGTAGAGGTGGTAGTAGAGGTGGTAGTAGAGGTGGTAGTGGAGGTGGTAGTGGAGGTGGTAGTAGAGGTGGTAGTGGAGGTGGTAGTAGAGGTGGTAGTAGAGGTGGTAGTAGAGGTGGTAGTGGAGGTGGTAGTAGAGGTGGTAGTAGAGGTGGTAGTAGAGGTGGTAGTGGAGGTGGTAGTGGAGGTGGTAGTAGAGGTGGTAGTGGAGGTGGTAGTGGAGGTGGTAGTGGAGGTGGTAGTAGAGGTGGTAGTGGAGGTGGTAGTAGAGGTGGTAGTAGAGGTGGTAGTAGAGGTGGTAGTGGAGGTGGTAGTAGAGGTGGTAGTGGAGGTGGTAGTAGAGGTGGTAGTAGAGGTGGTAGTAGAGGTGGTAGTAGAGGTGGTAGTAGAGGTGGTAGTAGAGGTGGTAGTAGAGGTGGTAGTGGAGGTGGTAGTAGAGGTGGTAGTAGAGGTGGTAGTGGAGGTGGTAGTAGAGGTGGTAGTGGAGGTGGTAGTGGAGGTGGTAGTAGAGGTGGTAGTAGAGGTGGTAGTAGAGGTGGTAGTAGAGGTGGTAGTAGAGGTGGTAGTGGAGGTGGTAGTAGAGGTGGTAGTGGAGGTGGTAGTGGAGGTGGTAGTAGAGGTGGTAGTAGAGGTGGTAGTAGAGGTGGTAGTAGAGGTGGTAGTAGAGGTGGTAGTAGAGGTGGTAGTGGAGGTGGTAGTGGAGGTGGTAGTAGAGGTGGTAGTAGAGGTGGTAGTAGAGGTGGTAGTAGAGGTGGTAGTAGAGGTGGTAGTAGAGGTGGTAGTAGAGGTGGTAGTGGAGGTGGTAGTAGAGGTGGTAGTAGAGGTGGTAGTGGAGGTGGTAGTAGAGGTGGTAGTGGAGGTGGTAGTGGAGGTGGTAGTAGAGGTGGTAGTGGAGGTGGTAGTAGAGGTGGTAGTAGAGGTGGTAGTGGAGGTGGTAGTAGAGGTGGTAGTGGAGGTGGTAGTAGAGGTGGTAGTGGAGGTGGTAGTAGAGGTGGTAGTGGAGGTGGTAGTAGAGGTGGTAGTGGAGGTGGTAGTAGAGGTGGTAGTGGAGGTGGTAGTAGAGGTGGTAGTGGAGGTGGTAGTAGAGGTGGTAGTAGAGGTGGTAGTAGAGGTGGTAGTAGAGGTGGTAGTGGAGGTGGTAGTAGAGGTGGTAGTGGAGGTGGTAGTAGAGGTGGTAGTAGAGGTGGTAGTAGAGGTGGTAGTGGAGGTGGTAGTAGAGGTGGTAGTAGAGGTGGTAGTAGAGGTGGTAGTGGAGGTGGTAGTAGAGGTGGTAGTAGAGGTGGTAGTGGAGGTGGTAGTAGAGGTGGTAGTGGAGGTGGTAGTAGAGGTGGTAGTGGAGGTGGTAGTAGAGGTGGTAGTGGAGGTGGTAGTAGAGGTGGTAGTAGAGGTGGTAGTGGAGGTGGTAGTAGAGGTGGTAGTGGAGGTGGTAGTAGAGGTGGTAGTAGAGGTGGTAGTGGAGGTGGTAGTAGAGGTGGTAGTGGAGGTGGTAGTAGAGGTGGTAGTGGAGGTGGTAGTAGAGGTGGTAGTAGAGGTGGTAGTAGAGGTGGTAGTGGAGGTGGTAGTAGAGGTGGTAGTAGAGGTGGTAGTGGAGGTGGTAGTAGAGGTGGTAGTGGAGGTGGTAGTAGAGGTGGTAGTGGAGGTGGTAGTGGAGGTGGTAGTGGAGGTGGTAGTAGAGGTGGTAGTAGAGGTGGTAGTAGAGGTGGTAGTGGAGGTGGTAGTGGAGGTAGGTAGTAGAGGTGGTAGTAGAGGTGGTAGTAGAGGTGGTAGTGGAGGTGGTAGTGGAGGTGGTAGTAGAGGTGGTAGTAGAGGTGGTAGTGGAGGTGGTAGTGGAGGTGGTAGTAGAGGTGGTAGTAGAGGTGGTAGTGGAGGTGGTAGTGGAGGTGGTAGTGGAGGTGGTAGTGGAGGTGGTAGTAGAGGTGGTAGTAGAGGTGGTAGTAGAGGTGGTAGTAGAGGTGGTAGTGGAGGTGGTAGTAGAGGTGGTAGTGGAGGTGGTAGTGGAGGTGGTAGTAGAGGTGGTAGTAGAGGTGGTAGTAGAGGTGGTAGTAGAGGTGGTAGTAGAGGTGGTAGTAGAGGTGGTAGTAGAGGTGGTAGTGGAGGTGGTAGTGGAGATGGTAGTAGAGGTGGTAGTAGAGGTGGTAGTAGAGGTGGTAGTAGAGGTGGTAGTAGAGGTGGTAGTAGAGGTGGTAGTAGAGGTGGTAGTGGAGGTGGTAGTAGAGGTGGTAGTAGAGGTGGTAGTAGAGGTGGTAGTAGAGGTGGTAGTAGAGGTGGTAGTAGAGGTGGTAGTAGAGGTGGTAGTGGAGGTGGTAGTGGAGGTGGTAGTGGAGGTGGTAGTAGAGGTGGTAGTAGAGGTGGTAGTGGAGGTGGTAGTGGAGGTGGTAGTAGAGGTGGTAGTAGAGGTGGTAGTGGAGGTGGTAGTGGAGATGGTAGTGGAGGTGGTAGTAGAGGTGGTAGTAGAGGTGGTAGTGGAGGTGGTAGTAGAGGTGGTAGTGGAGGTGGTAGTAGAGGTGGTAGTGGAGGTGGTAGTGGAGGTGGTAGTAGAGGTGGTAGTGGAGGTGGTAGTGGAGGTGGTAGTAGAGGTGGTAGTAGAGGTGGTAGTGGAGGTGGTAGTAGAGGTGGTAGTGGAGGTGGTAGTGGAGGTGGTAGTAGAGGTGGTAGTGGAGGTGGTAGTGGAGGTGGTAGTGGAGGTGGTAGTGGAGGTGGTAGTAGAGGTGGTAGTGGAGGTGGTAGTGGAGGTGGTAGTAGAGGTGGTAGTGGAGGTGGTAGTGGGGGTGGTAGTAGAGGTGGTAGTGGAGGTGGTAGTAGAGGTGGTAGTAGAGGTGGTAGTAGAGGTGGTAGTAGAGGTGGTAGTAGAGGTGGTAGTAGAGGTGGTAGTAGAGGTGGTAGTAGAGGTGGTAGTGGAGGTGGTAGTGGAGGTGGTAGTGGAGGTGGTAGTGGAGGTGGTAGTGGAGGTGGTAGTAGAGGTGGTAGTAGAGGTGGTAGTGGAGATGGTAGTAGAGGTGGTAGTGGAGGTGGTAGTAGAGGTGGTAGTGGAGGTGGTAGTGGAGGTGGTAGTGGAGGTGGTAGTAGAGGTGGTAGTGGGGGTGGTAGTAGAGGTGGTAGTAGAGGTGGTAGTGGAGATGGTAGTGGAGGTGGTAGTGGAGGTGGTAGTAGAGGTGGTAGTAGAGGTGGTAGTGGAGGTGGTAGTAGAGGTGGTAGTGGGGGTGGTAGTGGAGGTGGTAGTAGAGGTGGTAGTGGAGGTGGTAGTGGAGATGGTAGTGGAGGTGGTAGTGGAGATGGTAGTAGAGATGGTAGTGGAGGTGGTAGTAGAGGTGGTAGTGGAGGTGGTAGTGGAGATGGTAGTGGAGGTGGTAGTGGAGGTGGTAGTAGAGGTGGTAGTAGAGATGGTAGTAGAGGTGGTAGTGGAGGTGGTAGTGGAGGTGGTAGTAGAGGTGGTAGTGGAGGTGGTAGTAGAGGTGGTAGTGGAGGTGGTAGTAGAGGTGGTAGTAGAGGTGGTAGTGGAGGTGGTAGTAGAGGTGGTAGTGGAGGTGGTAGTGGAGGTGGTAGTAGAGGTGGTAGTGGAGGTGGTAGTAGAGGTGGTAGTAGAGGTGGTAGTGGAGGTGGTAGTGGAGGTGGTAGTGGAGGTGGTAGTAGAGGTGGTAGTAGAGGTGGTAGTGGAGGTGGTAGTGGAGGTGGTAGTAGAGGTGGTAGTAGAGGTGGTAGTAGAGGTGGTAGTAGAGGTGGTAGTAGAGGTGGTAGTAGAGGTGGTAGTAGAGGTGGTAGTGGAGGTGGTAGTGGAGGTGGTAGTGGAGGTGGTAGTGGAGGTGGTAGTAGAGGTGGTAGTAGAGGTGGTAGTAGAGGTGGTAGTGGAGGTGGTAGTGGAGGTGGTAGTAGAGGTGGTAGTAGAGGTGGTAGTAGAGGTGGTAGTAGAGGTGGTAGTAGAGGTGGTAGTGGAGGTGGTAGTGGAGGTGGTAGTGGAGGTGGTAGTAGAGGTGGTAGTAGAGGTGGTAGTGGAGGTGGTAGTGGAGGTGGTAGTGGAGGTGGTAGTGGAGGTGGTAGTAGAGGTGGTAGTGGAGGTGGTAGTGGAGGTGGTAGTGGAGGTGGTAGTAGAGGTGGTAGTAGAGGTGGTAGTGGAGGTGGTAGTAGAGGTGGTAGTAGAGGTGGTAGTGGAGGTGGTAGTGGAGGTGGTAGTAGAGGTGGTAGTAGAGGTGGTAGTAGAGGTGGTAGTAGAGGTGGTAGTAGAGGTGGTAGTAGAGGTGGTAGTAGAGGTGGTAGTAGAGGTGGTAGTAGAGGTGGTAGTAGAGGTGGTAGTGGAGGTGGTAGTGGAGGTGGTAGTGGAGGTGGTAGTGGAGGTGGTAGTAGAGGTGGTAGTAGAGGTGGTAGTAGAGGTGGTAGTAGAGGTGGTAGTGGAGGTGGTAGTAGAGGTGGTAGTGGAGGTGGTAGTGGAGGTGGTAGTAGAGGTGGTAGTAGAGGTGGTAGTGGAGGTGGTAGTGGAGGTGGTAGTAGAGGTGGTAGTAGAGGTGGTAGTAGAGGTGGTAGTAGAGGTGGTAGTAGAGGTGTAGAGGTGGTAGTAGAGGTGGTAGTAGAGGTGGTAGTAGAGGTGGTAGTAGAGGTGGTAGTAGAGGTGGTAGTGGAGGTGGTAGTAGAGGTGGTAGTGGAGGTGGTAGTGGAGGTGGTAGTGGAGGTGGTAGTAGAGATGGTAGTGGAGGTGGTAGTAGAGGTGGTAGTAGAGGTGGTAGTAGAGGTGGTAGTAGAGGTGGTAGTGGAGGTGGTAGTGGAGGTGGTAGTGGAGGTGGTAGTAGAGATGGTAGTGGAGGTGGTAGTAGAGGTGGTAGTAGAGGTGGTAGTGGAGGTGGTAGTGGAGGTGGTAGTGGAGGTGGTAGTAGAGGTGGTAGTGGAGGTGGTAGTAGAGGTGGTAGTGGAGGTGGTAGTGGAGGTGGTAGTGGAGGTGGTAGTAGAGGTGGTAGTGGAGGTGGTAGTAGAGGTGGTAGTGGAGGTGGTAGTAGAGGTGGTAGTGGAGGTGGTAGTGGAGGTGGTAGTGGAGGTGGTAGTAGAGGTGGTAGTGGAGGTGGTAGTAGAGGTGGTAGTGGAGGTGGTAGTGGAGGTGGTAGTGGAGGTGGTAGTAGAGATGGTAGTGGAGGTGGTAGTAGAGGTGGTAGTAGAGGTGGTAGTGGAGGTGGTAGTGGGGGTGGTAGTGGAGGTGGTAGTAGAGGTGGTAGTGGAGGTGGTAGTAGAGGTGGTAGTGGAGGTGGTAGTGGAGGTGGTAGTGGAGGTGGTAGTAGAGGTGGTAGTGGAGGTGGTAGTAGAGGTGGTAGTGGAGGTGGTAGTGGAGGTGGTAGTGGAGGTGGTAGTAGAGATGGTAGTGGAGGTGGTAGTAGAGGTGGTAGTAGAGGTGGTAGTGGAGGTGGTAGTGGGGGTGGTAGTGGAGGTGGTAGTAGAGGTGGTAGTAGAGGTGGTAGTAGAGGTGGTAGTGGAGGTGGTAGTAGAGGTGGTAGTGGAGGTGGTAGTGGAGGTGGTAGTGGAGGTGGTAGTGGAGGTGGTAGTGGAGGTGGTAGTAGAGATGGTAGTGGAGGTGGTAGTAGAGGTGGTAGTAGAGGTGGTAGTGGAGGTGGTAGTGGGGGTGGTAGTGGAGGTGGTAGTAGAGGTGGTAGTAGAGGTGGTAGTAGAGGTGGTAGTGGAGGTGGTAGTAGAGGTGGTAGTGGAGGTGGTAGTGGAGGTGGTAGTGGAGGTGGTAGTGGAGGTGGTAGTGGAGGTGGTAGTAGAGGTGGTAGTAGAGGTGGTAGTAGAGGTGGTAGTAGAGGTGGTAGTAGAGGTGGTAGTGGAGGTGGTAGTGGAGGTGGTAGTGGAGGTGGTAGTGGAGGTGGTAGTAGAGGTGGTAGTGGAGGTGGTAGTAGAGGTGGTAGTGGAGGTGGTAGTAGAGGTGGTAGTGGAGGTGGTAGTAGAGGTGGTAGTAGAGGTGGTAGTAGAGGTGGTAGTAGAGGTGGTAGTAGAGGTGGTAGTAGAGGTGGTAGTAGAGGTGGTAGTGGAGGTGGTAGTAGAGGTGGTAGTGGAGGTGGTAGTAGAGGTGGTAGTGGAGGTGGTAGTGGAGGTGGTAGTAGAGGTGGTAGTGGAGGTGGTAGTAGAGGTGGTAGTGGAGGTGGTAGTAGAGGTGGTAGTGGGGGTGGTAGTAGAGGTGGTAGTGGAGGTGGTAGTGGAGGTGGTAGTGGAGGTGGTAGTAGAGGTGGTAGTAGAGGTGGTAGTAGAGGTGGTAGTAGAGGTGGTAGTGGAGGTGGTAGTGGAGGTGGTAGTGGAGGTGGTAGTAGAGATGGTAGTGGAGGTGGTAGTAGAGGTGGTAGTGGAGGTGGTAGTAGAGGTGGTAGTAGAGGTGGTAGTGGAGGTGGTAGTGGGGGTGGTAGTGGAGGTGGTAGTAGAGGTGGTAGTAGAGGTGGTAGTAGAGGTGGTAGTAGAGGTGGTAGTAGAGGTGGTAGTGGAGGTGGTAGTGGAGGTGGTAGTGGAGGTGGTAGTGGAGGTGGTAGTGGAGGTGGAGGTGGAGGTGGTAGTGGAGATGGTAGTGGGGGTGGTAGTGGGGGTGGTAGTGGGGGTGGTAGTGGAGGTGGTAGTGGAGGTGGTAGTAGAGGTGGTAGTAGAGGTGGTAGTGGAGGTGGTAGTGGAGGTGGTAGTAGAGGTGGTAGTAGAGGTGGTAGTGGGGGTGGTAGTGGAGGTGGTAGTGGAGGTGGTAGTAGAGGTGGTAGTGGAGGTGGTAGTAGAGGTGGTAGTGGAGGTGGTAGTGGAGGTGGTAGTAGAGGTGGTAGTGGAGGTGGTAGTAGAGGTGGTAGTAGAGGTGGTAGTAGAGGTGGTAGTGGAGGTGGTGGTGGAGGTGGTAGTAGAGGTGGTAGTAGAGGTGGTAGTAGAGGTGGTAGTAGAGGTGGTAGTGGAGGTGGTAGTGGAGGTGGTAGTAGAGGTGGTAGTAGAGGTGGTAGTGGAGGTGGTAGTAGAGGTGGTAGTAGAGGTGGTAGTGGAGGTGGTAGTAGAGGTGGTAGTGGAGGTGGTAGTGGAGGTGGTAGTGGAGGTGGAGGTGGAGGTGGTAGTGGAGATGGTAGTGGGGGTGGTAGTGGGGGTGGTAGTGGAGGTGGTAGTGGAGATGGTAGTAGAGGTGGTAGTGGAGGTGGTAGTGGAGGTGGTAGTAGAGGTGGTAGTAGAGGTGGTAGTGGAGGTGGTAGTAGAGGTGGTAGTGGAGGTGGTAGTGGAGGTGGTAGTAGAGGTGGTAGTAGAGGTGGTAGTAGAGGTGGTAGTAGAGGTGGTAGTAGAGGTGGTAGTGGAGGTGGTAGTGGAGGTGGTAGTAGAGGTGGTAGTAGAGGTGGTAGTAGAGGTGGTAGTAGAGGTGGTAGTGGAGGTGGTAGTAGAGGTGGTAGTGGAGGTGGTAGTGGAGGTGGAGGTGGAGGTGGTAGTGGAGATGGTAGTGGGGGTGGTAGTGGGGGTGGTAGTGGAGGTGGTAGTGGAGATGGTAGTAGAGGTGGTAGTGGGGGTGGTAGTAGAGGTGGTAGTAGAGGTGGTAGTAGAGGTGGTAGTGGAGGTGGTAGTGGAGGTGGTAGTAGAGGTGGTAGTAGAGGTGGTAGTGGGGGTGGTAGTGGAGGTGGTAGTGGAGGTGGTAGTGGAGGTGGTAGTAGAGGTGGTAGTAGAGGTGGTAGTGGGGGTGGTAGTGGAGGTGGTAGTGGAGGTGGTAGTAGAGGTGGTAGTGGGGGTGGTAGTGGAGGTGGTAGTGGAGGTGGTAGTGGAGATGGTAGTGGGGGTGGTAGTGGGGGTGGTAGTGGAGGTGGTAGTGGAGATGGTAGTAGAGGTGGTAGTGGGGGTGGTAGTGGAGGTGGTAGTGGAGGTGGTAGTGGAGGTGGTAGTGGGGGTGGTAGTGGAGGTGGTAGTGGAGGTGGTAGTGGAGGTGGTAGTGGAGATGGTAGTGGGGGTGGTAGTGGGGGTGGTAGTGGAGGTGGTAGTGGAGATGGTAGTAGAGGTGGTAGTAGAGGTGGTAGTAGAGGTGGTAGTGGGGGTGGTAGTGGAGGTGGTAGTGGAGATGGTAGTGGGGGTGGTAGTGGAGGTGGTAGTGGAGGTGGTAGTAGAGGTGGTAGTGGAGGTGGTAGTAGAGGTGGTAGTGGAGGTGGTAGTGGAGGTGGTAGTAGAGGTGGTAGTGGAGGTGGTAGTAGAGGTGGTAGTAGAGGTGGTAGTGGAGGTGGTAGTGGAGGTGGTAGTAGAGGTGGTAGTGGAGGTGGTAGTAGAGGTGGTAGTAGAGGTGGTAGTAGAGGTGGTAGTGGGGGTGGTAGTGGAGGTGGTAGTGGAGGTGGTAGTGGAGGTGGTAGTAGAGGTGGTAGTAGAGGTGGTAGTAGAGGTGGTAGTGGGGGTGGTAGTAGAGGTGGTAGTAGAGGTGGTAGTAGAGGTGGTAGTGGGGGTGGTAGTGGAGGTGGTAGTAGAGGTGGTAGTGGAGGTGGTAGTGGAGGTGGTAGTGGGGGTGGTAGTGGGGGTGGTAGTGGAGGTGGTAGTGGAGGTGGTAGTGGGGGTGGTAGTGGAGGTGGTAGTGGGGGTGGTAGTGGGGGTGGTAGTGGAGGTGGTAGTGGGGGTGGTAGTGGAGGTGGTAGTGGGGGTGGTAGTGGAGGTGGTAGTGGGGGTGGTAGTGGAGGTGGTAGTGGGGGTGGTAGTGGGGGTGGTAGTGGAGGTGGTAGTGGGGGTGGTAGTGGAGGTGGTAGTGGGGGTGGTAGTGGAGGTGGTAGTGGGGGTGGTAGTGGGGGTGGTAGTGGAGGTGGTAGTGGGGGTGGTAGTGGAGGTGGTAGTGGGGGTGGTAGTGGAGGTGGTAGTGGGGGTGGTAGTGGAGGTGGTAGTAGAGGTGGTAGTGGAGGTGGTAGTAGAGGTGGTAGTAGAGGTGGTAGTGGAGGTGGTAGTGGAGGTGGTAGTAGAGGTGGTAGTGGAGGTGGTAGTGGAGGTGGTAGTGGAGGTGGTAGTGGAGGTGGTAGTGGAGGTGGTAGTAGAGGTGGTAGTGGAGGTGGTAGTGGAGGTGGTAGTGGAGGTGGTAGTGGAGGTGGTAGTAGAGGTGGTAGTAGAGGTGGTAGTGGAGGTGGTAGTGGAGGTGGTAGTGGAGGTGGTAGTAGAGGTGGTAGTGGAGGTGGTAGTAGAGGTGGTAGTAGAGGTGGTAGTGGAGATGGTAGTGGAGGTGGTAGTAGAGGTGGTAGTAGAGGTGGTAGTGGAGGTGGTAGTGGAGGTGGTAGTAGAGGCTGTAGTAGAGGTGGTAGTAGAGGTGGTAGTGGAGGTGGTAGTAGAGGTGGTAGTGGAGGTGGTAGTAGAGGTGGTAGTAGAGGTGGTAGTGGAGGTGGTAGTAGAGGTGGTAGTGGAGGTGGTAGTAGAGGTGGTAGTAGAGGTGGTAGTGGAGGTGGTAGTAGAGGTGGTAGTGGAGGTGGTAGTAGAGGTGGTAGTAGAGGTGGTAGTAGAGGTGGTAGTGGAGGTGGTAGTGGGGGTGGTAGTAGAGGTGGAAGCATTGAATAAATGCTTGCAATCAACTCAGAATCATGAAAAATGCCTAGTTTGACCCCTCAAAAGTCCAATTTAAGCATTTTCGAATTTTCGAAAATCGGTTATCGGTACCCCAACTTTGAGCAGTTTTTTATGAGGTTTCCCACAGGAGTTGAATTTCAACCTTTTAGGACATGTTATTACACACCTTTAGAAACACATTGGTGAAGAAATTTCTTGGTAACGATTTACTTCGCAGATTGGTCAAATATCTGGTAAAATGCCCTTACTACATGCACAGAAGATAAATTAAGTACTAACAAAATTCATTAAATGAAGAACTCTGCCGGGTTAATGGAGAATGGGCCTGGATTATCAAGAGATAAAGTACTACTTTAGCTGCGAAGCTTTAGAGAAACTCACCCCTGGTCTGGTATGTCCATGGGTGATGGGACAGCTCGGTTCCATTTAGGACAAATAATGAAAAGCACATTTGAAGGAACATCCTTTAATAATTTCCATAAATTTGGTAAAACACAGAAATGCAAATATGCCTGGTGCATATAGCCACTGAAAAACAAGCAAACAGTCTTCCATGAGTATGTATGGGTAAGGGTTAGGGGACGAGGGAGAAGGAGGAAGGGTCCTTTCCATTTAAGTGTTTCCACTGTAGTGAAGACAATGCAACACAAAAAACAGGATGCAATGACAAACATTTTGACAAACATTTAGGTTATGTTGTACAGTCGGACCGACCATACATTTTAGCGGCAATCAACCTAGTGGCATGGCATATAACTCAAATGTTTCTTAAGCCATTTCAAGTGAGCCAGGGTCTAATTCCAAATGCACACTTGAATAGGAAAAAAAGAGAGGTTCTCTCTCAAGGAATTAATTAATTTATGTTCCTTCTTTTTCAATATTTCAAACATAAGGGATGGTTTCAGTTGCTATAATGATGCGCTGGAAGGATGCACGCACCAGGACACTGGACAGCATGATTCATACAGTGAATAATAGTAGCTACATAATGGGAAACACACATGTAATTGTTAACACAGTGCAATAAGAATGTTTACTGTGCTGAAAACCTAAAACTTGTTTTCTTCCTTTCTCTAGCACTGTGACTGCCAGTGGCACATGTTCCTATCGAAGGTTTTACTTATGACCACTGATTTATAGTTGATTCACTTACTTTAAATGCACTTATTGCTAATTGTTTTGGATCAAATGTAAATGTAATGTAAGTGAGGAGGAGAGAAGGAGAAGGGTATAAACTTGAAAGCAGATAAATGACTCATCATGATTGATGATGTACAATGTGAAATAGCTGGCAACAAAAACAAATGTTTCAATGGCTCTAACATTATTGCACACAATGGGTTCTTAGTTCAATTCCATATGATAAGGCCAGGGGACAGACAGCTTCTAGCTGGAACCTCTAGCCCCTAGCCCCTAATACTCACCAGACTGCTGAAGCAATATTCCTAGGCACAATATTTGGTTCTGCAGGATAAGATTACCCCCTAATTACCCCCTACGCACTTGTGTAGATCTGTAATAGTTGGAGCCACACTGTGATAGATGGTCGTAAGCACCATAGATCCACCATTGCCCTCTAGTAGGCTATGCCAGGTAGACACATCTATCCAATTGAGTGCATAGAGAGTGGGGACAAGGGTTTGTCACTCAGTAAAGGCTCTGAAATGTTTAAATGTTAAAGAATAATAATTTAAAATTCCCATTAACAATCATTCATTGCCCTCTTGTGGACATCGTCAGTACTGGAGTTGTTGTACAGCCTCAGACTGGTGTTTTTCGTGCAGGAGGATCACTTTGGGCAAAGGGATCTGAGTAAACCAAACAAGCGGACCGCTGCTGGTTGAACTGAAACAAAAAGTGACACCTAGAATCTGGCAGTAGTCTGCTACAACAACCCGGGAGGGATTAAAACGCTGAGAGGACACTTGTTGGGTGTGAGAGACAACCACGACTTAAGTGACTTAGCTCCTGCATGCATCTGAGTGTGTAGTACTGGCTGTGAATATCATCAGGAGTTGAAACAGTGACAGTCGTGGGGTTGTTGCCTGTGTTGGATAATCTGAAGACTAGAATCGAAAGCGTTTGTTTTTGGAACTCGATACGACAGTGGATTATTATTATTTATTAGTCCTTCATCGCTGGGCTTCGTTTCATTCCTACCCCGGTAACGTCAGTATCGATTTTTTTTTGTGTGCTTTTAGGTCTTCGGACACTTGTTGAAATTTCGAAATCCTTGCTGCTAGCTAAGGGAAGTAGTGTTCAGCCAAATCAACGCTTTTCCCCTTTGGTGTCGCAATTCTGTTAAGCTAAGCTAAGCTACGTGTCGATGAGCATCATTTCCATCATCGTTTTGGGTCAAAATATGAGCTACCTAGATGGCTAAGCTACTGCTTGAAATGACAATTTTACGAGATTCAAGAAGTTACGTTCGCATTAGCCGCGATGCAATATTGGGTTATGTCACGAACACGTTATAATTGACTAACTGCGAAATTGTGAGCTGAAGAAAATGCAGCTTGTTTGCACTACGAGCTGGCTACAACAGGTCATATTGCATAAACAAAAAAGTTGTATATAACATAAGGAACTTTGATTCTTTGAATGTTATATAATATATAAACCGAGCCCTTTAGTATAGTTGTAGTAAAAGACTCTCAGAATCTCTTGGGGGGAATTCAACCTATTTGTTTACAAACACTGACTTAGCTTGGTTAGCTGACAAACATCCAGGCTCGATTTTGCTAACAACTATTTTGGAAAAACCGCACTAATGCCAGTAATGGAGTCCCTAATAGTGGACGGATAGGGGATAGAACACGTTTCAGAGAGACTTTCTTTCCCCCTTTTCCCTCCCGCAAAACACTCAACTTAACGTTTTTTAAAAAAGTTAAAGTTTTGAAAACTGAGCCGCGGCCTCGCACCATGTCGGGATCCCCGGGCTCGGGTGGCTCCAACCCGAGGAAGTTCAGCGAGAAGATCGCCCTGCACAACCAGAAGCAGGCGGAGGAGACGCGGGCCTTCGACCAGCTGATGACGGACCTCACCGTCTCAAGGGTAAGATCCCCCAGTCCCCCAGGGGTGCACACTTGTCACCTTTTAGCCGTTTTAGCCGTTTTTTTGTTTGTTTGTTTTTTTTTACCTCAAAATAGGTCAACAATTTTCATAAATGTTCTTTGTTTTCAGGCAACAACAAAAATAATACTTGTCACCTTTTTGGGGCCATCACCAGTTTGCATCCCTGCCCAGTCTATAAATATCGAATTATTAAGCGTGGTTATTTCTGTAGGGTTTGTTAATAACGCCTAGTATCTATATATATATATATATTTTACAATAAGGACTGTTGAGCACAGTGAAATGATGCAGATAACCGGCCAGCAGGTGTGTGTGTGTGTGTGTGTGTGTGTGTGTGTGTGTGTGTGTGTGTCCTCAACAGGCAAGAAGTGGGAGGATGGTAAACTAGAGAGGGACACCTGTCAAACTTGTTCTGAAGTGTGTCACAGTGTTCTGCTTAAGTTGTCATGTCGGTGTGGTGTGGTCGGACTTCGCTTTGAATCCGAAATATTCCAAAGCTATAGTAATTGTAATTATGACGGCGCCACAGCTTTGCCTTCAGCAATAAACCTTTACCTTCCTATGCAATTAGCCCAGTGAGTAAACACGCCCAGGCCTGATTTCAAAGTCGAATTGTAAGGTTTTGAGTTTTATATCTTGCCTTACCATTCATAGACACACTTAACAGATCACAACCCCCACTTTGCTATGCAACATCTAGTTAGGCAGTCCTCCACAAGTGTTGAGACAAATAGCCCTCCAGCTGAAACACCTAGTTTACATGTTAAGACTAACAAAACCATCCTCTACCTGGTCTCCCTACATTTTACATTAGGCCGTCTTATTTCACTGTCCATTGATGAGGGGATTTTCAAACGGTCCCTCTCGTATTGTGATGTGAATGAGCCGTTCATGAATGGCTGCTCAGTGCTCAGTTGGGACTGGCAGTCATGCTGCTGCTGTTATCTTCCACATCCCTCAAGGTCCCCTGTACTTCTCTCTCTCTGTGTGGAAGAAAAAAGTTTGGTTATTGGGGGCGTTTATTTTGGACTCGTGCCTGGTTTTTACCCCGGAGTCAGTCGGCACTGTTTGAAGCGTTGTTAGGTCTATTGTTACGAGAGCAAGAGCATTCTTGCATTAATGTCAGCAGCTTGCCGGAGACCTTGTGGAGATGATGCATACCAGCTCTGCCTCATCTGCCAACCAAAACACACCTAGAGTAACAGGCATGTGCCGCTTGATCGCTGTGAGGGAAGACTCTGTGCCAACGTGCCAACTGCCAACCATTCATCAGGTCTAATTCTGGCTGGGTTTTATTTTGACAGGATGGCTAGTAGCGTATTACATTGTTGAAGCACCAAACAAGCGGAACATCGGATGTTGCTGCCGTTGCTACGGCTATGTGGGTCTCACGTTTGTCATATCTGGAATCAGGGAGCCGAGCACACAGTATTGTCCATTTTGTCACCAGGAATTATTGGAAATCTGCTCGGAATGGATCTATCGCTAAGCCACGCCCCATTTAAAAAAAATTGTCCAATCATATCACAGCAAAAGACACTACAGGCAGAAAACTCGGACAAACAACTCGCTAATATCTGATGGTGAAAAGCTTCTAGGCGAAATATTCTTGTCATCTTTAAAATGTCTATTAGCCTACTTGCTGTGGTAAATCAGAAATCAGAAATTTGCCAACTCCTGCCATTGTAAGTCATTGAATGTCATTCAGTCACGGTCGGTCGGTCAGTCAGTCACTGTCAGTGAAGCGTTGTTTGTTTGTCTGAGTTTTCAAAGGGGGCGTGGCTTAGCGAGAGGTCCAATCAAACCGCACACTGTCGCTGATCATTGTTAGGGCTTTCACACCGGCAGTTCCGAACGCCGGTTCGCGTTCGCGTTCGGAAACCTCCGAACGTTGGCGCTGTCTGGCGAACGATACACTGGTATGAACGCGGGCTCGTTCGCCAGACAGCGCCAACGTTCGGAGGTTTCCGAACGCGAACCGGCGTTCGGAACTGCCGGTGTGAAAGCCCTATGAGAGGGCTAGGCCGGGCCTGCCTACAGTTGACCAAGTTGAAGACAACATTACTATTGTCTGAGGACACTACACGCTTTGTTACAGCGTCGCTGCTGCTTGTCGTGTGTTGAAGTGAGACGATAATGTGGATCAATGGCTAACTAACTGAGCTTTAATTATGTCAGACATCAGGCGTCTGGCAGTCTTGTAGTCTGAGACCTGTTAAACAGCCTTGCGGTCTGAGACCTGTTAAACATGGGAGATTAATAAGTCTAGCAGTATGAGCGGATGACTCACCTCACCACGCTGTCCTAGGGAGACTATCCACTACAGGCACGTGCCGTGAGCTTTTAGATTGGGTAAGCATAAGATATACGTAGAAATACACATATATTCAGGGGTGCTCATTGTTCAATCTTTTTTGAACCAAGATCAGTAGCTCTTATCGGAATGAAAGACCTACTGATTGGCTATAAGCATGCTTACCCTCGCCACATTAAACAGCGGGCTGAGGCATCGGAAAAAAATAAAAAAGCCATTTTCACGCATTCGAATGTACGCGAGGGAAAGCAGAGAGAGAAGTGCTTATATGCAACGCAATGCAGATTAGGAAGTGCTTACTCCTGCAGGTGGCGCTAAAAATGCAACGTCAAAATGAATGACTCCTGCTGCCCTGGGACCTAAAATACGACTCTTTTAATGAAAACAAACAAACGGTTTACATGCACTTTTATTTTAATATTTTCACTGTCCTTTTTTATTTTTTCGTTGGGTAAGCTAAGCACTGCTTACTCTGCTTATATGGACGGCACGTCCCTGATCCACTACATAGGCTAGTCGTAATTTCTCTCATCCGTGTTTTCTCTTCTGATCAACACTTATCCAGGGTTGTGTATGGCGGCTTGGGTGTTTTTTTTTTTCCCCCTTTGTGAAGAAGACCTTGTGCCCCGAGAAATATTCTTCTTTGCTCTGTTACCGAAGTTTCTAAGCACTTCAGTGTTGATGATGCTATCATTAAATTCATAGCCTATATCATGCTTTGAACAACGAAGCCATTGTAACGTCCTGTTTGTTTTACATTTCTCTAAATAAGAGTATTATTTACATTCAGGCTCTCTCTCTCTCCACTTACAATTCTGTGGCACTGTTTTCCCCCGGAGGTTCATTAATGCCTGCCTAGTAACTCCAACCCAATCGATAAATTACATCTGAGTCTCTTTGATTTGATTCTCTGCCCTGCATCTCGTGAAAAATGTAGGCATACTACTGTACAGTACACATGGAATGAAAACAACGTCTCCTGGGAAAATATAAAGGCTCCATTCACGTTCGGCTATTTCCATTGCATCGGTTCACAATGTGTTCTTTTATGAGGAAGGGAGTTTGAAATGGCCTGTCAAAGAGGATGTGGTTTTGAGGCTATGCTGAAAGTTGCCTACAAGGTATGAACTGTCAGTGACCCCTGGGAGACAGAGAGGCCCAGTGAGTCGGTGCAGTCGCCGCTCAGGCCGGGCCCAGAAGGTACGTTGTTGCCGGCCAACATCTGTAATTAGACGTCGCTGTTTCAACGTTCGCAACGCTGACTAGAGGATGGAGTTGAAAGTGCTTGAGTGGCACCAGTCCCATTACCTGAACTGGCCTGTAACCCGATACTTCTCTCAAACGCTGTGGGTAGTAGGTGAGGCTGCATCACTGAACACAGGCTACTTTGGGCCTTTTATTCAGCTCGCTTGATCGACACTCAAACTCCTTACATGCTTGTTTTTTCATCGACAACAGAGCCTACAGAGCTGTTGTAGACTAGCATATTCAGTCTGACCCTTAGAAATACCGCCCATAGTCTGCGTATTCTCTGCCCATCCTAGTTTATTCTTAGGCTAGTCGTAGCCGTACTATACGCAGTATGATTTGTTATCGTCCTGCAATGTGATTTGTTGTGGAAAATTGCCTGGATTTCCCCCTTTACCCATGGGAATGATCTCACCGTGACCGCAAGCTCTGTGCCATTGTGTCCCTGTGTGCCTGTTATAAAACGTATTTGGCTACTTCTATTCTTGGATGAAGAAAGTACTTCAAGTACCACTTCAGACATACTTTTGAGCACCGCATATAGTGGATTGAGGAGGGTGAGTGTGTGTGTGTGCACGTGCGTGCGCACGTGCGCGAAGTAGTGTGCATTTGTTCTCACCTGAACCCTGCTGTGCCTAAGCAGCTGAGAAGCAGGTTACAACTTTGGTGGTGGGAGCTGCACCTGTTTGGTAATTGGTGTCTTACATAAAGGTACGATCTGTCTAATTGGTGTCTTACATAAAGGTACGATCTGTCTAATTGGTGTCTTACATAAAGGTACGATCTGTCAGGTAGCCTATGTCCGCTCCAGTAGAGAGAGAGAGGGAGGAACGGAGGGAGTTTATTTTTGACAGCTCTGGAGAAAGATTGTTTGTTTAGCATTTTTAGGGGAAGCCCCCCCCCCCATCCCCTCCCTTTGACCTGCTCTGACTGGCTGTCTCGGGGGTAGTTGTTTTTCATGCTCGGGCAACAGGAACATTGATGGATTTCTCCAGCAGGCATGTTAAGCCCCATCTTTAACACCTCTGGGTATAGCTGTCTTGCCAGACACAGTGAACTCTTCCTCCAGCCAGAGCCGTGGTACGTGTTAAATCACAATGTCATTCAGTCATAACAGGAGGAGGCTAAACAAAAGGGCCTCCTCCGACATGCCCCCAGGTTCCTGGTGTTTTTCGACCTGGCCGCTCGTCAGAGCTACAGTAAATGGCCCTTCTCTCAGAGAGACGGTCTTTCCCATCTGTGTAAACCCATTGATAACATCGAATGAGGTCAGTCTTTGAGATTCAAATTTTGTCCTTTCGTTATTGTGAGGAAGAAACGCCCCCCCCCCCAGAATTTGCCTATTCCTGATCGGAATTGATAATTGAAACTGTTTACCTTGACTGAACAAGCCCAGGTCTATGGGGTTGTGGGTTCCTCTGAAAGGCATTCGGAGGGCCAGTGTTTTGGAGGCGTCCATTTCTAAGAACCGGCGTCCTCTAAAGTGTTTTTTACGACTGTTCCCCGTTAGAAACATCTTTTTGTTGTTGTTGTTGTTTCAACTTGTCAGTCAATTGTTGGAATTTGGTATTTTATGCTCTAGGCAAGGGGTCAGCCATAGACAGCGACCCTGGAGCAATTAGTGGTTCAGTGCCTTGCTCAGGGTCACTTCGACGTGGCCAGCCGTGATTCGAACTGCTGCGAGCTGCCGACTTGTTGCGATCATCAGACGCCGGCTCTACCGGCTGAGCTACGTAGCCGCCCAACAGAATCAGAAACAGAAAGCATAACCGGTTAACTGTTTTGTTGACGTTTACTTGGGCTGGGTGATATGGGCTAAAAATACCACACCTAATTTACGATTTTATGCGTTTCTTGCCGCTGTCTTGCACAACTCACAGTGCCACACAATTCTCCCACTCGGGCTGCGTGACTCTGTTCGAGATGCTGGATTAAAATTAGTTGTGCTGCTGCTTTTAGTAGTTGCCACAGACTTGACAGCGGACAGTGGTTTGCTCGAGGTCGGACGCTGCAAAACCGAACCGCTTCCAGATGACTGAGGAGACGGGGGCGGGGGGTGGTGGGAGGGGGGCTAATATGAACTACGAGAGCTCAGGGAAGCAGTAGCTATTACGTACCGTAATTACTTGATTTTCCATTTTTAAACCATGAATTCCAGTTAATTGCTTTAATGACCACCACCACCACCATGTTCCCACTCCCTCGTCTTGAGTTGTACCACCAGTCTTCAGGAGTTAAAAGAAGACACGGCTCTAGAGATAATAGCCTTTTTAAGTGTAATGATGACTAGTGTAATAATTCAGCTGCTTCGTGCATGGTTACAGGAGAGATAGTCCATCATGCTATGACACAGGGCTCTAGTCAATCATTGGTTTATTGGCTTTAGTCAAAGGTCTGCGGTCACTGCTGATGTTTTGATGTCTACACACATACACACTCACATACACACACACACACACACACACACACACACACACACACAATGTCCCTGCTTTCTTTCATAGCCCCCCCCCCACCCTGATCCCAGAGGACCACCATGTTAATAATGTTGACGCCATGTTTTTGCTCTGATTGATTGACAGGTGCAGTACCAGAAGATCCAGCAGCTGCGTTTGACCCAGACACGGGCTCAGTACTACGGGGGCTCCCTGCCTAACGTCAACCAGATCGGCAACGCCAGCATCGACTTCCAGGTGAGCCTCTCCTCCACCCCCTCAGCCCTGAGGGCCTGTTACTGAGGCCCACAACTGAATGAACGAACACAGTCCAACTAAACGTCACCACCACCGCCCGCCATTCCTTTCTCCACGCCGCTCCTCTCTCTCTCTCTCTCTCTCAGCGGCTTTGGCACCGAGAGCGCAAACCAAAACTATGCCTCGGCTCGTCCTCCTTCCCGGCAACATCCAACATTTACTGTAAACTACAGTTGTGACAGAATTCCGGTAAAACGGAACGCTCACCTTACAATTAAACTGTCCTTTACCAGGAACGTCGAGTTGTCTTTTTTCTCTCTCTCTCTCTCTCTCTCTGTCTCAAGTTGTTAGGGCTTTCTCAAGCCCGAAGCCAGACCACAATAAAGCTCTCTAAGAGTCGAGTGTTCTGTCTCTCTCTTCCTCTCTCTCTCCACACACACACACACACACACACACACACACACACACACACACACAGAGAGAGAGAGAGCAGCAGCAGGCAACAAACAGTGCAGCGACTGTACTCTCCGGCACGCCGCGCCAAAAGCGTCCGTTCTCAGGAGGGACGGAGTGAATAATTCAGATGTTCATCTGATTCAGATGAGGCAACACAAAAAAGTGTTTGGCTCGGTCAGTGCCTCGCTCTCTCTACTCTTCTCTCTCTCTCTCTCTCTCTCTCTCTCTCTCTCTCTCTCTCTCTCTCTCTCTCTCTCTCTCTCTCTCTCTCTCTCTCTCTCTCTCTCTCCTCTGGCTGTAGTGGGTTTCAGAAGCCCCCCCGCCCCCCCCCCCCCCCCACCCCAAAGGACCGTGGCGGCGGAGGGAGAATCAGATACAGCGTACCGTGTTCCTCTGTGGCCACCGGCCTGTATCTGTTTCAGCCCTCTGAGGAGAGAGCACTTACCGTGTACACAGTAGCCCCCCACCCCGCCCGGGGGTGAAAGTGCCCTTGTTGCTGTGAAGAATGGCTCTTTGAGGGCCTAACGCAGTGAACCCTGGACCGGGGGGGGGGGGGCCGTGGTACAGAAACCAGAAACCCCTGGTACAGATGAAAGCCGCCCCCCACCCCCCTCCCCCTTCTCTCAGAATGGAGTCTATTCACTCTCCATCCCCCTGACCCCCCCCACCCCCCTCTGGGATGCTCTGCAGGCTGGATTGCGCTCCCTTGATCACAGCCATTTGTTGGTGCTCATTCTTTGCAGCGATTCTAGGACGTCTTTTTTGGGTTGGTGTGTTTTGGAGTGTTTGGGGGATGAATGATGCGCCTTGTGAGATGCTTGTGAGCATCACGCAGGCTGCTTCTATCAGGGGTCTGTGCATGTTTGTCCTGAGTGTAAAAGCATTATTTAAGCCTTTGATCTTGCTGTTATTCTCCCCCCCCCCCCTCCCTCTCTCCCTTTCTTAGTATAAAAAAAAGAAAGACCTTGCGTTCTCCCTCGCGGTTTCTCTCCCTCTCATCCTCCTCCCCCCTTTCTCCTCACTTTTTCTCTCATGAACCTCTCTCTCTCTCTCTCTCTCTCCCTCCCTCTCCTTAGTTGCTTGTTTTTTTTGTCTTTCTTAGTCTAATAATCTCTCTCTCTCTCTCTCTCTCTCTCTCTCTCCTCTCTCCAGGGGGGTTTCCCTATGGGGTTGGACTCGGTCCGAGGGACCCGTCACCATGGGCTCGTCGAGAGGGTCCACAGGGGCAACCGCATCAACTCCCCCCACCGCAGACCCATGGACAAACACGGGCGGCAGATATCCTTTTTCACTACCAGAGGCCCACAACAACCACACCTGGTCACCATACTACACCTCCGTACCTAGCCCACTTTACTACAGCCACGGTGTAGTAACTAACTACAGTGTCATTATAATTCAAGGCCATGTAATGGCCATGTGCTTTGGAAAAACACACCCTGGTTGGCAGTGGGCAGGCATTGTTGTGCTCGAAGGGAGGTGTCGGTTGCTCTCTTGTCGACCTTTGCCTGCCTTGGGTCTCTTTGGCAGGGGTGTGTGTGTGTGTGTGTGTGTGTGTGTGTGTGTGTGTGTGTGTGTGTGTGCAGGGGGTGTGTGTGTGTGTGTGTGTGTGTGTGTGCGTGTGTGCGGTGTGTGTGAATGTATCCGTGCGCATCCGCTGACCTTTGCCAGAGTGGGCAGCTGTTGTTGAGGCCTTGGGCTTAGTTAGTCATTATGATATGAAAATGTATTGCAGTGCCATGCACACACACGGCTTGATGTACTTTGACGGTGGGAGATAATTCTTTTTGGGGGGGGGGGGGGCGTGTGTGTGTGTGTGTGTGTGTGAGGGACAGACAGACAGACGGACAGACAGAGAGGGACAGAGACAGAGAGAGAGAGAGACTCTGTTCTGTGGCAGGCTGAGTGGTTTTCTGACTGAATGAATAAATGAGTGAGTAGGAGGAAGGGGGTCTGGCGTGAGTGGGTCTGAGTGCTCCCAGCTTCTGGATTCCCAGGGTGGAGGAAGAAAGGAGGGAGTTGTATCTTTGAAAAACACAAGAGTTTGTATTGTCAGGCAGGCCCTCCAAAACACATGTTCCTGTACAGTCGAGTGAGTCAGAGAGCGTAAGGAAGGAGCGTGTGCGTGTGTGTGCGTGTGTGTGCTTGCGTGTGTGTGTGTGTGTGTGTGTGTGTGTGTGTGTGTGTGTGTGTGTGTGTGTGTGCGCGCGTGTGCGTGCACGCACGTGCGCGCAAGAGAGAGTGGTGTTTAGAGATGTTATGTAAGTAAGCAGTGTTGCCTGTGTGACGTCAGACTCCTTGGCGTGGAGTAAATTGTCCGTCAGTTTACTTCCATAACCTTAACTGTTAGGGTGGAGGAGGGGGGTTGCAAAACTGACCCTAGATCAGTGTCTTCCTAATCATTATGACCCGGCCGCTCTTAACCCTACCAGCAGGAGCCATTGTACTGTCAGGGGTGGAGGTTAACCTTGCCCCTAAGGGCTGCGTTGAGGTCAGATTCCTTTCTTACCAATCTTACCGCGGCGAAGCTCGGGGACCGTGAACATTACACGAACGTGTTATGTATTCAGCCTGCGCTGCTCGCAGCTCGAGGTCGACGTGTTCTCGGGAAGAGATTATGCAGTCCTTGGCTTTAAGGTTTCGTCAGAGCTGCTTCATGAGTCCCAGAGATGAAAAGAACAGACTTCAGTGGACAGAAGTGGTTTAGTGAGCTCTGCTCTGCAGCGGAATGAGCTCTGGGGAACGGTTCTCTTGGAAACAGGCTGCCTTTGGGTGTGTATGTGTGCGTGTGCGTGTGTGTGTGTGTGTGCGTGTGCGTGTGCGTGTGCGTGTGTGTGTGTGTGTGTGTGCCTGTGTGTGTGCCTGTGTGCGTGTGCGTGTGCGTGTGTGTGTGTCTGTGTCTGTGTCTGTGTGTCTCTGTGTCTGTGTGTGTGTGTGCCTGTGTGTGTGTGTGTGTGTATGTGCGTGCGTGTGTGTGTGTTCTCTTGTCGGTCTTGCTGCAGCTCAAAGTGGGAAAAGTCTTTTGATATGAAGTTGCGTGTTCCATCCCCCACAATCCGCAGCCCTTGGTTAGAGGAGGTTTGATGTCTTATTCCCACTGAGGTCCCATGCTAACACACACACACACTCACCTTCTCTCTGCTTCTATGCGTCCGCAGATGAGGAGACAGCACATAGTGGTCCTAGCCTCTCAAGGCTCTCCTTGTTTTTGGCTCGCTGAGCGCAAACAGTGCCTTTGTTTGTGTAAATAGAGGTGTGTGTGTGTGTATGTGTGCGTGCGTGCGTGTGCGTGCGTGCCTGTGTGTGTTCCTGTGTGCGTGTGTGCGTGTGTGTGTGTGCCTGTGTGCGTGCGTGTGTGTGTGTGTGTGTGTGTGTGTGTGTGTGTGTGTGTGTGCGTGCGTGCGCGCGCGCGTGTGTGTTCGAGTGGCCTTGGTACTTGGAGTTGGCGGCTTGCAGCATAGGATTTTCCCACTGGGAGAGGGAAGAGGCAGGACAGACAGACAGACAGACAGAGGACTGAGGACAGAGGACAGACATGGGATTGAGGACAGACAGACATACAGACAGAGGGCTGAGGACAGACAGACAGACAGACAGACAGACAGACAGAGGACTAACCCTTAGCCACATTTTGTTTTCACTGAGTTTTTTTTTTTTCTTTTCGGCGGTAAGCGCCAGATGTCCCTCACAGTGGAAGCTTGTTTTTCACAAATGAGTGGAACTGTATCTGCCAGGATGAGAGAGAGGGAGGGAGGGAGGGAGAGAGAGGGAGGGAGAGAGAGAGGGAGAGGGAGAGAGAGAGGGAGAGGGAGAGAGAGAGAGAGGGAGGGAGAGAGGGAGGGAGGGAGGGAGGGAGGGAGGGAGGGAGAGAGAGAGAGAGAGAGACCATCAATCATCACCAGTAATGCATGGTTCCAATGAGCCCGGCCTCCGATTTCTACCTCCACCAGCCTCCCCTGGATATCCCTCACCGATGATCGTTGGTCTCCACCCTGGCTCTTAGATTAAACTGAAGCTGCTGTCCCCAGTTCCCCCCTGACCCTTGACCTCCGGCGTCTAACGTGTCGCTGTGCTCTCTGATGTGTGATCTGTCTACGCCAGCACAATGGCGAGGGCGGGAGTATGATGTCATAGACTCAGAGGGGGTGGAAATGTAAGGGAACAACGATATCAGTGTCAGTTCTCTCTTTCTCTTTCTCTCTCTCTCCCTCTCTTTTTCCTCTCCTCTCTCTCTCTGTGCTTTCTGTCTCTCCTTTCCTATCCTCTATCAGTGCTCTCTCCCTTTCCCTCTCCCATCCTCTGTGCCAGTGCTCTCTCTCTCTCTCTCTCTCTCTCTCTCTCTCTCTCTGCCCTCACTTTATCTTTCCCTCTCTCTAAAGGTGTTCTTCTCTCTCTCTCTCTCTCTCTCTCTCTCTCTCTCTCTCTCTCTCTCTCTCTCTCTCTCTCTCTCTCTCCATTGTCTGTCTCTCACTCCCTCCCTCTCCTTTGTGCTTTTCTGCATTAGCAGCCCATGGTTAATTAGCGTATGTTGGTAATCTCTGGTGTCATCCGTCCGTCCGTCCATCCATGGGGACAGGGAGGGTGTGTGTGGTGGCAGGGTATTGACATGGCTGTGTCACACACAGCCATGGAAGCTGCCGGACACTGTTGAAGGAAAGCACTGTTCTGGTTCTCAAAGGCTCGGTGTGAGTGTGTGAGTGTGAGTGTGTGAGTGTGTGAGTGTGTGAGTGTGTGAGTGTGTGAGTGTGAGTGTGTGAGTGTGAGTGTGTGAGTGTGTGAGTGTGTGAGTGTGTGAGTGTGTGAGTGTGAGTGTGAGTGTGAGTGTGAGTGTGAGTGTGAGTGTGTGAGTGTGTGAGTGTGAGTGTGAGTGTGTGAGTGTGAGTGTGAGTGTGAGTGTGAGTGTGAGTGTGTGAGTGTGAGTGTGAGTGTGTTATCTGAATGCGTCAGTTGTATGGGAGAGTGTGTGTGTTTGTGTTAGGTTTGGGCGATAATACCGTACACTGCAATATTTGAAAATAGCAAAGGTGTCAATACCAATAGCGTCATAAAAAAAAAGTGTAATGTGTGCGTATATATATATAATAATAATAATAATAATAATAATATATACTCCAGCACCACTGTCTGTGTGATTGAAGATGCTATTGAAAGTGATGACAGATACTATTTAGAACATCATAATCATGTGTCATGTGACCACTTCTCCTCAAAAGAAGGATAGGTGATTCACAGCTCTCGTCTGCTGTGACACGCTCTGCGCTTTGTCCTCGTGTGAGTGTTGGCAGTGTGTCCCATACACTGTGTCCTAATACATAGTTGAATTTGGCCTGCCGTAGTCTCATTGCGACCCGAAAGTATTTTTAGCGCTGTTTTTCTTTCTTTCTTTATTTGAAGCTAATTTATCAGCGCCGCTCGTGGAAATTGTTTGTGCAGGTTCACAGAAAGGCCGTGGCTCTGGTCCACCTTCCATTAGGCCGCTGTCACTAATTCGTCATTCGCAATTGGCGGCTCCCTCAAAGCCTTGTGATGTGATTTTTATTCCCACGGTAATACTGCATACTGGGGGTTAACGGTATCAAAAATTGGATACCGCCCAACTATAGTGTGAGTGTGAGACAGACAGACAGACAGACAGACAGACAGAGGTATGATCCTCATATCAGGATTAAGCTGTCATTCACCCGTCTGAACCTTACCCTCTTTAGAGACTGTACTACTGTAGTCTGAAGGTCTGAATGTAGACCCGACTGAAACAACCAGTCAGACAGGATCCTTGAGGATCCAGTCAGAGGCCTACATCGTCGCCTCCACTGCTCTGAGGTGTGTGTGTGTGTGTGTGTGTGTGTGTGTGTGTGTGTGTGTGTACTTTCAAACTTTCAAACCGATTGGAGCGAAACAGAGTCTAGTGATAGGGGTTGACAGTAGACATGACTTAAGTTTCTCCCTCCCTCTCTCTCTCTTCCACACTCCGTAGAAAATTACTTAATTTCTCCAGGGAGGCCAGGAGGAGGAGGAGGAGGAGGAGAAGAAGAAGGAGGAGGAGAAGTAGGAGGCCGTGCAGATGTGGAATAGTGAGATAAGCCTAGTCTAGTCGCTCCTATTCTGTTCTAGTTCAGGCCAACGCTGCTGCTGCTATTGTTGCTTCAACAACATGTGGTACGACAAAGATGACAGCGTCAACACAGTTGTCAAGAAGCAGAAACAGAGAACGAGAGACCAGGCCCCCCCCCCCCCCTGTAATACCCCGTAGTCTGACTCCTCCAGAGACAATACCAGGAACTCTCTCTCTCCGCGGGCGGCCCAGACCCGTCCCTAACGCTCCGGTGTCGTTTCACAGAACCCCTTTGAACAAGGCCGCCGTATTGTTCTCCACGGCTCCCCACTCCACTGGGTTTTGTTATGGACGTGTTTGCCTGTTTTCTTTCCTATTGGCACATTGGCGCGTGTTTTTATCCCGCTTTCTTTCTCCGTAGCCTTTTGTTGCGACGTAATTGGTTGGTTGAAAGACGAGGGGGGTCACTTTTCAAAAAATGCTGGCTGAGAGAGGACGCTGGCGTTGCTTGTTCGCCGCTTCTCCGCCTGAAATCTAGGTGTAATTGCAGTATACAAGAGTCGATTGTCCTACAAAGACACTTAGATTTAGATTAGTCATCTAAACATTAATTAGACCCCTGTACTTTCTTTTATTTCTTTTTATTATTACTACTCGGATCTTTTCAGTTTGTAAAGCGTCTTTGAGTGTCTAGAAAAGCACTATATAAGTCCAATGTATTATTATTATTATTATTATTATTATTATTATTATTATTATGTGTTTGATGCCATTCCTCATTCCATTCCATGCATTTACAATGAGCCCGTCCTCCCATTTCTACCTCCGCCAGCCTCCCCCCTGGTCTATTTTTAGGACTGAATGGGGACACAGCTGTTTTGTTATCTTGAGTGTTGTTGTAGTATTTCCACTATTGGTTTCCTTGACTACGCCCCCCCTCTACATGGAGAGTTCTCCGTATGGAACGGTGTATCTGTCCCCCCCGCCGGACAACAACTGGAGAAGGTGAGTGGTCCACGGTCAAAAACGGCCTCTCTCTCTTTTTCTTTTTCTCAGTCTCTCTCTCTCTCTCTCCAGCAGAAACAGCCTCTCTCTCTCTCTCTCTCTCTCGTCTTCTTTGTGTCACAGATGATTCTAGAAACAGCAACGGGTTTCCTTCCCGCCTCCTACTAATAATTCTAGAACTCTTCCGGTGTTCCGGAAGCTTTAATATGATGTTGATTTTAGCCAATGCTTTTTATTCCAGCGGGACTTTTAAGCAACCCAAATCAGCTAATACCCACAATTCCTCCAACCAATCACATTCCTCCAACCAATCCTCCAACCATCTCTGTCCACGTTGTTTGTTTGTTGAGTGTCCCATGAATGTGCTGTACCGTACAGTGCAGAGTAGTAGGTAGATTTGCATTTGCATTGTCTCTGCCCAGAGATGCTTGAAGTGACGTTCCCAGTCATGCAGCTGTGTTAGCCCCGGGGGGTTTGGGGGGGGGGGGGGGGGAGGCCCTCTTCCACAGAGATGCTTCTGGCAGATAGCCTTTTGGTTTAAAGGTCAGGTGCTACAGTAGTCGGCGTGCCTCGACACCGGCCCGTCCTGAGGCAAGGTGAGCCCGGCCCACCACCACAACCCTGCGCCTCCCCCAAACAACAAAGGAGGAGAAATCAAACCTACCAGGCCTGGCGAGTTGGCACTGTCCCCCCCCTTCTGCCAATGTCCCCGTTTTTCAGCTCAACTGTCTTGGTTATGCGTACCTAGAGGAGAGGAGAGCAGCTGTCTGGTTCTAGAGCAGCCTGTCTGGTTCTAGTCTACCTAGAGGAGAGTAGAGCAACCACTGTAGAGCGACCACTGTAATTACTGGACTTCTTTTTTTTTTTTCATCTGTGTTTACAAGGGAGTGAATTACAGCCCTGTAATAAAAGGCTTAGTCAAGCCCCTCCTCTCACTCACTCGCCTGCTCTCACTCTCCCTCTCTCTCTCCCTCTCTCTCTCCCTCTCTCTCTCTCTCTCTCTCCCTCTACAGTCGTGTTTTGAATGTTGGCTTGGCTGTCTGCCAGCCCCCCCCCCCCCTACACTCACACACACACACACACACACATACAGGGCTGCTCGCCTGCCTCCATGTTGACTGTACTGTAACGACTTGTAAAAGCTGAATGGGGTCCACGCCCTCCTGTCATTGTTGACAGCAGAAAACAGGTTGGCAGCGGAGCGGCACAGCACGATGGCGTGACCCTGTTCTCTTCCCCGGGCAGGAGAGCTGCAACACACACACACACACACACAATACATTTAGCCCAGCGCTAGCCCTACAATCTGGGTTCACCTCACTCCACCCAAAGTCTCTCATCCTCCTCAGAGAGATACGATCCTCCTCGTCAACTTGATTTAAGATCGAGATCACGAGATGCTGAATTCTTGTTTTCCGTTTGACATTTTGACGTGCCGCATAGCGCTCAAACTATAATTTCCTGGGAAGGGAGTTATTAAACGAGTTGAGTTGTCGTGCTACGACAACAAACAAGCTAGTATGGGTTGTATGGCTGCTAGCATGGTTAGCCCTCGAACAAATCCGACCACAAATTGAATAATGATTTCAGTGCGTAATCAATTGTTCCACTTATAGGCTTTTTTTCCCCAAGTTATAATATGACTGCCAATATAGCAGCGGTATATTGAACCCCGAAGGCGATGGAAACAGTTTCATATTCAAATTGAGTTATTGGCAAGCGGACGGGATTAACCCTCTCCACCTTCATCACGACTTTGGAACTGGTGGAACACGTTGCCGTGGTAACCGTGTGTCAAATCCGTCATTCAGAGCTGGTTACCACAAACGGATGTATCCTATATACTGTAGCGTTACCATACCACGCAATCCTTTACCCCTAGCGGAACGTGTTTGATAACATTGGATACCATTCCTCATTTAATTCCATGCATTACAATGAGCCCACATCTGCATAATATGTTTGATAGCGTTCTATGCATTACAATGAGCCCCCCCCCCCCCCCTCCACCGTCCTCCGATTTCTACCTCCACCAGCCTCCCCTGGCGTTCACATGTTACGAGTAGTTTTCTGTTGGCTGCCTCTGCTTGATGAACTGTTCAATGTGTTATTCTGTTAATTGCTGAAAAGCAAATGCGTTTCCACGTGATCTACAAATGGATCAACAGTAGATGGTATGGTGTTTAATGGATCATCATCCACCTCCTCTCTCTATCTATCCCCCCCTCCCTCTCTCTCTACCCCCCCCTCCCTCCCCCTCCTCATCTCTCTACCTCTATCCCTCTCTCTTTTCTCTCAGCG
Source organism: Nansenia antarctica (assembly GCF_963989245.1). NCBI lineage: Eukaryota > Metazoa > Chordata > Actinopteri > Argentiniformes > Microstomatidae > Nansenia > Nansenia antarctica. The sequence goes on along the minus strand of NC_137679.1, from coordinate 38,075,563 downwards.
TGAATTGAATGTCACCAGCTAATCACGTCTCCTCTGGCCAAACCCTCGCCTCCTGCTCCACCCTACAGCAGATTGTGTGCACAGCGTGTTACGGAGACGTGCTTCCTCTCCTCCTTTTTTCTTTTTTGTTGGCTCGTAGATTTTCTCTTCAGCTGCGTTACGCTGATATGGTTCCTCTCCCCGGCGTTGGCTCTCCTCCTCCGTCTGTCTGTCCACAGATCGACGATCAGAGAATTCTGAGAAAGAAAAAAAAAGAGCCAGCCAACTTCAGTTCATTAGTCACCACCGTGGTTAATGTTTGTTGTCTCTTTCGGGCTTGCTGGTTTTATATTGACTGTCTGCTGGAAGTTGGCAGGTTTTGGAGGTCTGTCGGGTTATGTTGTGTACGTGTCTCGGCGGTCCCTGTCTGGAACTTTCTCGCCCCCCCCACCACGTCACCTGTTCACGTGATGTTGTTCTGAAATATCGGGTGTGTTCGTAAATACGCTCTGAGAGCACCGGAGTGCACACCACCGCACACGGTGCTAACCCTAACCCTTTCGAAAATTGAACAGATTTTCTGTTGAAACCAGATCAGGTTTGTTTTCCAGAGCGTATTTACAACCAACGCACCCGTCAAAACATCTGGTCCTGGTTCGTGAAGTCAGCGGCGCTAAAACAACGTCTTAGGGTGTGTTTAGGGTTCGACCCTCGTTATCTCTGGTGGCTTGTATCAGCAGGGCTGGACCTGGAAGTTGGTGACGAGTTGGCGACGAGACCCCGTCCCAAACGTAGACCATCTGCCAGGATCTGCAGGTTATTGAGAGGCGGGTTTAAATGATTTATGGAGATTTATGGTTTATCTCATGGTTTGCATCGCAGAGAAGGAGTTGAGGGGGACAGACAGTGAAGGAGTCGAGGGGGACAGACAGTGAAGGAGTAGAGGGGGACAGACAGTGAAGGAGTAGAGGGGGACAGACAGTGAAGGAGTAGAGGAGGACAGACAGTGAAGGAGTAGAGGGGGACAGACAGTGAAGGAGTAGAGGGGGACAGACAGTGAATGAGTAGAGGAGGACAGACAGACAGACAGTGAAGGAGTGGAGGACAGACAGACAGTGAAGGAGTAGAGGAGGACAGACAGTGAAGGAGTAGAGGAGGACAGACAGACAGTGAAGGAGTAGAGGGGGACAGACAGACAGTGAAGGAGTAGAGGAGGACAGACAGTGAAGGAGTAGAGGAGGACAGACAGACAGTGAAGGAGTAGAGGAGGACAGACAGTGAAGGAGTAGAGGAGGACAGACAGTGAAGGAATAGAGGAGGACAGACAGTGAAGGAGTAGAGGGGGACAGACAGACAGTGAAGGAGTAGAGGGGGACAGACAGACAGACAGTGAAGGAGTGGAGGGGGACAGACAGACAGACAGTGAAGGAGTAGAGGAGGACACAGGACAGACAGTGAAGGAGTAGAGGAGGACAGACAGTGAAGGAGTAGAGGAGGACAGACAGTGAAGGAGTAGAGGAGGACAGACAGTGAAGGAGTAGAGGGGGACAGACAGACAGTGAAGGAGTAGAGGGGGACAGACAGTGAAGGAGTAGAGGGGGACAGACAGTGAAGGAGTAGAGGGGGACAGACAGTGAAGGAGTAGAGGAGGACAGACAGTGAAGGAGTAGAGGGGGACAGACAGTGAAGGAGTAGAGGAGGACAGACAGACAGTGAAGGAGTAGAGGAGGACAGACAGACAGTGAAGGAGTAGAGGGGGACAGACAGTGAAGGAGTAGAGGGGGACAGACAGTGAAGGAGTAGAGGAGGACAGACAGACAGTGAAGGAGTAGAGGAGGACAGACAGACAGTGAAGGAGTAGAGGAGGACAGACAGTGAAGGAGTAGAGGAGGACAGACAGACAGTGAAGGAGTAGAGGAGGACAGACAGTGAAGGAGTAGAGGAGGACAGACAGACAGACAGTGAAGGAGTAGAGGAGGACAGACAGTGAAGGAGTAGAGGAGGACAGACAGTGAAGGAGTAGAGGAGGACAGACAGTGAAGGAGTAGAGGGGGACAGACAGTGAAGGAGTAGAGGAGGACAGACAGACAGTGAAGGAGTAGAGGAGGACAGACAGTGAAGGAGTAGAGGAGGACAGACAGTGAAGGAGTAGAGGGGGACAGACAGTGAAGGAGTAGAGGAGGACAGACAGTGAAGGAGTAGAGGAGGACAGACAGTGAAGGAGTAGAGGGGGACAGACAGTGAAGGAGTAGAGGAGGACAGACAGTGAAGGAGTAGAGGAGGACAGACAGTGAAGGAGTAGAGGAGGACAGACAGTGAAGGAGTAGAGGGGGACAGACAGTGAAGGAGTAGAGGAGGACAGACAGTGAAGGAGTAGAGGAGGACAGACAGACAGACAGTGAAGGAGTAGAGGAGGACAGACAGACAGTGAAGGAGTAGAGGAGGACAGACAGTGAAGGAGTAGAGGAGGACAGACAGTGAAGGAGTAGAGGAGGACAGACAGTGAAGGAGTAGAGGAGGACAGACAGTGAAGGAGTAGAGGAGGACAGACAGTGAAGGAGTAGAGGAGGACAGACAGTGAAGGAGTAGAGGAGGACAGACAGTGAAGGAGTAGAGGAGGACAGACAGACAGTGAAGGAGTAGAGGAGGACAGACAGTGAAGGAGTAGAGGGGGACAGACAGACAGACAGTGAAGGAGTAGAGGAGGACAGACAGTAAAGGAGTAGAGGAGGACAGACAGACAGTGAAGGAGTAGAGGAGGACAGACAGTGAAGGAGTAGAGGGGGACAGACAGTGAAGGAGTAGAGGAGGACAGACAGACAGTGAAGGAGTAGAGGTGGACAGACAGACAGACAGTGAAGGAGTAGAGGAGGACAGACAGTGAAGGAGTAGAGGAGGACAGACAGACAGTGAAGGAATAGAGGAGGACAGACAGACAGTGAAGGAGTAGAGGAGGACAGACAGTGAAGGAGTAGAGGGGGACAGACAGACAGTGAAGGAGTAGAGGGGGACAGACAGACAGTGAAGGAGTAGAGGAGGACAGACAGACAGTGAAGGAGTAGAGGAGGACAGACAGTGAAGGAGTAGAGGAGGACAGACAGTGAAGGAGTAGAGGAGGACAGACAGTGAAGGAGTAGAGGAGGACAGACAGACAGTGAAGGAGTCGAGGAGGACAGACAGTGAAGGAGTAGAGGGGGACAGACAGTGAAGGAGTAGAGGGGGACACAGTGAAGGAGTAGAGGAGGACAGACAGTGAAGGAGTAGAGGAGGACAGACAGACAGTGAAGGAGTAGAGGAGGACAGACAGACAGTGAAGGAGTAGAGGAGGACAGACAGACAGTGAAGGAGTAGAGGAGGACAGACAGTGAAGGAGTAGAGGAGGACAGACAGTGAAGGAGTAGAGGAGGACAGACAGTGAAGGAGTAGAGGAGGACAGACAGTGAAGGAGTAGAGGAGGACAGACAGACAGTGAAGGAGTAGAGGAGGACAGACAGTGAAGGAGTAGAGGAGGACAGACAGACAGTGAAGGAGTAGAGGAGGACAGACAGTGAAGGAGTAGAGGAGGACAGACAGACAGTGAAGGAGTAGAGGAGGACAGACAGTGAAGGAGTAGAGGAGGACAGACAGTGAAGGAGTAGAGGAGGACAGACAGACAGTGAAGGAGTAGAGGAGGACAGACAGTGAAGGAGTAGAGGAGGACAGACAGACAGTGAAGGAGTAGAGGAGGACAGACAGTGAAGGAGTAGAGGAGGACAGACAGACAGACAGTGAAGGAGTGGAGGACAGACAGACAGTGAAGGAGTAGAGGAGGACAGACAGACAGTGAAGGAGTAGAGGGGGACAGACAGACAGTGAAGGAGTAGAGGGGGACAGACAGTGAAGGAGTAGAGGAGGACAGACAGTGAAGGAGTAGAGGAGGACAGACAGTGAAGGAGTAGAGGAGGACAGACAGACAGTGAAGGAGTAGAGGAGGACAGACAGACAGTGAACGAGTGGAGGACAGACAGTGAAGGAGTCGAGGAGGACAGACAGACAGTGAAGGAGTAGAGGAGGACAGACAGTGAAGGAGTAGAGGAGGACAGACAGACAGTGAAGGAGTAGAGGAGGACAGACAGACAGTGAAGGAGTAGAGGGGGACAGACAGACAGTGAAGGAGTAGAGGAGGACAGACAGACAGTGAAGGAGTAGAGGAGGACAGACAGACAGTGAAGGAGTAGAGGGGGACAGACAGTGAAGGAGTAGAGGAGGACAGACAGTGAAGGAGTAGAGGGGGACAGACAGTGAAGGAGTAGAGGGGGACAGACAGTGAAGGAGTAGAGGGGGACAGACAGTGAAGGAGTAGAGGAGGACAGACAGTGAAGGAGTCGAGGAGGACAGACAGACAGTGAAGGAGTAGAGGAGGACAGACAGTGAAGGAGTAGAGGGGGACAGACGGTGAAGGAGTAGAGGAGGACAGACAGTGAAGGAGTAGAGGAGGACAGACAGTGAAGGAGTAGAGGAGGACAGACAGACAGTGAAGGAGTAGAGGGGGACAGACAGTGAAGGAGTAGAGGAGGACAGACAGTGAAGGAGTAGAGGAGGACAGACAGTGAAGGAGTAGAGGAGGACAGACAGTGAAGGAGTAGAGGAGGACAGACAGTGAAGGAGTAGAGGAGGACAGACAGTGAAGGAGTAGAGGAGGACAGACAGTAAAGGAGTAGAGGAGGACAGACAGTGAAGGAGTAGAGGGGGACAGACAGTGAAGGAGTAGAGGAAGACAGACAGTGAAGGAGTAGAGGAGGACAGACAGACAGTGAAGGAGTAGAGGAGGACAGACAGTGAAGGAGTAGAGGAGGACAGACAGTGAAGGAGTAGAGGGGGACAGACAGTGAAGGAGTAGAGGAGGACAGACAGTGAAGGAGTAGAGGAGGACAGACAGTGAAGGAGTAGAGGGGGACAGACAGTAAAGGAGTAGAGGAGGACAGACAGACAGTGAAGGAGTAGAGGGGGACAGACAGTAAAGGAGTAGAGGAGGACAGACAGTGAAGGAGTAGAGGGGGACAGACAGACAGTGAAGGAGTAGAGGAGGACAGACAGACAGTGAAGGAGTAGAGGAGGACAGACAGACAGTAAAGGAGTAGAGGAGGACAGACATTAAAGGAGTAGAGGAGGACAGACAGACAGTAAAGGAGTAGAGGAGGACAGACAGACAGTGAAGGAGTAGAGGAGGACAGACAGACAGTGAAGGAGTAGAGGAGGACAGACAGTGAAGGAGTCGAGGGGGACAGACAGTGAAGGAGTAGAGGAGGACAGACAGTGAAGGAGTAGAGGAGGACAGACAGTGAAGGAGTAGAGGGGGACAGACAGTGAAGGAGTCGAGGGGGACAGACAGTGAAGGAGTAGAGGAGGACAGACAGTGAAGGAGTAGAGGAGGACAGACAGTGAAGGAGTAGAGGGGGACAGACAGTGAAGGAGTAGAGGAGGACAGACAGTGAAGGAGTAGAGGAGGACAGACAGTAAAGGAGTAGAGGGGGACAGACAGACAGTGAAGGAGTAGAGGAGGACAGACAGTGAAGGAGTAGAGGACAGACAGACAGTGAAGGAGTAGAGAGGGACAGACAGTGAAGGAGTAGAGGAGGACAGACAGACAGTGAAGGAGTAGAGGACAGACAGACAGTGAAGGAGTAGAGGGGGACAGACAGTGAAGGAGTAGAGGAGGACAGACAGTGAAGGAGTAGAGGAGGACAGACAGTGAAGGAGTAGAGGAGGACAGACAGTGAAGGAGTAGAGGAGGACAGACAGACAGTGAAGGAGTAGAGGAGGACAGACAGTGAAGGAGTAGAGGAGGACAGACAGACAGTGAAGGAGTAGAGGAGGACAGACAGTGAAGGAGTAGAGGAGGACAGACAGTGAAGGAGTAGAGGAGGACAGACAGACAGTGAAGGAGTAGAGGAGGACAGACAGTAAAGGAGTAGAGGAGGACAGACAGACAGTGAAGGAGTGGAGGGGGACAGACAGACAGTGAAGGAGTAGAGGAGGACAGACAGACAGTGAAGGAGTAGAGGGGGACAGACAGTGAAGGAGTAGAGGGGGACAGACAGACAGTGAAGGAGTAGAGGAGGACAGACAGTGAAGGAGTAGAGGAGGACAGACAGTGAAGGAGTAGAGGAGGACAGACAGTGAAGGAGTAGAGGAGGACAGACAGTGAAGGAGTAGAGGAGGACAGACAGTGAAGGAGTAGAGGGGGACAGACAGTGAAGGAGTAGAGGAGGACAGACAGACAGTGAAGGAGTAGAGGGGGACAGACAGACAGTGAAGGAGTAGAGGAGGACAGACAGTGAAGGAGTAGAGGAGGACAGACGGTGAAGGAGTAGAGGGGGACAGACAGTGAAGGAGTAGAGGAGGACAGACAGACAGTGAAGGAGTAGAGGGGGACAGACAGACAGTGAAGGAGTAGAGGAGGACAGACAGTGAAGGAGTAGAGGAGGACAGACAGTGAAGGAGTAGAGGGGGACAGACAGTGAAGGAGTAGAGGAGGACAGACAGTGAAGGAGTAGAGGAGGACAGACAGACAGTGAAGGAGTAGAGGAGGACAGACAGTGAAGGAGTAGAGGGGGACAGACAGTGAAGGAGTAGAGGAGGACAGACAGACAGTGAAGGAGTAGAGGAGGACAGACAGTGAAGGAGTAGAGGGGGACAGACAGTGAAGGAGTAGAGGGGGACAGACAGTGAAGGAGTAGAGGAGGACAGACAGTGAAGGAGTAGAGGGGGACAGACAGACAGTGAAGGAGTAGAGGAGGACAGACAGACAGTGAAGGAGTAGAGGAGGACAGACAGTAAAGGAGTAGAGGGGGACAGACAGTGAAGGAGTAGAGGAGGACAGACAGACAGTGAAGGAGTAGAGGAGGACAGACAGACAGTAAAGGAGTAGAGGAGGACAGACAGACAGTGAAGGAGTAGAGGAGGACAGACAGACAGAGAAGGAGTAGAGGAGGACAGACAGACAGTGAAGGAGTAGAGGAGGACAGACAGTGAAGGAATAGAGGAGGACAGACAGTGAAGGAGTAGAGGGGGACAGACAGACAGTGAAGGAGTAGAGGAGGACAGACAGACAGTGAAGGAGTAGAGGAGGACAGACAGACAGTGAAGGAGTAGAGGAGGACAGACAGACAGTGGAGGAGTAGAGGAGGACAGACAGTGAAGGAGTAGAGGAGGACAGACAGTGAAGGAGTAGAGGAGGACAGACGGTGAAGGAGTAGAGGAGGACAGACAGTGAAGGAGTAGAGGAGGACAGACAGACAGTGAAGGAGTAGAGGAGGACAGACAGACAGTGAAGGAGTAGAGGAGGACAGACAGACAGTGAAGGAGTAGAGGAGGACAGACAGACAGACAGTGAAGGAGTGGAGGACAGACAGACAGTGAAGGAGTAGAGGAGGACAGACAGTGAAGGAGTAGAGGAGGACAGACAGACAGTGAAGGAGTAGAGGAGGACAGACAGTGAAGGAGTAGAGGAGGACAGACAGTGAAGGAGTAGAGGAGGACAGACAGTGAAGGAGTAGAGGAGGACAGACAGTGAAGGAGTAGAGGGGGACAGACAGACAGTGAAGGAGTAGAGGAGGACAGACAGACAGTGAAGGAGTAGAGGGGGACAGACAGACAGTGAAGGAGTAGAGGAGGACAGACAGACAGACAGACAGTGAAGGAGTAGAGGACAGACAGACAGTGAAGGAGTCGAGGAGGACAGACAGACAGTGAAGGAGTAGAGGAGGACAGACAGTGAAGGAGTAGAGGAGGACAGACAGTGAAGGAGTCGAGGAGGACAGACAGACAGTGAAGGAGTAGAGGGGGACAGACAGACAGTGAAGGAGTAGAGGAGGACAGACAGACAGTGAAGGAGTAGAGGAGGACAGACAGTGAAGGAGTAGAGGAGGACAGACAGTGAAGGAGTAGAGGAGGACAGACAGACAGTGAAGGAGTAGAGGGGGACAGACAGTGAAGGAGTAGAGGGGGACAGACAGTGAAGGAGTAGAGGGGGACAGACAGTGAAGGAGTAGAGGAGGACAGACAGTGAAGGAGTAGAGGGGGACAGACAGACAGTGAAGGAGTAGAGGGGGACAGACAGTGAAGGAGTAGAGGGGGACAGACAGACAGTGAAGGAGTAGAGGGGGACAGACAGACAGTGAAGGAGTAGAGGAGGACAGACAGTGAAGGAGTAGAGGAGGACAGACAGTGAAGGAGTAGAGGAGGACAGACAGTAAAGGAGTTGAGAAGGACAGACAGTAAAGGAGTAGAGGAGGACAGACAGACAGACAGACAGTGAAGGAGTAGAGGGGGACAGACAGTGAAGGAGTAGAGGGGGACAGACAGTGAAGGAGTAGAGGAGGACAGACAGTGAAGGAGTAGAGGAGGACAGACAGTGAAGGAGTAGAGGAGGACAGACAGACAGACAGACAGTGAAGGAGTAGAGGGGGACAGACAGACAGTAAAGGAGTTGAGAAGGACAGACAGTGAAGGAGTAGAGGGGGACAGACAGACAGTGAAGGAGTTGAGGAGGACAGACAGTGAAGGAGTAGAGGAGGACAGACAGACAGACAGACAGTGAAGGAGTAGAGGAGGACAGACAGACAGACAGTGAAGGAGTAGAGGAGGACAGACAGTGAAGGAGTAGAGGAGGACAGACAGTGAAGGAGTAGAGGAGGACAGACAGTGAAGGAGTAGAGGAGGACAGACAGACAGTGAAGGAGTAGAGGAGGACAGACAGACAGTGAAGGAGTAGAGGAGGACAGACAGACAGTGAAGGAGTAGAGGAGGACAGACAGACAGTGAAGGAGTAGAGGAGGACAGACAGACAGTGAAGGAGTAGAGGAGGACAGACAGACAGTGAAGGAGTAGAGGAGGACAGACAGTGAAGGAGTAGAGGGGGACAGACAGACAGTGAAGGAGTAGAGGGGGACAGACAGTGAAGGAGTAGAGGAGGACAGACAGACAGTGAAGGAGTAGAGGAGGACAGACAGTGAAGGAGTAGAGGGGGACAGACAGTGAAGGAGTAGAGGGGGACAGACAGACAGTGAAGGAGTAGAGGAGGACAGACAGTGAAGGAGTAGAGGGGGACAGACAGTGAAGGAGTAGAGGAGGACAGACAGTGAAGGAGTAGAGGAGGACAGACAGTGAAGGACTGGAAGAGAGAGAGAGAGAGAGGGAGAGCGCTGTGTCGCACCATCTTCATTAGCAGTCTTCCAACCCCCCCCCCAAAGGTGCAATTATTTTTTGCTTGGCGGGTTGGTTGTTTTGACGTGTGTTTGATACTATTCGTCTTTTCCATTCCCTGCATTTACAATGAGTCCCGTCCTCCGATTTCTGCCTCCCCCGGTGGAGGGGACTTAAAGAGTTTGGGTGTTCTTCATCTCCTGTTCTGGTGAGGACTGGGGTATAGGGGTGGGGTAAACAGTTCCCAGTCAGGGGCCTTCTTGGCTCTGGGGCGAAGCCTCCCGAACGGTCTTGTTCTCTCTCTGAAGGCGGTTTTTTCGGGCCATTGAAGCTGTTGCTCAACCGAGGCATTCAAGCGCTTGCGTGGTTGCACGATTTGGCACGAGAAATGCGACATGTCTCTATTCGACTGCACCGCCAGAAATGCCTCGCATCTGCGCTCGATCTGCACCGGAGATGTGTTGCAGCCTCTCGTGAGACGTCTGAGGGTTGGGCTAGCGGCTACCGTAGCTTAGCTTAGCAGCGCCGTATACCATCTGCTGAGACAGGGCCTGTGGATTGGACCCCTGCTGTTTGTTGAAACAAACCCCTTGTTTCTTTTTTATGAGCCTCTGCGGTGGTCATGCACCTATGTGTTTTCGGTGGTGATGGTGTCCATGAGAAGACCGTGTTATTGTCTGTGTGTCTGTGTTTGTGTGTCTGTCTCTCGGGGTCCTGGAGTCTGGTCGTGTTGGTCTGGGCAGGGAGGCAGACGCTGCGCTGTTCCCTCTCATGGGAGAGTGGAACGGGAAGCGTTTCTAACGCCGGCCACATCTGCGCTGCATTACTGCCATCCAGCCTGGAGAAGAGCCACAAATCCCCTTAACCCTTTCAGTGCCCTCAGCCAGCAGGGCTCCATCTACTACAACACAGCTTAGCAACGGTCATGAAACTGACATTTATACGGGAGAGGATGAAATACAGATCCTGTGCGTGTGTGTGTGCGTGTGTGTGTGCGTGTGTCAGAAATGTGTGTGTTTGTTTCTAAGCCTCCATTTTTGCATTTGTTATTTTAGTCAGTTAGTAGATTGAATGTTTCGAACGTATAGCGTTGCGGAGCCTCTCCTCAAGTCCACCCTTGTACTGTTTCTCTGTTCTCCAGTGTCTTTATATAAAAAAATAATTTTAAAAAGTTTCCTTCACTGCGACTGCCAATGGCCCCGGGCCTGAGCTAGATTACTCTTCCTGCTACGACTGGTGGATTGATGATTCACTTGCTTAGTCAAATGTATTGATTGTAAGTAGCTTTGGAATAAGGCAGGCGTCTGCTAAATGCCAACAATGTCTAAATGTTATGTCCAGAGAAACCAGACGGCTTCTGGCTGTCCCAAGCCCGTCAGACCAGGAGGCTTACAGAGCCAAGAGGTCAGTGCTTTTGGGATCGCCAGGCACGACAGCAATGTAGGGGAACGCCGCAGTTCACACAGCCTCTCACTGCTGTCTGGCCAACAGATTGCGATCATCTCCTGGGCCAGTTCTGGTGAAAAACAAACACAAAACAAAAAACAGAAACGTCTTCAAATCTGGAAGGTCGGCCAGGAGTCCTTTCCAGATTGAAGATGTTTTGGTTTTGTGGGAGTTTTTTTGTTTCTTTCTTTTTCTCCCCCCCCCCCCACCCTTCTTTTTTTAGAGTAAATGTGATTGTGGCTGTTTGACCTGGCAGATCTCTGTGGAGGAGTGCATGAATGTATCTCTCTCGTGGTCTCTCTCTTTCTCTCTCTCTCTCTCTGGCTGTCTTTCTGTGTGTGTGTGTGTGTGTGTGTGTGTGTGTGTGTGTGTGTGTCTCTGTCTCTCTGTCTCTCTAAGTGTCCCCCTTATTATATCGAGTGTCTTGTGCGTCCCATAGAAGGGTCCAGTGTGTGTATTTTGAGCAGACCCTCCGTAGTACACCGCTCCCCAGGGGACCATCGGTCCCGGTGGTGTCTGGGTAGAGAGGGACTTGGCTGGGCCCGGTTCCTGGGTCGGAGGCCCCGGGCCCCGGGCAGAGCCGTGGACGTCTCCCTACAGAGCACAGCTGGACCGGGTCAGCCGCTCGGGTCAGCGCCGCGGTCCCAGTCCCACGCCCTCCCACCCTCCACCCTCCCAGCCACCCACCCACCCGTCCCACCCACCCTCCTCCAGCCCTGCCTCTTCCCACACCGGCCTCTCTGGGGATGGGATCTTAAGACTGACCAACCCCGGGGATGGATTCCCTAGGAATCTCAACTCCTTGTGGGGGGATAGGATCTTAGGCATTCCTGAGCTCCCTCTGTGAGTGTGATTTTTCCGAATGCAGGATCATGTTTACGCTCTGCCGCTTAGGCGGTCCCACACATGTTCCTCACCGTTTCCTCATTCCGTTCTGTGCGTTATACAGCGAGCCCGTCCTATGGTTTCTCCCTCCGCCAGCCTCCCCTGACGATAAACAGGCCCGTCAGTGGAAACCCACCCTCTCTCGCCAGCCCAAAGTAATGGATGCCTCTGCCCCCAACAGCAGCTAAAGATAGAGGGAACGGTGGAGCATCAGATGGACACAGTCATGTTAATCTGTGTGGCTCTCTGTTTATCCCCCACCGCTGCACCCGCTTGGCCTTCAAATCGTCTGCCGGCTTTTATCAGAGTGCTGTTTTTATTTTATTTACATGGGTTTCTCCTGCTGAAAAGCCCCGGTGGGGGGGGGGGGGGGGGGAGAGAGGGAGAGAGAGTGGTTAGGAGAGAGAAAGAGGTTGTGCTAGAGGCTGAGAGGGGAGAGAGGGTGGCTGGCTGGCTGCTCCATATGGCCAGTGCTGGTAAGCCCTAATGCAGTACAGGGGAGGGGCCAAACCGCTTTACTGGGAAATGTGTAATAAAGCTGCTGTCATCTGGAGAGAGCAGGCCAGCCTCACAGCCCTGTCACTGTGGCTCCAGGGCTGTGTGTCTGTGTCTGTGTCTGTGTCTGTGTCTGTGTCTGTGTCTGTGTCTGTGTGTGTGTGTGTAAACAAACCCTTATGCCAGAAGTGCAAAAAGCCGATGACAGTTCCCCCGAGGGGGAGGAAGGTGTACAGTCACACAGTCCTCACGCCGATCGGCCCTCGCTCCTCAGTCAGCGCCGTTAAATCAGGGAGCGTTCGCTCGCTGTGGAGCTATTTACACACCTGGCTGTGGAGTCCCTGCCCCCGGAGAGGGCTTTCCCTGTTTGTTTTCCACCAGACGGACGGACGGACGGATGGATACCAGATACTACCAGATAGACAGTCTAACACACTGTGTTTACCAGACCAGATGATGGGTACAGCACACCCAGGCTGCACGTCGTCAATAGTGTCTCTCAAATACGATATGATAGGTGAAAGATAGGTGTTTTAGAGAAGGATTTTGCTTTCCCCTGCAATGCCCTGAGTTCTTTCCCATTAGTGTGGAATGGAGGAGAGGAGAGGAGAGGAGAGGAGAGGAGAGGAAGTCAGCCGTGTGCAGTGTTAGAACAGGTATTGACAGGAGGCAGGTGATACGATATGACAGGTGGGGGAGGGAGGAGGGGTGCGGCCCACTTTGTATCGCTCCCACTTCCTATATTTGTTTCCCTTTCCTCTTGATTGGCAAGTTGACAGAGTGCAGTGAACTGCCCCACCAGGAGAGACATCGCCCCCTGTAGGCGGAAGGGAGATCCAAAGGCTTGTGGTGGCACTTCCTATAGCTGCACCTTCTAGCTGCACCTCCTAGCTGCACCCCCTAGCTGCACCTCCCCTTAGGGAAGCAGACATGGTTAATGAGATGTTAACCCCTCGTACTCTGGCACGTACTCTGACACACACCTTGTCAATAACAACAGGGGGGTGTTCCACCAACGTCGCTAAAGGTAAATCCAGGCTTATTTCTGGCTTTCTCGCGAGATTAATCAGAATAAACCTGCATTTTACTTTAGCGACTTGTTGATTGAATACTCACCTGGCCAGTGGCCGTAATGTTTTGGAGAAGCAGTGATTCCCGCAGAAATGAAATATACTTTGGGGGAACGACTCGGGGTGGAAAAATTTAGAGATTTTTTTTTTGCAATTCCTGCATTCTAGTGAATTTTCATAGTAACACTGCACTTCAGACAACCTACAACTGGTGATGGTGACCCCCCAAAGTATAATTTATGGTTTTTTACGTTTTTTTTACTCACTGAGCACAAATTATACTTTGGGGGGAGCCATTATACTTTGGGGGCCCTCCAAAGTATTAACATGCTGTGGGAATCACTGGGAGAAGTGATCATGAATATCACAGAATGACTTACTAGTTTTATATATATGACAATAGAAGAGGACAACTAGATAACAACTGCTAGCGAGGCTAATCGACAACAGTTATAGCTGGCAGATTACCGTGTTCTCAGAGAAGACTTACTGGTTCAGAATGGCCACTTTTAAGGGGTACTAAAGGGGAGGTTGGGGGAAGTAGACAGGAGGAGGGACCCTCTCGTTGTCAGGCATGGCTCGTTGTAAATAAAGTACTTTTTCCTTCTTCTAGCATTGTAACTGCCAGTAGCCCCTGGTCCTAGCATAGATTGCTTTTTTCTTATGATGACTGATGAATAGACGATTCACTTACTTAGACAAATGTATTTGTTGTAAGTCGTTTTGGATAAAGGCGTCTGCTAAAAATGTCAAATGTAAAAAAGTGTGATACCCGTTCCTCATTCCGTTCCGTGCACTTTCAACGAGCCTCCGATGTCTACCTCCACCAGCCTCTCCTGTGGAATTGATTGTCATGCTTTTTGTTGCTTTTTTTTTTTTTTACTGAGACGCTCTGAATTCTCAAGATAACGGGCGTGGTACTCTGTGGTTCTGTACCACACCCATGACACTCACACAGCGGTCTGTGTCGACCCAAAGGGTCCGGTGAGGAGACAAAGCGGTCCGGACGACGTGGACATTTACTGGGCAGCAACAATACAAAATACAACGTGTTTGGTTCTGTAATTCCCCCCCAGGGGGTTCGACGCTCGGAGAGCGACGGGAAACACAAAGTGATGCTGATTTCCCACATCGCAAACCCGTCAAGCACCGATTTGCCTCTTCTGGTGTGTTCTGATGATGGACTCCGTCCGTCGTCACCTTGGTGTTTCCACCCTCACCCGCCCCCCCTCCCCCTCTCCCTCCCTCCCTCCCTCCCTCCCTCTCTCTCCATACTAACCCTAGGCCAGGGGTCTCTCTCCGGGGTGAGCCGTCTTCTAAAGGTGTCTGTGATGTTTTCTCCTCTGTCTTAAGGGAGCAGCAGCCATGGACGGAGGAGAAACGCCCTGGGTTTAGATTAATATCACAGCTCAACAGGTGACCTATGACCTCTACAGTCCCTCTCTCTCTCTCCCTCCCTCTCTCTCTTCTGTCTCCTACGCAGACTACACGACTACTCCCGGAAACCGCTCTATCACACTATATCCTCCCCTCCTTCTCGTTCCTTTTCTCTTTTTCAATCTCTCCTCTATCCTTTGTAATGCTCAGTCAATCTCCCTCTTGTTCTGTTCTCATTTGTAATAATCTGTTCATCTCTCCCTCCCTCTCTCCCTCTCTCTCTCCCTCTCTCTCTCTATGATGAGGCTTTCAGCCACAGGGTGATAGTCAGGACACAAGGCTATTGTGATCTGCTAGTATCACTGCTCTGTGGTCTCTCTCTCTCTCTCTCTCTCTCTCTCTCTCTCTCTCTCTCTCTCTCTCTCTCTCTCTCTCTCTCTCCCTCTGTCACACACCCTCGTTCTTTTTCCCATGTTAACACTAACCAGTAGTCTTCCTTCTCTCACTAACCCAGCTTCAAGACAAGTGACTGCTGCCTCTGGCGGTCTCCTTCGCTGCTGCTAACACCACGGCTCCCGATTTTTTTATTTTATCGTTCTCTCCATCTTCCTCCTTGATGTGATGATGATGATGATGATGATGTAATGTTGAGTAATAGCCTGATGTCATTGTAACATTAAATGAGAGAACTGATCCGCCTCCTGATTGTGTTAATTCTGATACATATGAGCTCTGGTGCCGGTTTATTAGACCAGGGACTGCACTGGGAGAGGAAAGAACCATTACGAAAGATGGAGAGAGGGAAATAGACAGAGAGAGAGAGAGAGAGATTCATTTCATCCTGGGGCAGGGAGGGAGGGAGGGAGGGAGAGAGAAATATTCTGTCTTGAGGGAGACAGAGAGGCTCCATCATTTGAGATGGAAAGGGGGAGAGAGAGAGAGAGAGAGACCCATCATTTGAGAGAGAGAGAGAGAGAGAGAGAGAGAGACCCATCATTTGAGAGGGAGAGAGAGAGAGAGAGACCCATCATTTGAGAGGGAGAGAAAGAGAGAGAGAGACCCATCATTTGAGAGGGAGAGAGAGAGAGAGAGACCCATCATTTGAGAGGGAGAGAGAAAGAAATGTCCTGAGAATGAAGCATAAACATAGTCATTGAAGCTTACGGAAGAGCACTTGAAAACGCCTTCAGCTGTCGCTAGCGAAAGAGGAGAGTGAGGTGTGTGTATATGTGTGTGTGTGAGAGAGTGTGAGTGTGTGAGAGAGAGAGAGAGAGAGAGAGAGAGAGTGTGTGCGTGTGTGTGTGAGAGAGAGACATACAGACAGAGAGTGTATGGTGTGTGGAAGAGAGTGTGAGTGAGTGTGGGCTCCCAGCCTGTGTGTGTGTGTGTGTGTGTGTGAGAGAGAGTGTGTGTGTGTGTGTATGCACGCACGCACAAGTGGTAGGCAGAGCAGAGCTCGGCCCTGTCCCTCGCTCTAGATGACTCACTGACCTTCTAGCCTGGAGGTGTCTTCTGCCTCTGTCCCCCGTGTCATAACTAACACCCTCTCTCCTCCTCCTCCTCCATCCTCCCCTCCTCCACAGAACCAACTCAGACTCAGCTCTGCACACAAGCGCTATGAATCCCATGGCCCAGGACCCCTTCGGCATGAACCAGCAGATGGGCCGAGGGCCCCCCCAGCGCAACGGTGAGCACACACACACACACTCACACACACACACACATACACTTTCTCTCTTTCTTGCACAGTGCTCTTGTACTGGGTTTGTGATCCATCCACCATGTGTCCATCCATCTAGCCATCCCTCCATCTATCCATCTATCCATCCCTCCATGCATTCCTTAATGTATCCCACCAACCCCCCCCCCCCCCCTCCATCCATCCATCCATCCCTCCCTCCCATCCAGGAGGTATCCCGCCCAATTGATTCTAATGTCTAATAATATATGCCATTTAGCTGACGCTTTTATCCAAAGCGACTTACATTTCAGTGAGTGCATACATTTCAGTATATATGGTCCCAGCGGGAATCGAACCCACAACCTAAGTGTTGTTAGCGCCATGCTCTACCACAGAGCCAACTGAGCCACAGAGGACCACATTCTCTGGATGGACTCTGAATTATCGCTTGATCAGCCGTTAATAACGCAACCATCAACGAATTGACTACCAACAACTCAGGTCGTGAACAATCCAATTTAGCCTTTGCACTACTGCTGGTTGCACACCCCTGGTCAATGTGATCACTCTGTACCCTTTGCACTACTGCTGTTTACAATACTACCTTTGCACATGCCGTATTATTGCACATACCTCTTTGATATAGCCTCTTTTATACATCTGTACATTACATAGTATACATAAGCTACCTTAATACATACATAGCTCATAACTGTATACCTCTAAACTACCGTACATGCCATAGTGTACCTATCACTAACATTGTCATGTTTTATTTCATGTTCCTATATCACTATATCACTATTTGCACTTCTGGTTAGATGCTAAATTGCATTTCATTGTCTGGTACTTACTGGTACTCTGCGATGACAGTAACGTTGAATCTAATCTAATCTAATCCCTAGTCCTGCTTAAAATTGCATTCCCGTGAGTTTGAAGGGCTAAAAGCCCATCCTGTTTGCCATGGCTTTCGTCCTGAAGCCC
Source organism: Nansenia antarctica (assembly GCF_963989245.1). Taxonomy (NCBI): domain Eukaryota; kingdom Metazoa; phylum Chordata; class Actinopteri; order Argentiniformes; family Microstomatidae; genus Nansenia; species Nansenia antarctica. The sequence continues at coordinate 38,058,460 of NC_137679.1, read as the reverse complement.
GACAGCGTCTTTCTAGTAGGCCCTGACTGTGTCTGCCCTGGCTGTGTCTGCTCTGAGGCTTCAGACTCGGTGCTTAAGGCAACAAAATACCTGTACAGAGTTTCATATTATGGTATTGACATAATCTGCGAGGCTCTGATAGACACACACACACCCTCCAAAGCCAACAACAGAGTCTGCTTTATTGAAGTGAACGTCAGCGCTGTTTGACTCACGGTGTGACAGGACTATGATGTGTGTGACTAGACATGATCAACCTGGCACAGGCGTTGCGGAAAGGTATGAAAATATGCACCGCTGTGTATGTACACTGTCAAATTAATTGCTCATTAAAATACCTGAGAAGTGAGCGTTGTTTGGGGCTTGTATAGGCCTTGTTCCTTTTCCTCCTCCATTTGTCTTGTCTCCATCTCTCCCTACCCTCCCCTCTCTCTCTCTCTCTCTCTCTCTCTCTCTCTGTCTCCCCCTCTATCTGTCTTGCTCTGCCTCCCCCCCCCCCCCCTTTTTCTCTGCTGCCATCATAACCGAGGGAGTGTTGTGTGGACGTAAAGCAGCGGCCATGTTGTTTACCAGACGTGCGAGCATGAGAGGGCGTGGGTGGAGGTGTAGGGCTGCTCTGTAGTGGATTACTACTCTCTTTGTTTAGCCAACAAGTTTAAACAGGATATTGGCCAAAGATCCGGGCCAAGCGTGAGTTTCAAATACAAACAGAACCCAACGCGGCGGCGGCGGCGTACACTTACACGGCCCAGAGCACTTTGTTTCTGCAGTGTTGCAGTTTGTTTCGCCTTAACGCCGCATTAAGAGGGGCCCTCGCCAAGCGCCCGTGCCCCGTACGTGCGTCTAAACAGACGAGACATTTCTTCTGATTTATGATTGACGGCGGGGGAGGGGTTACGACCTTGTGATTGCCGGTAGTTGGCAGTTGGCAGTCGCCAGTGCCAGGCGTTCAGACCTGTAAGACAAGAGCTGCAGTCCGATTGAGCGGAACCAGATGCACAGCAAGTAGCGACAGGCTTACGGACTGTGGGGTTGGTATAGGTGTCGTACATGTATCCAGGATGGCTAGAGACCGAGATGTGGCGAGGCCGAGGGTAGTTTTTTTTATCTTAGGGTAGGGGTTAAGGTTAGGGCCAGGGTAGGGGTTAAGGTTAGGGTGAAGGTTAGGGCCAGGGTAGGGGTTAAGGTTAGGGTGAAGGTTCGGGCCAGGGTAGGGGTTAAGGTTAGGTGAAGGTTAGGGCCAGGGTAGGGGTTAAGGTTAGGTGAAGGTTAGGGCCAGGGTAGGGGTTAAGGTTAGGTGAATGAAGGCTAGGGCCAGGGTAGGGGTTAAGGTTAGGTTAAAGAGTAGAGTACACTTAAGATCCCACTTGTCACAAGGTGCAAGGTAAGTCTGGGGATGAGCTGGGATGCGGAGCGCCTCTCTGCTGCCCCTACAGGTGAGGGGAGGGCGATGCAGCCTAGTGTACGGCACAGCCCAGGGACTCGTTGACACCTGTCAGGGTTAAGTGAGAGCTTGGTGAGGTGCTAAGCCCCGTCTGATTAAACCAGGGTGTCCGAGCATCCGGCCCCATCTACACAGGAATGATGACCATGGTGAGGGCTCCCCTTCTCTCTCCCCCTCTCTTTCTTTCTTTCCCTCTCTCTCTGGCGGTGGGTGGGGGGGGAGGGGCAGTCCTCAATGACTAGTCTAGTCTACTGGTTAACATATCCTTGCCTGGCTCGTAACTGTTTTTTATTTGTATTTAACTTTTATTTATCCAGGCTACAGAGACAACGCATCTCTTTTTAGATGTTGTA
>NC_137679.1:38043483-38056463 GCF_963989245.1 Nansenia antarctica | reverse complement strand
GGCTGGAAAAGTGAATGCCCACATACATCACAACTTCCACACATTCTCTCCCGTGTCCTCAGTCACCATGTCTCCCACAGCCTCACTGTTCCTCTGACCAGCGCCTTTCAATACGGACTGCAGATCGGCATGAAGTACACACATACTGCCAACATCGAAATGAATGGATGCTCACATTCTCTCTCTCTCTCTCTCTCCTCCTCTCCCTTTCTCTCACTCTCCTCCTCTCCCTTTCTCTCTCTCTCTCTCCTCCTCCCTTTCTCTCTCTCTCTCTCTCTCTCCCCCTTTCTTTCTCTCTCTCTTTCTCCTCCTCTCCCTTTTTTCTCTCTCTCTCTCTCCTCCTCTCCTTTTTTTTCTCTCTCTCCCCCTTTCCCTCTCTCTCTCTCTCTCTCCCCCCCTTCCCCCCCTCCACCCCTCTCTAGGTCTCTCCTCCTCTCTGAGCAACCCTTCCATCCAGGCCTCCCTCAACAACTCACAGCTGCACTCGTCCCTCAGTAATCCCTCCATCCACTCGTCCCTGCGCCTGGCCAACCCCCCCCAGGGGGCCATGAGCAGCTCCCCGCGCCGCCGCCCCGCCCCCATCAGCCCCCTCACCCTCTCGCCCGGTGCCGAGCAGCGCAGGGGGCTGGCCAAGCAGCTCTCGCCCACCATGTCGCCCTCGCTGTCGCCCATCACGCAGGTACGCACGCACACACACACACACACACACACACACACACACACACACACACACCCTTGCTGTCGCTCATCACGCAGGTACGCACACACACACACACACACACACACACACACACACACACACACCCTTGCTGTCGCCCATCACGCAGGTACGCACGCACACACACACACACACACACACACACACACACCCTCGATGACCCTCATCACACACACACACACACACACACACACACACACACACACATGCAGAGACTGTTATAAAATAATGGTGAAGCTAGCATGCTCAGGTAATGAACCAGACGCATCCCTCCACAGTCCTGTTCTGACTCCAGTCTCTTCCACATCTCTCTCTCTCTCTCTCTCTCTCTCTCTCTCTCTCTCTCTCTCTCTCTCTCTCTTTCCTCTCTCTCTCTCACCCAGGGCGTTGCCTTGGACACCAGCAGCTTGCCAATGGAGCCCCCCCCTCCCTACCCCCTCTACCAGCAACAGCAACAGTCTCTACACCAGCAACAATCCCAGCGACAACAACAACAACAACAACAACAACAACAACAACATCAGCAACAACAGCAGCAGCAGCAGCAGCATCATCATCAACAACAGCAACAACAACAGCAGCATCAACACCAGCAGCAGCCACAGCAACAACCAGTATCCCCCCTGAACATCCCCCTGGACTTCAACTGCAGCCCTGTAAGTGTGTGTGTGTGTGTGTATGTGTGTGTGTGTGTGTGTGTGTGTGTGAGTGTGAGTGTGTGTATGTGCGTGTGTCTGCCACCAACACTTGTCGAGGAGGCAGCAGGGATATGAATAGCCTCCCATCACGCTGTCCTCAGCCCCCCCGCTACTGATAATCATAAACACCCCACTTACCTCCCTCATCCAGTGTTGCCAGATTGGGCGTATTATTCCCGCCCCATTGGGGTACTTATGATCACACTGGGCGGCTTTTAGACTGTGATTAGGCTAGAAAACAATCCCATCTGGCAACACTGCCCTCATCTCATGACGAGATCCCAAAACACCGACGAGTCCCGTCACCAGGCGACCGCCAGAATCCCTCTTTTCTTCCGGACCGTTCCAGGAAACGGCAGAATGCAATCGGCCCTCCCCGTTGGTCGACAAAACACCGAAATTCGTGGAAAGAGGAACGGACGTCCCTAACCCTAACAGACAGGCTGTATTTAGCCCTAATTGTCAGGCCTGACGTCTGGTTGGCGGCTTTTATTAGAGCGTGACTCAGACAGGACGGCGGAGGACGAGTTGGCGAGGGAGAGAGAATAATCATGCGCAGGTTACACCTGACCTGGCGTGTGTCGAATTAGATATTTATTCCGTAATATACAGTACAGGCCTTTATGGTGTTATACTTTTTTTTTTTATAGTGTCATGTTTATGGCAGTTGTTGTGTGTTTTCCGAAACAAATGTCAAAGCTCTGTATGTAAACTTGGTAGACTTAGTAGCTCATACTCCTGTCTCTCCTCTCCTCTCCTTTCCTCTTCTCTCCCCTCCTCTCATCTCCTCTCCTCTCCTCTCCTCTCCTCTCCTCTCCTCTCCTCTCCTCTCCTCTCCTCTCCTCTCCTCCTCTCCTCTCCTCTCCCCTCCCCTCCCCTCTCCACTCCCCTTCCCCTCCCCATCTCTCCTCTCCCCTCCCCTCCTCTCCTCTCCTCTCCTCCGTCTGCCTCCTCTAGCACAACAACATGGCTGCCTTCTTCAACGACCCCTTCATGGACCCCCAGTTCTCCAGCCGCCAGGCCAAGGCCCTGTCCTACCAGGTAAAGCCTGCGGGTCCACAGCACTGGCCCCCCTACCTTACCTCCTGAATAATAATAATAATAATAATAATAACATTTATTTGTATAGCACTTTTCCTGCAAACATTGCAGCTCTAAGTGCTCCAATCATTATATAACCATAATGTAATTATTTAGTCATTTAAAGGCAATATTAAAAAGATGGGTTTTTAGTCTTGACTGATATTTGCTGAGGTTGCATCCCTAATGTAAACTGGCAGTGCATTCTACTTTTTTCCACCAATTTGGGTGCATAAAATGAGAATGCAGCCTCACCAAATCTCTTCTTTTGTACATGTGGTACACAGAGAAAACCAGCGTCAGAAGACCTGAGAGCACCATTGGGCTGATATGCTAGCAAAAGCTCTTTCAGATATTCTGGTGCTGTGCCAGTGAGAGCTTTATAAACAAGCAGAAGGATCTTGAAATCTATTCTGAACTTAACAGGAAGCCAGTGTAGAGTCTCTAAAATAGGAGTTATATGAGCTCTTCTGCTTGTTTTGGTTAAAACTCTCGCTGCTGCATTTTGGACTAGATAAATACAATGAAGGCCTACGTCGGGTGTGATGTTAGATCATGTAGCTGGTGGGATGTTAGATCATGTAGAGGGTGTGAGATGTAATACCTGTTGTCCTCCGCCCCGCCCCCTCTTCTCCCAACACCTCCCTCTACCTCGCCTTTCTCACTATCTCCCTCTCTTACTCTCTCTCTCCCTCTCTTCTCCCACCACCTCCCTCTCTTCTTCCACTACCTCCCCCCTCTTCCCTCTCCCTATGCTCCCCTTCTCCCCCTCCTCCTCCTCCTCTTCAGCTGGACCAGTTCAGTATGTTGGAGAGTGCTATGAGCTCCATGGCGGGGGGGGGCTCGTGCTTCGACAGCCCCCCCTCCTCGTCCCTCTACTGCTCCCAGGCCGCCCTCATGGGTCTGGGCGGTAGCCACGGCAACCTGCAGGACCAGCTGCAGCAGATGAGGCCCAACATGATGTACTCAAACTGCAGCGGAGGGGGGGTCCCCAACATCATATTTACAGGTAGGGGGGGGTCCCCAACATCATATTTACAGGTAGGGGGGGGTCCCCAACATCATATTTACAGGTAGGGGGGGTCCCCAACATCATATTTACAGGTAGGGGAGGGGGGGTCCCCAACATCATATTTACAGGTAGGGGGGGGTCCCCAACATCATATTTACAGGTAGGGGGGGGTCCCCAACATCATATTTACAGGTAGGGGGGGGTCCCCAACATCATATTTACAGGTAGGGGGGTCCCCAACATCATATTCACAGGTAGAGGGGGGGTCCCCAACATCATATTTACAGGTAGGGGGGGTCCCCAACATCATATTTACAGGTAGGGGGGGGTCCCCAACATCATATTTACAGGTAGGGGGTCCCCAACATCATATTCACAGGTAGGGGCGCGGGGGGGTCCCCAACATCATATTTACAGGTAGGGGGGGGGGTCCCCAACATCATATTTACAGGTAGGGGGAGGTCCCCAACATCATATTTACAGGTAGGGGGGGTCCCCAACATCATATTTACAGGTAGGGGGGGGTCCCCAACATCATATTTACAGGTAGGGGGGGTCCCCAACATCATATTTACAGGTAGGGGGGGTCCCCAACATCATATTTACAGGTAGGGGGGGGTCCCCAACATCATATTTACAGGTAGGGGGGGGTCCCCAACATCATATTTACAGGTAGGGGGGGTCCCCAACATCATATTTACAGGTAGGGGGGGTCCCCAACATCATATTTACAGGTAGGGGGGGTCCCCAACATCATATTTACAGGTAGGGGGGGGTCCCCAACATCATATTTACAGGTAGGGGGGGGGTCCCCAACATCATATTTACAGGTAGGGGGGGTCCCCAACATCATATTTACAGGTAGGGGGGGTCCCCAACATCATATTTACAGGTAGGGGGGTCCCCAACATCATATTTACAGGTAGGGGGGTCCCCAACATCATATTTACAGGTAGGGGGGGTCCCCAACATCATATTTACAGGTGGGGGGGGGTTGTGCGTCTGATCACCACGGACAGTCAAGGTGTGTGTGCGCGTGTGTGTGTGTGTGTGTGCGCATACGTATGTGTGTGAGTCTCATCACCGTGGACAGTCAAGGTGTGTGTGTGTGCGCGTCTGTGTGTGTGTGTGTGTGTGTGTGTGTGCGTGCGTATGTGTGTGAGTCTCATCACCGTGGACGGAGGAAGTGCTAACTCTGCCCCCTCTCTCTCTCCCTCCAGACGACTCCAACCCCAGCCTGTCTAAGGACATCCTCTCCGCCGTGCCGGAGTGCTTCGACTCTGAGGGGTTCCCCCTGGAGGACGAGCTGCGCATCGAGCCCCTCAGCCTGGACGGCCTGAGCATGCTCAGCGACCCCGACATGGTGCTCCCCGACCCCTCCGTGGAGGACAGTTTCCGTAGCGACAGACTGTAGAAACACACACAAAAAACACACATGCATGCACAAACCACAAACCACCCCCCCCCCCCCCCTCCCACACACACACACGCATGCAACAGACTGTAAAGTCTAGGGATCGCAGGTCAAACCCTATCCACATGCACAAGCTCCCCCACTCTCTCCCCCCCCCCTGACAGACACACACACACACACACACACACTCTCACAACCATGGCATGCATATCAACACAGCATGCGTATGTATGCGATGTTTTAATGTAATTTACACACAGGTTTGTTCCGGTACACGCACACACATAGCATGTAGAGATATGGAGAGACTCAGACATGCTTCATGTTCAAAGTGAACCCCGCTCCGTAAACGCATGCAGACGACGTAACCCTGGTTACTATGGGGCCATAGCTGTACACACCCCTCTCCCTCTCTGCCTCTGAGACGAGACTAATGTGAAGAACAGACGCACGCACACCGCTTCTTCAGAGGGAAAACGCACCATGTTTACATGTGCTCCACATGTGAACGCTCCCACACACGTTGGGTTTTAGTCCGGCTTCGGAAACCGATGGACTGGTGTATCCGTTTGTTATACGCACGCACGCAGACACACACACACACACACACACACACACACACACACACACACACCAGCGGCACTGAGAGTTTTAGCATTTCTCCCCTCTGAGCTGTAGGGTCTCCTGGGCCTAGCAGTCTTGTCGTGCTGAGGTGCTGTCACCCCGAACAGCGCTGGTCTCCAAGCTCCGTACCCGAAAGAGAGGGACACACACACGCACGCACACACACACACACACACTCACTCACTCTCACTGCCACCTGTCTCTGCCACTGTCAAGCAGCTACTCGATGCCTGAGGACTGTAGTGTCTGTCACACACTGAAAGGGCTGATGGCGGGCTTGACAGTCCCCCCTGCTCACTGAGGGCCCCTCCCTCCCCCCGGACCTCCTCCCTCCCCCTCCCGGACCCCCTCCCGGCCCGTCCTCCCACAAGCCTGACTCAAATCCAGAGCAGCGTTCTGAAACAGAAGGACCTGGTTGCTCCCTGCCCCGCCCCGCCTCACATCACAGCCACCTGGCCGCCGCGGACGGACAACAACAACCCCTCCCCCTCCCCCTAACCCCCCCCTCCCTCCGCCCCTCCTGTCACTATGGCAACCGTGCCGTCCGTCGCCATAGCAACCCCTGCCATCTCCATCGCCATGCCGACCGAGCAACAGCCAGCACCAACCAGGAGGAGTGTTTACACACACGCCAAACGCGGCCAACCCCCCACCCCCACCCCCACCCCACCCCACACCCCCCACCCTCCCTCTCCGTCTCTCTAAATCACAGCAACAACATGGAGAGTCTGGAGAGGATCAAGGACAATGCTCTCTGACTCAGAGACAGGAACTGGTTCTGGTTCTGGAGTTCTGGGTTCTAGTACGGGTTTAGTACCGGGACAGGAGCCCCCCGGCCCCCCGGTGTGATGTTCAGGGAGAGGCCTCAGGGCCCCGCGGGGTCCGGACTATCCTGAGATATGAAGACTAGAGGATCTATCTTTCTGTACAGAGCATTATTTTTCGATGTCTTTCTTCGGATATACAGTAACTGGTATATTTTTTTGTAAAAAGTTGTTTGCCACTGAGATATATATATATATTCTATATATGATATATATATATATATATATATAATGCCTCGTTAATTGCAATCTGACTAGAATGTATTTTTCAAACAAGAGACAAAAAGGGCAAACTGTTTACAAAGATAAGATTTTAATAAGTAAATAATACTTAATGTGAGTATGAATTAGAATTTCTGACCTTTTGGTATAAAGTCTAAAAAGAAATGAAATATACCATATATTTTCTGGTCACAATCTTGTGTGGTTGCAAGCCCCCCCCCCCCCCCCCCCCTCCGTCTGTCCGTCTCTGGACACAAATGGACTGACCCCAGAGTCTGGTTGTGGTTCCTCACTGACCTTGGGTTATGGATCTGCAGAACTCTAACCACATGGGGGGGGGGGGGGGGGATGGGGGTGAATGCTAGGACAACCTAGACCATGAAAAAGGAACCTTTGTTTTTAACTTGTTTATCTACTACTTATACATCTATATCCATTATATAAAAACCTGTTTCACATTTTGTACCGACGTGTAAATGCAGCTCAGACCATGTTGAAGTCTTGTCATGGGTTTGGACCGAGGGAACACAGTCGGGATGCTACTCACAGATTCCTGGAATCTCTGTTGTGATCGGATCAACCTTCCTCTTGTCTTGTCACGTCATGGCCCCTAAGATGGTTAAAAGGTCAAAGTGCACACATTCTTAGAGAGGGGACTGGGACAGTTACACTGTGGACACGGGACACGTTTAACATTGCCTCGCGTTATATTTTTGCACTGAGTTTATCCCATTCTATAGATCGAATACGTGGGAATATGATATTTTTACGGCTACGTATTTTGGCGGTAGGAATATATTTTGTTATATATCTAATAACCCAAAGATCATATTTAAAGATGTAAAGTGTAGAGAAATGCAGACAACTTCAGGTGGAAATTATTTCTATATCAATAAAAAATAATATATCAAAAATATATTTTAGTATATAAAATAATAATTTAATAGATTTAACATGAGTCAACTTGTGTTACCCCTTTTCTAAAATATTTATAGTTGGAAGAAAAACAAATATCACAGAGTATGAACTCAACGCTCATATGGCCTTGGAGGGATCTATTTGTACTTCGTTGCATAGATGTGTATTCCCACAGGAGAGGATTACATAATTATTGGCGCATCAACTAGGCTCCGGCCATCTATTAGCTTAGTGACCCCTAGTGGTTGGTTGATGTAGTTGCACCCAGTAGTTCCCAATGTAATTGAGATTGGGTGAAAAACTTCAATGAAATTCTCAGAGTGAGACATATCCAATGTTCAGTGTCCCTCTGTAAAAGGTTACATCCTGAAGAGATATGGAACGACTCAACCCTTGCTCATATGGCTATGCATTTTTGTTTATCAAACCGTCACACGAGGAAATGTGAAATGCAGCCTGTCGAACAATAACATTAATATTATGCAATGCAATGTGAAGAAGTTTTATATGATCAAGAGATTGCAATTCCCTTTCATGAGATTGTACCGTGTTTGTAATAGAATTCTGAAAGCGAGAGCAATGTTACATGTGTGCAATGTCCACAGCAAACAGAAAGAGACGGCACGACCCTTGTACTTTTAACCCTCCGTTGACGGCAGAGAGGTCGGGGGATCAGCGGTGCCTGTGTGTCAGTTGTTAGGGGTTTACAAGCATTTCCCACACAGGCACACACACAAAAAAGAGCAACAGACATTTAGTTTCAGCCTACATGCAGTTGATTTCTTGCCACCCTATGTAATGTCTCGTAGTTAGTAACTGCTGTGTGTGGTATGTGTGTGTGTGTGTGTGTGTGGCGTATTTCATTTGTATTAAGTCATTGTTGGAGAAAGGCGTCATTGCAGCCATGTAGTCAGAATCGGGAGCATGATACTGCGTGCTGCGTTCGATGTGCGTTGTATAGCGTGCTTCTGTCGCTTTTTGGGCAATAATGTCCTCGCTCTCTCTTCGGACGATAATGTCCTTGCTCTCTCTCTCTCTCTCTCTGTCTGTCTTTCTCGCTGGGCTTTCTGCTACCTCTTCTTCTTCTCCTCACTGTCCCTCAGAACCATGTTGAAGCACTCAGACCAACCGCACCGTCGACGGGCGTTCTGTCAGGGGACTCTGGGGGCTCTTTGAGATCGTTTTGTAAAGAGAGTTTTGTATTCAATTTCGACTACAGTATCTTTGTATCTGCTTTTTACCCTGAGTGGAGAAGTGATGGCCCAACGTAACCCCGTAGGGGTGGGTGGGTGGGTGGGTGGGGCCGTTTTAATAGACTTGCTCGTCGTTTGAATATGTTCCCACGTCTCTTAGACCCGCTAACCACCGAAACTGTTTGAATACATTTGAAATGTGTCTCTCCCTCCTCCTCCGTTCCTTGGGGGGTAATCACAGATTACTTTAGAGAGTGATTGGATAAGCATTATGCAGGATTGACCGTGCTGTTCCTTTCGCCTATCCCGTGATGTCTGATTGGGTGATGAACCTCCAGGAAGGAGGAAGGAGGCGTGTGTAACCTGGGCCCTGGTCTAGACCCAGGTAGAGACTCACCACTGACCCCTCTCACTCTCTCACTCTCTCACTCTCTCTCTCTCTCTCTCTCTCTCTGGCGGAGGCCTCTCTCTCTTCTACTGCCTTACTTTGCTGAAGTTTGACCTCTGACCTCGCTCTATCTCGCTCGCCCTCTCCTATGTCCCTCTACTTATACTGTGACATCCTCCCTCCCTTTTTCTTTCCCTGGCTTTCTTTCCGCTATACAGTTTTTTGCTTGTTTTCAGCCGATTCTTCACTTTTTGTTATTCCAGTTCTTTAATACCGACGTTAGAGCTAATATTGTTGTTGTTGTTATTATTGTTGTTGTTGCTGTTGTTATTTCTGTTGAAGGATTTCAGAATATCTCTCCTTTTTTTTTTGTTCGGTGTCTTACTTTTTTTTTTAGTTACCTTTAAAAAGAAATGTACAGCTCTATTATTTAAATAATGTTTCTCATCCACTAGTGTTACGACTTGTTTTGTAATAATGTCATTTGAATTCTTTTTTTTCTTTTTTTTTCAGATATAAAATTTGACTACACCACGAGGCTTTTTGGTTTGTGACGTATGTTATAGTGCTTACCTTTTTGATTTAATATAAACAATAAAACCCTATACTGTGTATCAAGTGATGCTGTCTTGGTTTCATTGAGCATCATCCCTCTCTGCCATAGACATTGATACAGGGATCCATGCGCCGCTGCTGTTTGGGTGTACTACCCATCATAGCCAGTAGGTGGCAGCAGTGTGGAACAGTTTGGGGTTTCGAGTTGTGTGTAGACTAGAGTATAGAGAGACTTGTGTAGATCCTTGTCTTCTGAAAGGGGTTGCCCCCCCGTCTCCTGTTGAGACTTATCCAAACCTTTCAGCTCAAGAGGTTTTGGTCTGGACTGGGCCTGCTGAGTAATGTTTGTGGATAGCCTCATGATATTATTGGAGTAGATGTGGATTATATGGTTGGACCTTGAACAAGGTACATGTGTGTTCAGTACAATAAAGACAGTATATTACCTGTATCATGGGAGGCGGCTTGTGGTAGAAGTCAGAGGATGGCCTCATTGCGATCCATGGAACTAGAATGAGGAATGGACGTGTGCTCCATACAATTCCACAATAAATCCTAATAATTATAATTAATATTAATAATTAATAAATCCTATGCATTACAATGGGTTATTCTGTGTCCACCCTCCACTGGTAGGGAAGGTAGGGTGTTTGTGGCAGTCAGACCCACACATAAAAAGACTGGCAAACAAACATACATATTTATTCGATTTGTTTTCCTTAAATTGCAGTGTATTATCAAGAGAGTGGTTTTGCTGAGGGAGAAGAATCTGTGGCATCTGGAGACCCAGGACAGTTACACACCTTGATGTGAGATAAACCCAGTGTATCTGTATACACAGAGACACACACTCACACACACAAACAGCTAAGCCTGTTATTGCCTGTTTGATGCACTGCAGCGCTCTATAATGGTATGATAATGGACCTGAAAACACAGTTAGTTCAACCCTGTAATTACATGTTTGACACAAAGATGTGGGATGTGATGGAGAGTGAGCTGTACACACACACACACACACACACACACACACACACACACACACACACCTACTATGGGATTTCTTATAAACCACAAAAAGAGTGAAAAAAGAAAACAAGTTGTTGTTTTTTGCTTTGTAAGTTTTACCAACATTTTTTTCTTTTCTTTTTTTTAAACACTATACTCGTCCATATCATGTTCCCTCTGATTCAGAAACATGAACATTATTGGTTATCAAAGTATACATTTATCGATTTGCTCACACTGGTATTGGTTTGACTAATGTGTCCTGTATGCAGGCCTATGATCTGTATTAGAGGATAACTCCATGTAAGCTATGGAATCCTATTCCATGCATTACAATGAGCCCGTCCTCCGATTTCTACCTCCACCAGCCTCCCCTGTCTTGACTGTATGGAGCAGCCAGTCAGTGTAAGTACGTATAAATGATTCCTCCAGCATCGTCACTGGTTTTGCTTCTCTCCAAATCCCGCTGCTATCGAGTGGCGTTTCCTTCTAAGGAAGAAGGGGTGGCAATTTGAATCTGTTTATTTGTTCAGATTCAAATTCAAGTCAGATGGCGGTAATTATCGCCTCCTCTGTGCCAGCACTGGAGGCAGAATACACCAGCTCAGTTTTCTACTGCGGATCTTTAACGCGTAACACCCCCTTGACTCACGCACTCCTTCTTTGGTTATCATGGGCTATCTATCTCTGGATTCTTTTCTTTATATTCTCCCCCCCCATCTCCCCTTACTCCCTCTTCTCTCTCTATCTCTCTCTCTCTCTCTATCTCTCATGACATCTCTCTCTCTCTCTATCTCTTATGACATCTCTCTCTCTCTCTCTCTCTGTCAGACCATTAAAGCTGTTATTGTAGGGTGGTTTGACAGCTCTGTCCTTGTTTGAGCCCTGCAGGATTAGAGTGTCCACTCAGGCCTTTCTTTGTAATCCTGCCATGCCTGTCTGTGGTCCCTGACAGCACTGGGGATGGCTGCTGGGATACTCAGGGTAATTACTCCCCTACACTTACCTCCACCACACACACACACACACACACACACGCACGCAGGCAGACGCATGCACGCACACACAGGTAGACGCGTGCACGCACACACAGGCAGATGCACGCACTCACACACACGCACACGCACATGCACACACACAAACATTCACTTACCGTAACTTAAACACGGGTTGGCAAAACACCAAACATACACACACTCCTCCCTCGCTCCCTCCCTCACTCACACATATGACATGGAGTATGGGCAAACAGATGGTGTGTGAGGGTTTCTGGGTTTCAGCCAAACCCTTGAAGCCAAGTGCACTCCAGGGTAGGGGAGAGTCACACACACACACACACACACACACACACACACACACACACACACAGGGCACAGTGCTGAGAGGGTAGGCAGTATTACAGGTGGCCTAAGAGAGAGATCAGGACTAGGCCTGGGGTAGTCAGGATGCCAACTTCAAATTCCTTCATGGATGACGTGACTGTTGACGGTTACCAAGCTCTTGCCAGCTGCTGGAAACTTGGAATGGTATTAAATTGCCTTGTTTAAAGTAATTAATGAGCTCTATTAAGTTGTTTTATTAGATAGATTAGATTTGATGACAATGAAATGTATTTTGGCATCAAACCAAATAGTGCAAAAAAAACGTATAGATAGTAGTATAGATATTACAGTTAGTGTAAATAAATGAATATAAGAATAAAGAGTGAATATACATGAGATGAATGTCAATATGATACGTACAATTGTGATATGAGGCCAATAGGTCTTGAGGTATGTAAACATACTGTATATGTAAGATGTATAATTAGAGAATAGTATATGTAAATACGTGCAAAAGCTAAGTCCTGAGTGTGCAGCCAGTAGATACAGTTACAGTTGTTGAGTTGCTGTGAGTCTTGCCTGTGTGTGTGTGCGTGCGTGCGTGTATGTGTATGTGTATGTGTATGTATACCTTTGAACTCAATTTCAGGAGCCTCCTTTCATGCCTTTTCCTAGATATGTGCGTTCTACCACCCAGTATCCTTACATTTTCAAAATCACATCAGGATAAGCTAGTATAAAGCTATTGTGCCGTTTTTCTGTGTCGGAGGCAGGCTAATTTCCAAGAAGCGCCCTCTAGTGGTCTTTGTGTGTAAGTAGCAGATTTACAATCTAAAGACTGTGGTCATTTGACGCCCGGTGGTGGACGGAGGGATGAAGAGAGAGATGAAGAGAGGTATGGAACCTTACAACAGAACAAATCATCTAGAGGCCTTTCAGGTTCCTCCCTCCCTCCATCACCCCCTTCTCTCCCCCCCCTCTCTTTCTCCCCCCTCCTCCCACCA
>NC_137679.1:38018483-38038483 GCF_963989245.1 Nansenia antarctica | reverse complement strand
CTTCATTACCAGGCCAGAATGACAGACTAGCGGTGCTCTGTAGGCTAGCAACCCGTGCTCCTACCCTACCCTGCCACTGCCAGTCTGCGTTGATATTAAAGGAATGGTAACAAGTGCAACAACTTCAGGCTGGACTTTAAATTTCGGGCATCATATGCCATCAAAGGGGGGAAATGTAACAAAATGCGTGACTGTCATGCACAAATCAGCCTTAAAACATTGTTGTAACATAAATGGACTGACTTATATAGCACCTTATTCCAAAGCGCTTTACAATGGCCTCTCATTCACCCATTCACATGCACATTCACACACCAATGGCGGCAAGCTACCATGCAAGGCGCCGGCCCGCTCATTGGGAGCAATTTGGGGTTCAGTGTCTTGCCCAAGGACACTTCGACATGTGGCCAGCCGGGGTTCGAACCACCGATCTACCGACCTTGCGGTCATTAGACACCGGCTCTACCTCCTGCGCCACAGCCGCCCCAACGTAACGTTTGATAGATAGCTAGACACATTGGCATAATAGCATTGAAATGACATTAAACTATGATGTTTATCATCATTTTAAAAATCTTTATTAACAATGAAAATAATTACATTTGTGGCTTTCTTTTGTTGCTAGTGCAATCTCCAGTATCCTGCCGATGATTCGCAAAGCATTCTGGGATTTCGCACAACACTCCGTTTGTGACTCCGTTCGGAGTGTGCGTCTGAAGAAACTCAGTTTGGAGGAAACGAGAATTGTTTACCCTACACGTGAACGCGCGAAACGGCAGACAGACGTTAGGAATCAGATGGTGAGGAGGGCAGCTGTCAGTGAGGGGCTGAGGTGGATTAGAGCAGCAGACACTCTGGGTAGACGCGTGTGTCCAGACCTGCCGCTGTCTCCCTCATTACCATACCTACCTCACACTGACCCACTTTCACCACCACCTCCACTCCCCCTGTGTGTGTGTGTGTGGTGTGTGTGTGTGTGTGTGTGTGTGTGTGTGTGTGTGTGTGTGTGTATATGTGTGTGTGTGACTGTGTGTGTGTGTGACTGTGTGTGTGTGTGTGTGACTTTCCAGACCATCCTTGTCAAGGCTGCATGTAATCCTGATATACGTCTTTTCACACACAGACAATCCCTCATCAACGCAACGGTCTACTGAAAGCCGACGTGTTTATCCAGCGTTGCTATCTGCTCTGGCGTGCAGCCAACACCGGTAAAGAGCCTGTGATTGTGTGTGTGCGTGCGTGTGCGTGTGCGTGCACGTGTGTGCGTGAGCATATGTGTACATTATGTGTTATAAGCAGTATGGGTGCTGTTTCAAGACTGACATAGGACAGTCTTCTTCTCCATGATATAAACATTGAACTGTAGATGACACACACTGTATCTGTCTTCCAGGGGAGGCTGGTGGAGGTAGAAATGGGAGGACGGGCTCATTGGAATGGACACACACATTTGATACGGTTTCTCAATCCATTCCGTGCATTACAATGAGACCATCCTCCGATTTCTACGTCCACAAGCCTCCCTTTCTGTCTACAGTAAAACATGAACTCAATGTGCTCCCTGTACGGTGATTACTGTACACACTTGGCTGTTACTTCTGGCCTCTCGGTAAACATCAGGCAGACTTTAAACAAGGAGAGTGATGATGGGGGGGAAACTATGGGAACGAAAATCTGTGGAAAATCTCTCTGCAAGTTGGGGCAAGTTTATCCAGAGAGTAAATTTAGAGGCCGGAGCATAGAGGCCTATTTATATCATCACACTGAAGAAAGTTATATAAGTCATCTCATATCCAGACACTTCCGCACAATATGTTTCTCTATCAAATAATAATAATAATCATAGCCTTATGACTGCCAATGGCCCCTGGCCCGAGCATAGATGACTTTATTCGCTATGACTGATGGATAGATGATTTACCGGTACTTACTTAGTCAAATGTATTTGTTGTAAAACGCTTTGGATAAAGGCGTCAAAGTGCTAAATGCCAAAAATGTAAAAAGTGAATGTATATATGATTGGAAGGTCTGGTTGACCGAAGTGACTTAAAGGAAATGAGATACGTTCAAACAACTATCATCAGTCTAGCGTTTGATCTCACGCCCCAGGCAAGGATGGTCTCATCCTCACACTCACTTTGTTCCAGGAACTAGCTCTGACACAAACATGCACACACACACACACACACACTAAGTGTAATTTTATTCCATTGATGACTTCACTCATCAGCCGTCATGCAGGACCCCCTCAGCCGACAGTCCCCATGACAACAAAGAGGCGCCGTCTAATTGCCAAGAGGTCATTTGCAGCGCTAGGTCTGGACAGCCCTGGTACATGGCTAACATTGCATCACAATGGGATTCTTGTGGGCATGGAGTAACTAAGCCATGTCAAGTCAAGCCAGTTGTTATTTGAAGTGCATATTATTACATAAGTCACACACAAGTCTCAATACACTTTCGCAGGGGAAACAAATCAAAATGTAAAATCGGAGATAGATAAAGAACGAACATAAAGAGAGAGAGAGATAAACAACCAACATAAAGACAGAGCGTTTGACGTCAGGACAATGATGCAGACAGGAGGCAACCGACAGAGGGTGTTTTAATTGTTACGGCTGCCTAGATCTAGATGTTAGTTCAAGGTCACATGCTCGGACTGTGGTCTATCCCTCTCTAGATCGCTGTGCTTTAGACATAGATTAAGGGGCCTGTGACATTCATCCAGATGGCTCTTTGTAGCTGGGGTCAGATGGGGGTTGTATTGCTTTTTAATGAACGCTCGGTCATGGGATTTTTCATACTTAAGTTCCGGACGGGACAAGCTCAGGGAGGGCGCTGTAGGAAATTGAAGATAATCTGTCTTTGATGCCAAGTTCAGTGACTTGGCATATTGTTTCCTGACTAGGCCTAATACACCAACAACAACATAGTACGAATAAGCTCTGTCAGTGTTGTTCCTACATCATTCCAGCTATCAGACACTGTGATAAACGTTTAAATCCTATGACTGACGTTTACCACAAGTGTATTTCCAGGGGCGGTCAAACACAAATTACAGTACATAGCTGCAGACGCAGGATATGCCTTCAAGGTGAAGTTGCACACCCATAAAAAAGAGGGAATCGCAGTGTCCTGACTTGCAGATCAGGATAATGTTCAATTCCCTGAGGTTCTGTCAGCCAAGGGCTGCTGAAAGGAGAGGAGGCACTGAGGAGGAGGAGGAGGAGGAGGAGGTGTGTGTGTGTGTGTGTGTGTGTGTGTGTGTGTGTGTGTGTGTGTGTGTGTGTGTGTGTGCGCGTGTGCGTGCATGTGCGTGTGTGCATGAGAGAGAGAGAGAGAGGATCCCATTTCACTCCCCACTCATGTTCTTCACTCCACTCACGTTTCCTCTACAACTGCATGCATGGCAGACCAGCATCTACATCAAAGTCATATTTAGTGTCAGGCTTCAATAATCAAAGACCACGTTTATACTCCCTGGTGGTCTTGGTAGTCTGTGTTGAAGGCAATGCAATGCATAGACTACAGGGTCCTCGGATGCATTTGAGCTGACCGTGACAGAGACCTGTTTATTAAAAAAGAAAAACGATAATAATTCACCCTTCTCTGTCTTATCGTGGGGAGCGATGCAACTCTCGATTGGACGCGCTGAGTGAGAGGGGGCGTGGTCACTACATGTTCCTTGGAATGCAGCGCACGGGAATAATAGACCTCAGGTGTATCATTCATGATCTCTCTCTCGATCACTGGATACGATCACACACACAGAGGTGCAGCCAGGAAACCTTCTGGTCAAGTTTCTTTTTTGACTAAACTGAACAGACGCACTGACGGAACTAAACATGGTGATTGTTGGTGTTGTCTGGATTAACTGATGTTCTGTCTGGAAAAAAGTGGTATTGTGTCTATAGACTCAGTGTCCATAAACGAGGTTGTCCCGATTGAGAAGGATTATTGGAGCTACCTGCTGCCGCTGGTACATTTTCGCAGATGTTGACTGTTTCAAGGTTGTGTTTTTATTTTTAAACACCACTTGTTCGACATCCGTTTATTTGTTTGGAGAATTCCTCCAACTTTTTACAAGAAAGAAAAAGAAAAAAAAATATTTGGAATTTGACCTTGCGCTCTATATGCAACAGTTTCGATAAGGAATTAGGCAACCATATCGAATCGATCTTCATATTTTCTCATCGTTTATCAACACATCTTTATGGAGTTTAATTATCAGATTGGACCACTGTGCTTTCCTTTAGCCTTCGCTTCTGCAATTATGTAGAAAAACATGTGTGTGTTTGTAAAAACGCGCTACATTATTGGCACCGTTCCAACGAAAAAGCTTTATTGTGCCATATCTCAACCCTGGAATGTGTTAGTGAACACAGGGCTCTAATAGGTCAATTAAAGCCATTGGATCCTGGTGCGTTGCTGCTAAGCCGTTTGTGTCCTGGGTGTAAATGCACCTGGAAGTCTGCATTAGGTTCATGTTGCCCTGTCTGTCTATCAGAGAAGATGTCCTGCGCAAACAGTGCCGAGGGGATGCGCTCCCTTTGTAAGGAGAACATGGAATAGAATTCAGAAGAATTTGCAGGTTGGAACTCTTTGGATAAACACCTTCTATAAGGCTATGGTTGAATGAGTTGTGACTGGGTCGGTGACGGTTTGACTGCCAGAGACATTTTCACAACTTCTCAAAGTATGGATGGTATTGCATTTGAATTCATCAACGTTCTCTTGGAGCATACCGATTTGGGAATGCGTGATTTCGAGCTGAAATTCTTCAAATCGTGATGCAAGTATAAAATTGCACCTGACATCGAATGCAAGATATCTGATTAACTTCAAGGACCTACTATGTCAACATTATTTACCAGGTAAGATAGCCTACAATATTTACAAACACAACTGTTTATAAATGTGTTACGCACGTTTATTAACTCTATTGAAATCTTTTAACTTCTTAACAAGATGTATTGTACAGTATTTAAATAGCAAAGTTATCTTCCGCAGTTATTTTTGTGTTTAAAATAAATGTAAGCCATAGGGGCTTCGTATCAAGTGAATTAACGTGATTTACTAATTAGGCAGCTTTCTCCTAAGTCTTCTATTACTACAGAGCCTTGAACTTTTGTGTGCCGTTCACTGATGGATGGGAGGTGATAAAATACCAGACGCAGGTTGAGTTATCGTGACGTTAGAATTATAAGGTTCTATCTCCATTCTTTGTCAAAATTGAGTTTTTTACATAATCTGATCCATTAGGTGTTTATTAATGCCTGTGTGGTGTTATTTTTTAAATGTAGACATTTTTGAGTTAGTAATTAATAAAATACAAAGGTTCCATCTCACAAAACATAATGGAATGTAAAAACTTTGACGCTCAATATCTCTGAACTACCTTAAACGGAGATAGAACCTTATCATTCTGAGCTCACGTTATGTCCCCAGTGTGACTGTGCGCAAGATCACTCTCACAATGCTTTTCTCCCCGTATACTCTACTACACAAGGTGTTCATCCATCATCGTGTGATGGTGGTTGCGATTGTTTGACCCTAACCCATTCACATTAAGTCCCCCTTGGAAGGTGTTTGAAAACTGCTTGGAATTACTCACTCAGCACTGTGTGTATTGAGAACAAATTGTCTTTTCAACAGTTTCTGCACATACCCAGTCCCAGATTATGGAACGTGACCATTATGATCAACGTTTGACAGTGTTAGCCTGAAAGCAAAGGCAGCTGCATATGTCTGTGGGTGCTACTGCCTCTGTCAGGGCATTTAGCCTGATCCAGGGTGCATGGAGGGGTGAGGTAATCTTACATCATATACCTCTGATGTGTGGAGCGTTTGGCGTATATATGGAAACCCCTGGCTGTGTGCATTCCTCTCAACTACTGCTCTACCTTTATCTCCAAATGTCACAGGCTATAAATACTCCCTTCATATTTACCTCATCACCGCTACCAACCCATCTGGAGTAGGGGGGCTGGGTAGTGCCTGAATACACTTCTCTAATACCTGATGATGGGTGTTTTTTTGGGGTCTTGGAGAGTAGAAGTATCCAGAGACACTGGTCAGGGACGGTGTGCTTTGAAGTTAATCTATAGCCCCATCTGTGACTAGGATGGTATTGATTAATAAATGAATTCATTTATTCCTTACACACAGCACCCAAATGTGCATAATATCCAACATAACATAATCCAAGTCACAGTGACAGGCGAGTCCCATCTCGCTATATTTATCCCGAGTTTCGACTTTCCATGTTGACTTATGAGACTTTCTGTAATGTGTCAGATGAGGTCTGTTAGCCTGTCAGCTGTGCTTCAGTCAGGTTGACTGGCCCGGGATATGGATATGTGGGGATTACAGAGAGTCAGACCTCAGGGAACGTTTCTCCTCTCAGATAACAGACGAGAGGAATGTTTGTTTGGTTTGGAGCCATCACCCCTGTAAGAGAAGGGGATTAAATGTACTTCTGATATATTGCTAATCATTATAGTTTCAGAATGCAATCATTTGTAATGCATGGAATGCACGTCTAGTTGATGCATTACTCATTCCGTGCATTACGGTTTTCCTGTCCTCCGTTTTCTACCTCCACCAGCCATATAGCTTTTAGAATGACGGCTCTAATTCAGGCTACAGGTACAGAATATCATCACCCCCTCGTCCCCCTTCCGCGTCCCTGTACCCGTCCCCCACCCTAAACCCTAACCCCCCCCCCCCACCACCACCACCACCACCACCACCACCACCACCACCACCCCCCGGGGTGGAATTTCCATCTCCTCTCCGCACAGGGCATGTACAGTATATGCATGAGGGCAGGGTGATCAATACTTAAATACAGGTCACTTTTAGGTCTCGTTACTGCTGGGATCCTCCGGCATGCTTGAGTCTTGTCTGTTCAAAGCAGTGGAGGCCGGTGGAGGTAGAAATCGGAGGACAGGCTCATTGTAATGCGCGGAACGGAAAGAGGAATGGTATCAAATGGTCTGATATAATTCCCTCATTCCATTCCATGCATTACAGTGAGCCTGTCCTCAGTTTTTCCATATCCACCATCCTCCACTTGAGAGAGTCTCAAGGTACACTGAGAGATAAGAGTTTACTGCTCAAAATGTGGTCTGGAATGCGATGTGAGTTCCCCTATCTAGGAATGAACCGTGTCAACCTTGAAGTGGTTAGCTAACCTTACAATCTCTGACAGTTTTGTTTGTGTCAATACTGTAATCGCCTTGCACTTGCACATGTCTTACATGTATCTGTTTTTTGCCGGGATTAAACAAATACCAAGTCTTTGGGTGGAGGAGGTTTTGGTGGGAAAAAAATCAAACTGCTCTTGAAAAAGTGACTGTAAGTGACCTCGGTGGGGATTAGGGTGACGCGGGAGTTATTCAAATGTCTGCATAGCCTGCACGTATCTCTGCTGGCGGAGCACATGACCATAGATGGTTTGGCTGGGGGCCTATCTTAGTCAAAGTGGTTGTGAAAGGATAATCTTATAATCCCTGAGGTATGACAATGTAGCATGTTTCTGCTGTTTGTTCCTGTGGGGGAAGTGTTGGTGCAGTCAGGCAAGAGGAACAGGGAGAAGGATCCAGGGACGGCTTTCAGGTGGTAGATGGGCAGGGAGGAGGATCCAGGAAGGAGCATCCAGGGATGGCTGTCAGGTGGTAGAGGAGCAGGGAGGAGGATCCAGGGGTGGCTGTCAGGTGGTTGAGGAGCAGCGAGGAGGTTCTCAGTCCTCCAGGAGATTGAGGAGCACAGAGGAGGAGGAGGGAGGAGGAGAAGAGAGAAGGATGTCAGAGCTCCAGGATTAGCGAGACATTTTATCAAGGAACAGTACAACAAAGGTGTTGGCGATCAAGGAGCAATAGAGTCCAGGGAAAACTGTTGCGTCTTGCTATGTCCTTTTTCTCTTCCAATGATTGGTTGCAGGTGCGGTAGTTTAAAAAATTATGACAGTAAGTGTGGAAGAACTCGCACACTGCATAAACTTTAAGGAAAACTCCTTAGACAGAGATTAGAAACATATTTTTTCAAGGAGCAGCAAGGAGGATCTCAGTGCTGCAGGGTTAGAGGAGCAGTCCTCTGATGATAATAATAATAATGACCATTTTCCTATTAGGGGAGGGTTGGGCCAAACAAAAAGAGGGGGAGGGGGAGAAGGGAAGAGGAGCAGGGCGGAGGATCTCGGAGTTCCATGATCAGGAACAGGGACGTCTTATCAAGCAACAGCTTCTCATTCATGACCTCAAGGGGCCTTTGAATAGCAATATAACAAAGTTGATGCAATCAACAAAGTGCACTCTAGTTCAAAGTGCACATCTAGTTCATCAAATTCAAATTCAATTCATGCCAATTCCATATTCCAATTTAACAGTCCTTTTCAAATCAAATTCCTCAGAAATGTCCTCGATGTGAAGATGTTTCTCATGAAAAAACCATAAACACAATTACAACTAAGCATGCATGAAATGTTAAGAGGTCTTTCTGAAAATTCACACACGATGTCAAGCGCTCAGGGCGTCCTTTCAGTGAGGTGTGATGGATCTATCTCATTCTGCAGATCCTTGACCAGGACCCTTGCCTGAGTGTGTGAGTGTGTGATTGTTGCAGCCCCTTTAATTGTCACCATAGATTTTGGGTTCAAAGTTCAACAGTTCGTTTTCCCCATTGAACATCTGTTCGAGCCTGAGTCTATTCATGCTCGCCTGCTTTGTATGCAAGCACCAAGCGTACGAGCAGTGCTTCCCAAACGTTGGGTCACGGCTAAGTCCTTTTGGGTCACGGTTTAATACCAGGTTCTGTTTAGCAACATTGGGTTTCTCACTCGTAGGGTCATAGATTATACCACTGAAGCATTTGGTAGGCTGATACACTGATTCCATACAAAGTTGGGGCTCAAGAACCCGGGGGGGGGGGCATGGCCTAGGGACCATGGCGGTCCCCCCAGGGTCCAGGGGCCTTAGAGGTCCCCCCAGAGCCAGGTCCCTCCGGAGATCGGGGGCCACAGAGAACCCCCCAGCCCCCCAGTGTCCCCAGGTGGTCCCAAAGTAGCCATGGTGCCTCTAACCCTCCTGACACGTCCCACACTGGGCAAAGGTCAAAGGTCACATTCTCACCTGCAATCCACTTCAGCAGTCAGCACGCTATTCTGGCTGTAATCTCCCTGTAAGATAACGGCACGAAACCGCTGTGTATTTGATGAGGGAGGGAGGGAGGGAGGGAGGGAGGAGAGAGAGAGAGAGGGATGGGTGAGAAATAGAGAGAGAGAGAGACCTGTGATTTTGGAGTGCCCTAAAGCAAAGGTTTGTGAGTTCAACATTATTACAACAGAATTAAGTCATGGGTTGGGAGAATGGGGGGGGGGTCTTACTCCCTTTGACCTTTTAACAAGGTTCATGACCCCCAGTTGGCCTTTGGGACTCATGTCAGGCAGGTGGGAGACCTAGGAGACCTATAGGATTTACCCATGAGTCTTGCTGTGTGTGTTTCTATTAGCAATAGCAACATTACTGAAGTTAACACGTACACACACATCACATCAAACTTCGACGTTGAGTGAAAAACAACTGAACTGAACTGTATTGCTTCAATGGCACTTCTAGAAGTGGCAATGTTTTGAAACTTGTGTTAAGCAGCATGTGGTATATTGGGTTCGTTGAGTCTCATCTGTTTTTAGGCTTTGATGTGCGGGGGTTGGTGGTGGTGGTGATGGTGGAGGGCGGGGGGGGTGTGGGGGGGGTGTGGGCGGGGTGGGGGGGTGTAGTGTGTAGTTGGTAGGTGGGTAATGTGTTCTCTAATGTCAGGCCAACTAAACAGCGTGTCTCGTATTGATGAAAGGCATGTTCCTCTCCCTGCCCTGTGGTCGTTCCCTAATGTGCGTAATCAGACTGGGAGGAGACACCATGAACCCTTGTGACCCCCAGAATGACCCCTGTGATTAGGGGCCCCACGGCGACCAGCCAGCCTCTGTTAGACCTCTCACATTCAGACACCTTTAAAAGAAATGGATTTGGACCAGAGTAGTTCCTGACGTTTGAATGTTGTTGTTGCTGTTGTTGTTGTTTTTTCCATTGTCATTGAGTGTAGCAATTGTCTGTCTGTCCATTCTGTCCCGAATTCAGGGGAGGCTGGTGGAGGCAGGAATCACCACTGTAACGCATGGAGTGGAACACGTTTGATACCGTTCCTCATTCCATTCCGCTCCACGTATTACAATGAGCCCCGTCCTCCGATTTCTACCTCCACCAGCCCCGTTCCCCGAGTGGAATTCCCCACCCCACCCATTCTATTCCAGTGGGCCACACATCTCAGGCCAGCCCAGCTACGCACCGGCCCTGGAGGGCAGGGCTGCTCTGCTCAGCTGAGTGTGAGGGAGATGTGTATCGTTTAATTGGACCGGGCGGCTGCTGCTGACCTGGGAACATGCCAAGGCATGGCCCTGGCCCAGTTCTGATGTTTATGGACCAGGGAGAGATAAGAGAGAGGGAGGAGAGGGAGGAGAAGAAAGGAGAGGGACTGGGTGGGAAAGAGAGAAATAGGGAGGGAGAGTGATATGTGTGTGGGGGGGGGGGGGATAGAGGGAAAGGTAGAGGAGAGGGATAATGTAAGAAAGGAGTTAGGTAGAGGGAGGGTTGGTGGGGGTGAAGGAGAGGAAAAGAGAGGCGATGAAAAGGAAGGGGGGGACACAGAGGAGGGGAGGTAGTGTTCTAGGAGGTAGGAGGGGACGGTGTTCTGAGTGTTTTGATCAGTCAGCCCTATCAGCACACACAGTCTTTCCTCAGAACATGACAGAGTAGGTATTGTCTCAGATGAGTCACTGCTTGTGTTCCTCTCCTCACAGATGTGCAGTGGTCACAGTAGCCGTAAGCCAAGCAGTGCCAGGAAGGTACAAAGTATTTAAGTATTGGAAGAGGCGGGTTTCCAAGAATTAAAGTCATTTCTGAGAAAGACCATTTGTGTGCGTGTGTGCGCGTGCGCGTGCGTGTGTGTGTGTGAGATGACTCAATGTTAGGTAAGTTTTGTGTGTGTGTGTGTGTGTCTGTCTGTGTCTGTCTGTGTGTGTGTGTGTGTATCTGTCTCTGTGTGTGTGTATGTGTATGCGGGTGTGTGTGTGTGTGTGTGTGTGCATTTATGAGTGTGTGTGTGTGTATGTGTGTGTGTGTTTGTGTGTGTGGTCCCAGCTCATCTTTCGCTCATCCTTGAGGTGGGCGGATGCATTCAGGGGTGAGGGAGGACAGGGACTTGACAACAAGCTAGTTATTCAGGGCACACAGTTGTGGCAACACTCGTAAACATTACAACCTTAACCCTCTCCCCTCTCCCTGTCAGGGCCCGGCTCCGTGGCTGGCTGCTGTGTGTTAGCAGAAGCGCTACCATTTATAGGTAGCTCCCCAGGGGAGGCTAGTGGAGGCAGAAATCGGAGGACGGCTCATTGTATTGCATGGAATGGATTGAGGATTGAGGAATGGTGGTTGGTCGTTCAGCCTCCTCCTGACTGGGTCGTATACCTTGATGAGCAGTGAGGTTGTATGATGGGGGTGCTGGGAGCTTGGAGAACCCTGGAGGGCGGTCCTCCTGAGTGTGTGGGAGTTAATAATGATCCCTGGGGGGTGCGGGAGAGTTAATGATGCTGGGGGGGGGCGGGGTGTGTGTGTGTGTGTGTGTGGGGGGGGGGTGTTGTACGGAAGGGGAGGAGAGCATTCCTGACCTTGGGTCCTGCCCAGGAGGGGGCCCAGTAGCATGGCAGATTATTTGTTGTGGTTATCAGTGACCCCGTGACCCTCGGGGCCCCACGTCTCTCTCTCTCTCTCTCTCTCTCTCTCTCTCTCTCTCTCTCTCTCTCTCTCTCTCTCTCTCTCTCTGTCTTTCTGTGTGTGTGTCTCTTTACCTCTCTCTCTCACTCTCTCTCTCTCTCTCTCTGTCTTTCTGTGTGTGTGTGTGTGTGTCTCTTTACCTCTCTCTCTCTCACTCTCTCTCTCTCTCTTTCTCTCTCTCTTTCTCTGTGTGTGTGTGTGTCTCTTTCCCTCTATCTCTCTCTCTCTCTGTCTTTCTGTGTGTGTGTGTGTGTGTGTGTGTGTGTGTGTGTGTGAGTATGTGTGTACGTGTGTGTGCGTGCGTGTGTGCGTGCGTGTGTGTGTGTGTGTGTGTGTGTGAGTACGTGTGTGTACGTGTGTGTGCGTGCGTGTGTGTGTGTGTGTGTGTGTGTGTGTGTATAATCCACTGACTGTGTTTATGTTCTCCTGTGTCTCTAGGAAGCTGACTCTGTGCCAGGCCCTGACCTTCGTCTGCCTTCTGGTCTCTCCTGTCTGCCTCGCCTCCCCCCAGAGGGTAAGTCACCCTGCCCTCCTCCCCCCAGAGGGTAAGTCACCCTGCCCTCCTCCCCCTGTTCATCTCCCTCCTTCTTCTTCTCCTCCTGTTCATCTCTCTCCTTCTTTTCCTCCTCCTGTTCACCTCCCTCCTTCTTCTCCTCCTCCTGTTCATCTTCCTTCTTCTCCACCTCCTGTTCATCTTCCTCCTCCTTCTCCTCCTGTTCATCTTCCTCCTCCTTCTCCTCCTCCTGTTCCTCTCCCTCTGCCTCCTCCTTCTCCTCCCCCTGTTCCTCTTCCTCCTTCTTCTCCTCCTCTTGTTCCTCTTCTTGCTCCTTCTCCTCCTGTTCCTCTCCCTCCCCCTCCTCCTTTTCCTCCTCCTGTTCATCTTCCTCCTTCTTCTCCTCCTCTTGTTCCTCTTCCTGCTCCTTCTCCTCCTCCTGTTCCTCTCCCTCCACCTCCTCCTTTTCCTCCTCTTGTTCCTCTTCCTCCTCCACCTCAGCTTCCTTTCTCCTCCTCATCTTCCTCCTCCCTCCTCCTCCCCCTCCTCCTCCTCCTCCTCCTCCTTCTCCACACCTCATTAACACACTAGTCACTACCATGGATGAGCGCTGTTCGTCAGTATGTGAGCTGTTTGTCCACAAAGGTTAGAGTTCGGGGTCCTAGGTAAGTCTGAGGGTTGGGTAGACAGGGCTACTGGTGTTCCAGTATGGCCAAATAGTGTGGACCCCCTTACCACTAAGAGATGTGTCTTGGTCTAGGGTGGTCCAGTGGTCTAGCACCGCGGTCTACAGTGCCCGACATTATGCCCATGTCGGCATGGGTTCGAATCCGGCCCATGCCCTGCTGACATTCCCTCTCCTCTTTACTTTCCTGTCTACCTTCACTATCTCTATCCAATAAAATGAAGAATATGAGTGGGTCTGCCCCCAAAATAAACCTTAAAAAAAAAAAAAAAAAAAAAGACGTGCCTAACAGCCTCTACCCCCAGCCAATTTTTTTTCTTTCCTTGATTATTATGAGGCTAATGAGGCTAATCTGTGGTGAGAAAATAAACCCTTGTTCTCCAGTTTCACAGAGGAAACAATCCAGCTCATTTAGGTAATATACAAATCAAAGAAACCTCTGACCCGCCTCAGATGTGGCAGTGAGCCTGGCGGCCATCCTGGTCCGGGGAGAGCAAGCTGATTGGTTTGTTTTGGTAGCGTGTTAGCTAGCTCAGAGAGGGAAGGGACCCCGTAGACAGATATCTGCTCTCCATCTCGGCACGCTTCGGTGATTGCAGCTTGTGCCGTCTCCTCGGACCACGGCGGCCATCTTTCATCGTTGTTTGTGTGGCTGTCAGGGATGGCCCGAGGGGGAAGGGAGGTGTGGTTTCCTGGGGGGGGGCTGGTGGTGAAGTGAACCCATCCACCCTACCCACCCAAGACCGAAGTAGCCCCCCAGTGTATGGTCATTGGCAGAGGAACAAAAACATGTTTTTATGAGCATGACCTTCCCTTTGAATTCCCTCCTTCTGCATGAAGGTTGTTGGAGACGTCAAAGCCGAAGGCCCTACACCTCCCCCCCCCCCTCCCTCTCAGGTTCCCCTCCGCAGCCCACGGTACAGACAGGTTTAAAGGCAACCCCCCCCCCCCCCCAAAAAAAGCAGCAAACAGTACTTTAGATGAATTTATTGCGTTCTTCACACCATCTGTTTGCCGGGCCTCTCTCTCTCCCTCTTCCTCTCTCTCTCTCTCTCTCTCTCTCTCTCTCTCTCTCTCTCTCTCTCTCTCTCTCTCTCTCTCTCTCTCTCTCTTTCACTCTCTCTCTCTTTCTCTTTCTCTCTTTCTCTCTCTCTCTTTCTCCCTCTCCATCTCCCTTCACTCTGTCTCTCTTTCTTTCTCTCTCTCTCTCTGTCAGTCAACCTCCCTCCCAGTTCACTCTGGGGGGAAACTGAGGCCTTCAAAACCGTCCAAGCTCAACCATGTCCATCAGCATCACCATTAACCATCGTCAGTGTCATTCCTGATCTATAGAGGTGGGGGGGGGAGAGAGACAGAGAGAGAGAGAGAGAGAGAGAAATTGAGTGAGAGAGAGAGGGAGGGAGAGAGAGAGAAAGTGAGTGTGAGAGACAGAGGGAGAGTGCTCCAATCATTATATAATCATTATTTAATTATTTAGTCATTTAAAGGCAATATTAAAAAGATGGGTTTTTAGTATTGACTTGAACATATTTGCTGAGGTTGTATCCATGGATGACCAAGCAGCTCTCCTTACAGTTACAGTACGTTGTTCATCCACATGCGTGTTGTGTGACGATCCATTCTGGCAGCCAAGTCATCCTGATGACCTATAAGCTCCTCCACCAACCTCCCTCTCTCCTCCTCTCCTCACGCACAGGGACGTACCCTCAATCACTTCTTCCGGAACAATTTTCCCCCTCAGAATGCTGTCTTGGGGGGGGGTGGGAATGTGGAGGTGCAATGGAGGGGATGTGGGAGTGGGGGTGGGAGGGGGGGGGGGGGGGTTGCGGCGTTTTAAAGGTGAAAGGTCGTTTTCATTAATCTAGCATGCCAGCCCTTCTCATCTCCAACTGTTATCATCGCTAATCTGAGTGGCGGTGGCAGTAATGAGGGCAGTCCCGGGTCACCCTGCCATAGAAACATGCAGTTCTGTGTGTGTGTGTGTGTGTGTGTGTATGCGTGTATGCGTCTATGCGTGTGTGTGTGTGTGTGTGTGTGTGTGTGTGTGGCCAGTACTGTAAGTCACAAAGTCAGAGAGAGAGCCTGTCTCTATACTGTGCTGTACATACAAGGCTCCACCTCACAGATTAATAATAATAATAATAATAATAATAATAAAAATAAGAATACATTAGACTTATATAGAGCTTTTCTAGACACTCAAAGACGCTTTACAAACTGAAAAGATTGAGTAGTAATAATAAAAAGAAAGTATAGGGGCCTAATTAAGGTAGTGCTGGGGACACATGGGAAGGGGAGGGGTTAGAGCAGTGGTCGGGAACCTATGGCTCGCGAGCCATATATGGCTCTTCCGGTGACGGCATATGGCTCCCAGACAATTGGGTTGAAAAGTAAAAAAAAAAAAAAAAAAAAAAATCGAAAAAAAAAATCAGTTTGGAACTGATTTTAAAATACTTGTGATATTGCGTAATAATACTGTGTCATTTTAAAGTAAACAGAAATTCGTTTTGAAGTTAAATTTCACGGGACTCTTCACGGGACCCATGACCCGTGACCCGTGGGTCGGGTCGGGAACCAATGTCTCGCGAGAGTGTCAGAGGTCGTTGTAAAGGTGAATAAATAAAAAACAATTTGATCAGATAGTGAACTAGCTTATACGCTTCAACCCTTGTAACGAGAAAGATGGCAAAAAGAAAAAAAGACGATTACCGTGCATTCCAGGCTGCGTGGACAGAGGAATTTGCATTTGTGGAGATCGCAGGATCTGCGGTATGTCTAATATGCAATGATAAAATTGCATAGATGAAACGGTCAAATATAAAGCGGCACTTCGATACGCATCATGCTTCATTTGCATCGAAATATCCAGCGGGGGACAGCAGGAAAAAGGCATGCGAGGAGCTACAGCGGAGAGTGCAGACGAGTCAACAGCAACTGCGTGGGTGTCACGGTGACGGTGACATACTTTTCTCTCGCGTTAGATGAGTCAACAGATGTTAGCCATCTATCTCAGTTCAGTATATTTGCCAGGTATGCTGCAGGTGACACACTGCGTGAGGAAAGCTTGGCTGTTTTGCCAATGAAAGGGACAACCAGAGGAGAGGATTTATTCACGTCTTTCATGGAGTTTGCTAAAGAAAAAAAACTGCCGATGGATAAACGTATTTCTGTCTGTACTGATGGTGCACCCTGTATGTTGGGGAAGAACAAAGGATTTGTAGCGCTTCTCCATGAACATGAAAAGAGAGCCATCCTAAGTTTTCATTGCATCCTGCACCAGGAGGCGCTTTGCGCTCAGACGTGTGGCCAGGAGCTAGGTGAGGTGATGTCGCTGGTCATTCGAGTGGTCAACTTCATTGTTGCCTGAGCTTTAAATGATCGCCAGTTTAAAGCTCTGTTAGAAGAAGTTGGGAATCATTATCCCAGTCTGCTTTTACACAGCAACGTGCGTTGGTTGTCAAGGGGAAAGGTGCTCAGCCGTTTTGCAGCTTGCCTGAGTGAAATCCGGACTTTTCTTCAAATGAAAGGCGTCAAGCATCCTGAGCTAGACAACACTGACTGGCTCCTGCAGTTTCACTATCTCGTGGACATAACAGGCCATCTGAACCAGCTCAATGTGAAAATGCAAGGTATTGGAAATACAATCTCATCCCTTCAAC
This sequence comes from Nansenia antarctica, assembly GCF_963989245.1. Lineage (NCBI taxonomy): Eukaryota > Metazoa > Chordata > Actinopteri > Argentiniformes > Microstomatidae > Nansenia > Nansenia antarctica. The sequence continues at coordinate 38,021,818 of NC_137679.1, read as the reverse complement.
AAGCAGTGTTTGCATTTGAAAGCAAGCTGGAAGTCTTTCTCAGGGACATTGAAACAGGTCGTCTTCTGCACTTTGTAACACTGCAACAATTTAGAGATGCATGCTTAGCAAGTGACTCCACTCAACATCTGGATCTCCAGCAGCTAGCTGGCTTTACGTCCAATCTCCTGCAGTCATTCAAAGCACGTTTTGGAGAATTTCGTGCGCGCACTGGTCTTTTCAAGTTCATCACTCATCCACATGAGTGTGCAGTGGACAAAATCGACCTGACATGCATCCCTGGGGTCTCTATGGGAGACTTTGAGCTGGAAGTTGCTGACCTGAAGGCATCAGACATGTGGATGAGTAAGTTCAAGACACTTAATGGAGAGTTGGAAAGTCTTGCGTGACAGCGAGCAGAGCTGGCGAGGGAACACAAGTGGACAGAAATGAAAAAAACTTCAACCTGAAGACCAGCTGATTCTGAAAACTTGGAACGAGCTTCCTGTGACATACCACACAATGCAGCGTGTTAGTATTGCCGTATTGACCATGTTTAGCTCTACATATGTATGTGAGCAGTCATTCTCGCATATGAGGAACATTAAGACCAACCTACGCTCACGTTTAACTGATGGAAGCCTCAACGCCTGCATGAAGCTCAACCTCACCACGTATGAACCAGACTATCAGCAAAACCATGCAGCACCAGAAATCGCATTAAAAGTAAGACACATAATGTTAAAAATACTATATGGCTCTCAATGAAATACATTTAGAAATATTTGGCTTTTATGGCTCTCCCAGTCAAAAAGGTTCCCGACCCCTGGGTTAGAGGGTTAACTGGTGAAGGCAAGCTTGAAGAGGTGGGTTTTGAGGGCCTGTTTAAATGTTGGGAGGGTGTTGGCCTCTTTGATGTGGTTGGGGAGAGCGTTCCAGAGGGACGGGGCTGCGGCTGACAAGGCCCTATCACCCCAGGTCCGGAGCTTGGTCCTGGTGGTCTTGAGGGTGGTTTGGTCGTCAGAAAAACACTAGATAGTTCAAAGCCAGGGGAGGCTGGTGGAGGTAGAAATCAGAGGACGGGCTCATTGTAATGCATGGCACGGAATGAGCAATTGCATCAAACACAAATGTGTGTATCATCAAACACACGTTCGATACCATTCCCTCATTCCGTTCCATGCATTGCAACAAGCCCGTCGTCCGATTTCTACCTCCACTCCGCTTCTACCCCGGGGTAACTGAGCACCCTGGCCGAGCCTCCTCCAGACGAGAGGAGGTGAGGAAACCACTGTAATGCTTTTAAGTGATACAGGAACCAGACCTGTCAAGCGGCGTCAAGGACAGGGATAGGGAGAGAGGGATTGGTTTGGAACCGAGCCAGGTTCATTGGCAGCTAGGAAAGCAAAACTGGGTCAACACACACACCCTGCTCGTAAACGAACGCTACACACATACACACGAACACGCACAGATGCACGCATGCACACACACACACACACACACACACACACACACACCTTTGCCTGCCCCAGGCCCTGCAGTCTTCTACATACAGTACATACCTGTCGCCATTCACAACTCAGGTGCAGTACTGCAAGGAGGAGTGTGTGTTAGGAGTGCGTGTGTGTGCGAGCGTGCGTGCATGCTTGCGTGAGTATGTGCGTAAGTGTGTGTGCATGTGCATATGTGTACGTGTGTCATTTCTTGAATCATTTCTACTGTAAGTGACATGGCTGTCTGGTGAGAGGTGATAGGGTGAGGAAGGTCTTAGCCAGCGCTCCTAGGGTACGAGGGAGAAATGAGTCGGAACACTGGCAGTTGAGATCCGCCTCCGGGGCAGAACTCCGGAATGCTTTTACACTGCTTCTGTTTTCTCAAAACATCTTAGATTGTTATAACACCCTGCGCCCACACATTCGCTCACACACACTCTCTCACACAGTCTCTTGTGTGAAAAGACGTACATCAGGATTACATGCAGACTTGACAAGGATGGTCTGGAAAATCACACACACACACACCCCCACACACACACACACACACACTTGAAATAGATTTATGTGTTTTAGCAGGTGAAGGTTTTATTTTTAGTGCTAAACAACTGGGTCCCTTGTTGACTGGCAACGTAGGGTGTGTTCCTGTTGTGTACAATCTCTTACAGATCTATTACACACGCGCATATACACACACACACACACACGCACACGCACAAACGCACATACACACCTACACACACACACCACTCCACCCGTCCACACACACAGCATTCACGTCATACACTCCTCACATTCAACACGTACACACACACACACACACACATACACACACACATACACACACACGGCGGATTTACTAAGAGGGGGGTGGGGGGTGGGGGTGGGAATGGATCGGGACCTGATGAAAGCTGCTAGCAGCTCTCTAACAGCCCTGGTTAGTCCAGGACAATGCAGCCTGATGCTGTGGAGTGATGGGACAATGGGGGAGTAATGTTATCCCTGGGAGCAATTAGTCCCATCCCCCTCACAGCACTGACAGCTATACGAACAGACACTGGCCAACACACACACACAGACATACACACACACACACGCATGCACGCACACACACACACACACACACACACACACGTACGCACGCACGCACATATGCACACACACACACACACACACACACACACACTCCATAACACAGGCACGGTACACTCTGATACCTATTTGTCCTTGTCCTTGCTGGATGTTTCCATTACAACAATTGTTAATCTGTCATTTGAAATTAGTGCAATGTTGTTGTTTTTATGATATTACTGTGTGTGTGTGTGTGTGTGTGCATATGTGCGTGCGTGCGTACGTGTGTGTGTGTGTGTGTGTATGTGTGTGTGTGTGTGTGTGTGTCCAATGACCAGATTAGTCACACTCCCCCTACCCCCCCTCTCTGTCTTAGTCCTCCTGGGTCTCTGCGTGGGGTCCTTCCTCCGGGGGTCCTTCCCCGGGGCGTCCAGAGCGTGCCCGACGGCAGCTTCACTACAGGAATGAGTGGGCCTCTTGGGGCGGCTGGTCCTCGTGCTCACGCACCTGTGGGGGAGGGGCCTCTGTCCGCACCCGCACCTGCATCACCAGGTAAGGACAGGCAGCGTAACAACATTTTTAAAAAGTTTAAAATATCCCTCAGATTGATTGCCGGTTCTGTTGATAGCGTTGGTTGTTTTGGATAATTTCAATTATATGTGATACAGTCTGGTCATTTGGTCCACATGTCGGCAACCAATCAAAATGTTCTGACTTTCCGGGCTCTGACTTTTTAGCAGGCTCACAAAACAAGCTATGTTAGATGACTAGCGATGTGTGTTATTGATT
>NC_137679.1:38000983-38013483 GCF_963989245.1 Nansenia antarctica | reverse complement strand
GGCACCGCTAGCTAGCTACGTAGCTAGCTCCAGCAGCCTCCATAAATGCAGTCATTATGTTCCCAGCATCAGAGCAGAGTGGAGCGATGTGAAGGGGAGGTCAAGGCGGAGGGAGGTACGCCCCCAATGTGTTCTGAGGGGCAAAGCAGAGGCCACCAGACTCCAGGCTCTGGCCCCGCGCCACAGCGCATTCTCAACCTAAGTGGTCCCCGCAGGACAGTGGCCGAGTGTCCGGGCAGCAGAGAAACACACACACACACACATACACACACACACACACATACACACACACACACACACACAGACACACACACACACACACACACACACACAGTCTCTCCCTTTTTCAAACTCACACATGCACATCAATCCTTGGGACACAGACTCACTCACACACACATATCGCACACGCACGCACGCGCGCATGCACGCACACACACACACACATTAAGGACAGAGAGTACCCAACACCTCTGGCGTGTGGTTTGGCACTGGCGTGTGGTGTGAAACAGAACTCTCTTCAGATGGACTCGGCGTGTGGGCAGAGCAGGGGGCTGAGAGAGCGGAGCAGCAGAGCAGCAGAGCGGCCCCTGGGATAATGGCTCAGATTGAGTGAGGGAGCAGAGAGAGGAGAGGAGACAGGGTGATAATAGCTGCCTTGTCTGGGTCCCTCTCCTCCGCAGCCTTGGGAGGTTCCTCTCATCCTGTAGCTGAACATCCAAGGGAGGGGTAACATGCTGGAGGCCATCAGCACTATCAGTGCTGCCGATTGGGGCAACAGCCAAGGCCCGAGGACCCCCCCCCTCCCCCCCACAGTCAGGCTACAACTCTGACCCAGGTCCCTCACTCATCTCTAGATAGAGAATAACATTGGAAAACAGCTTGCCTCAAAAAAAAATGCCTCAGAGCAAGAATGTAGCTCTCTTTTATTTCTTTTTTAGGTCGTTTTACCCAACAGCCTGTAACCACGTCGTCATCAAACATCACATTTTCTTGTTTTCTTTTTTGGCCCCATAATAACTCTATAACTCTACTTCAGCAAGCGTAACATTGGCCTCCCATAACTCCGGTGTTACAGATCGATGAACTCCAGTGCATCTCTCTCTTCTCTCTCAGAGACCCCAGAAACTAGAGCAAGACCAACGCTCGCTAGCACGAAAGAGACGTGACGAATAATGTGATCCGTCTTGCTGCTTTGCTTTTCACGCACTACCAGCAGGGTGACCATAGAGCTGTCACACTGTAGGTCCCCTCACAACATAACACACAGCCTAATGAATGGCTCTGTGTTTGGCTCACATCGTGAATTATCTCTCTCCATTATTCCAAGTTCTACTCGAAAATTGTGTAGTATACATCGCTGGTTAGCAGCTTAAAATACCTCATGTCTGGCTTTATAGAATTGTAAACAAATGATGTCGTAATTGGTGTAAAAAGCAGGTGATGAATAGGCATTCAAGTAAAGTGCCTTCGTGAATGGTTTGGGCGACGTGACAATGGACGTCTCTGTTTCTGTTTCTTAGTGGGACCGTTTGGATACAATGAGGTGGCCATGATCCCTGCTGGAGCCACTCACATCAGAGTCACCGATAACAGCAAGAACTATCTGGGTAAAAGACCATCATCCTCTCTTCTTCTCTCTCTCTTTCTCTTTTTTTTTCTTTCTTACCTGATTTCTCTCTCTCTCTCTCTTTCTTATCTGATCTCTCTTTCTCATTCTTACCTGATCTCCCTTTCTCTTTCTTCATGTCTTTTAGTCTCTCACTTACCCCCCCCCTCTCTCTGCCCCCGCTCTCTCTTTCTTCAATCATCTCCTTTCTCTCTCTCTCTCTCTCTCTCTCTCTCTCTCTCTCTCTCTCTCTCTCTCTCTCTCTCTCTCTCTCTCTCTCTCTCTCTCTACCTAATCAGAATAATCATTGCTACAAGATTGTGGCCTTGAAGTTGTTGTAGTTTTTTTTTTTAAATGGTGAAATGGCTTGGTTTGATGGTTTGGTGGTTTGCTTCTAGACACAGTCAGATTTCCATTGGTTGTGTATGAGCTTTGTGTATCAGCTTCAGCCCACCGAAAGGTAATGAAACGTCTCTCCATTGTGCGTCTCTGAGACGTACACCCATGGATACATGTACCCGGCACCAGAGACTGATACAGAAATAGCCCTCTGCTCTGGCAACACACAGCTGCTCCCTTGTCAACAAAACACCCAAGGGCGTCTATTCTCTCAACGTTTACGACATCAAAATAAGGGGTCATGAAATGGGAGACTGTGATCCTGAAATGAAACACTCATAAATGCTTTATCTGGCCATTGGGGCTGGACTGGGCTGGACTGGGCCGGGCTGGGCTGAGCTGGGCTGGCTAGATCAGTAGGTTAGCAGAGACATAGGTGGAAGCACTTGGTTCAGGTGGATTTGGAAAACTTTCCCCCAAAATTGTTTAGAGACGGCCCTACAGTATATACTACACACTTTACTGGATAGTCCTCTATAACCAGTTTATTTCTGCTTTATCCAACTTGTTATTGTCTTTTGTAACTTTGTTGAATGCAGAAGCATCTCATAATCAGAGCATCCATATAAGCCTTGATGCCAGCCAAAATATATACTGTGTAGGTTATACCAATATACCTAACCCTTCCCTCCTATAATCGTTGCCCTTGCTTTCTTCTCTTCCACCAGCGCTCCAGAACGGGCGTTCTCAGTTTGTGATCAACGGGAACTGGAAGATCAGTGTTCCGGGGGAGTACAGCGTGGCCGGGACCAAACTCCTGTACCGCCGCTCAGCAGACGTCTGGGAGAGCTTCGAGGTCCCCGGGCCCACTCAGGAAGACCTGCACATCATGGTCAGTACGGCCGGGAGTAGATACCGTAGCTTAGAGACTGGTCAGTCTGGTTTCAGTCTGGTTTCAGTTGGTTTTCAGTCTGGTGTCAATCAGTTGTCAGTCTGGTTTCAGTTGGTTTTCAGTCTGGTTTCAGTCTGGTGTCAATCTGTTGTCAGTCCGGTTTCAATTGGTGTTCAGTCTGGTGTCAATCTGGTGTCAGTTTGGTTTCAGTTGGTGTTCAGTCTGCTTTCAGTTTGGTGTCAATCTGTTGTTAGTCTGGTTTCAGTTGGTTTTCAGTCTGGTTTCAATCTGTTGTCAGTCTGGTTTCAGTTGGTTTTCAGTCTGGTTTCAATCTGTTGTCAGTCTGGTTTCAGTTGGTTTTCAGTCTGGTTTCAGTCTGGTCAGAGTGTGGTTATAAGCTGGTTACAGTCTGGTTATAGAGTGAGACAGTTTAGAGTCTGTCTGGTCCAGCTATATCCCAGTCCAATCTGAGCCCTGAGTCTATCTAGTTCATTTCAACAACGTGTCTGTTACCATGTGGTTGTGGTTGTGTGTTCCAATCCCAGGTGTTGGCGACGGACAAAAACCCAGGGATAGAGTACGAGTACTGGCTCCCCCCTGACCGCTACGCCCTGTACCACGGCCAGAGGAGTCCACTACGCCAACCTTCCCACACGGCCAGCTTCATCCCCTGGGCCCAGCCCACTACCACCACCCCTACCACTACCACCACCACCACCACCACTAGGCCGCCCCCTGTCACCATGCCACACCACTTTGGTAAGACCAGCTTGTGGGGTTACCCATCATCCTTCTGTTTGTGTGGTTCAGGGGGGGCTAGTGGAGGTACTGTAGAAACCGGAGCTCAGGCTCAAGGGAATGAATGGAATGGAATTCTCGTCCTCTCATTCTCGATTTCTACCTCCACCAGCCTCCCCTGGTGTGTCTGTAGTTGTTATGGTCCTCTTATAAGGGAAATGGGTCTTGCATATGAAATCAAGCTGATCAATGATCAATTGTATCGGTCTACATAGTCTTGGACTACCTGATTTATTGGAGTATACAGTAGGTCTGCAAGAAGGTTTTATTGCCTTGTTTTTTTACAAGGGACATTAACCCTCAATTATAGCTTGATAATCAGTGTTTTATCTATATCAGGTTGGCCCTGCAGGCGTAGTATGATAAATGGACTTTGTTCCAAAAATATATATATATTTACTTGGTTGACGTACTCTCCTTCGATCTGTGTTCTGTACCTGCCTGACTATCAGTCATCGAGCTGGGAAGGAATGTTCTAGCAGCTGTACTAGGCTTCTCTTATCTCCAGTGTTCATGATTATCTCCGGATGTTGCCCTCGTTCACTCCCACTACATACTTCAAGCTAAGATACTGTCGAGGTCTCTCTTTTTCACATTCTGTACAAACATACACTCACACACACACACCCCCCCCCCCACACACACACACACACACACACACACACACACACACACACACACACACACACACACACACACATTTAGGCCAAAGTTAGTTTTATAGAAAGCTCTTGATTAGATCTATCTAGTGGTAAAAGAGCTGACTGAGATCCTTAACTGCATTGAAATAGAGCATATCAACAGATAATTAATGGTAATGGCCAGTCCCTCTTGGGCTGTGTCCAGAAGCATGGTTTTCTTTATTTGGTTTGTCCCAAGAAACCTCTCCACACCAGGACACAACGTTAAATCATTTAATCCCTCAAGCATTTTGGAGCCGTTACAGAGCCTTTTCAACTCCAAAAACTTAGAGGATATGAAAGTTTTATTCCTGTGCCCTAAGCCATGAGGATATTATGGTAATCCTCAGTGATTTCCCGACCTCTTTGTGCTGTGAGTGTGTGACCCACGAAAAACCCGGAGGAATTTGAATCCCTTACTTACTCATAAATGAACAAAAACATTGTCGCTTGCCATGACCTGACACGGCGAGAAATGACTCACAGCCCCAGCCTTGGTCCCGGTCCAACGTCTGGGGAACACTGATCTAACGAACACTGATCTAACGAACTATTCCCTCATTAGCTCCACCACGAGGCTCGCCAGTCCGCCAGCCCACTCACCAACACCCCCGCCAACCCCACCGCCAGCCCCACCCTCACCACCCAGCGCCCTCACCCCGCCTGGAGAGAGACGAGTCCCGGAGGAACCAGCTGCCTCAACCCCCCCGCGGAGGTAAACTCCATCCTCCACCCCCACCCCCCACCCCCCCAATCTCACTCCAGTGTTTGATAGCATTCGTTCTTTTATTTTATTTATTTGACCTTTATTTCACCAGATAAATTAGTTGAGAACAAATTCTCATTTTCAATGGCGATCTGGCCAAGGGGCCCCGGCAAGAATGAAAACAAACGTATAAACTGAAATACTCAGGGTCAACATAAAACAATACATACAATACATGAGAACGGCAAAGACAGTGAAGATACATAAATAAAAACAAATAGAAACAAAATCAGCTAACCTATGTGTGGAAAGAGAGCGGGGTGTGTGTGTGTGTGTGTGTGTGTGTGTGCGCGTGTGTGTGTGTGTGTGTATGCGTGTGCGTGTGCATGCGTGCGTGTGTGTGTGTATGTTATTCCATTCCGTAGCATGACAAAGAGCCCATCGTCCGATTTCTGCCTCCACTCGGATGTACAGTACCGCATTATAGCTATCATCAAAGTCTTTATAGCTATCATCAAAGCTATCATCAAAGCTCCAGGTCCACCAGCACGGGCTCCCCGCAGGGCTGCGTCCTGTCTCCAGCACTATTCTCCCTTTATACCAACAGCTGTGTCTCCCGCCACCCCTCGGTCAAGCTCCTGAAGTTTGCAGACGACACCACCCTGGTGGGCCTCATCTCCGGGGGGGACGAATCTGCCTACAGGGGTGAGATCGAGGGGCTGCAGAGCTGGTGCAGTTTAAACAATCTGGAGCTCAATGCTCTGAAAACAGTGGAGATGGTGGTGGACTTCCGTAGGAAAGCAGCCCTGCCCCCTCCCATCACGCTGGGAGGTACCCCGGTGGCCTCCGTGGAGTCATGCCGCTTTCTAGGCATGACCATCTCCCGGGACCTCAAGTGGGAGCGGAACACCGAGGCCCTCACGAAGAAGGCCCAGAAGAGGATTTTCTTCCTCCGGCAGCTGAGGAAACTCAGGCTGCCGAGGTCCATGATGGTCCAGTTTTACACGGCCATCATAGAGTCCATCCTCACCCACTCCATCATCACCTGGTTCCCTGCTGCAACGACCAAGGACAAGGCCAAGTTGCAGCGGGTGTTACGTTCAGCAGAGAGGGTGATCGGCTGTCCCTTGCCCTCCCTCAACTCCCTGCATGACACCAGGGCTCTGAGGAGGGCAAGGAAGATCATGGCAGACCCCTTCCACCCCGGCCACGGCCTCCTCACCCTGCTTCCCTCTGGAAGAAGGTTGCGGCTGCCTAAGGCACTGAAGGCCCGCCACAGGCTCAGTTTCTACCCCTCAGCCGCCAGGCTGATAAATGACTCTGGCTTCCCCCTCCCCCCCGCCCCCAAGTCTGCCCAGGACTGAATATGCACTGGACTCACTGTAAAAACTCTGCACTGCACTTTACTTTATATTGCACTATCCAATGCACTGTTGTCTGTCCTGTGTTGTCCTGTTTTTTGACACGTGAAAAAAGTATAAACGCACTTACTGTAATGTCGAAGCAAATTCCTATATGTGTATGCATAATGGCAATAAACGTTATCTGAATCTGAATCTGAATCTGAATCTTTAAACGTTGCATAATCGATATACTCACCGTCAGCTGCTGTTCTGCTCTTCCTGTAGGGCATTGTGGGAAATGCAGGAAGGCGAGAGGTCGAGGAGAGCGACAGAGACAGTACTGCCAGAAAGACTTTGGTGAGTTGGAGGAATCTCTCACACCGTATATTACCGAGCTTTAAAAGAGTTCTCTTAACGTGAACGTGATCTTTATCCGTAGTCTTCCGGGCCAAGGTCCTGGGTAAGCTGTACCGAGGCGAGGAGACGCGCTACGACCTCCAGATCATCCACACCTACCGGAACCGGTTCCGTCTGGAGCACCGGGAGTTCCTGTGGGCGCCCAACGTGTGTGACTGCCCCCCTCTGGAGGAAGGGCGCCAGTACATGTTGATGGTGCGGCGCCACATAAACTATGAGCAGACCCTGAACCGGATACTGATAGAGGAGGACAGCTATGCTGTGCCGTATAAACCCAGAGAGGATGCTCTGCTACGCCCCCTGGAGGAGGTCTGCAGTAACAGGGGTCCCAAGCGACCAGCGGAACTGAGGGGTTATGCGTAGACGTAGCACGTATACACAAGTATGCAGACACACACACATACACACACACATAGTATATATATATATATATATATATATATATATATATATATATATATATATATATATATATATATACACACACACGCGCACACACACACAAACATATATACACACACACACGCACACACACACACTCTTACAGACTTTCAAACACTCCCCTGATGGTGAATCAGATTGTATTGACTGCTTATTGTGTATGTGTGTGCTACCGTGTTGTGTTTGCTACCAGTGTCCATGTGTGTCTGTGTTTGTGTTTGTGAATGTGTGAGACACACGGACGCTTTCTTTTTCCTCTCAAACACACAACCGCCTGCCTCTTCTGGAGCTTGAGAAGACACCCAGAGAGAGTTCTAGAAGCCACTAGGATTTCAAAACGGCATCGCAGGAGACAGACACAGGCTGCAGAGTACCCTGCAGAGACTGTACTCAGGATGATCTGTCAGCTGACCTGACACTCGCCATGGTAACAAACCGAAACCTCTACAAGAGCCTGCCGCAGCCGACCGGCTCATAAAGTATAGCACTTTAGGTGGACATTGATACCCACCTTTAAACTACAGATACCAAAGAGAAGAACAACCACTGAAATGGCCAAGCATTTATTTTGTATTTTATTATGTGTGTTTCAGTGGAGGCTGGTGGAGGTCGAAGTCAGAGGACGGGCTGATTGTAATGCATGGAATTGAAGGAGGAAAGGTATTAAACACTTGTTCCTCGTTCCATTCCATGCATTATTATGAGCCCGTCCTCCGTTTTCTACCTCCACCAGCCTCCCCTGCTGTGTTTGTGCTGTTAAACACAGATAACTAACTTGTGTCTGTCTGGGCTATGTTGAAAGAAATATTTGTGTGCCTTTTAACTTTATATTTTTTCATCTGTTCTCACTTCTCTTTTCATACCTAAGATGTATAAAGGAACATCATGTGTTTCATATTGTATTTATGTGTCAAACGAATAGCTAGAAATCATTACATTTATATTTGTGTTTTGCTTCGAAATATTGTATTTTTATAATCTATAATGCATTTCTCACTATTGATGTATGCGTTCGGCGTATGTAAAAAAAAAATCATGTTCCCTTAGTCCACCTTGCCTTGTTTACCATCCTCCTTTCATATCTACATGAATATCACCCTTTTTTGAGAAACTGAAAATATGAGAATATACAGTATTTTATATCGGTGTGGCACTGAGTAGCTATGAATATAAGAAACATGTTTAACTAGTGTCCTACCCGTCCTACGGATGGTCAAAAACCATTGGATCTGATTGCTTTAACTCAATGTTGTCAGGCATGACTGTAGCTGTCGCTGTCAGAGAAATAGCCTCTTTTGTTCTTGAGTCCTTGTCCCTGTTTCGTTTTGGTCTCTAGACCCTTCCCTGCCTAGTGCCTATCCCCTCCTGTGTGTGTAGATTTGACCAACTAGGTGGCTGTTTTTCTAAATGTCTTGGAATGTCTCATGCTGTCACTTATGTTCACCATATTACTGTTTAGTACCGCTTAAAAACAAATCACTCATAAAGAAAGTTGTGTTTCTTTACAAAAATGTATTTCCAAAAATAACTTGACATCTGCTAACACAGTGACGTCACATGAGAGAGAAATTAGCTACATGTAGGGCTGGTTTCACAGACAACTCGCACTTTCACTGTAGAATCTCCATTGAAGATGCTTTTTACTCTAGGATTAGGCTTAAGCCTTGTCTGTGAAACCGGCCTGTAATGTGCTACATCGATGAATGTTTACAGAGTCAAATTACTGGTCATCAACTGAAGAGAAGTCGTCACAGAAACTTTGCTGCTCTAGAAAAGGGGGCAGAGAATGTTTAGAAATCGGAGTCATGTTTGATACGGAAGGTTCTCAACACATTAAATGGTATCCGCGCATTTTAGAATCATTCATTTAGCATAATTAGCATTTTCCTAGCTTTTTCATCCCATTTTCAAATCGATAGGGGAATTCAAACGTACATAGCATTTTTATAGAAACATTTACCTCAAGTTTTGTAAACATTAATTAAGCGTTTCATCCTACAGAGAATACCTACAGTACTGCCATATCTACACATTGTGGAATTTATGAATTGTAGTCTTAACTATAAGAAAGAAAAAAGTCCTAATTTCAAAGACAAAAAAATTCAGCAAGACTTTCCCTTACATCTATCTTATCTGAGACGAGAGTTCACCCTTTTTGATCCCTTTGGCAATTTGTGAGCACGTTCTCAACCAACTGGAATCCAGTGCAGACGAGTCTCCATCACTGTAGTCCAGCACATGTCTCCATTATAGTTGTCCAGTGTAGTTCTTCATAGTGCTAATTCATTACGTCTTTGTGCCTTTGTGATGTCAGAGCATGGCCAGGTCACATGTTCTGTGGTTCCAGGATCATGCCAGTGTGAGGAACATCACAGTGCTCCGATTGGTCCAGTCCTCTTTGCTGCTCCTCACTGAAGTGTCTCTGACCCCTGAACCCTGACCTCTGAACCCTGTCAGGGGGGTTTGCTGCGTGGGAGGTTGCTGCGTTAATCCCCTACCACCCATCCTCCCTCAGGGGACTGCAGGTGGGGGGACACCACCCCTCACCCCATGTAACACCCCTTCCCCCCTCTACCGGCTGTCCCAGACCTTCGGCAGCACTGCGGGAGGTCGAAGTTCAGAGGTCAGACGCTGACGGTGACGTGGCGGGAGGATATGTGGCGGCGTTTGATGCGGGAGCGGCGGGGTTTGGAGCGAGAGCTCGTGCAGTGGCAGAGAGGACCCAGCAGGAGCCACAGGTAGAGGATCACGCAGGCCCAACACGAGGAGATCTTCACCCAGAAGGTGGACCAGCTGCCGTTGGTAAACGTGGTCTCCAGCACTGCTGACTCATAGCTGAGGGAGGGGAGAGAGAGAGAGAGAGACTTGATTAGCACCGGGATGGATGTTCGACGGCACAAAACGGCCACTGTTGTACATTACTCAGATGTAAGTGCTTGACATTTTGGGTGTAGGAGATAATGAGTTTGAAAGACTGCGCTTAAAGGATGAAAATGTGTTGATGTGACACCTCAAATTCTACATTCAAATGACACACACTGCTATTTCGCCGTTCTGTTCTGTCGTTTTGCGATGTGATTCTGTCGTTCGGTGGTTGTGACGCGAACGTTTAGTGAACGTCAAGTCACTAAACAAGTCATTTGGACAGTTGGTCCAGCAGCGAGTGGCTGTGATTGGCTGACCTGAACCAGTTGGTGAGGGTCATCATGACGTAGAGCGTGGCCAGGAAGAAGACGATGTGGAAGAAGAAGTAACTGTAGGCCACCTTCTGGGTCTCGTTGTGGATCACCGTCTGGCAGCCTTTGTTCTCCACGTCCATCACAAACTCCTCCTCTGAGGGGCCACACAGGAAATACATGGTTTGTGACCAAGGTCTTACCTGTATGCGAATTTACGAAACCTAGGATGGCAGGTTGAAGGCAGGACTGCAGGGGAAGGCTTGTTAGGGTTAGGGTCACATTAGGGTTAGGTTAGGGTTAGGGTTACGTTAGGTTAGGATTAAGGTTACGTTAGGGTTAAGGTTAGAGCCTTCCCCTGCCATCCTAGATTTCAAAAAATTCACTACCTGTACAGTGTGTTGTGACTTTGGGGTAAAATGCACTATAAATTCCAATACACTTAAACTTATACTTAAACTTAAAGAGACCCTTCTCCAAAGTATGTAATGTAAAGATTAGCCAACCTCCTCATAAATGAACAGTATACACTCACCAAACACTTTTTAAGAAACACTATACTAATACTGCTCTCAAAACAGCCTCAATTCATCATGGCATTGATTCAACAAGATGTTGGTCAAATTCCTTTGAGATTCTGGTCCATGATGACATGATTGCATCATGCAATTCCTTTCTCAGGTGCACGTTCAAGCTGTGAATCTCCCGTTCTTCCACATCCCAAAGGTGTTCTATTGGATTCAGATCCAGTGACTGGGAAGGCCACTGAAGAACACTGAACTCATTGTCATGTTCATGAAACTAGTTTGAGACGACTTTTGCTTTGTGACATGGTGCATTATCATGCTGGAAGTAGCCATTAGGAGATGGGTACATTGTGGCAATGAAGGGGATGCACATGGTCAGCAACAATGCTCAAATAGACTGTGGCATTCCAGCCAAAGTGTGCCATGAAAACATTCCCCACACCATTACACCACCAGAATGAATGAGAGGATGTACAGAGGAGTGTCTGGTAAGTGTATATGGATAGTATTTCAAAAGTGTCTGGTGAGTGTATATGGATAGTATAAGAAGTGTCTGGTGAGTGTATATGGATAGTATTTCAAAAGTGTCCACAGAACTACCTGCTACTGTGTATGTTCAGCATCTATCTTATTTCTGTCTCTGTACATTAAACAACAAGACATACAGTACAGTTGTATTCAGTCAATTGAATGGGAAAAGTGTGTCCAAACTTTCGACTGGTACTGTACATCTTTGTATGTACATTTTCCATGTTGTAGTATTTTCGTGTGCCCCTGTTTCCTAGAAATACTCCCGTCTTCATAACAGCACAGCCAATGTTGTGAAATGTCCTCACCCTCCTCTTCTTCAGGGCAGCAGAAGCAGCAGGTAGCCTTCGTGAACTCGTAGCGGTACACTTTGATCATCCAGAAAGGTCCGAACACCTCCGCCAGGTAGGAGGCCTCGTTACTGTGGGGAGGTATGATTGAGTTGAACAGGCGCGTACAATAGAATCATGTTTTTCTTACGGGACATTAGAGGGGAATGACTTGGGGGCCATTTTCAGTGACTGGGTTTTTGAACAAGTATTGGGCACCTCAGCCGTGTGGGTTGTAATGGTAGTAATTAGTGTTTCTCTTCAAATCAGTCAGACAAAAAACACTACACACTACAGGAGGAACCCCTCACCAGGCGAACAGCACACAGCAGTACATGATGGCAGCTCCGATGATGGCCACCGCGTTGCCCTCCTTCTGAACGCCACCGTGGCCCACGCTGGGGTAGCACACCGTCATGTTCACCCCCTGGTACACCACTGAAAAAAAGAGGGGGGGGGGGAACGGGATGACAACAACAACAGTGTTATCCTCAGTATAGCCCTATGCTCTATGGCTTCTCTTAGAGATG
This sequence comes from Nansenia antarctica, assembly GCF_963989245.1. Lineage (NCBI taxonomy): Eukaryota > Metazoa > Chordata > Actinopteri > Argentiniformes > Microstomatidae > Nansenia > Nansenia antarctica. Next base: position 38,001,168 of record NC_137679.1, on the reverse strand, counting down.
TCATCTGGGCCTAACACAAGTGTCCTCGGCCTGTGTTAGTGGAGAAGGACATCACACACACACACACACACACACACACACAGAAAGTCCACGTCCCATCCCTAGAGGGCCGTTAGAGAGCCGGCTGTGGATTCCTGAGTAGATTCCTGTGTGTTGAGGGGAACAGGGACCGACCAGGAGTTCAC
>NC_137679.1:37945983-37993483 GCF_963989245.1 Nansenia antarctica | reverse complement strand
TTGCAGACGACGGTCTCTTCTGGAGTTGCACAAGCGGCGGAAGGCAGTGACCGAACCGGAGGCTCGCTACTACATGATGCAGCTGCTCAAGGGCTGCCAATATCTCCACCACAACCGCGTCATCCACCGGGATTTAAAACTCGGCAACATCTTCCTCAACGACGACATGGATGTCAAAATAGGTGACTTTGGCCTGGCCACTAAGATAGAGTATGACGGGGAGCGAAAGAAGACCGTGTGTGGTACACCCAACTACATCGCCCCGGAGGTGCTGTGTAGGAAAGGCCACAGCTACGAGGTCGACGTCTGGTCTCTGGGCTGCATCCTCTACACCTTGCTCGTAGGAAAACCCCCGTTTGAGACTTCCTGCCTGAAGGAGACCTACAACCGCATCAAGAAGAACAACTACACTGTCCCCGGGCACATCAACCCTGTGGCGACCAACCTGATCAAGAGGATGCTCCACCCGGAGCCCAGCCAGCGGCCCACCATCGCGGAGCTACAGCACGACGAGTTCTTCACGACGGGCTACATCCCCCAGCGGCTGCCCACCACCTGCCTCACGGTGCCCCCGCGCTTCTCCATCGCCCCCTCCTCCCTGGACCAGCGCAAACCGCTCACCGCCCTCAACAACCAAGGTGGGACCGATAAGCTGGAGTCAAAGGACGAGCCCCTACACAGAGAGATCCCCGAGCCCACGGTCTGCAACCTGACTGACCTGCTGCAACAGCTGGACAGTGTCAATGCGTCCAAGCCCTCAGAGAGAGCCCTCATACGCATGGGGGAGGCTGAGGACCCAGCCTGCATCCCCATCTTCTGGATCAGCAAGTGGGTGGACTACTCTGACAAGTACGGCCTGGGTTACCAGCTGTGCGACAACAGCGTGGGCGTGCTGTTCAACGACTACACACGCCTCATCATGTACCTGGACGGGGACAGCCTGCAGTACATCGACAAGACGGCGGCTGAGTCGTACCTCAGCGTGCGCTCCTACCCCTCGGCGCTCTCCAAGAAGATCACGTTGCTCAAGTATTTCTGTAACTACATGAGCGAGCACCTGCTGAAGGCGGGTGCCAACGTGAAGCCCCGGGAGGGAGACGAGCTGGCCCGCCTGCCCTATCTCTGCCACTGGTTCAGGACCAAGAGTGCCATCATCCTCCACCTCACCAACGGCACGGTGCAGATCAACTTCTTCCTGGACCACACCAAGCTGATCCTCTGCCCTCTGATGGGAGCGGTGACGTACATCGACGAGAAGAGGGCCTTCTGCACCTACAAGATGAGCCTGATCGAGGAGTTCGGCTGCTGCAAGGAGCTGGCCAGCCGCATGAGATACGCCCGCCTCATGGTCGACAAACTACTGACCTCCAAGTCGTCAACCACCACTCCACGCTAGAGCCCATTGACGGTGCAGGAGAGGCAACCCCCATCACAACCATCCATCCCACCAGCCTATCAGAGCACTAAGATGAGTTGGTAGGTTCCGGTGGTTGCGATGTCGTCATATGCCTGTACAGCAACATATTTTTACCAGCAGTAAAGTAAAAAAATAATAACTGTCTCATAGTTGAAACGGATGAATGATGATGTGGTGGGTAGTGGTGGTCTAGTGGATAGGGAGTTGGACTTGTGATCGGAAGGTTGTGAGTTCAAATCCCGCCTGAAACCACACCACTACCAGTGTGCCCTTGAGTAAGGCACTTAGCCCTCAGTTACTCCAGGGGGACTGTCCCTGTAATTCGTAATTGTAAGTCGCTTTGGATTAAAAGCGTCTGCTAAATGGCCAAATTTAATTTTTTAATTTGTGTGTGTTGTCAGGCTGCTCACCATGCAGGAAGGACTCTGTTGGGATAAAGAAGGCAGCAGTGCACATCCCAAGCAGGGTGATGAACTTCAGAAACCAGAACCTGCATTTAGACAACATAATAAAGGTCAAATATTCATATTCATAATTATTATTATTTGTGACCGGGTTATGTTAGTACATCATGACGACACAGTTTGTAGTGTGCTAGAATAGAGAGATTAGAGCTTCTAATTCAGGCAGGGATCATCACCTGACTTTGATGGAATATGACTATTATTATATATAATAATCTAGTGAATTTGCAGACAGAGAAATTTGGATTTGTCATTCATCAGAACTATTTGCCTTATATACTTTTTTCCTAAGACTAACTCTTAAACCCTAATCTTCCATTGAAGTCAATGAAACACTGATATGAATGTCGTATTTACATGCATGGATCTCCAGTTAGGATTCCACCCCAGGTGAGTATCATCCAGGCTTGTCATGTGTGACCCTAGCTAGGTATGTCAGGTGACCCTAGCTAGATATGTCAGGTGACCCAAGCTAGGTATGTCAGGTGACCCAAGCTAGGTATGTCAGGTGACCCAAGCTAGGTATGTCAGGTGACCCTAGCTAGGTATGTCAGGTGACCCAAGCTAGGTATGTCAGGTGACCCTAGCTAAAGGTCATGGCCTCCTGGCCCAGCCCAGATAAGAGTCTTATACTATGTGTGCTGAACGCCACTGAGGACAGCAGCGTCTCCTAAAGCCTAATCCTCACCACGTCACGCCTCTAATCGACACGTCTGCACTGGGTTACAACAAGGAGCTAAAAATAGAAACATTGAAATAGCAAGGGTCGGCCGAGTGTGGATCTCATGGAGACTGTGCCTTGATTAGATACTGTATCTGTCAGTGACTTAGTTAGTAATACCTGTACATTGTCTTTCTCTTAAAGGGATTTCTCTTAAAGCTCTTCAAATCAATCAAATCAAATTTTATTTGTATAGCGCATTTCTTACAAGATGCAACTCAATGCGCTTCACACAATGAAAATGTTCAGTCAATCAGTCAATCAATCAATCAATACTGACAGAGCCGCGAGCAGGCAAAAGTAAAAAACCTGTATACTATGTAGCCAGGAAAAAATTCCCTTGCAGCCCTCTACCAATAGAGCGACTACTAGCCAGTTTGCTTACCAGTACCCAGCGGTCCCCCAGGGGAGGCCAGGACCACCGGCACAAAGCAAGCAAGCAAGGGCAAAAACCTGTACACCATGTATCCAGGAAAAATTCCTTGCATATTATCGGCGTACACACTGTCCATAAATTTTGTGTTGTATTTGCATCGTTCTGCATCCAGCATCCTCTTAAAGGGATAGTTTACACAAATGTACAAATATAATAATACTAATAAAAACAATAGTAATAATATTATTATTAGCGTTAGGGTTAGGGTTAGGGTTAGGCTCAGGCTCAGGCTCAGGCTCAGACAGTAGGCGTTGGATGAGGTCAATTAGTAGTGCAAGTGAGCAATCCCTTTAAGCTGGTGCAGTTCAGGTAGTAACTAATCCCATTCAACACATTTCGTCTAGTATCTTTGGGCAACTTACCCGTTGTGGATGAGAGCTCTGAAGTCCTGGCTGGACTTGACGTCGATGAGAAACAGCGCCATCATCAGGTAGAAGCAGGCAGTGCCGAAGCACACCCTGTAGACGGCCGAGTATCCCACCAGCATCTCGCAGTCCCCTCCGCCGTGCGCCTGGTCACACACCATGTTGAAAAAAGGCACCTGAACACACACACACACACACACACCTCTGTTATCCATGGCAAACCGTGTTTGTGCGTGCATGTGTTAACAGGTGCAAGCCAGGCTGCAGGCCTTTTTGGTGTTTTCACAACTGTGTCTGGATAATCCGGAGGCCTATGCGTGCAAGATCCTGAGCAAAGGGATTAAGTGTTTGTTGAAAGTGACTTAATACAACAGTAGACGTGGATTTATGCAATAAAGAGTGACAGAGAGAGAGTAAAGTGCAACACAGACATAGACACACACACACACACACACACACACACACACACACACACTCACATGCACTCACACACACACACACACACACACATTATAATACACAGAACGACACAACAGCACCTGATGTTTTATAGACAGCCACTCTTTTTGAATTGAATAAACTTTATGGATCCTCAGGAGGATGACATCACAAAGGGCTCTTACATTCTCCCTGACGGCCTCAGAGACGGTGCGGGACAGCATGAGGCAGGAGACGGCACAGGCCATGATGTGGAAGAGGGTGTACATGACCCGCGTGCTGGACGAAGACTTCATGGGGGGGCAGAAGGCGCAGCACAGCGAGCAGGGGGCGGGGCCACAACAGCAACATATCTGAGGGGAGGAAAAGATGGAGGGAATAGATAGATACATAGATATATAGATAGACAGAAAGACGGACGGACAGACGGAAAGATTGATAGATAGAAAGCAGACAGAAAGAGAAAGATTGATAGAAAGATAGATATATAGATGGATAGAGAGAGAGATAGATACACATGAACACACACACACACACACTCATTGCAAACATCGATATACCGTATGTCAACAAGTAGAACGTCCCCACCCCAGAGCAGTACTGCGTACCACCACCAAAATGATGCACGAGATCTCACATAACCTTGTGAGAGAGACACACCAGGGGGGGCTGATGAGGGTAGAAAGATAGGAGGACTGGCTCACATTCCATTCCATGCATTGCAATGACCCCGTCCTCCGATTTGTACCTCCACCAGCCTCCCCTGAGTTATACTATTCTATGTGTACTAGGCTCCATACTATGACATTCAGTTGAGGATTAGTGGCACAGGTGGTTGCATACTGCAGGTTATAGACACACAGAGCATCAAACATCATTTACGGATGATCTGGTTATTTTTCCACTGTGGTTATTTTCCACTGATTTATTTATCCATGATTGTTGCAAGGGGAGCACAATGTACTGTAGGTCAACGTGATGGATGGCATAGTGATCAAACAGGTTGTTGCTTTTTCTTTATCATATCAGACTGCTGTGACTACTGAGATTAGGGCGAACTCTCCTGTCAGTAAGTCTGTGTGCTATTCTACTGGTCTGTCTACTGGTCTACTGGTCTGTCTAGGCGTCTGTCTGTCTGCCGGCCTAGTGGTCTGTCTGTCTGTCAGCCTAGTGGTCTGTCTGCCTGTCTGCCTGCTGGCCTAGTGGTCTGTCTGTCTGTCAGCCTAGTGGTCTGTCTGCCTGTCTGTCTGCCGGCCTAGTGGTCTGTCTGTCTGCTGGTCTAGTGGTCTGTCTGTCTGTCTGTCTGCTGGCCTAGTGGTCTGTCTGTCTGCCTGCTGGCCTAGTGGTCTGTCTGTCTGCCGGCCTAGTGGTCTGTCTGTCTGTCTGTCTGTCTGCCTGCTGGCCTAGTGGTCTGTCTGTCTGCTGGCCTAGTGGTCTGTCTGTCTGTCTGCCTAGTGGTCTGTCTGTCTGCCGGCCTAGTGGTCTGTCTGTCTGCCGGCCTAGTGGTCTGTCTGTCTGTCTGTCTGCTGGTCTAGTGGTCTGTCTGTCTGCTGGCCTAGTGGTCTGTCTGTCTGTCAGCCTAGTGGTCTGTCTGTCTGTCTGTCTGCTGGTCTAGTGGTCTGTCTGTCTGTCTGTCTGCTGGCCTAGTGGTCTGTCTGTCTGTCTGTCTGCTGGCCTAGTGGTCTGTCTGTCTGTCTGTCTGCTGGCCTAGTGGTCTGTCTGTCTGTCTGCTGGCCTAGTGGTCTGTCTGTCTGTCAGCCTAGTGGTCTGTCTGTCTGCCGGCCTAGTGGTCTGTCTGTCTGTCTGCTGGCCTAGTGGTCTGTCTGACTGCTGGCCTAGTGGTCTGTCTGTCTGTCTGCTGGCCTAGTGGTCTGTCTGTCTGCTGGCCTAGTGGTCTGTCTGTCTGTCTGCCTGCTGGCCTAGTGGTCTGTCTGTCTGTCTGTCTGCCTGCCTGCCTGCTGGCCTAGTGGTCTGTCTGTATGTCTGTCTGCCTGCTGGCCTAGTGGTCTGTCTGTCTGTCTGTCTGTCTGCTGGCCTAGTGGTCTGTCTGTCAGCCTAGTGGTCTGTCTGTCTGTCTGTCTGTCTGCTGGCCTAGTGGTCTGTCTGCCTGCCGGCCTAGTGGTCTGTCTGCCTGCTGGCCTAGTGGTCTGTCTGTCTGTCTGTCTGCTGGCCTAGTGGTCTGTCTGTCTGTCTGCCGGCCTAGTGGTCTGTCTGTCTGCTGGCCTAGTGGTTTGTCTGTCTGTCTGTCTGCTGGCCTAGTGGTCTGTCTGTCTGTCAGCCTAGTGGTCTGTCTGTCTGTCTGTCTGCTGGGCTAGTGGTCTGTCTGTCTGCTGGCCTAGTGGTCTGTCTGTCTGTCTGCCTGTCAGCCTAGTGGTCTGTCTGTCTGCTGGCCTAGTGGTCTGTCTGTCTGTCTGTCAGCCTAGTGGTCTGTCTGCTGGTCTAGTGGTCTGTCTGTCTGCCTGCTGGCCTAGTGGTCCGTCTGTCTGTCTGTCAGCCTAGTGGTCTGTCTAGGAGTCTGTCTACTGTTTTCTTTTTTTCTAGTTTCAAGTTTATTGTCACATCACACAAGTGTAAGAGAGTAACATTCTTAGGCTTCTTTTCCTGACATTGCAGCACAAGACAAAAAGGCAAAAGGCATAATTCCAGATAAAAAAAAGTGACAATAGTAAGTGACAAATAAGACAGGATACGATTAGCAGTATCCAGACAATTTGCAGACAATAAGGCAATTGTAAAAGCTTGGGGATGATAGTCCATTGTCTACAGTGGCTGTTGGTTAGACTCTGAGTTTTGGCCATGGGGCTTTGTTTCAAACAGACTATGGTTGGGGTGGCTGGGATCTTTGATGATCCTCTGGGCTTTGCTGTCACAGTTTGTCATATATATCCTGGATGGAGGGAAGCTCACATCCACTGATGCGGCCACCGGTTGTCCGCACCACCCTCTGTAGTGCTCTGCGGTTGTGGGCAGTTACCATGCCAGGCAGTGATGCAGGCAGTGATGCACCCAGTCAGAATGCTCTCGGTTGTTTCTCTATAGAAGGCCCGCAGGGTCTTCGACCCCATGCCAAACTTCTTCAGCCACCTGAGGTGAAAGAGGCGCTGCTGGCCTTGGGGTTTGTATGCTGGCCTAGTGTTCTGTCTATTGGCCTAGGGGTGTGTAGTGTACAGGCCTTAATACTTGATTCATGGGATTAGGACCCTTAATTGTGACTAAAGGCCAATGAATGAGACCCAATGAGACAATGCACACGGCATGCGATGCGATATTGTCGCACGACAACATTCAATTCTCCATTCACATTCATTCATTCATTGGTGTGAATTGAGAATCGAATGTTGTCCTGCGACAAAATTGCACGCCGTGTGCATTGGCCTTAACAGTGTCACAGGACAAAGGAGATGTCAGCCATACTGTAGATAAAAATGGCTGAACCAATAGACCTAGTTCAAATAGTTCTTTAACTGGTCAAAACCGTCTGATAGAACCAATAGAACTAGTCCAATAGAACCAATAGAAGTAGTTTAAATAGTCCAATAGAACCAATATAAACATTCCAATAGAACCAACAGGACTAGTTCAAATAGTCTAACAGAACCCTTACAATAGTCCTAATAATATCAGTGAATGAGTAAATGGAATGCTCAAAAGTAGAAACGTTGCATTCAGCTCGAAAGTTGGAAAAAATAATCTCTTTACATGAGATTCTGATCAAATAGTGAGCAAACAAAATAACTAGGTTGATTATGAGTCATACCATAGTTAATGATGGAGACATCGGATATAAGTGTTTCAGATATGATTATATATAGATTACATATATTTTGCTATGAGATTGTGATTTATTGACAAACGATGTACCATTGTCAATATTCATACACTTCATATGAGTCATATTGACACAGAGGACATTGAAGGTAACAGTCTAGAGTCTTAGGGTGGATAATGAGAAGGAATGATAAGCTACAATGAAGTGGGACACAGAACACAACAGGTTAGCATCAGGCAGATTACAGCAGGTGTAGCAACACAGGCTAGCAGCACAGGCTAGTGTTGGATCTCATACCAATGAACAGCAACACGCAGGCCAGAACAACAATCCAAGAAAAACATAATTAGCCAGAATTATTATTAATAATTATTATTATTAATAATTATTAATAATTAATATATATATATATAATATTAACATAATAAGCCAGAAAAACATAATTAGCCACCTAAAAAGAACATGGAAGTGTTGAAGAAGAGGAAGAGTACGATATATTTAATATGATGTCTGAACAACACCTACTTACAAAATATCCAGACAGTGGAGTACACATATTGTTTTATAACTTTTTAGATGTGAACCCTCAGAGCTTGTAAACCAGACTTTCCTAACGACTTTCCAGAGGATCGAAAAGTGAACACTGTCCCCATTCATTCATATTTAAGCTTCCCTGATCATTCCATGTAAAACCCTTCTTCTCCCACATCTCATTCATACAGGTCCCTCTCACCTGGTAGGCCACCATGTTGAGAAAGTAGTGGTAGGCACCTCTCCGGCGCAACGCCGGCGAGCTGGACATGCTCGACATGGTGATTCTCTAAGTGGGTCTGCCTTGCTCTCCAACTACTCCTCTATATGGGTCCGGCAAGCTTCCAGAAGGGTAGAAGGTGGAAGCGGTCATCAAAGTCTCTGTGAAGATGACATCCTAACAGTCTCCAGCAGGTAAAAAAATTATCTAACAACAAACAACATAAGAAGATGAAGAAAAGAAAGTTGCCGGGTAGAAAAGAACAGCTAGCCAACAGCCTTGTGGGAGAATGGAATCCCACAGGTGGATCTGCTTCTCTCTCAGATTGTTGGGATTATTTCTAGCACGCATCCAAATGACCCCCCCCCCGCGGTGCAGGATCCCAGCATCAACCTCCATACGACGGTACCAATCTCAATCCAACTCCGGAGGAGAGAAGAAGATTGTTTTTCTGCCCATATCCTGTGCGCCTCTGCGTCTGTGTGGGAGTTGTGCCAAGGAGAGTGAGAGAGTGGTGGTGGTGAATGCCCAGCAGCCCTCCCTCCTCCTCCTCCTCGTCCCCCCTCGTTCTACCCGGTCAGATTAGGCCGAGCCAACAGGGAGAGGCGGGGGGAGGACGGGGGACGGAGAAGGGCAGGGAGAGGGAGAGGGAGAGGGGGAGGGCCATGTGTCAGTCCCATCTGTCCCTCCCTTCCCCCAGGGCCTTCTCTCCACTCCACCAGCTAGAGCCACCGAGCCTCTCACAGACTCACACGCACACACGCACACACACGCACACACACACACGCACACACACAAACACACAACAGCACAATAGGATTGGGTCACCCTCTTGCTTAATTGGGTAAGAATAATGGAATTGGCCATAATTACTCATGATTTTTGAGATGTTTGCCTTAAGGATGATAATGGATACCTTATGCTTTCCTAGTCAGATCTACCTCGCCAAACTCTGTGATACCTCTCGCTTGTCCAACATGAAGAGGCCACATCTCTAATCCTATCATTACAATCGGCGCTAGAGACATACCATTGGAGAGGGCACAGGACTGTCTGTATGAGTCAGGAGAAAGGTCACATGTACAGTCTCTATGTAGGCCTATGGATTTCCTGTTGTAAGATGTGACTCCCCTTTTCTCGTTTGCGAACTGTGAGTTCCTATGCAGGCTTATTGCGATAACAATTAAAATATGCCTACTGCCTCTACTGTATACTGAAAGACAGGGTGGACAGGTAGACCTTAGTACTACAGTACCCAAGACCCTCTACTGTCTCATGACCCATGACCCCATGACCCTATGACCCCGTCTCCCCTTCAGTTACCCTCTCTTAGCGTTGGGGCGTGGGCTCCCCCCGGGCCAGGGAGAACTGTACACAAGGGAGTGAGTCAGATTAGATTTGGGTCAGCGTGCCTACCAGGATAATCCTGGGGTTGCTCTGTCCTCATCTTCACCAGGGTGACCTTCCCAGCCACAGTCTGACTCTCTAAGCCAGACTAGACATCTCTGCGTGGTAGTCTACAGCCCACAGCCAGTCCTGAGGGTCACACTACAGGGGAGACTGGTGGAGGCAGAAATCGGAGGTCATTGTAATGCATGGAATGGAATATGGAATGGTACCAAACACGTGGCCTAGGGGTGGTTCAGTGGTCTAGCACCACGGTCTACAGTGCACACATATGCCCAGGTCGGCATGGGTTCGAATCCGGCCCATGCCCTGCTGACAAGCCCTCTCTCCCTACTTTCCTGTCTGTCTTCACTGTATCTGTCCAATAAAATGAAAAATATGAGTCGGACTGCCCCACTCAGAAAAAAAAGGAATGGTATCAAACACTAGCCTAAGACAGCAAATCCCAAACTTTTTTGAGTATGCCTCAAGTCGAGCCTTTCCAACCAGTTCGCGAAACCACCGAAACACAGTTTCTAGCAGCAGCCTGTAAAAAAAACAGGCAAACGTACCATTTTGAAAAACTGCTCCACAGTAAGTGAGTAGGTCAAATGATGCCACATAACAACAATCGCACAGAAGGGTACATTTCAGTCGAGGCTCATGGAGGTAGAAGAGAAGGTCAAGCTCATTGTAATGTCGTGACGTTAGAATTATAAGGTTCTATCTCAATTTTTGTCAAAATTTTGTTTTTTACATAATCTGATCCATTAGGTGTTTATTAATGCCTGTGTGGTGTTATTTTTTAAATGTTGACAATTTTGAGTTAGTAATTAATCAAATACAAAGGTTCCATCTCACAAAACATAATGGAATGTAAAAACTTTGACGCTAAATATCTCTGAACTACCCTAAACGGAGATAGAACCTTATAGTTCTAAGCTCACGATGTATCACATTACATTTACATTACATTTTGGGCATTTAGGAGATGCCTTTATCCAAAGTGGCTTACAACAAATACTTCCGTCTAAGTAAGTGAATCGTCTATCCATCAGTAATCATAAGAAAAATAAATCTATGCTAGGACCAGGGGCCATTGCCAATGCTAGAATAAGGAAGGATTACTTTACAGGGGGGTAGTGGGGATGAAGAGGTCTTTAGGAGGGACAGTTAAGATCTAGCCTGAAGAGACGGTTCTTCGAATCTACGACGGAAGATAGGTAGTGTCTCTATGGAATGAGCCAGCCTCCCCTTATGCATCTCTATCATGTCTCCTGCTGCAGCCTCTCTCTGAAGCCCTGGTCCCGTCTGTATGTGAGGTGCTACTCTCCTCTGACAGAACAACTGGCTATTTTCAGACATGGTGGCAAGAAGACATCAGAGCCAATATTTATCTGCACTCAGAATAGCATAATCATTCCAATACCCCCTCTCTCTCTCTCTCTCTCTCTCTCTCTCTCTCTCTCTCTCTCTCTCTCTCTCTCTCTCTCTCTCTCTCTCTCTCTCTCTCTCTCTCTCTCTCTCTCTCTCTCTCTCTCTCTCTCTCTCTCTCTCTCTCTCTCTCTCTCTCTCTCTCTCTCTCTCTCTCTCTCTCTCTCTCTCTCTCTCTCTCTCTCTCTCTCTCTCTCTCTCTCTCTCTCTCTCTCTCTCTCTCTCTCTCTCTCTGTCACCGCAATTCTAATCCTTGCTCAGAGTGAGGGACTTGAGGCCTGCCAGCCTGAACCCTAACTCTGTCTATAGGTTAATAGGCTTGCGGATACAAATGCAGTGAGTTGATGCTATCACATTGACTGATGCTCAACAAGCCTATAGCACACTAGTATAGCAAGTGCAACAGTGCTGCTAAAAGTAGCTTGAAATAGCACTAATGTCTGACAGCTCCGGCAGATAGTAGAGTATATAGGAGTATAAGATGGAGGCATGTGTTTCACAATCTCAGTAACGGTTCAAACAGCATAACCTTCTATATGCTTATCGGTAGACCTGGCTGGTACAAATGTATCAGAGATGACACAGTGACATAGATGTTTCATCCCAGTCAGCCATTGTGCGATCCTGCCTACTGAATAACAAGATCCTGAACCGCTGCTCTAAAGAACACAAATCTCCTCAATTCCGTACAACGTGTCACGATAAACAAATATTATTTCACAATGCCCACGTTAATCTCATGTAGTCACAGGAAACACTTGCTCACTTTAAGATCTTTAATCTGCTGCCGGTGTAATCACGCCACCACAAACGTTTCTAAACCAATTAGTCCCCCCTGATAAACAGGGTTAACTCTCAATGGTCAAGCCCACCACTCTCTCCCGACCCGCACCCAGAGACACACTACCCAGCATTCCTGGGGGCCCTTTCACTCATGGATAATTGCTGTTGCCTCATGGGAGAGGAAACCGTGCCAAACCAGGCAGACAAAAGCAAATTAGAGGACGCAAAATGACGCTTCAGTGGAAGCATTCAATCTATGGTTTCAATAGGCTTTCAGATAACGGTTGGATCAAGTCCAAGGAAATGTTTACCCAAAAAATTGCATATACTGTTTTTTGTAGATGTGTTGTTGTTATAAACATGGGTAGCCGGTAATAGCCCATTGAAAGTGATGGGAGCTTTGACAATAGACCCAGAGGCAAGCTTCACATGTCAGTGGATCCCCATGGCAACAGAATGTACCCATTCATCAACAGTGACATGATTGAGTACACAAGAGCCCATTTTCTCTCGTATGCGTTGGGATTAGATTGAGGGCAGATTATTGCAAACATCCACCAAACATGGTGGGTTTAATCTACACCACAATCCTCAACATATCCGAAATGATGGAAACATGTAGCTTTATCTGGAATTATAATCACATTAACTACAAGAAGGGATTCCATTTGAATATATAACAGTAGACATATGGGTCAGGGGATTTGTGTGTTCAAAGTTAAAAGTTCAGCCAACCATGTCCATTGAGTGGATGTATCTTCCCATTCGACTTTCTTTAACATAGGGTGTATTGCAGTTACTGTAGTAAAACTGTCATTTTAAATAGCTGTATCTATCCTCTCTAAAATACAAATAAAGATAGTCCTCTCAGCTTCAGAACTGTGAGTTCTGGAATCTATGAATATTATTAAATACCCATACACACACTATAGAAAATGCTAAATACCATAGAATTTGACAGCTCAATTTAAATCCATTTTGAGGGGCAATTCCACCACCTCTGAAAGCCCCAGTTGGTATGTGCTGATGTCCTTTCTGCCTAGACCAGCCTTACCTGGGCCTGGAGACAGTGTAATGACATCACTGCCGTCACCGGTGCAAGGGACTGCAGGGCAGAAAGCTCGGCTCCTCCAGGTCCTCAGGCTCTCAGCGATCAATCATACAGCAGGATCAACGGGTTGGTATCAGGAGGGCAGTGTCCGACGGGCCCCAGGACCATCCCTCTGGGAACTACTGATCCCAGACATCTCCTCCACCGGCCAGGAACCACAGAGAGTAAACACACTGAGGGACACACTGAGGGAGTCAGGGGAAGGGAGACTTCAGACAGGATCAGGGTTGGAAGCACAAAGGTAGGTTCCCTCCTTTCTTAAGCTGATTATAGTGAAGTGGGTGGTGGGTAACTGCAGACACAGTGGGTGGGAAACCGCTCTTGGGGAGTGAAGGAGAAAGGTACAGGTAGGCTAGTTGTAAAGCACAGTAAACCTCTTATTCGAAAACAGAAATAGAATTAATTAATTAAGTCCACACACAACCTCTATCGAGTAGGACTGTTGACAGTAGATCGAGGCTGGGTGGAGGAAACAGGTCAATAGACAAGCTTTGCTTCCAAACACAATTAAAGCCTCAGTCTGTAATATTAAAAAAATCAAAAGATATAGGCCTCATCTCTTGATTATGATGAATATACGTTTTAAATTACTGTAAAGGTTCTTACCTTATCATAACCAAAATAATTAGTGAAGTGAAGTGAAGTGAAATTTACCACCTTTCATACACAAAGGCAATTCAAGTGCTTTACAAAAAGAATCATTGAAAGACAAGCAGCAAAGCAGTGCATAGCACAAAAAACACACATTAACAATTAAAATAGAACATTTATAAGACTCCATTATAACACTTCCACTCATGCCTTCAATCAACTAATTTCCAAACATTCATAATCACAGTGGCTCACTTACTCAAATCCTTCGATTAAAAAACCGTTCTCTCCATCACTTAGTAATCACATCCACGTACCTTCATCTAACTGTTTCTACTTACAAAGACCTTCCATAACACACAGATCATTAATAATAAAATTGAGTAGAATTAAAACGTCAGTAGTTTAGTAGCAGTTAAAAGCAAAAGTAAAGATAAAGGTCTTTAACTTGGATTTGAAAATGGGCAAAGTAGGGGCAATTAGGACCTATATTACCCCAGTGAGTATGTGTTGTTGACACAGGAGACTTTGTAAATAAGTGATATATATATAGCCTATATATGTTTTGATGTTTTTTATTATTTGCTCTATTCTTTAGATGTCTGATGATGATGGCCCACTGATGCTAAAGCAGAATTAACAGTGTGTACTTTTTAAATCTACCATGTTTTTTGTTGTTGTTGTTGCAGAAGCTTCAAAATACATTTTAAATCAGAGTGAAATGTTTAACAATCTAGTGTTGGGAAATTGATTGTGTCTACACCGGAAACCATAGGTATTGTTGCTACTTCATTTTCCTTCCGACACTTTCGTAAAACCGGAACCATACTTTCTTTTCGTTCCAGATTTTGCAGAGCAAACATGGCGGCCGAGGGAGATGTGGATTTGGACCTGGAAGCTGAGGAGAATTGCACTGGAAAGCCCGCAGAGAAACCTCGCAAACATGATAGCGGGGCGGCTGACTTGGAGAGGGTCACCGATTATGCGGAGGAGAAGGAAATCTCCAGCTCCGATCTGGAAACGGTGAGATGGGCTAAGCACGCGGGGCTGCGATAGCATGACAGCTAGCTGGCTAAACCAAACCAAACCAAACCAAACCATCACCATGTGTTATTATTGAGCTGTCAGGAATACATCACCCATTATGCAGACATGTGTCTGGTTTCTATAATAATAATAACAATGAAATATTCATAGCAGAATCAGGGATCTCTTATGACTAGTATTGTTATAACACGTTTTAAAACATGGCTGGACCTCCATGCTTAGCAATTTCTCCCATGAATGATTGGTGTGTGTGTCCTGTCCCATCCAGGCCATGTCAGTGATTGGAGACAGGCGATCAAGAGAACAAAAAGCTAAACAAGACCGGTGAGTTGCCCGGTCTCGCATGAACTCATCCTATATTTTCATTCATTCAATAAGACTTATTTATTATTGAGTGGTGTGTTCAATCATCAGTGTGTTTATTGCCTGTGTTTTATTTCTCATTTCAGTGAAAAGGAGTTGGCCAAAGTCACAATCAAGAGAGAGGATGTAGAACTAATTGTGAGTATCTCTTGTACAGTATTAATCAATTGATCACTTTTTGGCAAAATGTAAATGTCTTAGACATACATTTCAGCTGTCTCTTTTCTGCTATGGTGCAGTTATTAAGGTGGCATCTGTCCTCCACTCACTTCCTTCTCAAGAATGGGATAGAATCAAACTGTCAGGAGAAACCTACATCCTACAATGTGTTTTTTTAGTAGGAAGCGAGTGGCGAGGACGCATCAAATGAAGTTTGTTATAATTGAGAAAGGGACACTTGTTACCATCTCCACTAAGTACTTATCGTGTGTCTGTCTCTCCGTCCCCAATAGATGGGAGAGATGGAGATCTCCAGAGGAGTGGCTGAGCGCAGCCTGAGGGAACACATGGGCAACGTTGTGGAGGCTCTGATCACCCTGACTAACTGAACAGCAGACACTAGACTGGCTCCAGAGCAGCTGTATAGACGACCAACACGGACACAAAGGACTGCTTCACACTCTTAACTGCTTTGGCTCCATTCCATCGGCCGGATCGTACATTTTATCAAAAGGAAATGTATTTTTTTTTCTTTGTTTTTTTTCTTTTTCTAAAGGCATTTTTAAAATAATGTATATTTCCAAGAACACTTCAAATTTAGTCTTGTTTACTGTTGCAACCACCTGGTTTTCGATTCTAAATGTTGAATAAAAATCAATATTTCCTCAGTGATTCTGAAATAAAACAATGGATGCAATTTGGGTTTTAATTATTCAAACTTATATTCGAGTATCAAGACAACAAAGAAATAATCAAGAAGGATAAAAACAACATCGGGGATAATGGAGGAATAGAAGCGGATACGAATAAATCCTGAAACTGAAAATACTACACAACTTTGAGAATGTACAAAATTACATCAAAATAAACCTCCATGTGACCATTCAGAGAATGCACAGCTGAAGGACTTTGTGGGTTAGCGTCAGTCATTGCCTATCCGTGTCTCCTTCCCCTCTTAATCGACACCGCTAGAAAAACCAGTACAAGTCGAGGAGAAAATCCACTAAACGATTGAGTTGCACCCTTGGACACGCGTGAGCCCAGATCTCAGAGAGCAGTCCAGTGAAGCTGCAGGGCGGTGAGAAGGTTTCTCCTTCAGATTTAGGTCTTCCTCTTCTGCACTGTAGGTCGGTCAAACACGTCTCTGACTCCAGCAGCCTTCTGCTTGAAGAACTTGCTGTTCTGAGCGCTCTCCTGGGCCCAGGCCGAGTCAAACGACGTGGTGTCCTGGTCGACGAGGTGAGTGTACTTAGTGCGCCCGGAGCGGCCAAAGTTCTTGACCTTTAAAATGAGGGAAAAAAGACATTGAGATTTAAATTCCAAGAGAAATGAGTCACATCTTTAGGTTACAAAATGTAGTATGTTTAGATTGGGGATGTTCAAGAGATTACTGACGTTGATGAAGAATAGTATAGACAGACAGCATCAAAAGAGGAAGACTACATAGGGTGAAATATAATTCAAGGAAGCCCTGCTGACCTGCATGACTTTGGGCAAGATGGTTTTGTTGAAGTGGTCCTCCAACGTGGGGGCACTGAAGTCTCTCTTAAACACGTCCTGCTCTTGATCCTGGAAGAAACAAATATCACACACAGCTTTAATGTAATGACAGGGACAACACAGGTTATTCAGTGAAGTGCTTATGTTTATACATAGATGTTCCAACCACAATGCACTCCAATCAACAACAGGAGCATTCCCCTAACAATACTTAAATATACTATCACTGAAGAAAGACACAGTCTGAGATTTACAATACAATACAGTACATACAATGTACTGTAGCAGGGTTCCTCCAAGTTTAAACAAGTCACATTTAAGGACGTGAATTGGCATTTTTTGGGGTTCCAGCTTGATTAATTTACGCATAAATAGATGTGGTCGGACTGATTTCTTTGCAGCACCTCATTTTCGGACCGAATAACTGAAATGTAAGACCTTTTTAGGATTGCTGGATTTTAGACTTTAAGGCTTTTTAAGACCAGCGCGGGAACCCTGACATACAATGTACTGTAGTTATCCAGTTCAGAACAGAAAGGGCCTCACCATGAAGAAGGCTCCTCTGTGGTAGTACTTCTGGAGGAACTTGTATTTGCCCTTGGAGGCTTTGTTGGTGATCTGTTTGCCGTTGTTGCGGAGCTCCGCCCTGCGCTCCTCCTCTGTGAGGCTGTGGAACCTCTCGATCTCAGACTTCTCTTTCTCCATTCTAGGAGCAAACACAACAAACCACAGTTAGTGACATCGACAGCGGGGTCCTAAATCGTCCTGTGCACTTCGACATGACTTCAGAGAGCAACATTAAACAGCATTAAATGGTTCTATGACATTAGTTAGGGGAAATACAGGGGAACACCATACATGAAGAAGTATAGGTCTGAAAAGAGTACAGTAATAATATGATAATAAATAATAATAATAAAGTCTGACTGTACTCACTGTTCGCGTGCTTCTCTGTCCCTCTTGATGCGTTTAAGCTCGCGGACCTTCCAGGACTCGTACTCCTCCTCCTCGTTCTCTCCGTCTGTGTCCAGGGCATCCAGAGCGGCCAGAGTGCGCCGGTTCTCCTCAAACTCCTTCTTGGCCTCTTCCTCCACGATCTTCAGGGTGTAGCGACGACGGTCCTCCACCTGCTTCTTGGCCTCGACCTCCAGCTCCTTCTGCTTCAGGTCCTCCGCCTCGCGCTCTACCACTGTCACTCTGTCCTTCCTGAAACACAGACAGACAGGTTCAAATCAGCCTCGTTTAGAGCAGGCGTGCATATATACAGCAAAAGGTCATTAATAAACAAACAGTACACTTTTTTTCTTTTCTTTTTTTAATTCAATCTGATTTTGGACATTTGTTCATTCCATTTGTGTGGGACAGGACTCACTTGCGAATGAAGACAGGTTTTAGACGTGGCTCCGCCTCGTCCTCGCTGTCTGTGTACTCTTCATACTCGGACTCGGACTCGGGCTCCTCACCCCCCGACTTCCCCTCTTCCTCCACCTCCATTATCTCCAAATTATCTTCATTCTTTCGCTCCTCCGCTCTCTGGCGCATCATTTGGCGCCTCCTCTCAATTTCCTACACAGATGTTGAACAAGCCAACGTTTCTTAAGCACAGGTGACCATTTTTCATGCTATGAACACACAATTCATGCATGAAATCAACATACAAAAAATGCATTTGGTCAAAGTGAACCAACAAGTACTAAATGCCATTTTACTGCTCACCTCATCATCCACTTCTTCCTCTTCCTCCTCCTCTTCCTCGCTGCTCTCTTCTGCTCTCTCCGGGTGCCACGTTCCTTCGTCAGAGTCATCGCTACTCTCTGCTATCAGCTCCGGCTCGGCAATCTGTCTGTGTCTCGCCAGCCTGAGGGGGAGAAAGGAAGAGAGAGAGAGAGAGAAACTTACTGTATGATTATACACCCCTGACAGGCATACACCAACAGTTGTTGGAGTTTTCTAAACAGGGTTCCTACCAGTTTCAACAAGTCAAATTTACACCCTTTTTAGACCTCTTTGAATAGAAATTTAGACCTATTCGCGACACAATACGATAGCTTTTTGTCATCCTCGAGGTGATGAAATTAGGGGATTTCACTGCCATACAGACAAAAAGGGTTGTGAATTGGCATTTATTTGGTTCCAGCTTGATTCATTTCTACGTAAATAGATGTGGTCGGACTGATTTCCTTGCAGGATCTCATTTTTAAGACCTAACACCTCATTTTTAGACCGAATAGCTGAAATGTAGGACCTTTTTAGGCCTTCTAAGTCGTGTTGGTGGATTTTAGACTTTACAGCTTTTTAAGACCAGCGTGAAAACCCTGTCTAAATGTTCTAAGCCCATGATGAAATAAAGGCTTTTAATATTGAAATTCACACATGTGCCTGGCAACCTCCCTGTTGTGGATAGGTGTTCCCGTTTATTGATGGCTGTAGGACAGAAGCTCTGTACACTACCTCTCCTCCACGTCCTCTGAGACACGGTTCTGCAGACGCTTGAGACGAGGGTCCGACGGCTCCTCTTCCTCCGGCTCCATTTCAGGCTCTGCATCCTTTCCCTTCTTAACGAACTGGAAATCCTCCTCTTCCTCGTCCGACGACTCCATGGGGGCATAGTCTGGGCGCTTGCCTGACACATAGCGCTTCACCTTCACCTTCTCCATAGAAATCTCACCTAGGGGGAGAAAGGTAGAGGATGACAGTTGATTAGAATAGAATGCATTGCCCATGAGGGCATGGGTGAATTGCCACTGCTTACAACTGGTGAATTGACAGATAGGCTAAGGCTTACTAACGTTAACTAACAATAGTTAGCCATGGCTGGTAATAGTAGACAGGCTGAAATATCCTCTTCAGATTTAGTATTGAACTGATGGTGTTACTGGCCATTTATTATTATAGCGAACTAGTGGTTTTGGTGTGTAATCAAGATTCAAGATTCAAGATTGCTTTATTGTCTGTCACAGAGTGACAGAAATTCTCCTTTGACAGGCTTTGTGCAGTTCATGAATACGTTATCCACATTAAAAACACACATAGGTCACATACATACAATAAAAACAGACAGATATAACAGTGTTTATAAAATGTAGTGCCTATTTAAAAAGTCTAGTCATTTAAAAATAATAGTAAGAAAAACAGTGTTATGATTTAAAAAGCTAAAATGCTCAAATGTTGTGGTTTAAAAGAAAAACAGTGTGCTTCCTATTTTAAAATGTTCAGGGCGGTGGTTGCAGTGGGAATGAATGATTTTTTGTATATATAATCTACCTATTAGTGATGTTATGAACTATCTGCTTCATCAGTTTGAGTCTAGTATTCGTGTTGTTGCATTTCATAAACACAGCGAATCACTTGGCAAGAAGATAGCATTATCTGGCTAGCTGGCTAACTACAAGATGTTTACCTTTCTCATTCCGAATCGGCACAGCTCCGGCCGTGGACTGGATGGGCGGCAGCTTCATGTTGAGGGCGTCCCGTCCAGACATGACTGATAGATGATCAACAATATCAATAAACTGAGAAAAGTGTAAAAATGTAATGAACTTCTACGTTAATAAACACGTCGACTGCTCCTCACCCACGACCGGAAGTACACAGTGAACGGAACCGGAAACGATCTCATTCCCACTCGGATGGAACTATTCTTTAGGTAATTTAGGTTCCTATGTAGCCCCAGTGATAACAGCGGTTGTGTAACTGCCTCTTATTATTATTATTTAGGTTTATCTCACTTTGATAACTCTCTTAATCTGCCATAATAAAATATAAATCGCTATTTACACACTGGAGTGTGATGTTTACAAAACGAAACACACAATTATATGGGAGGAAGATACCGTTATAAATCCTGCATTTGACTGTGCATAAATTAAAGTTAGGACAATGGAAAGACCTTACGAGAGAAAAATATTAAAATATGACAGTATTGCAATCAGCAACTGGATCGTTGCCAACTTAAATAATGACATGAGTGCACACAATTATTTTTTTAAAGAATAAAACACAGACAATGTATGCATGTTCTATGTCATCATGATCGTGTAATTACAGATTATTATTTTTACACTACCGTCCATGAGGTAAACACAGTTGTTCAACAGAATATAACCGCGTCACATGACTTTATTTACAACTTTATTACTTTATTTAAGTTTACAACAAGAACACTCCTTTGTGACATATTGATGATTCACAAGTCCTACAAACAATGTGTACAAAGCAAGAGATAATGAGGCATCCATAAATTACAAATCAAGCATAATTCATCCTGATGAGTGTTTAAGAGTAAAAAGGTCTCTTCCAAGGTGAAAACATTCTACACCAAGACAAGAAACTCAAATAATCTAATAAATTTGTGGTGGTGGTGGCAAATCTCGATGGCTGGCACCCCGTCCAGAGGACGTCAGAGCTGCACGCCCCTCTGCTTGAAGAGCTCCTCTAGCTTCGCCTCCAGGACTGGGTTGGTGCCTCTCAGTCCTCTCACCACCTGGGCTGCCCACACAAAGTACTCCTGGACCCGCTCTGCTGACCAGCCTGGTAACCCACGACACAAGAGGGAAAATACATGATATTAATGATAATGATCATGACATGAACATGACATGAACCACTTGGTTTGAGAGAGAGAGAGAGAGAGAGAGAGAGAGAGAGAGAGAGAGAGAGAGAGAGAGAGAGAGAGAGAGAGAGAGAGAGAGAGAGAGAGAGAGAGAGAGAGAGAGAGAGAGAGAGAGAGAGAGAGAGAGAGAGAGAGAGGGGGATAGAATAGAATAGACTGTTTGTCCTTGTACAGTTGCCTATACAATGAAATTGTAGTGGTTCTTCTGAAGGTGCAAAAACAGAAAACATATTCACATATTCAATAATTTATAATTTTGCCATTTAGCAGACGCTTTTATCCAAAGCGACTTACAATTACGAATTACAGGGACATTCCCCCTGGAGTAACTGAGGGCTAAGTGCCTTACCCAAGGGCACACTAGTAGTGGTGTGGCTTCAGGCGGGATTTGAACTCACAACCTTCCGATCACAAGTCCAACTCACTATCCACTAGACCACCACTACCCCACTACACTATTCACAAACATATACACATATAACATATCACAGATATTACACACTAGACAATTAAAAAGCGAAAAAGCTATAAAACAAGCTAAGAGACAATGAGGTCTGTGGTGTCCAGAAATGATGATGGAGTCACCTGCGGGTGTACAGCGATTCAGGTCTCTCAGGTTATACAGTTTGTCGGCCAGTTTGACCAGTTTGGCCTGGTAGCTGCGGTGGGGCGCGTGCTCCACCTGCTGCCGTTTCCTCTCCTGCTTGGACAGAGACTTGTCGTCTGTCACTTCCTGGACTATCCGTGCCACCGTCTGCCCGAAGATGACCTGGAGCTCTCCTATGCTGGTGTCTGTGTCCTCCACTGTGTCGTGGAGCAAAGCTGCCTAGTATGAGAGAGAGAGAAAAAAAAGGGGGAAAAAGAATCCAACCCAATATTGAATGGATTTCCATTTAATTCATGATACATTCATATTCATATACAGTAGGCTAGATTTTACTGTTGTGTTACATATCATCCCTTCAAGTGGCAGGATGTTGCCATGCGGGAGGAAAGGGATGGGTACAATAATATCTGTCAACAACATCAACAACAACCAAACAATGCCTTATTATCTTGGCAACGAACAAATACTTGGAAAACAGACATCAGTGTTGGAATGAATGAATGAATGAATGGTCTTTATTGTCATTAATATAGTACAGGTACCATACAACGAAATTTGGGAGGGGGGGCTCCCCTGGTGCTAGGAAAAAATATATACTAAAAACAAGAAGGGAAAAGAGCTGGTTTACATAAAATAAAGGCTATGTACACTATCCACTATACAAATAAAACACTGTGCTGTACTCTATGCTATGCTAAAAATGAAGTAATGACTCACTTGTAAAACCTCTATGTCTGTAACCCCTCCTTCATAGCTTAGGATTCTTGCCACTCCTGCAAAAAAGATCACATGGCACATTTTACATGCAGATCATCATTGATACGTCCCATTTAGAATCTGGGGTAAAATAAATAATCCATCAATAAAGACTAGGACATTGTACCTATGGGGTGGTTGATGTACGGGGTTCCCTCTGGGTCTTTGCGCCGCTGATTACGGTGCTTTTCAGCAGCAAAGTTAACAGTCTCCAACAGAATAATCGAATCGGAACTCATAGTGTTTAATGTAGTAAAGTTAATAATAATAAAGAATTGTAATTTGCTCTCTACTTCAGTCTGCAGGCATCTCTGTTGTGTTGTGTTGTCTTGTGTTGTGTTCAGTGTGTCCCCTCTTCTCTTGTCCGTAGTCAAACCATGGCTGTGTTCGGAATGGCATACTAGCATACTACTCATACTAGATATGACGTAGATTTTGAGTATGCAGTGCGTTCACACTGTAGAGTATGTGAAATTTGAGTATGCAAGAAATGTATACTAGATTTTCGGTCGGCTGGTATTGGCATACTTATTATGAATTTAGTGTGCAGTATGCAGTATATACTCATTGAGTATGCTAGTATGCCATTTCGAATACAGCCAAGGTTCCTGTGTTGTGTTCAGTGTCCCCCTCTCTTCTCTTGTCCGTAGTCAAACAAGGTTCCGCACAAAATCCCATCCGCATATACGGAAACAAGGTAACGAATTTGTATTGATTACACAGATCGGATTTAATTTACCCTTTTTGAAAACCGAAATAGTTATATAACCTGGATCGTAGTGATAAATGATTATGGGTTTTGACAACTACAGTTAGCTGGGTACAATGAATTGTGGAGACCACCACTACAGCTGTCAGTTATTGCTAGATAGCCAGCTAAAGCTAGCTATGGACCACCTTCTCCATCCACAACCTGCTTCCATAGAAAGAGATGTGTTCCTGAATGCAATGGGATGTGCACATATTTGAGAAGCTGTAGTCTGCTTAATCTTGTTTATTTTTTGCTATTTTTAACTGAAAATACAACAAGGGTGCATTGATTGCACTGTCCCAGTCTATTATTGTAGCTAAAATGCCACTGGTGCATTCTCTGTTTTCATTTTCATATTTTTCTTTTTAGTCTGCCTGAGTGACAATCACTCCCCTCAATAAGGTGTCTATGGGCAATTGGATTTGCAGCCCCTTGTAATCAATCGGTCATATTACAGTTATTACCCATTGATATTAAGGTGTGGTGTGTTTTGTTTTCCAGATTAGGGTGTTGGTTGAGCTGGCACTCTTGTGCCGCTAGGCTGTTCCACCACCTCTGACCTCATGGCTCACAGTGTCAGGAGAGATGCCCCTGAGCTCCCTGACTTCTCTCTGCTCAAGAGGCTGGCCAGGGACCAGCTCATCTACCTGCTGGAACAGGTGAGCTACGCCCCAGTCATCTCCTCTCAGCTCAGGTTCAACATCTGGCCTACCCTGGCTCTTGGTATCAGTACTGAAGTAACGTAGTGTCTCTAATCGACACATATTGTGATGATTGTGTGTGTGTGGCAATGTGTGTGGCTGGTGGCAATTCTAATGTTCTGCTCAGGGGGCTGATAAATAACAATTTCAACGTTTGTTTTTTTTGCCAAAAGTTGCCTGGGAGTAAGGACCTTTTTATTGAGGCGGACTTGATGAGCCCTCTTGATCGCATTGCTAATGTCACAACACTAAAGGTAACCCTTACAGTATATCCTGCATTCATTGGGCCACCGTTTTTCTCTTTCCTGTTGACTTCAGTACTTCAATCAATCTTTTATGCCCTTCTCCTTGTAGCAACATGACGTAGACAAGCTGTACAAAGTGGAACACAAACCTATAGTCAGCACCTCAGACCAGTAAGTACCTCACCCTGGCTCAAGCTGTGTCTCTATACACAATCTTTCCTAGGTTATTTCATTGCTGTTGTTGTTTTTTCACAGACTGTGCTTCCTGATCCGACCAAGGATACAAACTGTGAGATGGATATGTGGTAAGTAGACACTGATACTGATAATCAACAGACTCTGTTTTAACGGCATGTGAGATTTATTGTTTTGTTGATTGATTTCTTTTTTCCACCAGATGTGGTTAATGCAGACAAGGCAGTTAGGAGATCCAGAAGATATAAGATAATATTTAGCCCTCAGAAGGTGGTGACTTATACTGTATAATATTTTATACTATAATATAATATTGTGTAACTGGCATGTTATTCTGTAAAATGTAGTAACATTTAAGTGAATACCTTAGTGCTCATTTGTGTGTTTGTGTGTCTCTTTCGTTCTCGTCTCTTTCTGCTCCTACAGTTCTACGCGTGTGAGACATTATTGGAGGAACAGGGGATCTTTGGTGGTAGGTGTTTTGGGTGTTGTGTTCATTGTTGAGCACCAAGGTCTCTGAAAGGTATTCACAAAGCACATAACCCTTTTTTCCCTGCGTTTTTTTGTGTCAGACGTGACCACCGATGAGTGGGCGTTCTACCTTCTGCCACTGGACGATGACATAATCAGTATGGAGCTTCCGGAATTCTTCAGAGACAACTTCTTGGTAATGATGCTCAACTGTACTTATGGGTGCTAGTAGTAATACGTGCAATTGTAGTGAGCTTCCATGGCCACTGATGTATGTGAATTCTAGATTGTGTTTGTGTTCCGTTTCTGATGAAAATTCTAACACCCCTGATTTGACACAAACACTGACAAGCTGTGTTCCACCACCAGGAGGGAGACCAGCGGTGGGTGAGGACAGCGGGCAGTGCGCTACACCTCCTGCACTCCCTCTACGGACCCTTCTCTAAGGTCTATGGCATAGGACGTTGCTCAAAGGTAACGTGAGACGAACAACACTGGGATTATAACGATTCTAGATGGCTCGAGAGCCGGTCTGTTCCTCGTTCAGCCAATTCGTCGTTCAGTTTTCTTGTTTGGCGAGGCAAACGACCCTGTAGCGGAAACAGTCTAGCGAGAAGTGAGAAATTACGTTCTATTGTCACACCGTTACAATTATGTCTCTCTTCCTGGTCCAGATGGCGTATGAATCATGGAGGGAGCAGGTGGACGAGGGGGAACAGAGAGCTCGTCAAGCAGAAATCGGAAATGTTTTTCTCATTGATAGAGGTATGGGGTTTGGAACTGGATATTACCGTAGTTTTATAATTTCGGGATATTTTCATAATGACCCATAATCTCCTTTAATGTTTGTCTCACCCTCTTTGCAGATGTGGACTTTGTTACTCCCCTTTGCTCCCAAGTTGTGTATGAAGGACTGGTGGATGACGTATTCAGAATCAAATGTGGTAAGCAATTGCACTTGTCCAATTACGGTCTCTTCCTTCCTTGACACTGCAGTTATATGGAAAATAATGTGCTGTGATAATACATGTAATAAATGATTACATTTTTGTTCTATAGGATGTGCTGAGTTTACTCCTGACGTCACTTCGTCTGACAAGAGTTTAAAAGTGATGCTGAACTCTCAAGACAAGGTTGGCTTTTTAGGGAGAACAACACTGCTTATGTCATGTTTCCCTCTTATTGACTTAAAGAGGTGTGCCTGATCGAAAGGTGTACTGTGTTGTGTTTCACAGGTGTTCAACGAAATCAGGAATGAGCATTTCTCCAACGTGTTTGGCTTCCTAAGCCAGAAAGCCAGGAACCTGCAGACTGCCTACGACGTGAGTGTCTCTGACAGAATCCACATAATGTACAACTTGTTATGCCTCCAACTATTCCAGAAATGAAGGACCTTTAGAGAAAATACTTTGAGAGTAGGATGACAGATGACACCAGATGACCTTCTCTCTCTTCTCTCACTCTGCAGAGCCGTCGTGGGATGGACATCAAACAGATGAAGACGTTCGTGTCGGAGGAGCTCAAAGGGTTAAAACATGAACATCGTCTCCTCAGTCTGCGTGAGCGTTTAGTGCTGCCTTATCACACCATTACATGAGTAGATAATATGAGTAGATAATATGAGTAGTTCATATGAGTAGATATGATAATATGAGTAGTTAATATGAGTAGTTAATATGAGTAGTTAATATGAGTAGTTAATATGAGTAGATATGATAATATGAGTAGATAATATGAATAGTCAATATGAGTAGATAATATGAGTAGTTAATGAGTAGATAATATGAGTAGTTAATATGAGTAGATAATATGAGTAGATAATATGAGAGTAGTTAATATGAGTAGATAATATGTGTAGTTAATATGAGTAGTTAATATGAGTAGATAATATGAATAGTCAATATGAGTAGATATTATGAATAGTCAATATGAGTAGATAATATGAGTAGTTTTATGCTATTAGTAATGACACAGAGAATAGTCATACGTCTGCCCCTCTATCCTATTTTAATTAATGGAAGATTAACTGCCATTACTCCTTCAGATATTGGGGCCTGTGAGTCAATGATGAAGAGGAAAACGAAGCAGGACTTCCAGGAGCTGTTAAAGACGGAGCACTGTAAGATGATATGAAGATATGTGATGTATAGTATAATGCACGGCTGGTGCAGAATGCAAAACACTTGAGGCCTGTTTCTTTGCTGCATCAATCACATTTATTACACCGCATGACAACTAATACTTAACTTATTTTCAAATTCTTTAGCATTGCTGGAAGGGTTTGAAATCCGTGAATGTATTTCTTTCATAGAGGAGCACATCAATAGACAGGTGAGTCTGTCAAAGATAGACGTAATATTGGGATATACTGTAAAAGTATAAGTGATAGCATCATGATGACTATGTCTGATTAGATTTGTTGTTTGGATCAGCTACTGATTTGCTTTGGGATCCTTTTCAATCACTGTGTTCTTGTCTACTTATGCAGGTCTCCATGGTGCAGAGTCTGAGACTTCTCTGTCTGCTATCACTCACAGAAAACGGTGAGTCTTGACATAAATACATAACTACAGTTAAATAACTAACTAACTACTGTAGACATCATCGGTTTCACGATTGCAGTCAACTATCTTAAAATTAAAATGTTTCCTATAGGGCTCCTCCCCAAAGATTACCGATCCTTAAAAGGACAGTTTCTACAGGTGGGTCAATAACTCCATACTCTTAAGTTCAAGATGTGTGCATGATTTTTATTTTATTTTTTTAATTAAGGAAAGGAAGCGTAAATGTTTATGTTTTGTTGTGGCTCGTCTCTTGTCTTTACCCTTGTCAGAGTTACGGCGTGGAGCACCTGGTCACCTTCACCAACCTGAAGCAGCTGGGCCTCCTGGTGGAGCAGCACCCAGGAGAGACCCTCACCGTCATGGAGAGCCGGGTGGGCAAACTGGTCAACGACAAAACTGCAGGTGAGAGAGACAGGCTGGATCCCATTATGGTTATACCAACCTCCTAGCTTTCCTTGTCTCCTCTCTACACCACTGCTGGATGAGCTGTCTCGATGGACGTTGCGTTGTGTGCTTGCTTATCCACAATATGTGTATCGTAGATATTCTTAGATACGCTGTAGAACGCTGACACTGGCCAGATGCTCTGTTAGGTATCCGTCTTTGACCCTCACAATGTTTTTTTTAGGGAAGCTGACAGATGCCTTCTCCTCGCTGGCGAAGAAGAGCAATTTCCGAGCTTTGAGTAGGAAGTTGAACCTGGTAGGTACTCATGTTTTTTTAATAAACTACTATTATATTTTTATATTATTTTGTACAAATGTCAAAATAATTCATAGCACCTACTGAGCTACTTAAAGCCTTTGAACAAAACATTATGAATACATCATAACTAAAGGCTGTATGCCCCCAGAAATAAAAACAGTCAAAATCATCCCCCTTCTAAAACTGCCATCCCCCCTTTCCATCCCTTATGTCATTTTATCAATGAACGTGGTATTACTGCTATTTCAACATTTAAGTGTTGTGCATATTGAGTGAAATACTGTGGTCGAGGGGGCACGCACACATGCAGTGACATTTTTACCAAGTCACTGACACTGAAGTCACTGACGCTGTGAGGATGCTAAAATTATCACTGTATGATAAAATCCACCATCCCCCCTGATTGATTTTCTTTTACAACTTGAGTACTGATTGTAATGAAACCCAACATTTCATGCGAAGGTACCCAAATCAGACGAGGAGTATGACCTTCATGTCCCCCGAGACATGGCCTATATCTTCAGCGGGGCCTACGTCCCTCTGTCCTGCAAACTCATCGAACAGGTAGGTGATTCTGTCATGGATGTAAGCTACAGACTAGTCTCACTGAGTCAAACTCTCGCCAGATTAGATGATGTGTTTTCCGAGATCAATTCCGAGATCAATTTGTGCTTGCTTGGCTGGGTCGGGTGTGTGGGGCGGAGGGGGGTGTTTGGGGTCTGCCGCTGTGTGCTGGTAGGCAAACTGGTAGTAGTCGCCCTATGTGTAGAGGGCTGCAAGGGAATTTTCCTGGCTACACAGTGTACAGGTTTTTACTTTTGCCTGCTTGCGGCTCTGTCATTATGTAAAGCGCATTGAGTCGCATCTTGCGAGAAATGCGCTATACAAATAAAACTTGATTTGTTTTGATTTGATTGGAATTACAGACGACTTGCACCAGCCTCCCCTCCCGGCATCCATACCTCATGGAGCCTGATCCTCCTCTCTACCCTGAAGAATGATGAATGTCCAATGTCATCCTCGGTGCTCGTGATAAGCCTTTGATCTGTGTGTTCTGTCTGGTTGACCTGCAGGTGTTAGAGCGTGACGGATGGACAGGGCTCGAGGAGGTCAGCCGCATGCTCAATGGACATGAGTTTGCCCTCAAAGGTGAGGCAGTTTGGCATGATATACAAATACAATCCTGATTAAGCCTAGACCAATTAAAAATCACTTTCAATGATGAGCCCATAGAGTAGCAGGGGACATTCAAATCCCCCTCTTTATTCTCCCCTTTCTCCTCTCTCTCCCTCTCTCTCTCTCTTTCTCCTCTCTCTCTCTCTTTCTCCTCTCTCTCTCTCTCTCTCTCTCTCTCTCTCTCTCTCTCTCTCTCTCTCTCTCAGCGAGTAACAATGAAGCGAAGGGGAAGACAGATGCCCAGCGAATCGTCCTGGTCATGTTCCTGGGCGGCTGCACCTTCTCTGAGATCTCAGCACTGCGGTTCCTTGGCAGAGAAAAAGGTAACAGTTATAAGGGACTCTTCAGCATAGTTCAAGACTAATTCAACAATGTGTGTGTGTGTGTGTGTGTGTGTGTGTGTCTGTCTGTGTGTGTGTGTGTGTGTGTGTGTGTCTGTGTGTGTGTCTGTGTGTGTGTGTGTGTGTGTGTGTGTGTGTGTGTGTGTGTGTGTGTGTGTGTGTGTGTGTGTGTGTATGTGTGTGTGTGTGTGTGTGTGTGTCTGTCTGTCTGTCTGTCTGTCTCTGTGTCTCAGTTTGCATGCTTTAACTGCATTATTTATTTATGCCAAAAGTGTGACATAATCTATGTTTCTCTTAGGTATTAAATTCATTGTGGTGACCACTGCCATTACAAACAGTGCTAGACTTCTGGAGGCTATGTTTGACAACCATGTATGAGTCATCTCTCTGTCATCAATCCCAATGAGCACATACACCAGCAGGAGACGCCTGAGAATACAACTTGGACGAAGACAAAAGCAAACCGAGACTCCCTGAAAGCATTGTTCAACATCTGATAGACATTCAAATTCAGTCACTATCATCATGTGATACACTAATTATCTTTTGTTATATTTATTCATTTACTGAAATGCTTGTTGACCAACTGTGTTATATACTGCACAAGGACTCTCTTTTATGTTGAAAATGTCTGTAAAAATGGTTTTCTGTTCACTTGTACAAAAATAAATATTGTAATTTTTAAATTATTTATTGTGTGTGATTTACAGTCATGATAAACGTTTATGATTATCTTACACACAGGACAAATAAACAGGACAAATAAACATTCAAATGAAAAGACGCACTTGTTCCATGCCTACGTATATTATGTCATCCACTGTTTGACAGTTGACACGCCCTTGCGCATGCGCGAATGGTACGAAAATAGTATTGGCGAATCTTTTCAGCCAATCAGAGGCCAGACTAACAGTTGATGCGTATTTTGAATCTTGAATCTCGGCTTGAGCGGATTGAACGACGCGATCAGGACTGAGTGGGATTGAGGATTCAGTCCTTTTTCTGGGTTTACCAGGGACACGAACACGACTGTACAAGGAAATAACATTACTGGAATTCACGATGAGGAAGAGGTAATTTTGCTGGTTACGGGAATTATATTTGCCAAATGTTTCACCGTTAGATGACTAGGTAATTAGCAAGTCTGTCTGCACAATGTCAATGAACTACGCGACATAGCTAGCCATAACTAACGTTACTAAATAACTGGCTTTTGAAAAAATGGCAGAACATAGAACGATGTTTTCGCTAATGCCCCTTGGTTTAGATGACATTCGGAGATTTTTGGTTTGACTGTTTGGGAGAGTATCAATCGGATTGGGTGTGTCTGAAACTGAAGAACTGTGAAAAGTGTGATCAGATCACTGACATTAGTGTCATTAGTCTGTGTTGTTGATCCATGATGAAAGCCAACTGGTTTCTATCTATTCTAAACCTTTGCGGACTGTCTGTCTCCCATTCCAGTGAGATGATCGCAGCGGAGTCGGTGGCATGCTTGAATAAAGCCCTGTGCCACCTGAAGGACATCTGGGAGGAGATCGGGATCCCAGAAGACCAGAGGCTGGAGAGGACCAATGCGGTCAAAAACCACATCAAAGTGAGCTAAAACCAATGACTATGACAACATTCTCAAAATGCATAACACGCATGTTTACATTCACAAACACTGTCTCTTCCAGCATAGACTAACACAATGTTCTGTCCCAGAGTTTGCTGGACATGATGATTGCTGAGGAGGAGTCCCTGAGGAAGAGACTCCTGATAAGCATGGAGAAATGCCGGAAAGATCTGGATACACTGTGTCTGGAACTGCAGATAGCCCCTGTTGAGGTACAGTGGGGATGACTCCTCCAAAACAATATGAATAGTGTGCAGCTCTCTTTCTTTCTTTTAAGTTTCACCCGCTAGCCTGCATCTCAACTATGGTGTGCGTTTTTATTTTAATAACATGGTCAATGGATGACCCCAACATTCTGACAACAATAATCGGGGTTCCCACAGGTCCTTGAAAGTTTGTGAATTTGAGAAAGAAAATCAAGGTCTTAAAAGTTTTTGAAAATAGACATGGGTCATTGAAAGTGCTTGAATTCCCCTCTCTCTCTCTGTATTGCTTTACTTAACACATATTTCACAATATATTGTTTTGCTGTGCTGTGGTAGAGAAGGCAAGAGACCATCTAGTGTTCACATCATTCAAGCCTCTCTTTTTAATTGTTGTCTGTGAGCGGATAGTTCCTTATCCTTATATCCTTATATCCTTATATTCATTATATACATTCTCATCTAGATCTGTCTCAAACTATGCCGTGTTGGGTCCTTGAATTTGACAGAATTGAGTCTTGAAAGTCCTTGAAAGGTGTGGAGGGAACCCTGATAATAATTGTGTTGTTCATCCTATATTGACTGGTTGTTGTTGCGGTCACCCCACTGACCAGGAGGAGCGGGGGAACAGCATGCTCCAGCAGGAGAAGGACATCCGGACTCGGGTGGAGGTTCTGTTGAAGGAGAAGAACCAGAGGATGCAGCGGCTCAACGCCCTGGTCGAGCAGGACCAGGACCTGTGTGACATCCTCTGCGCCCAGCCCTTCGCCATCGCCCCCAAGGACGTCCCCTCCGTGGAGCAGCTGGACAGCTTCCGCAAGCACATCGCCAGCCAGAACGCAGTGAAGGTGTTTTATTATTCAGTTCATTTGTCATGTTATACAAGCTCATTGCTATTCAGACTACAGTAAACATTGTTACAGACATTGTTGTAAACAAAGTAATATGCTTAATATTTTTAAATATTTATTTAACAGAGCCAGCACAAAAAAACATGTATTTTTTAAGGGTGTGCTACAGAAAAGATCAGCATCATAATCATTTAGATTCGATTCGATTCGATTCTACTTTGTTGTCATTGCAGAGTACACGTACCAGACAACGGGGAGGGGCGGGGGGGGATACTAAGAGTCATTGTACCCCGGGGGGGGGATACTGATTGTACACATATGGGGTGGGGGGATACTGAGAGTCAGTGTACCCCGGGGGGGGGGGGTGCGGGGGTACTGATAGTATCCCCCCACCCCATATGTACAGAGAGTCAGTGTAGGGGGGGGGGGGTGTTTATCAGAGTGACAGCTCTGTGAAAGTAGCTGTTCTGGGTCTCTCTACTTCCTGATTTACCTCTTAGATGGTAGGGGATCAAACAGACCGTGGCTGGGGTGCATTTAAATGGCACTCTCATTGATTGATGTAGATAAATGTGCACATCTGAGCAGTTGTGAGTGACCCTAACAGTATGCTGTTGTTTTACCTGAGTTCAGAGCCAGAGGCACGCTGAGTTCGTGGGCCTCAAGGGGAAGATCGTCCTGTGCATGGATGAGCTGGAGCAGCTTCCAGAGAGCAGCTTCGAGAAGGACATCGTGTGTGAGGATGAGGAGGATTTCCAGCTGTCCAGAGAGAACATTGAAAATCTGAAGGTTCTCCTCTACCAGGTGAGAAACCACCATTAGGAATCTGTTGATGACATCATACTGAGATTCTGTTTGCCCAGAAAATAGCTTTCTCAAAGCTGCTCCATTCACTACAGTACAGATACACACATTCTGTAATAAAATAAAATAAATCCCTTAATTTGCATTCCGCTTCTACTGTCAGACCCATTCTCCAGTGCTCAGGTAAATGGTAAATGGACTGCACTTAGTATACAGCGCCTTATTCACAGTACACACATTCACACACCAATGGCGGCAAGATAATACCATGCAAGGCGCCGGGCCCACTCATTGGGAGCAATTTGGGGTTCAGCGTCTCTTGCCCGAGGACACCTCGACACGTGGCCAGCCGGGGACCGAACCGCTGACCTTGCGATCGGTAGACTCCGGCTCTACCTCTGGAGCCACAGCCGCCCTACCGGCTAGGTGCTAACTCTCCTCTGTGCTGTGTTGTCGTCTGTGTGCAGCTGGAGGAACGTAAGGTGGAGAACGAGGCCGTGTGTGAGGCCCACCGTGAGAGGGTCCAGAAGCTGTGGGACCGGCTGCAGGTCCCGGAGGAGGAGAGAGGGGCCTTCTCTGATCACATGGTCCAGTCCAAGAAGAAGAACCTGGTGGCGGTCAGTCAGCTCACATTCACCACGTCACGACTCACTTGATCACCTCCTAGGCCTAGTCAGCTCTACTTCCAACAGTCTGTGTTCTATGTTTTCGATAAGGTCTGGTTAGTAAAACCAGGAGAAACTCTTCATCTCTTTTCCCGTAACTCATTTTCACCACGTCACAACTTAACTTGATGACCTAGGGGCCTAGTCAGATTTACTTCCAACAGTCTGTGTTCTATGTTTCGATATGGTCTGACTCTGGTCTTCTTCTTCTTCTCTTTTCCCACCACATCAGTTACAAGAGGAGATCAGGCGTCTGGAGGAGCTCAAACTGCTGAACATCCGTCACGTCACCGAGGCCATCCGCTCAGAGGTAGCTGTGCTATGGGAGAGGTGCTTCCTCAGCACTGAACAGCGGCAGGCCTTCGCTCCCTACTTCAGCGGTGAGTCAGCGTTTTAGATCGGTCGGATTAGTTGTCGTGGTTTGGATTAGAACAAAGGTTTAGGTGCACTAATCCATCAGCAGAATCTTGTTTTGTTTTTTTCAAAAATTGGTTTGTTGTACAGTTTATGCCTGTAAGTGGTGGTTTGATTCTTTCACTAGCATATCGAGGGCCTCCTGTGCGTTGAAATCGTCGAGCTCTAAAGCGGACGTGTTTTTATTCTTGCAGAGGAGTACACGGAGGAGCTGCTGGGTCTGCACGAGGGTGAGATCCTGAGGCTGAAGCAGCACTTTGAAGAGCACAAGGAGCTGTTTGCGGGGGTCCACCTTTGGGAGGACAGCTGGAGGCTCTTCCTGGATCTGGAGGTGAGCAGCAGCATCAACACACACAACAGAATAGTCCTCTAAGAAGGTGATGTTTACCAATTCCTTCGTTGTACGTTTTTAGCTACCATCTCCCTGACCCTCTTGACCTTTCACCCTGACAGAGAAAAGCCACAGACCCCACCAGGTTCACCAACAGAGGAGGAGCCCTCCTCAAAGAGGAGAGACAGAGGTCAGAGCTGCACAAAAGCCTGCCAAAGGTAAGAAGACGTAGGAGTGTTACTTGTTAGATTGGCTTCTGCTGTACTTTACTGTACTATTGGCATTGCCTACTATACTACATGCTAGAATACTTGATCACATTGTAAGCTATATATTTCACTGTTTACTGTGCATTTGTATAAAGTACTGTGCATATGTATAAAGTAAAAAATAAGATGCTTCCAGACTGTATCCAGAGACTATTTCAAGTTAGACAGAGTAATTATGAACTCAGAGGAATATGTATGTTTATGAAAACAAAGATTAGAACAAATGCAAAACAAAGATGTATAACAGTTAAAGGAGTTAATTTATGGAATACCTTTGAAAAGGAAATGAAAATGTGTAGTACATTAAAAGGATTTTAAAAATTATTTAAAAATAAGATGATTAACAAGTATAAAACAGAGGTTTAAATATAGTTTTTGTTTGGTATTTTTTTGAACTTTTTGTTGACATGCGTAAGTGACATTTTGTTTATAAAAGTTTCAATGTTTTGATTATGCATTCATGGGGGGACATGCATACATGTAACAAGGGTAGGCGCAATAAGCCACGGCTTCAGCCTACACCTTTTTGGTCCTGGTGTTATGAATTGTGACTATGTACATTTTCTTATATCTGTATTGTGAATTGTATAGGGGACCAAAATAAACATTCTCAATCAATTCTCATTCTCAATTTGTTTTTCAGCTTGAAAAGAAGCTGAAAGCCCAGATAGACGTGTGGGAGCAGGAGCAGGGGCGGGACTTCCTGGTCAACGGACAGCCGTTCCTGCAGTTTGTGGAGGAGCAGTGGGAGACGCACCGCGTAGAGAAGGAGCAGGAGAAACTGGACAGGGTGAGGAACTGGTTCTCATCATGTAGCTCAGTGGAGGCTGGTTGGAGATAGAAGTCTTGAGGACAGGCTCGTTGTAAATGCATGAAACGGAATGAGGAATGGTATCGAACCACCCCAGCCTCCCCTGATGTAACTAGTAACTATACAAGCTCTCTTAGACTTGGAACAGTTTCACTTAATCTAATCTAAATCAATGTTACAGCAATTGAAGAAAAGCAAGCAGACTGAAGTGGATATGCTCTATGGAACGTCCGTCAGAACACCGACTAAAAGGAGGTTCCTTGGCACTGTGACCCCCAGTAAAACGCGAAAGGTATATTCAGTTCTCTTCTGGCATTTCTGTGATTAAAGCTCCTAACTATTGCACGACTCATCAGTATATAACAGGTAGGTTACTTCCACTGAGTGGCTTTCTCCTCCATTTAACCTTTCCTCCTTGTTTTAACCTTTAACCTGTACGGGCGATGGCATTACTAACCCACTCTCTCTCCCTTCCCCTGTCTGTGCGTTCTTCTCTCAGCTCAATGCCACCTCCAGCATCTCTAGCGCCAACTCTAACAGCACCGTCCGCTCAGCTTTTGGTGGAACTATCTGCCATTCACCTGTGTCCCGCCCCCCACTGTCTGCAAACAAGGTTGGTTGGTGTTTACACTCTTGATTTGAAATGCTCTTTAGAAAGCATTCTATCAATACAGACTAATCGTTGTGTAATTTCGCCAAAACCTGATTTGCATGCAACTCCTCTAATAACATGAACACATTAGAACATTTAATCCATATTCATGTGTTTGTGTGTTTTTTTAATTCAGGTTATGGCGGTGCGAACCCCAGGGCAAGGGAAACCTCCCCACTCAGGGCTACAGGAGCGACACAACAAGGAGAACGCCGGTGTGTTGAAGACCCCGGCAAGTCCACATCCTAACTTCAGCATTAACTCCGTTGCCAGCACTTATTCAGAGTTTGCGGTAATTTCCATTTTAATTTAGTCGTTGCTTCTCTCCCCCCACACACATTATGTTTTTCATTCTGTGCAGCACCACACAGTCTAGTCAATGATATGGACATTAGGAATATCTTCATGATATGGACATTAGGAATATCTTCATGATATGGACATTAGGAATGATACAGTACCTGATGATAAAATTGGTTCTGTTTTAGAAGGACTTAATCAACATCTGTGAATCTGTTCAAGCAAGGTTTGTTTGAATATATGGATTTCTAAAACCAAACCCAGGTCATATACTTACCAACACTTTCTATATCCAGCTCTGTAGATGCATGTTGGCATTAACCTCTATGCATTCAAAATCACCAACTGCTTCGATCCCTGGTTTTATAGTGCAAGTCTGCTGCCTCCTGTTGGGTTAGCCAATAGCTGAATAAAACTAGGCTGTGTGATGCTGCCTGCGATTAACCACTCTCCTCACCCACTCTTCAATCTCTATTTGTTTTCACGTACGAATGTTTGTTCTCTACATAGTTAATAATACTGTATTTTAATCATCTGCAATAACATGCAGTTCATCAGAAAAGAAACGTGCTTAGAAGCAGTGTCCAATATATTCCTTCTCTTCCATTTTCTACAGCTGGTAATGTTATGTTAGAGTATTTATTTTATTATTATTATTATTATTTTATTTTTTTAACATTTGTAATGTTTGTCTACCTTTTCCTGCAGCGAGATCTCTCCAAGGCCTCTAACACCAAAAGCAAGCCAGCCATCCTGAACTCCACCATCACTCACCTTTGACCGTGTCACTTGACACAATGACAGGATTGACAGTATGACATCCTAAGCCATCCAATCCAATCCATCCAAAGTCCCGAACAACTCCATTTCTGAAGTGGATCACTACATATGTATATACATTTTTTTTGTAT
This sequence comes from Nansenia antarctica, assembly GCF_963989245.1. Lineage (NCBI taxonomy): Eukaryota > Metazoa > Chordata > Actinopteri > Argentiniformes > Microstomatidae > Nansenia > Nansenia antarctica. Next base: position 37,955,795 of record NC_137679.1, on the reverse strand, counting down.
ATGTTTTTATATGTACCGGTACATGGGGTAATAACATATTAAATGTTTGGGGGGGGGGGAAACATTTAAGTTAATGTTACGAATTGTATCATATTAACACCATTTTTAAGCTTTGAAAGAATAGCACAGTATTAGTATGGAAATGTATACATAGTGTTGCCTGCCTCTGTTGCTGCGCATGGCTGTAGTGAAAAAGACCATTGAGGGTAGCAAGATTTCTTTCCTGCAATCTAGGGTTTCGGAACTATTTGTATATAGCACACTGATCAATGTACATTTTGCACATATTATTGTATGTTTTGTTTTGTATGTATAGTATTCTCTATACTTATTTCATCACTTTTCCTTCCAACTGTAGATTTTATCATATTTCTTTATTAGTTCACTACAATCTTGTACTTGCACTACAATAGATATACGGTGTTCTGTTTCAATGGCATATTATTTTTTTTGACAAAGCTATGTTTTGTTTTGTTATGTTTTGTTTGACAAAGCTATGTTCCTGGCAATAAAGTATTGGGGGAAATAACATGATCTGTAGTAGAAATGATATTGTTCTCAAATTGTTAAAATTAAATTAAAAGTTAAATTAACAAAAAATGTGTATTGGTATCAACTGTTATGCCAAAGCTTGTGATCCAAGAATGAAAAATAAATGCGTTAATTTTTCTGCCTCTCTTTTGGGTTGCTCTCTCATCCCGGATGTGCGGTAGGTGGGACTGAATATGTGGCGGACCGAGGTCCGTTTCGGATATTTTGTAGTTCAGCTAAACGTGTTAAATGTAACTAACATTACGACCACATCGCAATTGAATGGAACACTTTGAAGAGGATTTAGTGTCTGCACTACGAGAAGTTGTCAACGATGGGAATTGGCAAAATGTCGGGAAGAAGTGCGATTTTGCCTCTCCATGCACGAAGTAAGCAGCACGTCTTGCAAGGAGCTGGCAAGAATGTGTGATTTAAACACTCAGATATATTGCCAGTAGAGGTCCATAGATTGCAATACCCATCATACTGTTCATAACCTTTACCCTCCGTCATAATTACAGCTCGATATGGTTATTGATATGGTGCATGATTTCTCTAACTTTCCCAAGGCTGTACTCTGAAGATGGTGAGCACATTGTGCTGGTCCAGACTGAAGATGATAGATTGTGGGCTATGGATTCATCCTGTCCTCATGAAGGTAGACACATCAATGATGGAATGGGCTTTGGAGTTAGGCCAGCTGTTGGGAATATGACTTCATTAGCTTGATGTGTCAGACACATATGTATTTATGTACATACAGTAGGTAGCGTAACTTACAGTGTGTGATCAAACTTATCCCCATAGATTAGGGTTGTGAATCCTGTAAATACATTTCCTGCATCTGTGTAGGAGGCCCTCTGGATCAGGGAGACATCGAGGACTTGGGAGATGGAAAGATGGCACTGGTCTGTCCATGGCATCACTTCGACTTCTGCCTGGAGACAGGTGCTTCTTCTACTGGACTGCAGGTGGGAGAGATCTCGGGCCATCCTTCATGTTGACAGTGACACTTCACATGCATTTCTCTTGTTGAATCCAAGTGTCATTATTTGCTTGAGGAGTGGGAGACAGCATATAATGTGAATTGTATAGTTGTGTCATGTTATGATCTGTTTTTTCATCAAATGAATGTAAAGTGTGTTTGTTTATTTCACTGTGTACAGAACCAGGTTTATGAGGTCAAAGTGGTCCATGGCATTGTTTACGTCAACACACAAAATGTCCTGTCCCGCACTCCTATACCAGTGACAAACACCACAGCCACAGGTGAGACACAAATAGTACCATAACCAAGTGGAACCGTTTCTCTATTGTGGCCATTCCTTACCATGTGATATTTCGGCGTTCAGGCAAATTGTCAGCAGACGACGTCAAGTTATCCCCTTCTGAGGACACGCTCTGCTTCTGGGCTACAAAGATCCTCTGCACGTCAGATCCTAAAGAGAAGGCAAGTTGTTTACACCACCAACAACAGGGGCTGTGTACTGGGGGGAATGGAGCTCCAGTACCACCCCCTTATAATACATCAAACTTATATAGCGCTTTTCTAAGATCCAAAAGGAGGGAATGTCACAGAAGAAATGAAAATATATACGATCAGGGAGAACATGTTAGGATGCACAGAGCCGTAACTGCACATGCTTCTATTGAAAATGATCATGCGAAAGCAATCCATATGTAGGATAATTCCACCGCTTACTAGTGCATCAGGCTCCAGACAAGCATCACCTGTGCTCTCTTTAGAACGGGCCTTGTTCTGAGTGACTACTGACTAGTTAATGGAACCCTTCTTTAGGTCGCGCTGACGTTGGAGGTCCAGCGGAGGTGGAACTCTGGGGAGATAACGGAGGTGGGCCAGGCCACGCCCCCAGCCCAGCCCAGCAGGAAGAACAGTCTGACCGTGCTCCAGCCCGGGAAAATCAAACGCGGCAAAGGAGGAACACAGGTTAGCATGCTAATAAATATCAAAATATATGTACATGTATATGATTATTATTCATTTATTATGGCCTTATGATACATATAATACATATCACAGAACACTCTCCAGACTGGTCATGTTGGCAGCATTGACCCGTGTTATTGATGGTCTTTCCACAAATGAACGAATAGTTTCACTGTAAGCTACATTGACTCACTTTCCTGAGTGTGTGTGTGTGTGTGTGTGGACCTGCTGCAACACTGCACATTGATCTACTAGTCATGCAAAGTAGAGGAGGTACACTACTAAAATGTAAAACAAAAAGTGGTGAAATGTGTTGACTGTGTTTGACCAGGCCAGCAGGATCGCCCTCCTCCACTCCCTGGCCAACATAGAGCAGTGGGCCGTCGACCTGTCCTGGGACATCATCGCCAGGTTCTCGGCCGTCACCCTGGACAGCGGAGAGCCTCTGCCTCGCCACTTCTTCACCGACTTTGTCAAAGTGGCCGGAGACGAGGCCAAGGTCAGGGTCAGAATACTATGGGCTTGATAAATCACGGTCTTCTAGGGGCGGCTGTGGCTCAGCCGATAGAGCCGGTGTCTAATGATTGAAGTCGGCAGCTCGCAGTGGTTCGAATCCCCGGCTGGCCACGTACCGAAGTGTCCCTGAGCAAGGCACTGAACCCCCTAATTGCTTCAATGGCTCTGACCCCATGGCTATATGCCCCCTCTAGAGAATAAGAACATTTAGTTGTACTCTGTGCAATGAAAAACGTTGAATCCCTTTCGTTTCCTTTCTAATTCATGGTTTGTTGATTCTAATCTAATATGACTGAAACTGGGGGAATATCAGCTCAGTTTTTTGTTGTTATAATTTTAGTCATTTCAATACACTCTTATGAGTTTTTAAAGTGTGTGCTTCACCCTGGTAAAACAGTGAATCTCTCCTCCTATCCAACAGCATTATCATTTATTAGAGATGAGAATCACAGAACTGGGCAGTTTCTTCGGTGCTTTACCTGTACATAATGGTGGGTGGTTCTCCGACTGCAACATTTTTCAATTCAATAAACCACAAAAGCACAACAACAATTGAAGACGAGGCGCCTCCTCTCTTGTCTTCACAGGCCTGTGGCAGTCAGCGACGGACACGTCCCACGACCTCTTGGCCAGGCTAGCCATCGTTCACATGGTGCACGAAGCCAGGTAGACAATGGAATTACAAAGACTAACAATATTATTCTATATAGGCTACTATATTCTTTAAATCTGATCCATATTGATGAGTTACCTTCCCCTTCCTAGTTCCCCCTGGTCTCTAGCCCCTAACTTTCTTCTATTTCTTCATTGTTCACAAATCTAACCAGACGAGATAGGTATAAGCTATGCAGGTGTTGTTCCACCTCCTAGCCACTAGGTGGAGCTTCCATGGCACAGCTTTCTCCTACCCAGCAGCTCTAAGATCCGCAAACCAAAAGGGGTTGGATCGACAGCACACAGCCAGGGCTAGAGACCAGAATGGACCCGGGCCTCAGTGTCTTTTTTCTCTTCCCCCCAGGGGGTTGGACGTCCATCCTCAGACTCTGTCCCGCTTCGCTGCCCAGGGAGACACCAGCTCAGTGGCGGTGCTGGAGGAGATCTACAGGGATGAGATCACCCACGTGGCCGCAGGGCTGAGGTGGTTCACCCACATCTGCTCTGAGGAAGGACGGGTACGATTAGAGAGAAGGAACAAGTTACCTTTTGAAAACTCATTTCCATAATCCTGCCTGGATTACGCCAGATTGATGGCATACACGTTCATTGACGTGAGCATCAACTGCATATACTTGGATCTCTTAATCCAACCACATGTCCAAGACTGTGACACCACCACATTTTGGTAGCTCAAAGTGTTTATCTTGTGTTATTTTATTTCACTTTTTAGGATTGCCTGTCAACTTTCCACAATTTGGTAAAGCAGCACTTCAAAGGATACCTGAAGCCTCCGTTCAACACCGAGGGAAGGAAGACCGCAGGGATGTCAGAGGAGGTGCAACACCCTCATACTCTACATTCATGGAACATTACTGGTCCCACAATTCATATACGAAGTGACCACAACGAATCTTGAACCCATCCCATAACAAAGGGAATCTTCAAAGAACATGTATAAATGCATTGTGGCACACGTTATGTTCCATATACATTAATGTATGACATGTTAGAGAGGAAATATGCTCAACATAATTAACTCTGGATGTATTTCTTTTCCACAGTGGTACGTTCCCCTGGTCAAGCCTTCTAGTTGACAAACAGCAACCTCAAAGACCAGCCTCAAGAACTTCAAAGACCAGCATGCTGTGGAAATTGCATTTACTTCCCTGGGAAAATGCAATACACCTCACCAACCCTGCCATCTTGTACACTGCATCATATCATAACAAAGAAACATTGGTTATGAATTAAAGTCACAATGCATATTGCATGGGCATTGACTGACCTGTGCAAATATCTGAAATACTGTACACTATTGTAAATGTTTATTTATGCAAATAAAATGTTATTTTTAGTATTTTTCATGAATTATCACAGAGAATCACCGCCATGATTTTTTAATTGTCATTTATCACATTTGTCTTAAAACAGACAAGTACAGAGGGCATTTCTTTACAGAGAATTAAATACATTCATGATATCCTAGGAAAAGCCAGCCATTGTTCTATGGTCTCCACCGGAGACTTAATGGACAATACGTTGCTGTGTCACTGCCTTCTCTTCAGTGTGACGTGGTTCAGTTCTGTGTGTGTGACTGAGGAACAGACACTCGCGCCTCTGAGGAGAGGGCTTGTTCAGGACACTCTGGTGGAGGTATCCGTTGTAGAAGTCTGCTGCTGACAGTCTCTTCTTCAGCATCACCGCCTTGAATCCCACCCAGCCATCCTACATTGTACACCACGTGAGCACACATATATACACACACAGACAGACAGACAGACACACACAGAGACAGGCAGACAGACACGCACACACACACACACACGGTTGTTATTATCATCACTGGTCCCTTGGAGAGTTAGCTTTATAGCCTACAAAAAGGGACATTCGCCACATTAATAGGACATTCTTCTATGGTATTTGAATTTAAAGGTGTTTTGCATACATACCTTACAACAGACAGCTATGGTATTTGATTGTTTCTGATAGCTAATTGATCCAGGCACTGGTATCGTCCCCCAACCTGTAATCAAAACGAGCGCAATCTGTATTACATCTGAATCATTTACATTTACATTTACACTGGAAATGGAACAGAACAGAAAATGATTGACAAACATGTTACCTGAGAGTGAAATGTTGCATTTGCCGGCAAACTCCAAAAGTTTTATTGTCTTGCCCATCCAAATGGTTCGCAATGGGATCTAATAGGAAAGATGACGGCAAATGTTTAACAACACACCAGTTACTGCAAATCTTTTTCATTTAGTTTTACCAGACACTTCCTCTGAAGCAGCAGTGCTAACCTGGACTGGAATGAGGAATGGTATCAAGCATGTGTGTTTTATTCTATGCATCACAATGAGCCTGTCCTCTGATTTCTACCTCCACCAGCCTCCCCTAGTACGGCATTACTGCCAATCAGACCAGGGCGTTCTTACCCGGGATGCGATGGCACGGTACAGACGGTCAATCTGGTCACAGGTCTGTTCCTCCCAGACCATCCAGCTCATGGAAGTATTGATCTTAGGGGCTGTCAGACAGAATTAACTGGTTAGCTGAGGCAAGAATGTACGCTTGAAAAGTACACATATAGTAGCACAGGGTATATACAGGAATCTTGAGGTTAATTTCAATACCTTTCTTTTTTTTTTAAATTTTTGTTTTTCAGATTTTATCCCTTTTTCACCCAATTTGGTAGCCAATTTAACCCAACTTAGCATCCAATTATCCCCTGCCTATTGCATTGGATCCGCCGCCCGACCCCGTGGCCGGCAGTCCCAGAGGAGGGCGCCAGGCAGACTAGGCTGACTGGCTCCTCGAGCCCAGTACCGTTATTCCGGCACCCCAGGGGGCGGTGTTGCGCGACGGATCCTAGTCCAGAAATACTCCTATACCCCCCCTCGGAAGCGGCCGGCCAATATGCCGCTTCCCGTGTGCCTCGGCCATATTCTGGATCTGGCGAGCCGGGATACGAACCCCGGCCCCGGTGGGCAGCATGCACTAGCGGCCAGTGCGTAGACCGCTACACCACCGCGGGGCTTCAATACCTTTCTAAGACTTTTTAAAGACCTTGTCAATATTTTTCCAGACCTCACCGCCACTTCGAGCTGTAACCGTTGACATCAGTGACACCTTTAACTTAACAGTTTTAGTTTGCAATAGACTAGACCACTATCATACAACAGAATTTCCGGTTCATCTTTGTTTTTTAATAAAACTAATAAATTCAACTTTTACTAAAGATTTTTAGGACTCAAACTCTTTGGACAGTCTAATTCAGAAAAATACCTACAAAATTCAAGACCTCATAAAATCGTGATAAGACTTTTTAATACTTATTAAGGGTCTTGATTTTCCCAAAATGTATTTATCAGAATAAATTATTCTAAATGAAGTATAAATGTAATACTTTTCAAGACCCTGCGGATACCCTGAAGATATGACTCTATAAATGAGGTTGTTCGACTTCTCAGGGTGTTCACATTATTATAAATCAGATGCTCTCAACATGTGTTTGTGTTATTAGCTAGTTATCATTTTAATGTCTTCTTTAAATGTAAAGTATTTGGGGGATTTTGAGTGTAATGAATACTGGGTGTGTACAGAGAGAAATTGGGGATGTTCAGACAATTAAATTCACTTGGATTGATCAGATCCATTGATCACATTAATAATCAGTGTAGTCCAGGTCCCAGAGCTTTAGAATGGTGATGGTGAGGTCGCAGACTGGCTGTCTGGCTTATTAAAACAAAAACACAAGTTGTCCTTCAGTCTATGCATGTGGGTGACGTAATTACATTTAACAGAATGTACGTTTGAAAATAATGTTATTGATTTAATGGCTTGCAAAGGGAATCGGATATGCTTCAAAACTATTTAATAAGGGTGACTGTGATGGTAATATGAGAGAGATAGATGTGATATTATAAGTTTGTCTAATGGTCTGTTTCTGTGGTGGTTTTATCATCACTGCATATCAAACATCAACACCTGATGAATAAAGTCTCTGTTACCTGACACCTGTGAATGATGATTAACTAATTTATCACCGAGGTGAATAAAGTCGCCCACATTGTCAACATTCTAGACTGCCGAGAGTGACTTTATTCACCAAAAATGCATAAATGATGACGCTTAATTTTGTAGCCAATCAAAGTGTTGTTGCTAGGTAGATACCACATACAACACTGGACACTCTAGTCTTCATTCCGTCCTCAGGCCTGTGTTCAATACCTACCCCTAACCCTGTAGCCAATCAAAGTGTTGTTGCTAGGTAGATACCACATAAAACACTGGACACTCTAGTCTTCATTCCGTCCTCAGGCCTGTGTTCAATACCTACCCCTAACCCTGTAGCCAATCAAAGTGTTGTTGCTAGGTAGATACCACATAAAACACTGGATACTCTAGTCTTCATTCCGTCCTCAGGCCTGTGTTCAATACCTACCCCTAACCCTGTAGCCAATCAAAGTGTTGTTGCTAGGTAGATACCACATAAAACACTGGACACTCTAGTCTTCATTCCGTCCTCAGGCCTGTGTTCAATACCTACCCCTAACCCTGTAGCCAATCAAAGTGTTGTTGCTAGGTAGATACCACATAAAACACTGGACACTCTAGTCTTCATTCCGTCCTCAGGCCTGTGTTCAATACCTACCCCTAACCCTGTAGCCAATCAAAGTGTTGTTGCTAGGTAGATACCACATAAAACGCTTGGCACTTTATGTGGTGAGTGTTCCGGAATTCTTTGTCAATGAGTGAATTAAGCCTCATCAGTGATCTGTGGCAGAAAAAGACTTTACTCTGTAGCAACCTATGACCTGATACACTCTCCTGATTACGGTTTACACCTGAGAGAGACAGAGAGAGTATGAGTGTTTAAGTGGCATCAAACACAGTGATCCATGCCAGAGAAAGTGTTTACTCTGTAGCAACCTTAGTCCTGATCACAAATATTATTCTGATTACAGTTTATACTGACTGGAAACAATATGATGATTGGAAATGACAGGTAAGAAGAGCTTATCTGTAAAACCACATGTTAGAAACAGATCAGCCCTGTAAATGGTTAACTCTGTTCCAGGGAGAAGAGCTGTAAATGGGAGGGGAGGAGCATTTCAACTCAGCTTGCTGAAATGAAACTAAACTGTGTAGAGACATAAAGTGTATCGTGGACAAGGGCAGACTCTCTCAAACTTGTTAGATATCGTCCTCAAACAGGCATCTATCACACATACAGTATAAAGGACAGACAGCATCCACACTCTCACAGAATCACAGACAGGTGAGTTGACAAACTATTGTGTTCACACTCTTTTTATAGACGGTTCAGTATGTTAAACATAATTTGATTTGGTTGAAGGACTATTTCCTATATGATATAGAATAATGTTATCATTATTGATCGCTGTATAATAATAAGACAGTCTTGACAGCTCCATAGCTGAAACTATTGAGATCTGATTGATTCCAGGAAATGCTTTATGGTGTCACCTCTGGTCTCTCTAGATATGGCTTCCTCCAGCAGTCTCCTGTCAGAGGAGCAGTTCCTGTGTTCTGTCTGTCTGGATGTGTTCACTGACCCTGTCTCTACTCCATGTGGACACAACTTCTGCATGGCCTGTATCAGAAGGTACTGGGACAGCAATGACCTGTGTCAGTGTCCAATGTGTAAAAAAGCATTTGATAAGAGACCAGATCTCTTTGTCAATACTTTCATCTCTGAGATGGCCGCTCAGTTTAGGAAGTCAGTTGAAGTGAAGGCAACCAGCAGCCCAGCCCCAGACACACCTGTCAAACCTAGAGAAGTGTCCTGTGACATCTGCACTGGGACAAAGCTCAAGGCTCTGAAGTCCTGTCTGATGTGTCAGACCTCTTACTGTGAGACTCACCTGGAGCTTCATCAGAGAGTCACAGCCTTAAAGAGACACAAGCTGATCGACCCTGTGGAGAACCTGGAAGACAGGATGTGTAAGAAGCATGACAGACTCCTGGAGCTGTTCTGTAGACGTGACCAGATGTGTGTGTGTCAGTTCTGCACTGAGACAGACCACAAGACCCATGACACCGTCCCCATAGAGGAGGAGTATGGAGAGAGGAAGGCTCAGCTGGGGAAGACAGAGGCAGATGTTCAGCAGATGATCCAGGAGCGACTGCA
>NC_137679.1:37873483-37940983 GCF_963989245.1 Nansenia antarctica | reverse complement strand
CATCCTCCTCGACCGACTAGCCTCCATTGGCATATCCGACTCTCCCCTGGACTGGTTCCATTCATATCTCTCTGGTCGCACTCAATTCATCCAGTTAAAATCATTCTCATCCCATACCTCCCCCCTCTCCTCTGGTGTTCCCCAGGGCTCTGTCCTTGGCCCCATCCTATTCATCATCTACCTCCTACCACTCGGTCAAATATTCCGTAAACACAACATACATTTTCACTGTTATGCGGACGACACCCAGCTCTATGTCTCCTCCAAACCCTCATCCACCTTCCCACCCTCTTCCCTCTGTGCCTGCCTACAGGAAATCAAATCCTGGTTCCCCTCCCACTTTCTCAAACTTAACAGCAACAAAACCGAGATAGCACTCATTGGCTCCAAATCCTCCCTCACCAAGCAACCCAGTTTCACCCTCTCTATTGACAACTCCTTAGTTTCTCCCTCCCCTCAGGTTAAGAGTCTGGGTGTCGTCCTCGACAGCACCCTATCTTTCCATACCCATGTCAACAACACCATCCGGTCCGCCTACTTTCACCTTCGAAATATCAACCGCCTCCGCCCGTCACTCACTCCCAACAGCGCTGCTATCCTGGTCCACTCTCTAGTCACCTCCCGCTTAGACTACTGCAACTCCCTTCTCTTTGGTCTCCCACACAAACTCCTCCATAAGCTCCAACTGGTCCAGAATGCTGCTGCCCGTATAATCACCAGAACCCCTGTCATCAGTCACATCACCCCCGTTCTACAACAACTCCATTGGCTTCCCATTAAACTACGCATTGACTACAAAATCCTCCTCCACACATTCAAAGCCATCCACAACCTCGCCCCCCCTTACCTGTCCGACCTCCTCCACCTCAACATTCCCACCCGGTCCCTCAGGTCAGCCTCCGCCATCAACCTCACTGTCCCCCCTGCCCGTCTGTCCACCATGGGGGCAAGAGCTTTCAGCCGCTCTGCCCCTCGCCTCTGGATCTCCCTCCCCCCCGACATTAGGAACATTGACACCATAAACCCATTCAAAACACACATCAAAACACACCTCTTCAGGCAGGCTTATCTCTGAGCCACCCTCCCGACTATTGAATGCCCTGCTGCTGCTGCTTTTTATATTGTAATTTGTAATTGTTTGATTGTCATTTTTTAACTGTTTGACTGTATTTTTGTAACTGTGTTGTACGGCGACCTTGAGTGCCATGAAAGGCGCCTTATAAAATAAATGTATTATTATTATTACTTCCAGCATGATAATGCACCATGTCACAAAACAAAAGTCATCTCAACCTGGTTTCATGAACATCACAATGAGTTCAGTATTCTTCAATGGCCTTCCCAGTCACCGGATCTGAATCCAATACAACTGGATGTGGTAGAACGGGAGATTCACAGCTTAGAAGTGCACTTGAAAAATCTGTTCAATCAGAATTGAGTGATGCAATCATGTCATCATGGACCAGAATCTCAAAGGAATATGTATTGTGGAACATCAATGCCACAAAGAATTGAGGTTGTTGTGAGAGCAAATGGAGGCCCTACCCAGTATTAATATAGTGTTCCTAATAAAGTGTTCTCTGAGTGTAGATGTTATTAAAAATAGATGCATATTCATTTTTTAAAAACACTCACTCACTCACTCAATCACTCACTCACTCAATACCACGAGAGCGCTGTCTCTCCCCTCTGGAATGTTGGCAATGACACAGAGGTCATTCACCTACGACACTTTAACCACTTGCCATAAAGAAATAAACCCCCCTTTAAAGCTCCTGTCAAACAGTCAAATATTACGACAGTTCCACTTGGCTAGGTGTTTGACCGATGAGTCACACACTGTGTTCCCACTGTGTCCCTACAACCCCGGCAATGGCAAGGCTGAAGTAAGGCTGACTAAACAGTAACCAAGCAACCAGGGCCAAAGACCTTGTCCAATGCAAGGACAGCTGTTTTTCCCCCTCCCAAATGTAAGCTTAAGCATTGGTCCAAATCAGACCCTGCGACATACCAGCGTCATGTCCAGGGGTTGTACTTGTACAACAAGGCGCCTCACGCTAGGGAAACAGGAGATAGGCTCCTGCCCTAAGGGCCATTAGGCTCCAGAACCATCGGTTCTCAAGGCTACTTACTCTCTTTCTCATTGGTTCAACTAATGAGTTTTAGTGGGGCATTCTGAAACAAAATGAAAAGTATCAGAGGAATGTCTTGTACGTCCCTCTGTCTGATATTATCTAGTCGGTGGTGTTCATTCAAATAATAATACACACAACTTAATGGGATTGAAAGAAAGACCTACGAGTTTAAAAGACTATTTCTCAAACTCTCTCTTCAGAAATAATGACCCAGCAACTATTTACAGATGTAAATTCTTGGAGAGAAAAAAAAGATTCTTCTGTAAAAAATAACCACGAAATCCCCATAAACCTAGCTATTAGGAGCATTTCAACATATGCAGGAACCAGAATTAAGGCACAATGAAACAATCTCCTCCCACATGAACTTTGGTAAAGCATTTCCTCGCCGTTGTTTATGCTCAACAGGTAGGATCATGCACCCTGTTGCCCTGCCTCCCCTCTCAGTCAGTCAGTGAGACAGAGCCCAGGGTAGGTGAGTACATCTTTTTTTAAATGAGGGTCATTTGTGTAATAGATTTTCTCCCTGCTTACGGGTCATACTGCACTATACTGTAATCCTAAATTAATTAGGGCAATACATTCGCTATCAGTGGTAATTACTGGTGTGTGTACACAAAGCCCTGATAAGGCTTGCATTCATAAAAGGGTAGACTAAACAGTTGGAACGTTTTCAGAAAAATATATCTTGTGCATATTTCTCTTCAGGCATATTGTTATGCCAAATGTTACATAAAGAGATACATAATCTTATTTCAAAGCTGTTTTGAGTTTAGATGGAATAGCAGTACAAATAAGGCAGTGCTTTGGGACTCCATTCGCAAGAATGATGTGTATTTTTCTGTAAAAAAAGAAAAGAAAGACTCATTCACTACAGACTCTTGTTTTGGTTTTGAAGTATGAAAAAAGTCAAATGTGCGCTAGAATACACACATGGAGATGAGCTGGATATTCTGGAGACTAGGATAAGCATATTCTAGAATCAACATGTACGGAAGGAATTATATAATTCATAATGAGTGTTTGTGTTGAATCTTTTATTTCTTTTTAAGGAAAGGAACTCAAACTGATCAATATTGTTTTTTCCATCCACTTCAGAGATGTTTCGTGTGTGGATCACGCTGTGTCTGCTCTTGCCAGGTAATGCAATCACCTGAAATTCTTTATAAAATCTGATTCATAATAAATCATTATGAAAACAAAAACAACCAGTAAAAGCATGTTTGGGTTGCGTAACACCCCCCTGCAGCAGCGATGATGACAGTATGTGTCCACTGTGCTTCCAGGGGCAAGCAGCTTCATGATCCACAATACCCTACACAGCCTGTGCTTGGAGGACTCCCTCCAGACAGGACTGGTTCAGCTGCAGAAGTGTAACCTGGATTCAGACCTCCAACAATGGATGTGGATGGAGCAGAGTATCCTGAAGAGCGCGGGCAGTGGCAGGTGTCTGTCCGCCCGCCACGCTGACCCTGTCCAGACTGTCCTCTGTGGGGAGGAGGCCGAGGAGGAGGACAGAGGCGACAGCCTCCTCTGGGACTGTGAGGGGAACAGGCTGACCAGCCAGAGCACCTCTCTGGAGCTGTCCACGGACGGGAAGCGCGTGACTCTGTCCCCCAGGAGCAGACAGTCTAAGTGGAGATCTCTGGACGAGGGGGACATCTGTCAGGAGAAGCTCCGTAAGTCAGCCGGGAGGCTGTTAACGATTTCACAAGCTGCTGTGTGTTGCCTAGTATTTAATGGACTCTTACTGTATAAAATGTAGTTTATGCGTAAACTGATTTGGGTTTTTGGAATAAGCCGAATGAATCCCTTGTGACACTAAAAGCCCTTTTATATCTTTATTTATAATCACAATTCCATTACATACAATAATATCTCAAAACCCACCTCTTCAAGCTCGCCTTCACCAGTTACGGTAACCCTTTCCCCCTCCCATACCCATGTGTCCCCAGCACTACCTTAATTAGGCCCCTATACTTTCTTCTATTTACCTTTTGTTTCTTTTTATTATTACTACTCGATCTTTTCAGGTTGTAAAGCGTCTTTGAGTGTCTAGAAAAGCGCTATATAAGTCTAATGTATTATTATTATTATTATTATATTTTGTGTAAATTACCTTGTACAGTAAGGGGCCCTGCTATACAACTGTGCAAGCTAAATGTCTTCCCTCTAGATAGAATGATGTCTGTCCGCCATGACCACATGGTGCCTTTGTGACCAACGAGGACATGTTGTGTATTTGTATTGGCCTCCACCAGGATCCAAAAGGGCACACACTGAGCCTGATGAGTTTGAGGTGAGGAGGGAGGGAGAGGAGGGCGCGGGACCTGCTGGCTTGACACAGGAACAGAGAGAGTTCCTCACGTGGTACTATCGCACAGAGGACCGTAAGTGTTGCAGTCAATTTCCAAGGACATTTTTCCTTTTTTTTAAATGTATTTTATTTATATTATTTTGTTATGTCTTACCAAAAGGTATACATGGTACTATTTCTCCACAGACATCAGGGATATTGTTTCCTATAGAACGTGCTAAATCGATATGAGAGATTGGTTCATTTGGATTCAAAATGACATTAGACATGTTCCTCAGTTTTAAGACAGGAGAAATACTGTTCTGCCCACTGTAACACTGCACTAGCTGATGATATATTTTATGAGATAACTGTAACTATCACCATAAAAGGTTTGGATTATAGGAGCATTTAGACTCACTTGATAGTAAACTTTTATTTTCCTCAGTTCGTAAAAAAAGAAAGTTGTTAAGTGCACACTTGGGTCAGGTTCAAAATACAGTCTTTGATCAACTCTGAAATGTTTGTGGTTTCTTTTTTATTCTTTTCTTTTTTATGGTGGGCCTTAAGTGGGACAGAAGATAAGTCTGTGTTCAATAAAGTGTGTTTGTGCTCGTCATAGCAACCCCCTGGAAGTTTGCGATGCTAGGTCTGGCCTTCGGTGGCCTGCTACTGGGGTGTCTGCTGCTGGGAATGGGCTCCATGGCCAACAAGTAAGAACCCACTGAACTCCTGATGGAGCAGGACGACAACTGAGTGGAACTCATCGACGGAGGCTGGTGGAGGTGGGAATTGGAGAACAAGACAACAACAATGCATGGAATGGAATGACGAATGGTATCTGGAATGACGAATGGTATCTGGTATCAAATACATGAATTTGATACCATTCCCTAGTCCATTCCATGCATTACAACGAGTCTGTCCTCTGATTGATACCTCCATCACCTCCCCTGGAACACATGTATTGTACACTCATTCTAAACGAACAAAATGCTAGTCGTTGATAATGACAAAGTTGGCAACAATCAAATAACAGCTGATGATGATGATGATGATGTTAAATATTTGTGAGAGCTGGTTGTCTTTATCATCATACCGGCTACAATAACAGCTACAACAGAGATGTCCTTACCCCCTCCTACACAGGAACAGGAAGAAGATAGCCAAGTACAAGGCTGCAGCGGCGCTGTCGGCAAAGAGGCCAGAGCCTGAGGACCTGCAGGTCATCACGACTGAGGCCACAGGTCACTCGGAGGTCGTCCTCACTCAGGTCAGCAGCCAATTAGAGAGCGAGGCGCAAGAGCTCAAGCCCCTTCTGTCCAACGGGGAGGCGGAGGGGCTCAAACCAGGGGACATCGTCTTGACCTGGAAGGACGGGAACGTCTCCCCCCTGTACACCGAACCCGAGAACGTGGTGGCCGACGTAGGAGAGGTGGAGAGAGAAGTGGTCCAGAAAGAAGAGGCGGAGAAGGAGGAGGAGGTGGAGAAAGAACAGGAGGTGGAGAAAGAACAGGAGGTGGAGAAAGAACAGGAGGTGGAGAAAGAGTTGGAGGTGGAGGCAGCGGCAGTGGTGGTGGAGGAGGAAGAGGCCAAGCTATGAAGTGATGGAGGAGAGATAAAAGCAGAGTCGTTTTCAAGTGCTGCTGTTTGTAGTTTCGCTGGTTGTAGTTTAAGCAAAACCTCTACAAGGACTATCCATCCGTACTGGTCTTACACACATTCCACAGTCACATCCTCTTTTTGTAATTGTACAACATGTAAATGTTGCTTTTTGGCCATGAGACAGTGGATAGTGTACTTTACACACTTTCTCCACAAGAGTTATTCACAAGTTATTCTCTGTTTAACAGAAAACTTTACTACTACTATTGATACTAGCATGTAGCATGTAGCATGAGATCTCACTGGCTTTCTAGGAGTACAGTTCTTGGTACATCCATGTTTGGCAAAAATGTAAAAAATAAATAAAATAAAAGTCAACAGGTCAGTTAAGTGCAATTTGTATTATTGGTTTTATGTTATATCATAGCTCTTGTAAACAATTATTATCTGAAAACTCATACAAAGATGTTTGGACAGAAAACGTAATTCAATGTGTTCTGTACAGTATACTATCTCTTATATGTTTTATACATTTCCCAGTGTTAAACATTCCGTCCATAGCAGTAGTTACAACAAGGAAATAAAACTACTAATTTCAAAATGGCTCTCTCGTCTTGTCATGTCATTCTCATTAGGAAGTAATACAATAAACAGTATTGAATAATACATAACATGACACAAAACCCTCTAAAAAATGTGACAAAGTTGACCGTAACACGTAGTTACAGTGATGATCCTGAGGAGGGCGCCCACGAGTCATGAAGAAAATCTCTCAAAACCCTCAGTCACAAGTTACTGAAGAGACATTAACGTCAGGAACATTCAACTTAAAAGTGTCCTGGATTTATTGAAACAAAACACGACTACGGGGTATTACTTCAGTCCTCTAAGAAAGGTGACAACTAGAATAAATTCATCCATCTAGCTTGCTCACAAGGCACTCAACACTTTGGCACTGAATATAACCGTTTACAAATAAGTCCATTAGTGTCCATCTGTCAAAAGAAGTAACAAAACGTCAAGGTAGTTCCAATGACTTGGATGACGAACGTTTTGCAGCACAATGTTTTTGGGCAACAATGGCATTGTTGCACGTTTCTCAGGGTCCTCCATATTGTTCTGTTTCTCTCTCTCACATACGTCTCTCACTTATTCACATCCAAGGTGGTGCTCATTGTGAGGCGATCAGAAGATCTTGAAGCCCTTGAGCAGTGTGAGTGTCGGGGCTCTGCGTTTGCTCTGAGCCCGGGATGACTTGACCGTGACCAGTTTGGCGGTGGTGGGGGCGGGCAGCTCTTTATAGCACGGCGTGGTGAAGGGGGGCATGGAGGACAGGCTGGCCAGAGGCTTATCCTCGCTGATGTAGAGGGGTCGTAGCGGGGGGCTCTTCTCCCCCTCTCGTCTGGCCTCCCTCACCGCCTCGTGGAACACGCGCTGGACGGAGGGGAAGTCCAGACAGGCAGAGACCTCGAAGAAAACACAGCCAAAACGAGAGGCGAGGGCAGATCCGTCTGACTTACTCACCTGCCTGAGAGAGAGAGAGAGAGAGAGAGAGAGAGAGAGAGAGAGAGAGAGAGAGAGAGAGAGAGAGAGAGAGAGAGAGAGAGAGAGAGAGAGAGAGAGAGAGAGAGAGAGAGAGAGAGAGAGAGAGAGAGAGAGAGAGAGAGAGAGAGAGAGAGAGAGAGAGAGAGAGAGAGAGAGAGAGAGAGAGAAGCCCTTTCATTTTCTGAATCTAAACAGATATTTCATGCTAACACTAGTAAACATCAGAAAACCCTCTTTTTATGGAGAGTGAAACTGAAGCTTTTAACTCCATGTCTATTTTTAGACAAATTCATTGTGTATATATCGTATGTTCAGTTAAAATACAGCCTGTGATAACATCTCGTACTGTCACGAAAAAGAATTGGCCTAAGTATTCATTAATCGCATTGAAGTTGACGTTCCTCACTAAACATTTGTCTTCTCTGTAAACAGCAGCAACGAAGCCTTTAGCCAGCCTGAGTAGTAAGTATGGTAAGTGAGTAGGATTGTGCACCGAAACACACAAGCCAGAACGTCCCGTAGGTCCCTAAAACATCCCGAAATGTCCTGTTTCTGTAGCGTGAGGCAGCTTGGTGAACAAGTACACCCCCTGGACCAGGAGTTGCGCTATCTGAGGTGAGACAAAGGACGCTAGCCACAACTCTCCAGACTCTCAGATGAGTACCTGAGCCTGGGAATGCTGTGGTCCTGGCTAGAGGCCTGGTGGAGGTAGAAATCAGAGGACGCGGCTCATTGTAATGCATGGAATGCAATGAGGAATGGTGTTCATGTTCATGCATGTTCGATACCATTCCTCATTCCGTTCCATGCATTGCAATGAGCCCGTCCTCCGATTTCTACCTCCACCAGCCTCCCCTTGCATTTAAGCATGCCAGTGTTGCACGCTGTACCTGTATCTCTCCATGTCCAGCTTGTTCCCCAGCAGGATGATGGGGGTGTCGGGCTGGAGGGCTTTGGTGTGGAGGGTCACTGCCTCCAGGTACGGCCGGCAGCCCTCGAAGCTCCGCCTGTTGTCGATGCTGTAGACCACCAGGAAGACGCTGGCCCAGGTGAGGTAGCGCTCGCAGTTCACTGGACCGTCCTGGAGTAAAGAGAGCTATTATTTACACTTGCGCGCACACAGACACAGACACAGAGACAGAGACAGAGACAGAGACAGAGACAGAGACAGAGACAGAGACAGAGACAGAGACAGAGACAGAGACAGACACAGACACAGACACAGACACAGACACATAGACAGACAGACACAGAGACACAGAGACACACACAGACACACACACACACACACACACACACACACACACACACACACACAGACACATAGACAGACAGACAGACGCAGAGACACAGAGACACACACAGACAGACACACACACACACACACACATTTGAATACTTTATTTGGTTCCACAAATTACATTACACAAACAGGGAATCAAATATTTCGGGGCTAAGCAGCACTGAACACTCAAGGGTACACATAACACCTCCTTCTCCACACGGCCAAGCTGCCAATAATAGCTGAGACAGAGCAAAATTTGGCAACCTGTTTGGCCTTTCTTTTAGACATTGCAGCAATTCTCAGACCCCTCATGGTGCATTTATATACATGGCCCAGACTTCCAAAGTATGCTGAATTTACACTTGTACCCAAAGCACGCACACACACACACACACACACACACACACACAGTGCCAATGTGGCATTATAATAGAATGGAAGAGTGATAGACTAAAAGTACATTCTTACCTGGTCAGCAGTGTCCATCACCTTCACCACCACTGGCTGTTGGTCCACCATCTCCTCAGAGGAATAAGTATCCTCTAGTTGACAGCCAACACAAAAAAAACGACATCAAAACTTTACACATGCAACAACATACCATATGCCATGCATATGATTACATTTAATGTAAGTGCATTTGCTGACACTTTTCCAATGTATGTAAGTTCTTTAGTCCCAATGGTAGAAATCAACAGGACATTTCATCATGGTTTATTTTCTTTGGAGGGGGAAACAAAAAAATGCTTACCAAGATTGGGGTCATATTCACTGATGAATCGCTTGGTGAGAAACTTCACAGTCAGTGCTGCAAAGAGGGAACATACTTCCTGTTTGCATATAGCTCAATACATTGTCATACAGTCCTAAAATCTGAGGTCTGGATTGGAAAGGGAGCATGAGAAACCACCCCCCAACACAAACGCTCCCATGAAATATCAGATAGGATATTTGGAGATCAGATTTCATGAATAATAAACTCAAAACTTGGAGAAAAAAAAATCCAAACGAAACTGAGAACAATTCCAGTCCAAATACAAACAGAGAAAATTGATCTATTTATGTAATACAGTATTCAGGAAAAGTCCTAATTAGAGTGAATTATCGACATACAAATAAGGCTGCATTATCTAGATTAGAAGGCATAATAAGATCAAGATAATATAATAATATAATAATATAATATAATAATAAGATCAAACCAGTCAACACATCAACTGTGTGTATGAAGGACGAATCAATCAGCCTACCTGATTTCCCTGAGCCCATCACCCCCAGGACAACCACGTTACACTCAGGTTGTCCCCGCTCAGGTACAGCGGCGAAAGTGCAGGTCCTTGCCTTCCCAAACATCAGGGAAGATCTTTGGAAACAAAAACGCAGATCGCACCAGTTAATAAAGCACTATGTTGTTGAACACCGTCCAGAAATGTGATCACGCAAAACACTGAATAGATCCAGAAGATTCCTCAAACATCTTGAGAGGCGCGATATACCGTGATCTTAGAATGATAAGGTTCTAACTTCTATCTCCGTTTAGGGTAGTTCCGAGATATTGAGCGCCAAAGTGTTTACATTCCATTATGTTTTGTGAGATGGAACCTTTGTATTTTATGAATTACTAACTCAAAAATGTCAACATTTTAAAAATAACACCACACAGGCATTAATAAACACCTAATGGATCAGATTATGTAAAAAACTAATTTTTGACCAAAAATTGAGATAGAACCTTATAATTCTAACGTCACGGTATCAAACAGCGCATACTGTACCTCGTTTTCTTGCTTGCGCCTTGATCCTATCGGCCTCTCTGATGCGAGAAAAAAAGTTCTCAATTCTCTTTTAATTAATCTGCATCCCAAATACTTTTAGGACAGGGTAGCACTAAATCTTGTCTGATGAGGATGCTCATACTGATGAAAGGAGCAGCTCGCTGTGAAACGGGGAGGACCTGACGTGGACTGGAAGGCAGAATTAAATCGAGGAACATTTGCTGAAGAATGTGGGCAAGAACACACACACATGAATGACTTAACTCCATGTAAGGGAACCGCGGTGAGGTCTCTCTCTCGCATTATTTAACATACAGATGTGACCTGAAAATTATATCGACCTAATTAGAAAGTATAATTTGCTGTTAGGAGGCAAAAGTAGCATTAACTACTCGTGAGCTTAGAATTATAAGGTTCTATCTCCGTTTAGGGCAGTTCAGAGATATTGAGCGTCAACATTTTTGCATTCCATTATGTTTTGTGAGATGGAACCTTTGTATTTTATGAATTACTAACTCAAAAATGTCAACATTTTAAAAATAACACCACACAGGCATTAATAAACACCTAATGGATCAGATTATGTAAAAAACTCAATTTTGACAAAAATGGAGATAGAACCTTATAACGTCACGTACTATTACAACAACAACTATTATGTCAACTAGTAAAGCCGATGTTTTGGATTGCAGTTAGCCAGCCAACGGGTCAGGGATGTCCTGTTCCCTTCATTCTTTAAATCGTTCCATCTCAGAGGAAAAGGGAGGATAATAGTTTGCACATGTTCAGGTAACTGCTTCTGTAAACGACTTATTCGCATATTACTCAAAGGCAAATTTCAATGCAGGAAAAAATCAGGTTGTTATGCTGTACCCTCTTCTTCTTTGATCTGTCTGCAGATGTCTTTCTCCATCTTTTTATGTCTTTATGTCTTTTTATGACCTCTCATAATAGAAAGAGATTCATATTCTTGACGACCAAGAAACAGGTCTTTTTTTTCTTTTTTTTGTTATGTCCCCCCCAAGGGATTAGGAATTAGGAATTGAGTGATTTATGGAACATAATTGCAGGTGGTGGTGGTGGGTGTAACTTGAGAAAGGACACGAATGCTTTGTGGACCTCACCTACAGCCTTACAAGAAGAATGCTCTGCAAAGAGGTCTGGGTCTTTATGGTGGGAGGTTGCCTTGTCATCATTGCAAGGTTGCAAAGTTAAAATTCAAGTTCAGCTACAGTCATTGGTCAAGTTCAAGTTCAGCTACAGTCAAAATTCCACCTCTCGGGATTTGGTTGGACATGTGCCGCTGCTCATGTAGAGATTTTCCGACCCGACCTGCCACTCAAGAGAGGTCGGTATAGTGTACTGTATACTCTCCCTCGGGGGAGGCTGGTGTTGGAGGCAGACATTGAAGGACGGGCTCATTGTAATGCAAGGAATGGAATGAGGGATGGCATATCAAACATTTCGTGCATTGCGATGAGCCTGTCCTCCCATTTCTGCCTCCGCCAGTTTCCACTGGTCTCGCTGTGAGGAGGATGTATGTCTCCTCTATGAAGATGAACCCATAACCAGGTGGTATCAGTCTAGTAGGATAAACATGATGCTATTTTTGAAAAAACGTGGGAGTGGAACAAAGCATTGTAGAGTACTGTCACACGGTGTTGCATCTGGTGCCCTATAAAATAGGACAATACCAAGTTTAACTGTCATTGGACCTTAGGGAACAATCTATTGTTGTAGCTCGACATTCACATCAAGTCAAGGGCGATGGTGTCCTGACATTTTCAGCTGGCCCGGCCCTGGCAGCCACAAACAAAGGACCCATCAATCATAAGCATAAAGGGTGCTGCACTAGACTCACACTGTCATGGTCACCCTTCTCCCCTTTCAGGAGGTCAACATTAGTTTCCCCTCTGGCTGTATGTCATCATAACGTATTACAACTGTGCCACCCTTTGCTATGTATAGCCGTGACTATTCTCGTAGCTGTGAAAAGCAATACAAACACTGGATATCCTGTCAAGTGCATCAGCAGCAGACAGAGGGGATTTCGGTCACCTGCTGCTACTGTACACTACTGTACCGTAAGGAAATACCAAAGAGAATGAGGTGCTGATTTTTTTCTTTTTCTCATTTAACTTGGGTCCCTCTCTCTCTGTGTTTGATTTTTTTTGCTGTTTGGCTCCGAGTTGAGATGAAAATCTCGACTAAACATGTGCCGTGATGGAGCCGAGCAGCTGCCTGGACTCAGAGACAGCCAGAGGGGAGCCAGCCGAGCCAAGTAAGCCTCTGGACCCATTAGGGATGGACTGCCTGAAAGTGAGAGTGGATGAGAGTGTTTTCGTCGTGGCCAAAGACCTGCTTGCGCAACACTGCGAGTATTTCCGAGCTCTTTTCCAGTCGGGGATGAGGGAATGCCTGCAGGAGGAGATCCACCTGAAGGGGCTGAGGGCTCGGGGTTTCTTCGTCGCGCTGCGTGTTCTGAACGGGGAGAGCCCCGTCCTCTGCAGTGACGAGATCGTGGAAGCCATAGAGCACGCTGCTTTCCTCCAGATGGAGTCCCTCGAAAAGCACTTGATCAAAATCATCAACTCTGACAACTGTGTCCTCATGTATCACACGGCTTCTACCTACGGGCTGCGGGGGCTTTCCCATAACGCAGCGCTCTTCATCAGAGACATGTACTCCGACCTGAAGGAAGACGTTGGCGCTTTGCCAGATGACCTAGTGGAACGTGTTGAGTCTCTTGATCCCTTGATGTACATCTGCGTTTGCTCCCACTCCCCTACCACTGTGCAGCTCCGGGACTTCCAGAGGACAGTTTGCTACCTGGATGACGAGGAGAGAGACTGGAGGGTCCTGACCCACCTTCCCCTCACTGCCAGCACCACCATGGCTGGCGTGACCGCCCTCGACAACAAACTCTACATTGTCGGAGGGGTGCTCGACGTCAGCAAGAAGGTTGTGGACACCGGCTTCTGTTACGACCCGGAGAGTGACGCGTGGAGCACCATCCCCAGCCCACAGCAGCCGCGGTACAACTTCACCCTGGTGGGCCACGAGGGCTGCCTCTACGCCATAGGGGGGGAGTTTGACAGGAAGTCCATGGCGTCCGTGGAGAAGTTCTGTGTCTCCACGGGAACGTGGAGCTTCGCCGCTCAGCTCCCCTGCGCCGCAGCCTCGCCGGTGGCCTCGGCCAAAGCCATGAGCAGGATCTTCATCTGCCTCTGGAAGTCCAAGGGAGCGACTGAGATCCACGAGTACGTCCCAGGAAGGGACAAGTGGGTCCTGCTCACCACTCTCGTCCGCCCGCAGAGCTACGGCAGCTGTATGGTGGCCCACAGGGACAATCTGTACGTGATGCGTAACGGGCCGTGTGAGGACTTCCTGCTGTGTGTGATGGACAGCTACAACCTGACCACGGGCCAGTGGACGGCCATGTCAGGCCAGTATGGGAACAGTAAAGGCGCCCTGTTCACCGCCGTGGTGAGAGGGGACTCAGTGTTCACCCTGAACCGCATGGTCACCACGGAATACGCTGTGGAGTCCGAGGATTACAAATGGAAGATCAAGAGAGAGATGCAGGGGTTTGGGCGGATCGGATCCATGTACACGTTCCTCTTGAGACTTCCCAAGGCCAGAAGAACCCCCCCTGTGCGACACTCTGACGCTCTGACCAACGGCCAAGACTTTGGGAACCATATCGATCACTGCCTAAGAGCCTCTTTTCAATGCTTTGAATGATGTCTTTTCATATCTCAAACAACAAACTATTTGCCTCTCTCAAACTTGCCCTCTAGTTTTCTTTCTCAAAACTTTGACAATTGAAGTAGAAGGAAGAATGACTGTACAGTAATATTAAAGCCTTGAATAGATGTCTATAAGAGGGAACTATAATGTGCACTATACATGTTATTAAACAAGAGGACCCGTGTTTATCATCCAAGAATGATTCAATGGCATTTTAAAAACTCAAACACTGATTTCATACAATAGTTCATGTCAAATGTGTTTCCTCAAACAGCGTTTGATATAATTTGAGCGCTATGCTAAATCGGTTATATGATCAAATAAATTGATAAAGCCTATCAAAGTACTCTCCACTAAACACATGAATTAATATAAAGACTGAAATAGATTGTTAGTTTTTATAACAAACAACCCATATATAGCTCTGAGATCCCAGAGCCACATACTGTAGGGCAGGAGGATGTTTAGAGAACAAGAAAGCATGACTGTAATGTAACGAGTAGCCAATGCTCACACCACCCCCTTTTTTTGGTAAACAGCAGAGGGATAGGGCTGGAGAAATGTAACCACTCAAATTAATAGATGGAGCTTTGGGTGCAAGGATTGACCATCCATGATAGTTTTGACCATGTTTTAAAGCTATATAGTCTTTGCTTACAAATAATGGAGTAAAACAAGCGTATGTTATGATGGGGGTAAAACAGTATAACTAAGCTCATGAGGCATTTATTATTTATAAGTTGTATTCTTCAAGAATCAATGGCTATATATCATTAATTGAAGTCCAAAAATGTATATATCAATCACAGAGATGCCTGTGGGATTACCTGTGTAAAAGGAATAAATAAATTGGATTTGGCAGAAGAGAGTAAATAAATGTCTTTGTAATTATCCGTTTCTAATAAGAGGTAAAGAATGCAACTAATGGTGTGCAGCTTTCCCATCTCACTAACACATTATATAACCACCACAGTTAACAAACAAGGAAGAACATATCTCCTTGATGATCCCAGAGAACTTCTCTCTCTTGTTCTTTAGCCTACAGCCTGTGAGTGAAGTTCATTAATAGGGGAGTGATAAAAGAAATGCTCTCCTGGCCAAGCAGAGAGACTAATGCGAGCCCAGTCCATCAACGGAAGATACACATCTTTAATAGATGCCGCCTCTTCCCTTTGCTCTGCTCTCATCTAAGCAGGGGAGGCTGGTGGAGGTAGAAATCGGAGGATGGGCTCATTGTAATGCATGGAATGCAACGAGGAATGCTATCAAACATGCATGTTTGATACCATTCCTCATTCCGTTCCATGCGTTACAATGAGCCCATCCTCCGATTTCTACCTCCACCAGCCTCCACTGCATATTCTAAGGCCTTCCGGAGCTTTGATAATCAAATAACAAACCTGTATTGTGGTAACCATGCAGAAATGGGCTCCATCGCCAGAGAAAGTATGGGAAATATGTGGAAGTGTCCCTCACAAATCAAGATTTAATACGACGTGTTGGCTAGATGAGACTGAAGGGAAACATGGCAAACATTCTCATATGTTTATTGCATCTCACTCCATTACCATGTACGATTTGCTAACAGAATCTTCCATTGGTGTTAACAGTTGATTATCACTATCACTATACCAATCAGATCATAGGCAAATTCAAAATAATAATAATAAAAAAGACAAAGTGCAGGTTAAACAGTATATACAACTTCAAGTGGGTACTGCCATTTAGTTTCAGTAAGAAAAATGACAAACTCATTAGGAGAACCAGTCTCTCACACTCAATATATACACACACCTATCCTACACAGAAAAACTGTGTGTGTGTGTGTGTGTGTGTGTTTTTGTGAGTCTGTGTGTGTGTGTGTGTGTGTGTGTAGCCCCCGTCATGCCACACGTGTCATCAGCTCTTCCAGGGCCCTGTCACGGTGGTTCTCGTGGACCAGAAGCACTTCCTTGATGGCGTTCGGCTGGAAGCCCATCTCATTGAACTGAGACAGCAGATGAAGAAACTCCTCAGCCTGGTCAGAAATAGAGAAGAGAAACTATGGCCCCGTTCCAATACTTACTAAATGTATCCTTCCTTCCTTCCTTCCTCCTCTCCTTCCTTCCATGAAGTAAACACTGACCTAACACGACTGGATAGGTCAAAGCATATTGAACATATAGGTCATTATGGAGCCACAATACATAGCGGGATGCCAAGGACTATGTGAATCAGGGGAGGCTGGTGGAGGCAGAGACCAGAGGACGGGCTCATTGTAATGCATGGAATGGTATCAAACACAACTGCTCCCGTCCACCGATTTCTACCTCCACCAGCCTCCCCTGAGTAGTGTATGCTCACTTTCCAGTGTTCTTCTATTGCATTATGTTGTATTGCGTGTACGTATGTATTCTAACCAAAACAAATGAAATGCAGACGGACAATAAAGTGAATTAGCGGTACCTTAGTCTCACAGTTCTGGAACATCTCCAAGGCCTCTTCCACCTGGGCTTCGTCATATCCCCGCTCACACAGCCTGTCACACGCCTCCAGATAACTCAGGATCTGCAGAGGGAGCACAGCAGCGTGCATTAACACAGGGCAGGGCAACTGGATCTTGACACAAGGCCTTTTCCACAGAATGCAATGAAAAGAGATACAAACAATTGGTTTCACATTCTCAAGACAATGAGAAGGCATTAACCCACATTCTCTACAGAGCTGGGAATGTGGACACACACGCACAGGCGCACACACTCGCACATGTGCACACACGCACACACACACACACGCACACACACACACACACGCACACAGCACTCTGCTACAAGGCCAACACTCTCAAAAGTAGGGTAGCAGCAAGCCAAGAAATTGATCTGCATACATACACATACATCAGTTTCGACAGGCATGATAAATAAAAGCTGATATTGTGTTTAAACGGTGTCACTCTGACATGGTTCTGAGACACACAAAACAAATGATCTGAGATCAGCCTGTCGGTGTGAAAGGTAATATGTGTGAGAGCAGCGTGACCCCTGCTGTACCACGCAGACCAGAGAGAGAGAGAGAAAGAGGGAGGGAGAGAAAGAGACACTGATTAAGTTAGTAATGAGTTGATCCCAGTTGATGTAGCTCTGATTAGACCCATTCACCAGCTGCCTTCTCTCTTCATGCTGCCTGGGTGGGAGGGGAAGGGAGGGTGGGAGAGAGAGAGGGGGAGGGAGTTAGGGAGCAAAGAACTGAACCCTGAAACCTCTCCCAAACACATTGTTTGTGCCATTTTGTTAAAGTTTTTAACTAGGGTTGCCAATGTTAACGCATTAACGCTCGTGATTAATCACGTTATGCGTTTTTAAAAAAAGAGGAAAAAACATGTGTGACATTGATCCCACTACCATTTGAGCTAATTCCCCTTCCTTCCACAAGGCTAAAGTGATCTCAAGAACGAATGGTATACTTTAACCCGTGTCCTTTTTAGTTTATGTAGGAGCTCAAGTATAAAAGTACACTGTATTCTGTGATAGCAATTTGAGAATGAAAATAACAGTGATTGGTTTAGAGAAAAAAACTGTCTGAAAGCAAGACTTTTGTCAGACTCGATTCCTTGGAGATGATAATCCTCAGCTTGCTGAAGTACTGAAAGGCGGAACAGCGGCACAAAACCAACCAGTGGTCGAAGATATAATACATTATACAACAGTTAGTTCCGACCAAGTAATTTGATTGGACAAGAGGCATTCCATGAGTTACGATATACAGTATAACAGCACTGGGACTTTTAACTATATGTATCACTCAGCCGCACAGGTGTTCTATTAAATGAATGAAAGGTCTGAAAGCTAAAAAGTGATTGGAGACCATCAGACCACCGAGAGCAGTAAACGATGGAGCAGCGTGCTGTCTGATGTCAACTCGTCTGACTCTGAATCACATTCACACATGCCACCAAAGCGACTGTCAACCGAGTCATATTTCACTGGTTGCACAATACATGGAAATGTACAAATAAATGTACACGATACAAAGTAGCTAGCCACGATACAAAGTAGCTAGC
The DNA here is from genome assembly GCF_963989245.1 of Nansenia antarctica. Lineage (NCBI taxonomy): Eukaryota > Metazoa > Chordata > Actinopteri > Argentiniformes > Microstomatidae > Nansenia > Nansenia antarctica. The sequence goes on along the minus strand of NC_137679.1, from coordinate 37,922,553 downwards.
CACGATACAAAGTAGCTAGTTTGTCCAGTTGAACAGTCCCATTGCGGAACAATTTTTTCTTGACGGAGCCAAAATAAATGATTAAATAAACAAACAAATCATAATCTGTTGTCACTTATTACTGTTAACTAATAAATTGCGCTGTAGAACTGTTGTATAAAAGCCGTGGCCTGCCATTAAGCAATATCACACGAGAGGGAGTGATTGTCTTCGGTACTCGGCCTGCGGCCTCGTACCTACGACCGAATCACAGCCGTGCTGATATTCAGTATAACACACTCCCTCTCGTGTGATATTGCTTAATTATAGTACTACAGTCTACCATGACAATGAGTAGAGAAAAGTTAAGGGAGTTTCAGAGTAACTTTTCCCGACTCCGGAGGTCCCCGGTTTGAGACCGACAAGAATTCAGATGAGAACAGGCGGGTGTAGTGTATCCGTGCAGTCTGTGGTTTGGCAGGTTAAGAGCAATTCTAACTGCATAGCTCGAAAACATGGCGAAGACAACATAACAGCTCTTAAAATCCTCAATAAAATGTCCTATGCACAAAGGTACTTGGCTACACCTGCCTCAACAGTACCATGTGAGAGACTGTTTTCTTTGGCAGGCCACGTTGTGCCGAAGAAGAGGTCAGCGCTGTCATCTGGAAATGTCAACAAACTAGTGAGCCTGAGCAACTGGTTAACAGAAAAGTAGACTTTATGAACTGGTTGACTGAAGTCATGTCAACATTTCACACAGTTCACACCGTTTCAAGTAATGTTATTCAAATAAGAGTGTGAGAAGGGACTGTTCACTTTGTCTCTTCAGAGACACTATGGCATTCAGTTTCTTAAATAGGCCTACCCACTGTAGCATTCATTTGGGTGAGATGTTAATTTGCAAACAATTTACAGGCAAGCTGTTTACATTCTCTTTTTAACAGATGTTACTTTGTAACTGTTCTATAAGTGGTTGTCTGCTAATTAAGTCTGCAATTCATTATGGATGTTGTGGGCAAAGCCAAGCACTCCCTTAGACTTTTTTACTCAGCAAATTAAGAGAAATCAAAACTAAGCTGAGATGTTATAATAATAAAGTAAAAAAAAAATCGGATTCCTCTAACCAGTTTGTCATGCATTTCTTTATTCCAACACAGACATTTTGATCTCCCGCCAAAAATACAAGTAAATACTCGTATTTTAAACTTGATTTGTTACTCATGATTAATCACAGGCTATTATTGTGATTAACTGTGACAGCACTAGTTTTAACTTTTGAATAAGGTCATTTAGGTCAACAGGCAATTTTATGATGCTCCTCATGGACCAGGAGAGTAGGGATTTAATTTTTTGGATGCAGGGAAGAGGAACCATTCACTCCTTAACTAATACTGGATGAAAGCTTATCATGGCCTGAAAGAGACAAACAACTGTACATATCTTCGCCCTTGTCTGTATATATCACCCTGTGCATAAAACTGTCCATACCTTTATGGCTTTTGCATCTGGTCAGATGCCAAACCGCGTATCGTTGTCTTTACCGTACTTGTACTCTGTCAATGACAATTCAATTGAATCTGAATCAGAATTTGAATCATGGCCTAAAGGAGAGCAGGCCACATACCTACCATGTGGAGCCCTGTGTTCATAACAGTGTTCAGAACTGTGTTCATATCAAACCAAATCAAGTTTTCTTTGATTTCATTTCTCACAAGATGCGACTTAATAATTCACATAATGACAGAGCCGCAAGCAGGCAAAGGTAAAAAAAAAACTGTACACTGTGTAGCCAGGAAAATTCCCTTGCAGCCCTCTACTCATAGAGCGACTACTACCAGTTTGCCTACCAGCACACAGCAGCGGACCCCAAACCCCCGCCTGGGGGGCCCCCGCCGCCCCACACACCCGCCCCGCCCCACCATTGACCCTATTGACTAAGTTGACAGTGCGGCTGATAAAGCCTGTTCCTCCATCGACCCCCCTGTCCTCTCTACCCCGGACCCTCCACACTGGCCCTCCTCGCTGGCCTGTGATCCACACTGAGTCCTCGGGGAGAGAGCTGGAGCTCCATGACGCGGCTGAGAACCGCTTAATACACAGCAGGTTGTGGAAACTTTCTGGTCTCTATTTTTACTGGGCTGTGTGTTTTTTTATTTTTAATGTTTCCCTCTTTTTAGGGCAAGACTGCATCAAATGCGGAAGAACCGACACCAGATGTTTCCTGGCTAACAAGGTAAGCCAACGTTGAGGTAGATGCAACATGTGGTTGGTCGGGGGGGGGGAAAGGTACTTGGGGAAAAAGAAACATTGGAGTTGGCAGCCAGTTGTGAGAATTACATAAATTAAATGAAAGTGAATGTGGGCTCATTGCAACAACAAAAATAAAGAATTGGGCCTGTTGCAAATTACACAAAGGTACTTTTGGTCCGAGTGATGCATTCTTTCATTCGCGAACTTAACGCGCCTATTACAATATGAAGAATTTAGATATCAGGGGCCTCATTTATAGAAATTACTCAGATAAAATGTTGATCTTACCCGTGTCGTACGTAGAAAACCACGTCAACGTAGTGATTTATACAATTTCAACGTGAGTCAATTTGACCGTGGAAACGATCGTAGCTCTACGTCGAGTATTGACCTTGCGTACGCACATTACCTACTGGTTATGCGGAGTTATTACAGGCATGTGAGCCGCACTGCCTACTGTAATTCATGCAAGTGGCTCGTAATACAATTAACGATGTTGTTATCAGCCGAGAAAATGAGTTTAATTCAAGATTTAAAAGGAACTGATGTTTATGATTGTATTTCAGTCTCTCTTTATATCCCTCCGTAGCATAGGTGAAAGTGGGCCGGAACGGTCCGGTGCGGCGTTCCGGCAAGACTTTCTGTGCCGGAACGCCGTTGGGGGAAGAGATGCAGCTGCCTGTTAATCAAAATCCGATTGCTGCAGAGTGCAGAAGCAATCACGATTCACGATCCATAATTTCCAACAAGGAAACACATGGCTGACGTTATGTTTCGTTGCGTCTATTTTAATACCTTTGAAAATGACATGTTAACCCGCTTTACAGTAGACCCGACGCGACGCGACGTGGTTGGGTGGGCAGCACTGGGCACTGAGACAGTCCGACCGGGATTACAGTCGCGCCGTATGGAAGCATATAGTGGACCAAATTCAAATGTTAATGCAATTTGAGATTGCATTTGTATGTTCCACTTTTGCATGCATTCTTTCAGACAATATTCAAATTCAAATGCAATTCTAATGATTTGCATTTTCATTTTCATGTACCTGATGTGCACATTCGCTGTCAATATTAAAATGATAATGCAAAGCCATTTGACATTTAATTTTCAAAGTCATGCGCTGCTTTGTAGCTGACAAAATTCAAAAGTTCATTCTAATGTGAAAATTACTATGCAATCCCAAAATAGCATATTCATTTGCCACTTTTGCCTGCATTATTTGAGTCAATATTCAAATTGTAATGCAATAATGTGATACGCAATTGCATTTACATGTTCTAGTAAACACATCCGCTTTGTAGCTGACAAAATTCACATTTTCATTCTAATGTGAAAATGACTATGCAATCCCAAAATAGCATATTCATTTGCCATTTTGCCTGCGTTATTTGAGTCAATATTCAAATTGTAATGCAATAATGTGATTAGCAATTGCATTTATATGTTCTAGGAAACACATCCGCTCATTAGAATTGCATTTGAATTTGAATATTGTCTGAAAGAATGCATGCAAAAGTGGAACATGCAAATGCAATCTCAAATTGCATTAACATTTGAATTTAGTCCACTATATGCTTCCGTAAGCAAGCCGTGTTGCCAGATTGGGCTACTTTTGGTCACACTGGACGGGTGGATTCGGCAGCTTTTAGACTGGTTGGGCTGGAAATTGTGAATTCCATCTGGCAACCCTGGTAGCAAAATATATGCATACGTATCTGGTAGCCTACTGGTACTTTCAAATCGCATCGTATTATTATTATTATTATTATTATTATTATTATTAATAATAATAATTACAATTTACAATACAAATACAACAATTGGGGGTCCCTCAAAGAAAATTTGGGCGCACTGCGCGCGCACAACATCAACCTCCAAGGCTTGATTCTGACCCAGGAAAAACCCTGGTATGTACTGTATAACATGATAGCCATCTATGCACTGTATATAAGATGATGACCAAGGGTCTTTCTGCTGCTGACCAAGGGGTTGAGTTCACTTGATGAGGCCCAATTTTGTTTTAGACTCTGTAGGCTACTGTATTTGTTTATTAAGACTTAAGATATATTATCTGAATTTCTCTTGTTTTATCAAATGTTCCAATTATTTTCATTTCTTGTGCTGGTTTAAAATTGCAGGAAACTAGCACAAATAATTGTGTGGGAGAGAGGGGCCGCCGCTACCAAAACGTGCACAGTTTTGGGTCGCTCCACCACCAAAAACTCTCACTCCAAACTTTTGGTGAAACATGGCAGCCCTAAAGTGTTTCTAATTTCGACACCAACACCACGATGTGTGTGTTCAGGGATGCATGAAGCTGGGGGCAGGAGGAGAACAATATGAAACGATGAAGGTTGGGGTAGTAGCCTATAGTTCCTGTAAGAAACTCAAACCACTTTCACCCCTGCTCCGTAGTCTATCTCCCCTTCAACATGCCTAGTGCGTTCCACGCGCTAAATTATACTGGAGTTTCTCTGGTGTCTGGGAGTTCGCAAAGGGAGTGAGCAGCCATATAAGAATAAGACCACCTGATAAGAATAAGACCATTATATTATTACAGTATAAGCAGCACTCGAGTTGAGGGGGGATGGCATCCCCCAGAAATAAAAACTGTCAAAATCGCCCCCCTCTTTCCATACTTTATGTCATTTTATCAATGAACTTGGTATTACTGCTATTTCAAGGTGCGAGGGGGGCACGCACACATGCAATGACATTTTTACCAAGTTACTGACACTGAAGTCACTGACGCTGAGGGGATGCTAAAATTGTCCTCATATGATAAAATCCACCACCTCCCCTGATTTTCTTTTACAACTTGAGTACTGAGTATGTGCCTGGTTAGTTGTCATGATCAAACTTTACAAATGCAACTTACCGAGAAGCCACTCTTCTCTGCCCTCTACCACTTCCAGACGAACGCCTACCCTATATTATGGCACTTGTCTGAATTCATCCGCTATAATTGAGCCGCTATCACAGGCGTTAATACAAACCTCATTCACCTGCGTTCATTTGACCTGCGTTGGTATTTATAGAAGGAAGCACGTACGCAACTTTAAACCATCTCAGCCCGTTTTATAAATAATGCTTACGTCCGTTTAGAAAAATGTGCTTGCGTGAAAGTCAAAGATGACGTTCAAGTACTTTTTTTATGAGGCCCCAGACCTCTGGCTTTGGCTAGAAGAACAGAGACAAGGCCAGGGGGATCAGAGGTCTTGTGAACTCATGTGAACTCAGTCTGTAGGGTCAGAGGATCAGGAGGCGGGACAGATCTACTCTCTCTTGATTTACAGACATGCCTGTGCTACGAGGAGAGACCAGAGAGACAGAGGGAGAGGGAGAGAGAGAGGGAGGGAGAGCAGGGGGGGGGGGGGGGGGGGCGGGGAGGGGTTGGGGATAGAGCTGAAGTGATCAGAGGCGGGAGCAAGGTGCTTGTGTAACTCCTTGTGTTGTTAGAACTGTGTGTGCGTATGTGGGTGTGTGTGTGTGGGTGTGAGTGTGTGTGTGTATGTGTGTGTGTTTGTGTTGTCTGAATGCGTCAGTTGTATGGGAGAGAGTGTGAGTGTGTGTGTGTGTGTGTGTGTGTGTGTGTGTGTGTCAGACGGACCTTCTCTGGGCTCTGCTGGCCGGTCTTCTGCAGGGCGATAATGGCAGTGCGTAGGGGATAGCCTTTTTCTGTGATGGCTGCCAGCAGATCTCTCTCCTCCGAGCTCAGAGCAGACAGCAGCTCATCTGACGCGTCCGGCACGGCCTTGGGTGGGGGGGGGGGGGAGTGGAAAGAGAAAGAGAACAGAGGTTGGAGAAAGAGAGAGAGAGAGATGGGAAAGCCATCCTGACTTTGATGTGTGTATGTTTGCATTTCTGTTTGCGAGTCTGACACTCTGACCTCATGAGAACATGCAGGCAGCGAGAGGGTGGGCAGGACACCACTGACCTGTTCAGATCGATAACCTTGAAATGCATCCTTTACCGAGGAAGACATTTTCGGAGAACTTTCACTTGCTAATCCCGACGAACTTGGAATAACTTGGGCGGATTCCAAGTAAAGACTTTACACAAGCTATTATTAGAGTATACATCCTTTAGAACCATCTGAGAAATGTCAATACGGGAAGAAAACAAACAGCTACAGTAGAATCCGTTTTGTTCTCCAGCTAACATAACATGAGCATAACACACGGAATACCCACTAGAAAATAAACTGAACAGTGACTGGTGTTGGGCTGTAACGTAGAATGAGGTAACATAATCTTAAAGACTCTCCGGGGTTCTTGAGTAACATAATCTCAAGCTCTCTGGGAGAAGGGTTCCGTACTGTACACGTGTAACAAATCCCACATGAGCTGTGGTGGGCAATTAGTATACTGTACCTCAGACACTAAGTGTTTGTACGGGGCCCATTATAGCCCACTAAGGACAGGCGCTCTGGGCTTTAGGCTTTAAACATAGCTCATCCATGTGAACCAGGAAGCTGGCCCTAGACTACAAATCCTCTGGGAAAAGATGTCCGTCTTTAAATAACATTCCCTCCGATTCATAACAACACAAAAGAGCATGCCAGTAATTGAAACCATCCACACTTAATTCATGAAGACAAAATAAAGGGACATTTTGAATAGTGCTGTACACAGGGGAGGCTGGTGGAGGCAGAAATCCGAGGACGGGCTCATTGTAATGCATGGGATGGAGGAATGGCATCGAACATGTGTGATCTCTACCTCCACCAGCCTCCAATGACTGTACACTATGTCTGATTATTCAACTGGACTGTCATTAGACAACCATGACATCGAATGCACAAATCAGGGAAAAACTGCAGTTGAATTTAACCTACTATTATGATAACCCAACTTTAGGCTACCATAAACAATTTCTATATTATTTTCGACAGTATTTTCTTCTACATTATTTCTCATTATAGAGGTTAGTCTCTGTACCGGATGTGTGGACTTGTGGTGCGTGACGGTGGGGATCCTTTCGATGGTGTGGGCCCTGGTCTGTAGAAGTCTGTGTGAGGACGAGGAGGGAGGCATGGGGGTGCGGGAGCGGCCCCCCCCTCTGGAGGTCTCCAACACGGAGAGAGAGGACTGACGGAGGTTCTTCCTGCGCTGGTGGGGGGCCAGGCCGCTGGGGGGGGGGCCACACCCAGGCAGGTTCAGGAGGTTGGGGGAACTGAGTTGCGGTTGCCTGAGGTCTTTAAGCAGACGCTGCCTGGGCCTGGGCCCGGACCGTGACCCCCCTCCGCACACGGAGCCGCTCCCCGACGAAGAGCGATCGTCTCCTCCCTCCGACTCCGAGTGTCCCTCCCCTTCGTCCTCTGAGTCTGAGATGAGGAACTTGACCTTTGCCCTCTGCTCGGCTAGGTTGAGGCTGTGGGAGCGCAGCCGGGGGTTGGGTTCCCAGAAGTCAGAGATGTATCGGTTGGCCAGACGACTCTCCTGGGGGCTGCTGAACATCATCCAGTAGGGGGGGCAGGAGGGGAGCACCTCGGAGGGGGAGCGGGGCGCCGGAGAAGGGGGCTGGGGGGGATAGCCTCCCTGGAGGCCCGTCAGGACCCAGTTCTCCAGGCTGTACTCATACTGTCAACACAGCAGGGAGAGAGGGTTAGTGGCAGGGAACACATCAATCAGTAGCCCAGTTCAAACCTTCCTTCCTTCCTTCCTTCATTCCTTCCTTCCTTCCTTCCTTCCCTCCTCCCTTCTTTCCTTCCTTTCAACACTCCTTCCTCGCTTATTTAATCAGATCCTTCTTTCCCTCTCTATCTGATGTCAAAGATCTGGTTAAAGCAATTGGATGGAAACCTGACATTCACTTATCCAATTACTAGTAAATCATAGTTAAGGGAAGAGAGGAAAGAAGGATCCATCTTTTTTCTTACTTATTCAAGGGTCAACAACGCTTGAATCAATCACCCACACAATATGAAAAGCTCCTTGCATGTCATGCCAAAATCCACACAGTGAATCACACACACACTGAATTCAAAATATTGTTGTGCGGAATTAATTGAATCAAAGAGGCATGTGTCACTGACGAGCGAGTGAGTGTGTGAGTAATAGAAATCTGCAGACGTTCTCTTCATTGTCTCAGTATCTATGCATGTCTCTTCTTTCAGTGTATGGAACTGATCATCACACAAAGAAAGGTAATTCAAGGCCAGCCAGACTAGTCTGTTGCCTTTGGCCTGATTCAGTTGAACAAACCCAACTCCCTCTAGATCAGACGGTGAAACTTTAATGAAACTATAATCCAGTCCAAATAAGTCCAGAATAAGGTCCAAATAAGGTTCCTATATCACTCTGCTTATCAGATTGTAAACGCTGACTCGGGCAAAAGGGTTGAAGGGTGGGTGAACCAAGAGGAGATTCTTTCCTTATAACTAGCAGGAAGTATAAATAGACTTGGGTTGCAACTCTGGCAGAGAGAGGTAAGGGTCTGCAATGCCATCTAATGTCAGTAGTTGGAGCAGACAGGAAAATCAGAGAATGAATTTAAAACCAAAAGACTGCCACAAAATAGAAATGGATATAGCTTCTTTAATTGAATATGGAAATAATGCCATATCGTGATGTTAGAATTATAAGGTTCTATCTTCATTTTTGGTCAATATTGAGTTTTTTTACATAATCTGATCCATTAGGTGTTTATTAATGCCTGTGTGGTGTTATTTAAAAAATGTTTACATATTTTAGTTAGTAATTAATAAAATACAAAGGTTCCATCTCACAAAACATAATGGAATGTAAAAACGTTGAAGCTCAATATCTCTGAACTACCCTAGACAGAAATAGAACCTTATAATTCTAAGCTCACGATATTGTATTGATAAGAAAATCTCCCATCAGAATCAGTATATATAATATTATAAGTATAAACTGCCAAGTAATAACCTCCAACTGCACTCTGTTGAGGCTTTGGAGAGGCTTGGAGAAACAACTCAAACATGATTAAGTCAAATCTTGGCAACGGTTTTGAAAACGAACCAAATCACAGTTTTTCTTTCTCTGTTAAATAAACAAACGGTTTAATGTATAGCGTGTACACAATCAATCTTCCTGGTCACTGAGGAATTACATCTTGGCAGTGCAGCATGTGACACGCTAGTTTCCCACAACACACACACACACACACACACACACACACACACACAGACACCCACACACACACACCCACCCACACCCACACCCACACACACACACACACACACACACACACCCACACCCACACCCACACCCACACACACACCCACACACAAACACACGCACACGCACACCCACACCCACACACAAACACACACACACCCACACCCACACCCACCCACACCCACACCCACACACACACACACACACACACACCCACACCCACACCCACACCCACACACACACCCACACACAAACACACGCACACGCACACGCACACACACACCCACACCCACACCCACACCCACACCCACACACCCATCCACACACACACACCCACACACACACACACACACACACACACACACACCCACACAAACACACACACACGCACACGCACACACACACACACACACACACACCCACCCACCCACCCACCCACCCACCCATCCACACACACACACACACACACACACACACACACACACACACACACACACACACACACACCTCTGTCTCTTGCAGTATGGTGAGGTAGTCAGGGAGTGTGATCTCTGGGGCTGTGACCAGCTCCACCTCCTGTTTAGCCTCCTCTAAACACCCCGGAGGGATCTTGAAGGGAACCTCGTCCAGACTGGTCATCCTTCTGTTTCCTGAGAGAGAGAGAGAGAGAGAGAGAGAGAGAGAGAGAGAGAGAGAGAGAGAGAGAGAGAGAGAGAGAGAGAGAGAGAGAGAGAGAGAGAGAGAGAGCTGTGAGAGTTACACTATATGTTACAGAAAGAGATCTGTTACATGTCTCATGGCCACCTTCTGATGCTTTTCTCCCATTGGCCAAGGGACTGGTGACACACACACACACACACACACACACACACACACACACACACAAATAATATCATTCAGATCTACAATGCTATCCATTTTTTTATAAATATAAAATTATCCAAATTCTTCTGAAATCAACTTGTGGTTCAACTAAGGTTTGTCAACACACGTAAAATGGTAATAATCCCTCGACAAACACAGGCTGGCACACCTTGCGTGAGCTCTGCTCGTTTGCCAGACAGTAACGAAGTTACCATTCAATCACCACTGAGCCGCTTTCCACCCCCACAGCCAAGAACAGCCACTAACCCTAACTAAGGTTGTCCCCCAAAAGCCTGATGGTTCAGGACTTGTGACCCGGCTTGAGCCCTGACAGAACAGATGCTTGATAAGCTCGTTAGGTTGTTTTGACACTGAGGGGAACAATGGAGAGTTCAAGAAGTCACATTCACTACAGTGGGATGGAGGCCTATGTGTTGTGTTCATTTGTTTTGTTCAAGTGCATTGCCGAGATTTCAAGGCTTTTTTGACGCAGGTTGCACTGTAGGTGTTGCTCTCATGCTCATTTTGAGATTGACATTAATATTATTAATTCATTAACTAAAAATAAAAGACTAGTAACTCAAGTAATTAGCAAGCAGGCACAAACAACACTTCACAATACTTAAACGTATCACTTGACTTTTCAGATGAATTGGTGTGTCGTTCGTGCCATTGTTATTGGAAAGTAAGATCTCCCTAACAGGGAGGTGGATGGTGGAGGTTCCATGCATGGAATGGAATGAGGAATGGTATCAAACACGCATGGAGGTGTGTTTGATATCATTCCTCATTCCATTCAATGCATTTACAATGACCCCACCCTCCCATTTCTGCCACCGCTACTTCCTTGTAACTCTACTCATTACAGACATAGCATCATAACAAGAGGCACCATCATCAGAGGATGGGGTTGAATACAGGTGGAGTATCAAACTTGTCATTTTACACTGCATTCTCACACGCCGTATTGCGCAAGATAGTGGCTAAAGACAGACGCAGTACCTGCAATCTCACACGCCATTTCGGGAAGGACAGCGTTTGAATACAGTTGCAGTAATACCGTTTTATCTATATCTTTTCATTCATTGTCTTATTATCTTATTAAATGTTTATCTATTTATTTTCTATATATATATATGTATCTATTCTTGTCTTTTTTATTTTCTTACTATCCTCATTTTTCTGTATTTTTTTATTCTATATGTAAAGCACTTTGAATTGCCCCTGTTGTATGAAATGTGCTATAGAAATAAACTTGCCTTGCCTATCAATCAATACTCTACATCAACTTCAACATTGATCATCATAAACATCTTTTTGCCTCTCAAATTCAACAAAAAGCCAGCTCGTTAACCTACCTGTACTTCCTCAGAGCAGTTCCCTCCTCTTCTCAGGTGTGTGTGTGTGTGTGTGTTGTGGGAAGGTGTGTGAGGCTTAGTGATGCTTCCCAGCCTATGGTTAAGAACAGTGGACGTAACTGAGGACATCGATGTAACTGAGGCTTAGATGTCCTAGTCCACTAAGCCACCGACATCCGCTGCTTATTTACCTGCCGCCTACTAGGCACGTTAACCTTGTCTCCAGTCTGGAGTTGCTAGAGAGAGAGTTGGCTGGTGGGAGATTACACACATGATTAGGGAGGTCTCACGGAAAACCGATTTAAAATATACTGACAGAACACTTACGCTATACTAAAACCGGGCAGGGCCCTGCTCTCAAAACAGCCTAAGGCTGTTCTTCGTGGCATTGATTCCACAAGATGTTGGAAACATTCCTTTGAGATTCTGGTCCATGATGACATGAGATTTTTTAGGGTGCACTTTTAAGCTGTGAATCTCCCGTTCTACCACATCCCAAAGGTGTTCTATTGGATTCAGATCCAGTGACTGGGAAGGCCACTGAAGAACACTGAACTCATTGTCATGTCATTTTTAAGTCTGGTCCAAAATTATACTATAAATATCAACTAGCAGCGTATAAAGATGTTTTTCAAGGACATCTAAGAACCTATGTGTTTGAGAACAGCATTCAGGTTTTCCCTGATGTTTGTGTCTGACAGAACCATATCTGACAATACAACATTTCCGGAGAAAGAGTCAAATGTAGCACATTAAAAACTGAGTATCCGATTGATTTGATAATGGAAAATGTACACACAAACAAGTGTAAATGTAAATCTTAGTGTAATTCGGAAAAGCTCCGGACCTGGGGTGATAGGGCCTTTTCGGCCGCAGCCCCGTCCCTCTGGAACGCCCTCCCCAACCACATCAGACAGGCCAACACCCTCCCAACATTTAAACAGGCCCTCAAAACCCACCTCTTCAAGCTTGCCTTCACCAGTTAACCCTCTCCCCCTCCCCTTCCCATGTGTCCCCAGCACTACCTTAATTAGGCCCCTATACTTTATTTTATTTCTTTTTTGTTTCTTTTTATTATTACTACTCAAGATCTTTTCAGTTTGTAAAGCGACTTTGAGTGTCTAGAAAAGCGCTTTATAAGTCTAATGTATTATTATTATTATTAATTCGTCCTTCGCTTTCCATTGACAAGGGGCATTAGTGTTTCTGAGTACGGTGTCTGCAGGGGTCAACAGGCAGGTCAGCCAGACGTGTGATGTCATCAAGTGTGACTGTCTCGCTGGACTGTGTTTGCTGTTTATCTGTGACGTCACTGAATCTTTAGTCATTAGTGTTTACCTTAGAGTACTTTATTTACCCTCATTGAAGACATTTTGTATTGCAGCATTACAAATATTCAATATAAAAATGTACTCATACAGTACCAGACTCACACATACCAGAAATGTAAAGAAAAAAACGATAACCAGGAAATATCAAATAGCACAGCTGTGTGTGTGTGTGTGTGTGTGTGTGGACAGTGTGCATAATGGCTGTAGAGGGTCAGTCCTCTCGATCCAGGGCTGTGGCCCACACCTCGTCTGAAGGGGGTTCTGGTAAGACCCAAGCCTGGGGGACAGAAGTACCATTGGGGTGGTCCTCCGGAACCAAGCACAGATCCCAGTCTCTCCTGATGGGACACAACAGCAAACCAGACTAGTGTTACACACTGTTAGAATGAACAAATCCAATTAAGTAATGTAAGCACTAGGAAAGCTCCGATCTGGATTTTTGGGGCCGATACCGATCACCGATTTTTTTCCTCAAGATCAACCGATACCGATACCGATTTTTAAAAAAATACATAACTGTAGGCCTACTGACTGGATAGCCTACATATTTTTTGCTTTTTAGACAAAAGTTTTGATCCATTAGGCACCAAGCAAACGCAGACCCATTTTTATGGCATAGTAAAGGTCTGGCCTATCACCCAGTTAGGGCCTGAAGCCCAAGTCAGTCGATATGGCTGTATAAAAGACATCATAAACGTGGCCTTCATGGTTTACATACTGTTACGTCCTCCTATGTTTTCTGTTCAGTTATCTGTCTTCCCCAGGGAAAAAAAAAAAAAGAAAAAAAAATCGGTTTTTGCGATCGGCCATTTTTGCCGATCACCGATCGAGTCATTTGGAGTGAAATCGGCCGATTTAAATCGGTGGCCGATAAATCGGAGCATCCCTAGTAAGCACCAGACTAGTGTTACATACTGTTAAAATGAATGAATCAAATTAAGTAATGTAAGCAGCACTGCAGAAATTCACCTTATCTGTATCAAAGCTGGCAGTGAGTGTTCAGCCTGCGTGTAGTATCCTCTAAAGGCCTGTAGAGGGTGGTGAGGGGGCAGCTCAGCTGGGGAAAGGAGGGAATAGGTCACATGAGGCATCAACATTCCAAATCATGTCAATACAACGTGTGAGGCTGATCGGATGACAGGAGATATGTCTCTAACTTCACTTATCTGCCAGTGATTGTGCAGTGACTCATGAAGCCTTTTGAAATGACTCACATTTTCCCCCCCTTTTGAAATGTCTCACACAAACACTGTTGTTAACCCCACGGTTTCGCTACCTCCAAAGAGCATCGTCTCCGTCTCCCGTCTCTTCTGCAGTTGCCTCTCCCTCTCTTTCTTCTGTTTCTTCTCCAGGTCTCTCTTGCGTTCCTCCTCTTGCTCTCCCTCCAGCATGACTCGGAGGGCGTTCTCCTCCGCCCCGTACACCGCCGTCCTCTTCCTGATCAGAACCCGGAGACGCTCCACCAGCTCGTCAAACGTCTGGTCGTCCCTCTGCTCCGGGGCGATCCCTGCAAAGAGCATCAACAAACGGCAGCCATTTTACATTTCACTTTCAACAGAGATCCTGATGACACAGCAATGTTCAAACTTATTACAGGGTTTGTTGGTTGTCCCCCGTGCCAGACTGAAGACCATGGGTGATAGAGCATTCCAAACCGTGGCTCCCAGGCTTTCGAATGCTCTTCCCTTGGATCTTAGATCAGCGGTCTCAGTCGAGGCTTTTAAAAAACAACTAAAGACTGTCTTGTATAGACAGGCTTTTGGATAGCCCCAAAAGCCTGTCTTTCTGCGTCCTGTTGATATTGTTGTACACCTGTTGTCTGTTACGTGTTCTTATTTTCACTTGTTTGCCTATTTTAACCTGCTATGACTTTCGCTCTTTTATTATGTTTTATTATGTTTCTTCTTTAGTATGTTCTCTATATGTAAAGCACGTTGTGACCCTTGGTCTGGGAAAGATGCTATACAAATACATTTTACTTACTTACTTACTTACTTACAGTTAACGTACCTGGTCAATAATAAAGGTTACTAGGTAAACAGAAAGTACACACAGAACGCCATGACTCCGAGGACTGTGACGTTTTCCCACCTTTCCTGGACGCTGCCTCCTTCCTGAGTTTGCGTAGTTTCTCCAGTGACCTGAGGATGTCCAGCATTCTCTTGACATCGCCCTGCTTCTTCCTCACCTCAGAGAGCACTGTGTCTGCAGCGAACTTCAGCTCCTGTTCCTGATAGAGGCAAACAGCACAGATAACAATGGTTAAGTGTTTTAAATAATGCTTTCAAGTGCTATCCTCTGGACATTACTTAGTGGCATGATGCGTAAATGATTCTATTGTAAATTCCTAATAAAAATCTAATCAAATCAAATCAAAATCATAGGATGCTCCATATAAGTTCAGACACAATCATTTTCGGCTAAAAAAATGCAACAACATTGTTTCGATGAATGCATGATGTTACTATTTATGAACACTGTATCCAATGTAGCAGCATCATGTCACACCAATGTGTTGACATGCCTGGCCCGGTGCATGAGCGCACGTCGCCCCCTGCTGCTGAAAAAGCTCAATGCCCATTTACATGAAAGAAAAGTGTCCCACACACACTCCCTCTTTTCTCTCACTCACCCTCTTCTTCTCTTCCACTTCGTGCACCCTCTTCATCCTCCACTTGTCTATCGCCGCTTCCCGCTCGGCCAACCGTTCATCCTCCGCCTGTTTCTCTTCGATCTGCGCCACTTTTCGACGCCGTAGCCTGGCTCTCCTCTTACTGACACTGGCCGTTCTCTTTTTCATCTCATCCACGCGTTTGGCACCAGTGAAGACCTTCAGTTTCTGTCGCAGATCGTCTTTCAAACTCAGCGCCTGGGCGTAAGAGTCCGCCCAGACCCCAGCATCGTTCTCCAAGTTGAGCTTCAGTGTCTCACACGCGGCGGAGAGCTTGGAGACGAGTTGAACGGCGCCGTGGAGCTCGTCTCGTACGTGACTGACAGAGAGCTTTGCGTGCATTGGCTCTTTCTTTGGGTCTTTTTTGTGTGTCACGGGTGTCGTCTTTTCTCTGTTCTTCAAGAAACGCTTAAGCCACTGTTCATCCTGCGTCCTCTGGACAGATCCCTCATCCGAAGGCTGGGTGTCTGATGGCTTCCCAGCGCCCTGGTTGGACTGGTACTCTCTACCATAGGGGGGCATGGCCGGGGAGCTGAGCAGGGGTCTGCTGCGACCCTCAGAGTAACCACTACTGTCTCCATGCTTGGATCTAAAACCTGGGGGGTCAGGACTACTGTTAGGTTGAAACCCATATTGACTCTGTTGTGGTGGGACAGTCCCGGGACATGCTGGATGTTGTTGATCAAATGTTGTTTTATTGGTTGAATCTCCCATGTCACCAACGCCGTAACTGTTACTATGCCGAGCCCAGGAGGAGTTCCCTGGGGGGGCGCCGGAGACGGACTGTTGTGGGGGGCCATGTCCATGAAGGGTCCTCTGAGGGTCGGTGGTGAACATGGGAGGAAACTGTCCGGCTCCAGGGTTACTAGAGAGGGAGGGGGGAGGCACTGACGGGTTGAAGGCATATCCATGATGGGACATTGGAGGTGTCGGTCCATAGCCGTCAAATCTGGGCGATGGTGGTGGGGGTGTAAATGGTGGTCTGAACACATGCTGTTGTTGATTGCCATATCCCGAAACTACTGGTGGTGGTGGGGGCGTCCATTCTTGGCTGTGAGGGTGTGATCTCTGACCGCCTGTAGGTGTTTGATGTTGTGATGGATGGAGATATTGTTGTGGAGGGTTTTGAGCAGCAGGGGGCCAACATGTGGAAGGAGGAGCTGCTGTCATGTTGTTACCGTGAAACGTGTTCCGCGAGGTGTCACATCCAGGGTGCATGATCGGCGGCGGGACGGGGTAGTGTCCCTGTCCCCCTCTCGGATAAAACGCGCTCGGGTCTCCAGTGTTGGACAAGGCCTGCTGCTGTCCTCCTCCCGACGAAGACTGTTTGACATCTGTTTGATCCATTTTCTTTTCAAAAGATTTGATACCTACTAGTTTCCCCCCTCAAAAGTATGGTTTTATACCGGGTTGCCTCGCATGCCTCAGCTAACCTGCGCGTCTTCCATGTTTACATCATGACGTCACTAACCCGGGTACTGTTCTACGTATATCCGGTACAGCGCGGGGGTCATCTCAATCTCAACTATTTTGTTTTTTTCTCTGGCATCTCTTCATTTACTTTAGCATTATTACCACTGATTCGACGAAAACATATTTATATCGGATTGCTACCAACAATCTAAAGTCTCTGGAACATAACTTAGTACAGATGAATGAAAAGAAAGGAGACGAGGAGAGGCAGCGAGCGTAGACTATTGAGACGCACCCCCAGATATAAGCTGCACGCAAAAGCAGACCACACCATAGGGACAGTCCCAATAAAGCGGTGGATTTCCCTACCCACTTCAGAAGTGGGTTAGGGTTAGAGGCCTCCTCCCCCCAGCACCAAGAGAACACAGTTGTAGCTCACAGACACACACACAAAGTTACCACTTTTAAATGATTAATAATATATTTATTAATGTCTTGCATTTACATCCTTTTGAGGTTCACAATTATTCCAGGGCAACGTTTTATTTCCATCATCCTGCCGGTCTACAACAGTGGGCCAGACAAGCCGCAGCATCAGATATGCCACAGGCTGTTTTGGCTAAAACCACACAGTCATCTCTTGTCCTTACTGCCTTTGCAATGGAGAAACTGTTTCAGTATTTCAGAACTAAATGTAAAAAACCACAGGTTCTTTTACAGACACTGCATTGAATAAACAATTGAGAAAACCAGACACATTTCTAAAGACCCAAGCTAGTATGTTTCCATTTCAAAATACTAGGGATATCATGGCTTTTGAGTGAAGGTCGTTTTTCTTTTGTTCCAAAAAGAAACATTGAATAGAAGCACAATGAAAATCTTACATTATGTTAAAAAGCTGGTTTCAAGCCCTCCATATCCAGCCCAGATATCTTACAGGTTTCATCTTGTGCATGCCATGCATACATTAATTGTAGTGTCAGTGTTGACCTTTGAAAGCCACCACCAAGATTTTTTTTGTAAAGTTAAAAACTTGACTATAAATACTGTATTTGTTCTGTAAAGAATGCTGCAACAACGAGTTGTTGTTGTGAAAAACAGTTCCCTTCATTGTATCAGAGACTAAGTTCCTCAGATTTAACATTGAATGTAACAGTTCTTTTAAAAAGTATCCTGTCGGTAGCCCCCACTGATAAAAAATAGAAAATCCACAAAGTTTGGCAAATTGAAATACAAGATTATTTTGCATTTATCAATCCATTGCCATTTGGTTCCCAAACCAATAGTTTTCAGAATCGGGGACACTAGCTACTCAATGAGTAAAAGTTAATGTATCTTTACATCGACACATTTTATTAACAGTTTTTCCCTCTTGCTCTTTCACACGGTTAATGTTCACAAGTTAATGTTAACTCAAATCTAACGTTTGATCCAATGTACGGGATATGGGGGATATTTTTTCAATGTATACAATATCATACATCATTTCCAACATTCATATAATTTCGATTACATTATTACATTTTGAACAACTTTTTCATTATTTTTTTACTGTATAGAAATATTCTGGATTTTGATAACTGGTAGCTTATTCAATGAAAACATTCTACAACTTTTTCATTTTTTTTTTTTACTGTATAGAAATATTCTGGATTTTGATAACTGGTAGCTTATTCAATGAAAACATTCTACTTTTCCAATGGGGAGCCAATGAGTGATGTCACAGCATTAGTTCTTAGCTGCGTCTGCCTGTCTGGGCCAGCTCTCATCCTCAATGCCGGCGTCATCCTCCTCCTCAACAGATTCTTTAACAGGTGCTCTGGAGAGTGAACAGAAAGTCCCGTTAAGATAATTCACACAGCCTTACAACGAAGACACCAGGGGAAATGACATCAGGGGAGGAGGACGGGCTCATTGTATTGCCTGGAATGGAATGAGGAACGGTATCAAACACGTATACTATTCTTCACGCCGTTCCATGCATTACAATAAGCCTGTCCTGTGATTTCTACCTCCAACAGTCTCCCCAGCTACACATTTATATTCGAATGAATGAATGAATGGTCTTTATTGTCATTGATATAGTACAGGTACCAAACAACGAAATTTGGGAGCGGGGGCTCCCCTGGTACTAGGAAAGAAAAAAAAAGAAAAAAAAAGAAGAAGGGAAAGGAGATGGTTTACATAAGTAAAGGCTATGTACACTATCCACTATACTATACTGTACACATAAAACACTGTGCTGTACTCTATGCTATGCTATACCTATTCTAACATTTCCTATTCTCTGCAACCTTATGTACCCTAGGGTTGTCATATTGCACATAGTGTTATTGCACATTCATTTAAAGTGTCGCAGTTTGCAGGCTTGAAATGTACACATTTGTGCCTCAGCACTACACCTGATTTTCAATCCAGCAGCTGCCATCAATCCGATTCAAATCAAATCAAGTCCTGGTATGAATGTCTGTAGCAGACCTGGATCAAAACCTGGTCAAAACACAACACATTTTTGATTTCTTTATCTTGTAATGTATACTCACTTTACATATATAGGCGCTGATTTCCCTTGGACTACATCTCGGTTCAGCTCAACGGCCATGATGTCAGAGTGTGGCACTTCAAACATGGGTTCAAGCAGCAATTTCTCCTGTTACACAAACCCGCCCCCACCCAAGAGGATTACTAATCACTTCAGAGGTTACAAAAAAATTAAATAAAAAAGAGAACACATTTGCATCATCCATCTGTCTTACCATGATGGACCGTAGCCCACGGGCACCGGTCTTTCTCTCCAAAGCCATCCTGGCGATGGCTTGCAAGGCACCTGGAGTTACGTTCAGTTCACACTGACATGGAAATGAGAGGGTGTTAATCATCAGAATTTGTTTTGAAAGCTTACGCAAATTGTTCAACACACACACACACACACACACACACACACACACACACACACACACACACGCCTGCCTCTCCTGCCCCCACCTTGTCCATGCTGAAGAGCGCCTGGTACTGGGGTAATACTGCGTTGCGGGGTTCGGTCAGGATCTGCACTAGCGTCTCCTCGTCCAGACTGTGCAGGGGGACCACCACGGGCAGACGGCCCACGAACTCTGGGATCATCCCGAAATCGATGAGGTCTCTGGCCTCCACGTGCTTCAACAAGCGGTCCTTCTCCTCGATCTCCAGCACGGCGTCCGTGTCGCCGCTGCTGTTGGCCTGGTCTGCAGCTGCCGCCGCCCGCCTCCCCTGGCCCATGTTAGACGGCGTGCCGAAGCCCAGGTACTGCAGGGAGAAGAGGGGAACATCCAGCACTCGAGTTGAGGGGGGATGAGGGAGGATGGCATCCCCCCCTGAAATAAAAACGGTCAAAATCATCCCCCTTCTAAAACTGCCATCCCCCCTTTCCATCCCTTATGTCATTTTTATCAATGAACGTGGTATTACTGCTATTTCAACATTTACTTTTGCGCATATTGAGAAAAATACTGTGGGCGAGGGGGCACGCACACATGCAATGACATTTTTATCAAGTTACTGACACTGAAGTCACTGACACTGAAGTCACTGAAGTCACTGACGCTTTGGGGATGCTAAAATTGTCCCCATATGCTAAAATCCACCATCCCCCCTGATTTTCTTTTACAACTTGAGTACTGGTAACATCACGGACAAATCTACCTCTCCACATTCATGGGTGCTGTATATTCAACACAGTATCTATTTTAGAGACACTTACAGTACATACAGTACATATGGACACAAAACCAAATACTGTACTGACCTTTTCATTCTTCCTCCTGCTGATGATCCTGTCCAGTCCGTTGAAGGCACCAGAAGCGACAAACAGGATGTTGGTTGTGTCGACTTGCACCGTCTCTCCTCGTAGCTTTCTGGAGTTCTTCTCAGGGACGTTGACAATAGTGCCCTCCAGGAGTTTGAGGAGACCCTAACGGGGTGACCGAGGGTGACATTTCATATTAACACTAGGCACACAAGGACGACTACAGAATCAACACTGGGAGGTGTGAGATTTGATGTATTTTTACAGGGTAATATTTTTACAGGGTAATGTTTTTACAGGGTAATGTTTTTCATCCAGGAATGCAATGTTGATAAACTCTGAAACCACAGTCAAACCCTCCATTGACCCTTGTACTGAGTTTAGCTTGCGTTTCTGGGTAAGGAGGGGTTGAGATGGGTCAAGTGACTGATAAGGTTTGATACAAAGCTACTGGGGGAAGGAGGACTCTAGATAGATCAATGTCAATTAATGAAAATGTGACACTTTTCCACAGAATTTACTCTCAAGGACATTGGTGTAGAAAACAGATATGATATGACAAGGGTGTTGCATAATGACAACACAAGAAGAGATGTGAATGAAAAATCACTTCTGAAACGCAAGTCTGTTATATAACTTCCGAATAACAAGCAGTGGCCTATCAAACCTGTTGAACTCCTTCACCCCCGACATCTCTGAGCTGGTGGATTCCAGGAACACTGCCAATCTTGTCAACTTCATCCAGGAAAACAATTCCTGCAACACAGAACGAGAGAGAGGCTGAAGACTACTCTATACCTCCTGGCTCAACCTTGACAAGTTGCACATACCTTACAGACAGAAAAACACGGTGCAAAGTAGTCATGCCAAATTTTAAGATAATGACATTAACTGAGGTTGATGACGTGCTGCTATGTTGATCTGCTCCAATTCAAGTACTTGATAAGATAATTGTGTTTCAGACACACGCAGTAAACAAGCAACAACGCAAAACCGTACCTTGCTGTGCTTTCTCAACCGAGTAGTTGGCGTCTTGGAGGAGCTTTGCGACCACAGACTCGATGTCCTCTCCCACGTATCCAGCCTGAGTTAGCGTGGTACAATCGCAGATGGCGAAGGGCACGTCTAAGCACTTAGCCAGAGTTTGGGCCAGAAGGGTTTTACCTGCAACATGGATGGATGTCAATATCAGCCACTGGGCAGAGGGAGATTATCCATTATTAGAATTTAATTTCTGTCCTAGACATTGGTAACACTTTACACTGTAACCAGTCACCATAAAGGCTATGTACTCTAATGATAATAATGTAGTGGGTTTAAGTAGGGCTGCCACAAACGATTATTTTCATAGTCGACTAGTCACCGATTATTTTAACGATTAGTCGACTAATCGGATCATAAATTACAGCTTATCGCACAATTACTCAATCGCTCTTATTTAGCTATCATCTTCTAAATCAGCTTCTAAATTTAGCTTGAAGTTGTTAGTTGTTGTTGTAGGCATGTGCTAACTAAAAATAAAGACAATTAAAATGATTGTTCACTCAAAAATAGATATTTTAATGAACTTTGCAGATTTATTTCTGGCATCACTTGCATGTAATGTAATGTAAAGAGTAGTAGAGGGTGCAAACTGCTGAGTAAAATGAGGTAGGCTAGGCACTAGGCAACCAAAAGAATACAAAAACAAAAATAAATACTTGTACAGAGTACAAAAGTTTTGCTTTGCTTCACTCATCTCATAGTAGAACGCGCCTTCTTAGCACTGTAACGTTAAGACAACATTTTTAGCTATTTGATAAGTATCGCTTTGATGACAACGTAAAATAATGTAAGAAGGCTTTTAACGTAACGATATCGTTAGCCAATAACAAGCTAACTAGCTTACCGAGACGAGCCATCGTCTTCCTCGTCATCTGCCACAACGTCCTTCCTTTTTAGATGCTCGCGCATCATAGACGTGCTGCCATGAGCGAGTTCAGCTTTGCAAATTTTACATTTTACATTCTTTTTTTCAACGTTGTGGTTGAAATGCTCCCACACTTTAGAGGTACGAGGACAGGAAGACATTTCTCTGTTTGTTTTTCCGGGATGTCACGTGTGTCCCGGATGACCGACACTGCGCATGTACATCAAAGACACTGGGAGACGCTAGCCAGTGGCAGCTTCAGGGAAGAAAAACGAATGCTTATCGAATGAAATGAATGGTCTTTATTGTCATTGATATAGTACAGGTACCAAACAACGAAATTTGGGAGGGGGGGCTCCCCTGGTGCTAGGCCCAAAAACAAAAACAAAAAAAAACGCTTATTTCAGCTCCAAAAAAACATGCGACTACGGCGATTACCAAATATGTCGGCGACGATTTTGGTAGTCGACGTCGTCGTGACTAGTCGACTAATCGTGGCAGCCTTAGGTTTAAGTAAAGTGTAACCCAACTCTCTCATAATTCCCATTTTTCTAAAAACCTGAAAAACATTGTTCACCCACCTGACCCAGTGGGCCCCAGCAGCACGATGTTGCTTTTCTCTAGTTTGATGTTGGTGTGGTGGGAGTCGAGGACCTCGCCCCCCCTCTTCTCCTGTGCGGGCTGCTGGCTCGCCTGCTGCACCGAGGCACCCAGCGCGTTGCCATGGGGACTGATCCCGGCGATCTGCAACAGCTCTGCGAGACAAGAGAACGGGTGACGTGAGGTAGCTTTAGATTTGGCCAACACTAACCTTCTAAAAATCACACACAAAAAAACCCCAGCTGCCATTCTCTCCGTAGTGGGTAGGGAGGAGTTCCAAAAGTTTTAATTGGAGTAATTAAATTCTTGAGGACCCCACTAGGCCATCAGGGACGAGGTTTTTGAGGTTTAACTCCGGAAAGACCCATTTTGAAATTATTGGGTTAAAAGAAACAGGGGAAGAACCGTGAGTTTACAGACCAATGATAACAAATATACATTGGGATTACACAACATGCTGGGTTATACATGAATGCATACAGACTGACAGGTAGGAAAAGGATCATGTAGGGTAGTGGTGGTCTAGTGGATAGTGAGTTGGACTTGTGATCGGAAGGTTGTGAGTTCAAATCCCGCCTGAAACCATACCACTACTAGAGGGCCCTTGAGTAAGGCACTTAGCCCTCAGTTACTCCAGGGGGAATGTCCCTGTAATTCGTAATTGTAAATCGCTTTGGATTAAAAGCGTCTGCAAAATGGCAAAATTATAAAAAAATAAGAAAGAGAATATGCTTTGAATCAGAAAGCAGATAAAAACACTGGACAACTTACAAAGTGTAAAATTCACCATTTGGTAAGGTTAATTAACTTAAACCTTCCAGGGGAGGTTTTCTAAATGTCATCACAAGCACCGAGAGAAGTATGGACATATGGATTCAGGTCTTTCTGACATACACACCTATTTACCACAACTGTATTACATCCCTTACAGTACCTCTTCTATCTATAGATTTATAATAATCATATTAATAATAATAATCTTTATTTGTATAGCACTTTTCATGCAAACGTTGCAGCTACGTTATAAACAGTAAAAGACCCATGGTGAACATTACCGCTCTGCTGTGGAAAATACACTTGTGTTGACCTAGTTGTTGCGTTGACCCTACAGTACATAACAAAATGTTTGTGTGGAGTCCAAGTGTGCCATCTATTAATAAATGTTTCTGCAAACCCTCAGTGTTTGGTTGTATGTCTACACAGACAGCATGGGTGTGATTACCACCAGGTTAATGTAACACCTTAAACCCTGTCAGTCTGCACATACAGTACTGTACATGGCTTACTTGCACTTTGCCCAAAGTTATTCTGACATAATTTCTCTCGGTTGTGAAACTCTCAGGCTGGCCATGTCACCATTAATAATCTCATAACACATAATCTCCTGTACAGTATTTTGGTATACATTTCTTAATTTATCAGAGAATTAGTGGAGGGTGGAAGACAGCATGCCAAGCAGGAAGAGGATTTTGGCATTTGTACAACAGGACTATTAGTTGATTGAAATTGAAAAGTGCTGAGCAGTTGGACATAGGCTGCTTTGGGAGAGAAAGCTGCTGCAAGCTCGTATAGCCACAGTATAGTGTGCAGTAGTTGATATGCTAGCAGTTTACCACTTACTTGTCATTCTGTTTTCATCCTCTCGTCTTCTCAGCTCTACCTCTACAGGGAAGGGATCAAAGTTGTAATTTGGGTTTGGGTGTGGGAGCTGAAACCTAGCTGCGACCCAGACCCTCCACTGATCAAGACCCTCCACTGTCGGAGACAACACACTCGTCCATTCCCAGGTTTTGTATTTGTACTTTGTGTATTTGAAAGTAAAACAAAGATATTTATATAAAAATAATACCATTTTGTAATTTAAGACCACTACTGTTACCTCTATAGCAAGGCACAGGGAAGGCGGAATATCCAGAACCATCTATACACCAAATCATGGACCATCTATAGACCAAATCATGGCCCATCTATACACCAAATCATGGACCACGTATAGACCAAATCATGGCCCATCTATACACCAAATCATGGACCATGTATAGACCAAATCATGGACCATCTATAGATCTAATCATGGACCATCTATACACCAATCATAGACCATCTATACAGCAAATCATAGATACACTATACATTAAATCATGGACGCACTATACACCAAATCATGAACCAACTATAGACTATATGACACACTATACACCAAATGAAGGACCATCTATAGACCAAATCATAGACCAACCAAATCATGGACACACTACACACCAAAATCATAGACAGACTATACATCAAATCATGGACGCACGATACACCAAATCACGGACCAACTATACACCAAATAATGTTTCCGACTACACACCAAATCATGACATGCTGTAGACCAAGTCATGGAGGAACTAGGAGAAAGCACAAGGACTGAACATTTCTACTCTCAACTCCATGGTGATGCCACTTGCAAAGCAACATTTTAGCCTTGGAAACTCATTGTACAAATACCAAACCATCACAAGAGAATCTGCAAGAGAATGGCATTCCATTCAATTGTGCTACTTTGTGTAGCTAGATATGACGCAATAGTCAATCTGATATTGTAATGCAGGTGTGTGGACATTTCTTGCAGATTCTGATATTGTAATGCAGGTGTGTGGACATTTCTTATTCCAAGTGAATGGCATACACAGTATCAGTACCACATTTCAAAGCGCACAGTAAAGAGCACAATTTCACTTATTTACATTGAGTGTGGGCAGTCGAAACAGCAGCAAATCAGACATGGCACACAACAACAACAACCACAATAACAACAACATGCAATTCTGGGGGGTATTCCATCAACTCGCTAAAGGAAAAATCCAGGCTTATTTTGGATGATCTCGCGAGATTTATCAAGATAAGCCTGGATTTTCCTTTAGTGACGTTGATGGAACAACCCCCTGGCTCTGTACACACAGACGTCCCAGGGACTGTACCAACCTCGGGGAGTCAAGGAGGCCTGCTTCTCTGTCTCCACCGGTTGCTTTGCACCAGCGGCGGGGAGGTTGTTGTAAATCCGCTTGTAGTGGTTGTACACCGCCACAGCCAGCACTTTCTTTGCATGGGACTGGCCAACAACATACTTATCGAGGTAGGCGTAGATCTGAAATATAATTTTAGCACACATAAATTGACTGCCCCCTTTGTTGCTCTAGTATAAACGGTGCTTGGTCGACTTTCAGAGCTGTGCCTGTAGAAAGCC
Organism: Nansenia antarctica; assembly: GCF_963989245.1. Classification (NCBI taxonomy): domain Eukaryota; kingdom Metazoa; phylum Chordata; class Actinopteri; order Argentiniformes; family Microstomatidae; genus Nansenia; species Nansenia antarctica. Next base: position 37,896,011 of record NC_137679.1, on the reverse strand, counting down.
TGATTAGCTATAACTGAACCTGCATGACTGATCGAGGCTAAAATGCTGGGACACACAAGAGCAATGTGTTTTAGGTTTACATTTTAAACCTTGAAATAGGACTTCTCAGCCGGTTTCGTTAATGTTGATGGACTCTCTAAAATTCTAGCGTACCTTTTTGGGGGGAGGAGGTGGTTTCTGCTGGAAGGCCAGTTTAGCGGCCTCATTGGCTAACTCTTGCTCCTTATTGAGAGTCTTCTTGGTGTCGGTCTCTGACAACACCACAAAGAAGTGATGGCATTTCTCACATTTCACAAAACGTGTTGACGCTATGGGAAAAAAAGAGAGGGAATACAGCTGTCAAGCCAAACTTAAGGTTAATATCAAAGAGGGCAAACTAGGTCTGTGTAACTTGGAACAGATCTGTGACCAGCTGTCTGTATTGATCCTGTCTACTTCACCCTAGGGTTAGGGTTATGGTTAGGGTTAGCTCAAACTATCAGCCAATCACAGTTGAGGCTGGTGGAGGTAGAAATCAGATGACGGGCTCATTGCAATGCATGGAATGGAATGCATGGAATGGTCACTCCTCCTCTGGTCAAATACCTAATGAAGCTCTACTCAACAAACACACAGGAAAAACTACCTTGCAACTGAACGTGGCTAGCTGTTCTCAAAGAGCAAACAGAGTTATCCAACTGGGATGCCTAACAAATCCTAATTGACTATCTGTTCCTTTAGGCAACTTGCGTGTCTCCACTGGAGGAGAGTTACATAAGGACTTTATATTTAGCACCACACAATATGTCCGACTGCAGTCGCCCACCACGTCCTATGGTTGTGTGAAAATGGAGCAGAGCCGGTGGATATGACCCCTCTAGGTAAAGCGGGTCAGTGGAAAGCTACAGTGACAGTACAGTTGGGCAGATTATACTCTTACCCCTCCCCCCCCCACTTCAGCTTGCAGCGTGTGTTACTCAGATGGATCATAAACAGTCTATGATGGTGTGATAAAATAATGAAAAGAAAGTGATTGAACGTCACACTGCTTGCTGCTTCCAATTGTGGCCTCTGCGGCTTCCAGGCAAGTGTGATATTTACAGCCTACACTTGGTTGGCAGACATTCACATTCTTGTTGATTGTTTGTTCCCGCTCCGATGCCTCCATTTTAAGAACATAACAACTATTTTCAAACCAAAGTGAAGTACTTACACACAAATGTTTCTACGTGCGTGCAGGCATCCCCACACTTAGGACATCGTAGCTGGCTGCCTCCTTTGCCCGGGCCTCCAGAACTGCCTCTTTTCCCACCACCTGTCTCATTGACTGATTTCTGTTGAATGAATGAATGGTCTTTATTGTCATTGCTATAGTACAGGTACCAAACAACGAAATTTGGGAGGGGGGGCTCCCCTGGTGCTAGGAAAGAAAAAAAAAACTAAAAAAACAAGAAGGGAAAGGAGCTGGTTTACATAAATAAAGGCTATGTACACTATCCACTATACTATACTATACAAATAAAACACTGTGCTGTACTCTATGCTATGCTATACCTATTCTAACATTTCCTATTTCTCTGCAACCTTATGTACCCTAGGGTTGTCATATTGCATGCCTGAAAGCATTGCATATTGTTGTGAGTCATAGAGCACAGAGAGGACAACTTATGAAACAGTGACAACAGTATATTCCATGAAGCCCATCATGAGGGCACATCCTAACTTTTGGAAACACTGAGGAAGGCAGTTGAGCTTGCTGCCGAAACACTGGTCCATTAGCCTACATAATTAGCAATAGCAAGAGTGTGCTCTCTTTCTTTCTTTTAAGTTTCACCCACTAGCCTGCACCTCACCAAACGTTTTCTTGTTCTTTTCTTTTTTTAACACATTCTAACTTTTAACAAGATAATAATAATAATAATAATAATAATAATAATGCATTTTATTTGTATTGCACTTTTCATTCAAAAGAATCTCAGAGTGCTAAAGAGAGAAAAAACAACCGTAAAAACATAATAAGTTCAAAACAAAACAACCTAAAAACATAACCAGTTAAAAAACAACAAAACAAAACAAACCAGATAAATGAAGGTGAGTCAGGAGGACTCCGTCTAAAGTAAGCGTACCTTTCCACCATCGCCATCCTTTACGTCCTTTGATGAGAGATACACAGATGTTTCTGAGAACGACCTCACAGGCTCTCTCCTGCTCAGCTGCACTCCATGTGCTCCTGCTCTGCTTAAGGAAAAGATACCTGAGGGGGATACAACAAGTTCTCAAACGTGTAACCTAATAACAGCACTGTCAACAGACCACGCCTAACACAGACACCAACAGTAGATTGTTCATACAGAATTGGAAGAGGATGTTGCTGCCCTGTAGTCCTACTAAGAGTCAAAACTGGCTGGTCATCAATGTCAGTCACCACACCTTTTTTTGTTTGTTTGTTTAATAGATCATCATGTTCATGGTTAGTATGTTGCTAACCAGCCATGACATATATCTATATACATATTATCAACAACAATACAGCCAACAGTAACCTACTGTGAAGAAGGCTCGTGGTCCAGTTGTGTTTTGTAACTATGTGTCAGCAATCCTATCAGCTTAGCTAGGCCTAGTTTAAGCTCGCAAGGGGTGTCAAGTTGCAGAACAACCAGTTACAACTGCATGCAAAGTAAGACACTACAATAGACACGTATTATTATTATTATTATTATTATTATTATTAGTAGTAGTAGTAGTAGTAGTAGTAGTCGTTTCACCTGCAATATCAACATACATGAAAGTAGCTGCATAAATGTAGCTAAGAGGTTCATGTATCTAATCAAGGTAGGCCATATTTTGTATGTCTCTGTCAACATAGTAACACAACTACAGTGAGCAGTAATGACATCTCTCTCATACATTGTAACAAAGTACACGATGAGCTGATCTGTCGGTGTAAAAAAGTAAAAAAATAAAATAATAATAAAATATAATTAATATAATATATACATATATAAATATAATAATAATAATAATAAAAGTGAAAAAGTGTAAAAAATAAATGTGATTGATTATTGACTACATTGATGTGTTAATGATGTGTTATTAATCCATAATAACAGTGCAAGCTGATTGACATGCTGCTCACCTTTGTTAAAAGTGACGAACAATCTCGCTGCTGATCTGCATGTGCAGGACATTGTTTTTCTCGATTAAAAAACTGGGCCAAAAGTAGTAGTGGGAATGTGGGAGTCCAGTTCTCAGAGATGAATGTTCAGCTGGCTAATCGAGCTAGCTAAGCTTGAGAACACAATGTTCGGAGCAGTTCTCAGCCTGCTGTGTCCAGGTCCTGCTCGGTGGACCAAACCTGTACGAAAGGTGATAAAAAAGCAGCATTAAATATTCGGCGATCCAGTATTTATTTGTTTCCTAACTGGTGAACTGTAGCTAGCTGTCTGTTTTAGCTAGATAGATCAGAGTAGCTATGCAGCTAGAACAACATCTGACATCCCCCGTTCCTTGAATACCAGTGCCAAGTTAGACTTAATCAAGTTATACTTACGATTAATGCTGGCCCTAAGAGTCAAACAAACCAAGCAATCCGATGCTTGGAATCACACTGTCATGCTTTCAATGTTGCTTTCACATGAAGAGTATAAAGGGTACATATTAATCCACACCTCTTTAGACTGATGTGAGTGTGTGTGTGGGGGGAGTGGGTGCCAGGGTTGCCAGATAGGATTGACCCTTTCCAGCCGCAGCCACAGTTTTAAAAAGCGCAAAAAAAGCGCATCCTTCACCGCCTTTTGAGCGCTTCTGCGCGAGTATTCTGTAACCTTGACAACGGGATTCTATTATTTAGAACCGTGATACATTGTAACCGTTATCATACATTGTAACGTATAACATTGTATAACGTTATTGTCAGAAACTATTGGGGCAGGTGCCCATCTCCTGCTCCTAAACTGTATACTCTGTTGCCAATGATGTTTGTAAACAAAAGCACATTGTATATGTAGCTACTAGGGTGTGTGTTTTAACTTGTGTAACTTTCAGGCATTTTGTAACTTTCAGGCACTGATGCTACTTTCTCCGGCCCAGTGTGATAATAATAGCCCATTCGGCGGTAACCCGCCCCATCTGGCAACCCTGGTGGGTGCGTTCAAAATAAACTGTTGTTGCGCAGGTCTGCACATTAACAGATCTCCACTTCAGCTGGATCATTGGTTTCCCTACGAGGACAGACAGTCCTTATTATATATATATAGTTGATTCCTTTTATAATTTGCGCAAAAACGTGTCTCTGCAATGCGCCCAGTGTCATAAATCCTAAGAATGGGGAAAATCAAAACTTTCATAGACTGACGAAACGTTTCTACACTATTGCAGCATTACCAGAAATCTTACCCCTTTAATCCCTAGAATAAAATGTATGTAGTATTAATAATAGCACGGTCACACGGAACAACTAGTTGCATGCAACGAGTCAACTTTATTTCACGAGAAAAAATATCAGCAAATACATTATTCCCTCCTCGTTGTTATTTTCATATCTAAATATACGTAGGTGCAATATGAAAATAATTGATCCATGTCAATTTAGCTAGCCTTCCAATAGTACTATGCTGCCATAGACCTGTGGCGGCGAAGGAAAGGAGGCGAGGAGAGGAGGCAACTTCAGCATATTGGGACGCGGCCTTTTAGCATCACGGAAGTCCGTGCATCAGTACTGTCATATGACTAGCTGGTCAGAATGAGAGGTAAAATAATGGTACAAATGTTGCTAATCCATGGATAAAAGCGGACAGATAGAGTGAATGATCGAAGTGAACACGGTAATATTGTCCTCGTGTGTTTTAATGATGGCTTTTATCAATGCAGGGGTGTGTAGCGTGTAAGTGCTGAGTGCCACTGTGTTTAACCCCGTTACTTACTCCGTCACGAGTGTCACAGGACAACGAGCTCGTAGCTTAGCTGATCTTTTTACTTATCTAAAGAGATCAAACGTAGGGATCAAAAGTTAACAATAGCTGTATTTTAGTGTAGATTCTGTACAAGAAAGTGTTCGCAAGACACTGACTCTGTTTGTTTTGAGCCCAATCGAAATCTGTTGTGCTAACCCTCTCTGGTGTATTGACTAATATTTGGTAGTATTGACCAAATAAGATGGCACTGGCAGTGATTTGTTTTCATGGGTTGCCAATGTGCTTTGCTGGACCGTTTTGGCTTTTATCTTCCATTGTCTGAACCCCATGTTGGCTATTTACGAAGTTGCTGTAATAATGCCTCTGGATCAAGATGAAACTGTAGCCAGATAGAGCTCTGGTTGTAGCTGCCTAGTCTAGCTAAGTCATAATATGGCTGATTCAGGTTGCCTTGACGAAGCTTACACAATTGACTTGTTATATGTCTCCTTGTTTTGTTCCTAGAAATGGAGGAGATCAGAGCATCTCCAGACTACAACTGGTTCAGAAGCACAGTGCCACTGAAACGAGTAAGCACACTACATCTCTCACTGCATTAAATATCAAGAAGGATTCAGGTGCTGGCTATAATAACCACAGCCAGTATGACAATTATAATTCTCAACACATTCTCCAGATCGTTGTCATACATGTTACCCATCTACAAAACACATCTCCTGCTTGTGCACAGTAACACAGTATTTTTTTCCGGTGTTGCATTTACACTTCTCTCTATCACCTTCAGATTATTGTGGATGACGATGACAGTAAGGTCTGGTCCTTGTATGATGCGGGACCTAAGAGCATCAGGTGTCCCATCATCTTCCTTCCCCCAGTGAGTGGAACAGCGGAGGTATTCTTCCAGCAAGTGCTGGCTCTAACGGGCTGGGGATACAGAGTCATCTCGGTGAGTTAAACTGAGAAAGAGGCTATTGATTGTATCTACATTTCAGTGAGACATCCAAAGCATACTTAAAAAGACCAACGCCTTCATTTAGTCGGCTTACTGCTAACGTGAGAATTGCTCAACAATGCATGGAAGATAAAAAACAACAATCATGTTCAGCGGAGTTAATGAACTCAAATGTCATATTTTCTTCCGATCACTCTTTTTCAGCTGCAGTATCCTGTATACTGGGATCTCTTGGAATTCTGTGATGGATTTCGGAAGCTTCTCGATCACTTGCAGCTGGACAAGGTAGGCTATGTCTTCCTGGTCATGTCTCTGCCTATATTACAATGTCTCCAATCTCTCCATGTCTATGGCATGTCTTTGTAGTCCTGCTGGATTTCATGCTGTGTGTATTTCATGCTGTGTGTATTTCATGCTATGTGTATTTCATGCTGTGTGATCATGCTGTGTGATCTGCAATTTGTACCTTTTGTCTGTTGTTTAAGGTCCATCTATTTGGTGCGTCCCTGGGTGGATTCTTGGCCCAGAAGTTTGCTGAGTGCACACACAAATCGCCCAGGGTGCACTCACTGATCCTGTGCAACTCGTTCAGTGACACCTCCATCTTTAACCAGACCTGGACAGCAAACAGGTAGAGAGTCTGTCCTCCACTTGTATCCTCTTAAAAATGCATTGGAAGGGCGCTTAGGTGGCGTAGCGGGTTAAGCGTTGACCATGTAACCGCATGGATTCCGGCCGGGGACATATCCTGCATGTCATCCCTCCTCTCTCTCTCTCACCCATCCTTCCTGTCTAAATCTCTACTGTATCTGTCAATAAAATGAAAAATATGAGTGGGACTGCCCCACTCAAAAAAAATGCATTGGAGGAGAATATCTACAGGGTTCTCCCCAAAGAATGTGAGAGGACACTGTGAACTTCGTAGCACCACTATGTAAACATTTTCTGAGGCAAATCTAAACTTTTTACAGGAAGTTTCTTTATTTCTTATTGGCTAATCCTTGTTTTCCTAGTCTTATATTGCAGAACATGTAAGCATTTTAATATATGTTACATGTTTCTGCCTTCTCACTATTCCCTTCAGTTTTTGGCTGATGCCTGCCTTCATGTTGAAGAAGATCGTTCTTGGGAACTTCGCAAAAGGACCTGTAGACCCCAAAATGGCCGATGCTATTGACTTCATGGTTGACAGAGTAAGTTCTAGAAGGCCAAATACCTCTACACAACCAAGACCTTTTTTTAGACATCTGCTTTGATGTTTTTAGATCTATGAGCAGATAAGCCATTTCACAAACGCCCAGTGTGTGTTACAAACACCCAGACTAACTCATCGCTCTTTGGGGTTTCATGTGAGGCTGACTGGTGGAATTTGATAGATTAGATTCGGAGAAAAACATAAATGTAAGTCAATGTTTGCTTTCCTGCCAGCCAGGCACAGGAAAAGGTTATCTCTCTTTCATTCCCCCACTGAATTAATTAAATGACAATGCTGTGTCTGTTCTCCTGTGTGCCTGTGTGTTTCTCTCTCTCTCTCTCTCTCTCTCTCTCTCTCTCTCTCTCTCTCTCTCTGTCTTTCTCTCTTTCCTGTGACTGCGTCATAGCTGGAGAGTCTGAACCAGAGCGACCTAGCCTCGCGGCTAACACTCAACTGTCAGAACTCCTACGTGGAGCCCCACAAGATAAAGGACCTCGCTGTGACCATTATGGACGTAAGTTACAATATTTTGCATTTTATTTTCAATCTTGCAAATGTCATCGAATTCCGTACAGTGAGGCTCACTTTTGCATAACAGTACAGTAATACTTAACTATGTTAAAGGAGACTGAGATGGAGACTTTTTTGCCTATTGGGTTTGTTTATGCGTGGGTTTGTTTTGCAGGTGTTCGATCAGAGTGCACTCTCGCATGAGGCAAAAGAGGAAATGTATAAGCTGTATCCAAATGCCAGACGAGCTCACCTCAAAACAGGTGGCAACTTCCCGTACCTGTGCAGGAGTGCAGAGGTCAACCTTTACATACAGGTGAGTGCAGCAGCTCTACCTGTTTTTTTCCCCAGTGCTTTTACTAAAGAATGTACATTTCTTAAGCATATACAATGTGACTGGTTCACATTGTAAGATAGTCAACATGACTTGCGGTTTATTAAGAGTGGGTTTGGTATGGCGTAGATATGTAGGCTATGCTTCATTTTCCTTGCCAAACCTGTCAAGTTTCGTGTGGGGTGATGATGATGAGTAACATGCTTGTGATGTAAGAATGTGATGTGTATCTGTGGTCAAAGGCTCATGGCTCAGCCTTAGTTTGTCTAAAGAGGAAGCAGCAATGTTGTGCCTCTTTCCCTTCTTGTTCTGAAATATTTCAGCTGAAAAATGCAAATAACCAGTGTTCACTCATGGGTTTCATTACGAATCTGAACACCCAAGAGACTCTTCACCTGAGTTAGCTTGATGACTACATTACCCACAAACCTTCTGTCCATTTTCCCTCTCAGATCCACTTGCGCCAGTTCCACGGGACGAGGTATGCAGCTATCAACCCAGCCATGGTGAGTGCTGAGGAGCTGGAGGTTCAGAAGACTCATCTGAGCAATAACAGTGATGAAGACCAATGAGACTACCTACATTACCCACCAGCCTCTCTTCTCCCAGCGCTGATGGACAGTTGGAATTATGGGCACTTTTCTTTGACCAGCAAACTGAGATCTCAACTACCGCCACCCTGTCGCCATGATTGGCTTCACCTACAGAACTACTCGTTTTTTCCAAGGAGGCTTCCACTGATCTCCTTTTGTCTATTTTTTTCTATGATATTGAATACAATCAATCAAGCTGAATGGATGCTATTTTTACTTTACAGAAAGAAAAAAATAAAACAATATTTTAATAATCACTGTTACTGTAAATATATGATGTAATTGGCTACTTTTGCTTTGAAAGAACTTCGTATGATGCCATATTATGAACCCTTTGCCTTATGTGATATAAATCTCATGCGTTTAGTAGATTTGCACTTTTGGATCGTCTGAATCTCATGTCCTTCCCTACTGTGTTTTTGTTTATGTTTAATACTGCCAACCGGTGATCACTTGGTAAGTCAGAAAACCCATGCACTGATGACTGATAAAACATCTCATGATGTTACAAGGAATAAATGAAATTAGGTATTATGTTAAGCATTTCATTTGTAATTGAATTAAAGTCTTGGAGCATTATGCTTGGCTGTGTGACGTGTTCTTTCAACCCACTATGCATTTATAAAGGGTTAGGGACAGATAAATAAATAAGTAAATGCACTACGGGTGTGTTAGCACTGAATACCGTGTACATGGCTCATCCAAGTGTTTCTTAACGTTGCCTGCACAATGACACATTATCAACACATCTTAATAGTTAATGATAAACTGTTTTAATATGAATGTACCACATGCAAAACAGTGATTGAACAGACAGCAGTCTATTGTAGTGCATTATCGATTGATAAATAAGCATAGAAAATAGTTTTGCATTAGTGAAAATTGACATTTTACTAGATTGCATTTCATAGTAAATATCTATGCCAGACCTCTCTATTGTTGAACCGTGGGCTGCATCGATGAGGATGATCAGCCGGAACCTGGCAGATGAGATTGTGCTCTGCTCACATTTACAGGAAAACGGCATTTGGATTTAATCTAAGTACAGCTGAGTGGTATAAAACATTTGGTCTATTACAATAGTGCAACAAAAAGCATTCCATTTCATTCTAAAAATTTGGCAATAGTAGTTTCGATAAGAATGTTTGCATGTAAAGTACGGATTAAAAAGATCCTTCTAAAAACTATTTGATACGCTTTCGTAGCAAAATGTGTTAAACAGCAAGTGGTCTTGAACACTACAAATGGTGTGCTGAGATATAGCCCTTCAACATGAGGAGAGTAGAAGGCGTAATAGAGAATTACTTTTCATTGTCTGTTAGCCCTTTGAGAGCTCCTTCACATATGCAGTATGTTGAGATCTACAGTGCATGCATTCATTGATACAGTGTTAATTGATACAGCCCACTATCTTTAGGGCATGTGTGGTTTGAACCCTGTGTGTAGTCATTTAAAAGAGAGGCTGGTTAGTGACTATGTTTCAGGATTGCCTTTTCCTTCACATAGCAGAACATTTCTTGGGAGAGCTCGTGTCTGAGTTGGCCTCCTGTCTGATACTTTCTGAAACGAAAAGGAAAAGAGAGAAAGTGGTGTGATAAGTCTAATAAATAATTGTTGGCGTAATATTCAAGTATAATGGGACCTAAAGCTGTCTTCGGAGTGTGGGCTATTAATTAATTATTAATACCCAATTTGGAATACCACGCGCACGCGCACGCGCACACCCACACCCACACCCACACCCACACCCACACACACACACACACACACACACACACACACACACACACACACACACACACACACACACACACACACACACACACACACACACACACCTGCTAGGTCACTCCTGGAGATGCCCACCAGTCCTTCATACAGGCCTTTGATGGGGTTCTGTTCTGGGATCACCACCCCATGCAGCCAGATCAGCAGCATACGGTGACCATGCTCCTTGTAGCTCTTGGTACCTGACACATCACAAAACACAGTTACATAACATTCAGTCATAGATTATGATGTCACATAATAATGACATTTGGATCTTGGATTTTAACTCTAAAACCCTGCAATATAGGCTACAGGTGGAATACATTGTTTGTCTTCACACAGATTTTTTAATTTATCGAATCATCAGTTTTTTTTTTATCATGGGACCCCACATCAGGGGAGCTGTAGGCCTAGGAGGAGGAGGAGGAGGAGGAGGAGGAGTACTACTACTACTACTACTACTACTACTACTACTACTACTACTACTACTACTACTACTGCTACTACTACTACTACTACTACTACTACTACTACTACTACTACTACTACTGCTACTACTACTACTATTACTACTACTACTACTACTACTACTACTACTACTACTACTACTGCTACTACTACTACTATTACTACTACTACTACTAACTAACTAACTACTTCACCTGCCCACTACTACTACTACTACTACTACTACTACTACTACTACTACTGCTACTACCGCTACTGCTACTACTACTACTACTACTACTACTACTACTACTACTACTACTACTACTACTACTGCTACTACTACTACTACTACTACTACTACTACTACTACTACTACTACTACTGCTACTGCTACTACCGCTACTGCTACTACTACTACCACTACCGCTACTACTACTACTACTACTACTACTACTACCGCTACTGCTACTACTACTACTACTACTACTACTACTACTACTACTACTACTACTACTACTACCGCTACTGCTACTACTACTACTACTACTACTACTACTACTACTACTACTACTACTACCGCTACTGCTACTACTACTACTTCACCTGCCCACTACTACTACTACTACTACTAACTAACTAACTAACTAACTACTAACTACTTCACCTGCCCACTACTACTACTACTACTACTACTACTACTACTACTACTACTACTACCGCTACTGCTACTACTACTACTTCACCTGCCCACTACTACTACTACTACTAACTAACTAACTAACTACTAACTACTTCACCTGCCCACTACTACTACTACTACTACTACTACTACTACTACTACTACTATTACTATTACTACTACTACTACTACTACTACTACTACTACTACTACTACTACTACTACTGCTACTACTACTACTGTTACTACTACTACTACTACTACTACTACTACTACTGTTACTACTACTACTACTACTACTGTTACTACTACTACTACTACTACTACTACTACTACTACTACTACTACTACTACTACTACCGCTACTGCTACTACTACTACTTCACCTGCCCACTACTACTACTACTACTACTAACTAACTAACTAACTAACTAACTACTAACTACTTCACCTGCCCACTACTACTACTACTACTACTACTACTACTACTACTACTACTACTACTACTACTACTAACTAACTAACTAACTACTTCACCTGTCCATTGCTGCTCTATGGCACGGATGTGCGCGTCAGTGAAGCCCCAGTACTGAGCTAGGATCTTCCACTCTCCCCGCGACAGGTACTTGGTGGCCAGCCTCCACATGACAGAACGCAGGTGCTGGGTCTCCAGCTGGTGGTCCTGCTTGAAGGTCAGCTGCTTGGCCACCCACGAGTCACTGTCACTGCTCACGTTGTCCTGGAGAGACAGAGGGGGGGAACGTTAAAACTAATGTCGCTACACTAGCTAGCTCTCAGGCTAACCAACGTGCATGAAACGGATAACAAATTACACCTAACCCTAACCCATCTACAATCTGTCAAACACAGTCAGACACTTTCTAAGGAAAATTGTTTACTAAAGTTAAATATTTGAGTAAGGCTAACACGTTGGATTGGTGCTGAAGAAGATAGATATCGTGCAGGATCAGTTCTCCCATTGGTGGTTAATGTTACAGAGGAGAATGAATACAGCCCACACACTCAAATGCCAGCCAGTCCGTCCCTTTATTAAACAAACATTATTTCGTTCCAACATTTTGTTTTATAAAGGTATGTGGTGGAGCGTGTGAGGGCTCTATTGAGGGCTCTATTCATTCTCTACTGCCTCTTCTTGGCCCTATGGAACCCTACCAAAGGATGTGAGTTTTTTTGTTTTTTTTCTGCGTGGGGCAGTCCCACTCATATTTTTCATTTTATTGGACAGATATAGTGAAGACAGACACGAAAGTAAGGAAGAGAGGGCATGTCAGCAGGGCATGGGCCGGATTCAAAGTTAACCCATGCCAACATGGGCATATGTGTGCACTGTAGACCGCGGTGCTAGACCACTGGACCACCCCAGGCCACCAAGGATGTGAGTTTTGACCGTACCTGACTGATGTCACAGTGGAACCCACCTTCTCCCATTTGTAAAAGCGATCTCCTTTGATGATCATGTCCACTAGGATGACGTGGCTGCCTCTAGCTGCCACCTCCAGAGAGGACTTACCCTGCTGGAAACGACAACACATACAGCAATGCAACATGGGATTGAATGAGGCACCTATCATCAGGCACCAGGGGAGGGTTTCATTTATGGAATGAAATAAGGAATGGTGTTGGATATGCGTTTGATGAACCTGTCCTCTGATTTCTACCTCCACCAGCCTCTCGTGGTAGGCATAGTCCTCATAAGGCTTCATGCTGGAGGTGTTTACAGTGTTGTGGTTTTAGAACACTTGGCAAGTTGGCCGAAGGAAACATTTGGCAACTGCTGACTAGGAAAACAAGAGCATCTAATGTTACGCATGTAGATGTCAATGTGTCAATGTTTATTTAATTTAATTTAAGGTTGTATGAATTCTGTTACACATGTTATTCATTTCGATACAACAGCTTTCTGTGTTTTAACACAATTGTGCGTTTACATTTACATTTTTGGCGTTTAGCAGACGCCTTTATCCAAAGCAACAAATACATTTGACTAAGTAAGTGAATCATCTATCCACCAGTCATAGAAAAAGTCATCTATGCTCGGGCCAGGGGCCATTGGCAGTCGTAGTGCTAGAAGACAGTAAGTAGAGAAACTGTACAGGGGGGGTAGAGGGAAAGTAGATGTCTTAGGAGGGACAGTTAAAGATCCATAAAGTTGAATCATTCAAGAATGCCGCTTGATACTGTTGCAATGGTGGAGGTGTAAGGTTGATGTGAGGGTCTGGGGGGCATCTATAATGAGCAAGGTGTCTGTGGGGCCGGGGCACACAATGACACAGCCTGTCTGCAGTGGAGAGGTGGAGGGACCCCAGAGCTGAGGGCCAGAGCCTGCCTGTGTGCTAGGCTACAGCCTGCAGAGACTGGGGGACTGCAGTGGGGGGGAAGACACTCGTTACTGTTCTACTGGGTCAGCTCCAATGCCATCAGGGACAATAAAGGTTATCTCATAAGATAGTGAGACTATGAGCCAGAATGACTTATCTCTACAGCGATAATCATTCAATGATATTAGGGGAGGCTGGTGGAGGTAGAAATCGAAAGACAGGCTTACTGTAATGCATTTTTAAAATCTTAAGTGAAATACCTTATCTAGGAGTTTGAGGTTAACTCCAGCTAACAGGATCATCTCAGCGATGTCCTGCCGACCGTGCTCGGCTGCGATGTGCAAAGCAGTCTGCTGCCTCTGTTGGGAGAGAGAGATCATGTGAGAGAGGTCACTCAGCAGACACACACACACACACACACACTCGCACCCAGCAGACACACACACGTGATAGCCCATGCGAGCGCACAGACACAGACACAGACACAGACACAGACACAGACACACACACACACACACACACACACACACACACACACACAGTTGTTGGATCTACATCCATATACACTGATTAGCCAAAACATTATGACCACCTAATAATATGCTAATATGCTGTTGGTCCTCCGTGTGCCACCAGAACAGCGCAGACCCACCGAGGCACGGACCCTGAAGGTGTCCTGTGGTATCTGGTACCAAAACATTAGCAGAAGATCCTTCAAGTCCTGTAAGCTGTGAGGTGGAGCCGCCGTGGTCGGTCCAGCACATCCCACAAAATGCTTAATCGGATTCGTGCATGGTTTGTCCCTCCCCAGACCAGTGTCGGTAGGTAGCTACTCCCCACTGCTGACCGGGAGCACCCCACTAGCCTAGCCGTTTCAGAGATGCTCTGAGCCAGTCATCTGGACGTAGCAATTTGGCTCTTGTCAAAGTCCCTCAGGTCTTTACTGATGTCCAGTTCTCCTGCATCCGACACATCAATTTCGACAATTGACTGTTTACTTGCTACCTAATATATCCCACTCCTTGGCAGGTGCCATTGTAACAACATAATCAATGTTAATGTAACTTCACCTGTCAGTGGTCATCATGTTTGGCGGTGTACTACTGTATATTTCTATCTGAAGGATGTATTGTACAATGTTGCATCAACTAGAATTAGCCTCAGCTGTCCAGCTGTCCAAACAGAACCACACAAGTTATGTTTGCAGCGATTAAAGCTGTAGGCTTTATCACTCCAAACTGCTGTCTGCTTACTGAGTATGCAAATATCACAAACTTGTATAATATGTCACACTTAGACATTGTTGCAGTTGAGTGCATTGCATAACACGTTCACACATAGGGCATAAGTTGTTAAGTAACATTATGCTATGTGCAGTAGTGGAAACATAACTCACGTTGTCAACGATGTCCAGGTCGCAGTCAGCGTCGATAAGAAGCCGCACAATCTCTGTGTGATTGTTGAGCACGGCTATGTGGAGCGGTGAAGTGTGTTGCTGTTCAAAATAAACACAG
This sequence comes from Nansenia antarctica, assembly GCF_963989245.1. NCBI lineage: Eukaryota > Metazoa > Chordata > Actinopteri > Argentiniformes > Microstomatidae > Nansenia > Nansenia antarctica. Next base: position 37,880,783 of record NC_137679.1, on the reverse strand, counting down.
TGGACGATCAGACACAAACGGATGTCACATTGTAATCCCCAGTCACACAGGGACACTGCTTTGATCTACAGACAGGGTTCGAGGCACTCACTGTGGTTTTATAATAATAATAACTTTTTATTTATATAGCGCTTTTCCTGCAAATGTTGCAGCGCAAAGTGCTCCAATCATTATATAATTATAATTTAATTATTTAGTCATTTAAAGGCAATATTAAAAAGATGGGCTTTTAGTCTTGCCTTGAACATATTTGCAGAGGTTGCGTCCCTAATATAAACTGGCAGTGCATTCCACAATTTGGGTGCATAAAATGAGAATGCAGCCTCACCAAATCTCTTCTTTTGTACATGTGGTACACAGAGAAAACCAGCGTCAGAAGACCTGAGAGCTCTATTGGGCTGATATGCTAGCAAAAGGTCTTTCAGATATTCTCGTGCTGTGCCAGTGAGAGCTTTATAAACAAACAGAAGGATCTTGAAATCTATTCTGAACTTATATGGACAAACACCAAACAACTAGAATGCAGACATTTCCCAGTGAGTGGCACACAGATCTGGGCCATACACTGCACAGGAGCTCCCCCTGCTGCATAGGCTAGTCACTGCAACACTGAGAGAACACCATACAGGCAGGTTTTTGTTCCAGATCAGCACTAACACAGGATTTAGACGATCAACTAATCATAGTCCTCATTGTACTGTTAAACATGATTGGCTTATATTAGAAGTGTTAGTGGTGGGCTAGAACATACACATACACACAGACACACACACAAGCACGCGCGCGCACACACACACACACACACACACACACACACACACACACACACACACACACACACACACACACACACACACACACACACACACACATTTTAATCATTTATTTCTGTCCACATAGAAACAAGTATACAAGGACACAAATACTGAAGGCACAGATGGGATGCATTCACAGACAGACATGGGCAATGTCTTTCACATACAACAGGACAAGACTCACGGGTACAAGTAACACCGTCTCCGCCATATTTGGCGGCTGCCAATAATCGTAGAGACAGAGCAATACTTGCTGAGCCTTTTTGCTTCTCGCTTGGACATTCCCAGTAGACGTAGTCCTCTGACAACCAGTCTGTGCACATGTCCAAGACTGCCAAATATAAAGACTAATAGCGTACACCTATAGCCTAGCTCTGAGATGGTGTCTACAAGCTGCTGGTATTTCATGACCTTAGTCATGAAGGCTTCCTCTAGGCTTATATCAAAGGTGCACGCTACCTCTAATACAGACACCTCTCTGGACTCTTCATTAACAACAACAACATCTGGTGTGTTGGCAGACAACTGTGAAAAGTGACATTGGTCATTACAGAAATGGAACATGGATGCATTGACACAAGCATGTGTATACATTTTCACTGTAACTGGGAAGTGGAGTGATATGTCCTTTACTATTAGGCTCACAATTCTGTCATGACGTGCTATATACATTCCTTTGTAAACATAACAGCCATTCAAGATATGTGAAAGTGTTTCTGTAACCTGTTCTGTGGTGTGGTGCAAGCAATGAGGAACCTGAGTGGAGGGAAACCAAATAGAGAGGTTGAGTCTGGTAGGAAGGACTTGTAATCTGGCCTTGGTTGTGAATATGACAATGTCCTCATCGAGTGCAGTGTTTTTTAGAAAAGAATGGGAAACAGAGTGATCAGCTGTGGGAAGACATGCCAGTTTTCCCTGGAGTTTCAGACCAGTCCAGTGTTGTTGTTGTTGATGTTGATGAAGGTCCATGAGAGTCCGTCTGGCCCCTCTAGATGTTAGCTGGTGGCTCTGTCCAGCAAAGGAGGCTGTTGCCCTGACCTGTGTGAGAGGGTCAGATATACAGTTCTCTGAGACCCGAACAGTCTCAGAGTCAGACCGCACCCACTCCAGGGACACCCCGGCTCGGACACAGAGGTCATTCAGGTCTGGCCAATCAGACCAGACTCCAAAACCAGCGGAATGAGTGTCCAATTTTCCGCTGGGTTTCCTCTTGAACCCAAGGAAGTGGGGCTCCGCCCCCCTGGCAACTGGGACCTTCCTTCTCCTCAGGTCCAGGAACATGGAGGAGCGGGCCAGCTCCCTGACGTCCTTGTCGTCGTTGTTAAGCATCCTGAGAAGATGGGAAATTCTCATGCTGGTGTAGATCCATTCTACATTGGGGACCCCTAGCCCTCCCTCCCATTGGGGATGAAAGATGATGTCACGGGTGCTGTGTGAATTGAGTCCAAGCCACCTGCGCACTACGCTCACAGTCTTGTTGTTCATTTCACACAGCACTTTCTGGGGGATGTGGACATTGGAGAAGAGGTGCTGAACTTTGGACAGGGCCACCTGCCTGATGGCTTCTAACTTCATAGTTAGTGGCAGAGGACAACTGTCTATCAAGTCCAGCCTGGAAGTGAACTCAGTCAGGATGTTATTGACTTGCTCCTTCCACTCTCCTGCGATGTTAATTTTATGTCCAAGATATGGGTATGTCTCATGGAGAGAATTTACATGAATGGGCTGTGTTGCTAAAGAGAACACAGGGGGTGTGTCTGTTTTTGAGTGGTACCACCTGTTCCCCCCACTCCGCCTCTCATACAGGACAGCACATTTGACAGGGACACACACACACACACACACACACACACACACACACACACACACACACACACACACACACCTCAAAGGGCCAGGCTGAGCCAGCTCTGCTCTAGAAGAACAAGAAATGGGTTCTACTTCCCTCTGGCTCAGCGATAGACAGTTTTCTATCTGCCATATTGTGGTTCATCCGCCCCAGGTTTAAGATGATTTATAAAGGGGGTCTGAAGACAAATGGGTTTCCTGAGCCTTGGCCACAGACCCTGAGGCTCTTCTCTGTGTTAAGCCATCACACAGACAGCCTTAACCCCTCAGCTCGCCTGTAACCACCAGGACCACGGTGGCAACCACATTACATAGAAACACATAATACACATCACAGATCATTGTTTTCACAGCACAACTTTTATGGTTTTGTAGCAAAGCAAGGTATTCCATCAGCAGTTGGGCTGTGATCAACTGAGCTTGGGATGTTCTTTCCAGAGGATAGTAGAACAGTTAGGAACACAAGACAGACAACCATATTTTGAGTTGGCGTCTTAATTGATTATATTGTGTGAATTCTGTGTAATTGTTTGTAATGTAGGCTAATGTAATTGATGTCCTTTAATATAATGTATTTTCATGTAAGTGGGGCTCCCCAGAAAAAGAGACCTTTGCATAAACAAAGGTTTAATAACTATTTTTGTAATTGACATTGACCAGCAAGAGCAGCACACACATTCACACATATAATGTTTTCGATCCTCAGGATTTTTGTGTTGTTGTGTGTGTGTGTGTGTGTGTGTGTGTGTGTGTGCATATGTGTGTGTGTGTGAGTCTGAATGATTGTGTGTGCGTGTGTCTGTGTGAGTCTGTATGATTGTGTGTGCGTGTGTCTGTGTGTGTCTGTATGATTGTGTGTGCGTGTGTCTGTGATTGTGTGTGCCTGCGTGGCGTGTGTGTGTTGGCTCAAACCCTTCTGTTCCCATGGTCAAAGTTCTCCCTCAGACCCAGGGTTCGCGACCTCCGGGGTGGTGGTGTCTGTGGCGCTGGGGGTTGAGGCTCTAAGCGCTGGACTCCAGACCTGCCTGCTCCCCTGGCCCATCTGTGGAATGTTTTCCTACTGCTCTTTTAAAAGTAAAAAAATGTCCAAAGCGGGTTTATTTGCAGATTGGGTGTCGGGTACAAATAAGCGCTGATGACTCTCCACAATCCAGGCCGTGATAACAGAAGGCACAAACACAGGAGGGCGGCCCGGTGAAAGGGGAGATGAAAGAGGGACAGCTGCCCTCGCTCGGGTCTGGATCCTTATCGGGCCGGGCCTGGGCCCTTTGTGAGTTTGTGAGCGGTGGCCGGGCCCATCACAAGTGGGCCAGGGCCGGGCGGTAGGTTCAAAGCCTCCTCCTCCTCTCTTTTTCTCTTTATTCTCTCTTCCCTCCCTCCCTCCCTCCCTCCCTCCCTCTCTCTTTTTCTGTGTTTGTAGGCTGATAATGCAGTCAAAACTCACTCGATCCCTTGAACTGCTCCCAGTGAAAGTGATAGCTCCGGATCTCGCCCCCAATTGCAACCTTTGAGTAATACCTCTATCTCAAAACGGCTCTCGATTGCTCGAGTTCGTGTGGTCGTCGGATGCTCACATTATGTTCTACACTATGTTACCTCAGTCCGGTCAGGCTGACTAAAACCAACTACCGTAACTAAAAGAGGTACGATTGATTTTCCAATGAGTTTACCTAGACACTCTTAATACCGGATGTACTGGACCAGTGGAGGCTGGTGGAGGTAGAAATCGGAGGACGGGCTCACTGCAATGCATGGGGAACGGATGAGGAATGGTATGAAACACATTCCTTGTAAAGTCTCATGCATCACAATGAGCCCGTCATCCGATTTCTACCTCCACCAGCCTCCCCTGATCTCCACGGCAGATGGCGTGCATCAGTTATTCTTGCAGACGTGTGAAACTTCTACAATACCTGGTGCATGGATACAGCAGTACACAGGTTGCCTTGTGTACACCCGCGTCTGTCCATAGTTATAGACGTGGGCTTGTGTGCTCACGCTGTCTCCACAGATATAGATCGGCTTGTGTACTCATACTGTCATACAGTGATACAGGTGGTTCTGTGTACTCACTCCGTCTACCGTGTACTCTTGTGTACTCACGCTGTCTAGAGTGTCTGTGTTGACACCGGTCTCCAGCAGCAGGCCGGCCTCCCTGTCAAAGCCGTGCTGGGCCACGTAATGGAGAGCGTTCATATTCTTCTGCACAGTTGTGGGACAACACAGACCAGGACAGGTTAGAGATGCAGTTTCTCAGTTTCTTCTTCTTCTCACCGATACAGTCCTATCCATTTCAGAGTATGTGTCGAATGTGATCTGAACATTGTATTGTACAGATGAGACGCATAATAACTGTGTATATAATAATAATAATAATAATAATAATAATAACGCTTTTCCTGCAAACGTTGCAGCTCAAAGTGCTTTAATCATTATATAATCTTAATTTCATTATTTTGTAATTTAAAAGCAATAATAAAAGGATGGGTTTTTATAATCTTAATTTAATTATTTAGTCATTTAAAGGCAATATTAAAAAGATGGGTTATTATATGACGGCCCTTACGTTGGTCAGTGTGTTGACGTTGCAGCAGGACTCCAGCAGCAGTTTGACACATTCGTAGTGGCCTCCGTCAGCAGAATGGTGCAGAGATGTCAGTCCATCCTGCAAAAAACATTTTGTTTTCATATATCTTCACAGCACTGTGTGTGTATCTAGTTCTACACTGTGCTCTGTGAACCAACACACCGAAAATACACTTCTACAACAGCCTGTTTGGATACTGGATTCTGATTGGCTAGCAACAGTGGTCAATACCCCAACTCCCTTCAGTTCATTTCCAGTATCAATGCGCCACCCAATCAATCTGATTAAGAACACCCGATTAGTTTTTGGCTCAAAGGCAAGTGAATGTGGCCTAGCCTACAATGCAATCGTTGATCTTGTTTATGGGACTATATTCTGTGGCGGAAGGATATATGTATTCTGAAACGATTAATGATTGTAAATAAATGAGTTTAATGTTACAACTGTGTATTTTTTACATTATGTGGTAGCTTTTGTAGAAAAGCAATTTAACATTCGAGGGCGGGGGGTTGTGGAGACATTTACCACTGGTACAGGTTTTTCCGGCAACCCTGTACCAGTAGTAAATGTCTCCACAACCCCCTTCCTCTTATGGTAAATTGCTTACATCAGGGGAGGCAGATGGAGGTAGAAACCGATGAACATTGTAATGCATTGAACGGAATGAGGAATGGTATATCAAACATTACAAGAATGTAAACATATTGCAGGGTTATAGGACATTGCACTATTCCCTTGGTTATTGCACAGTAGTTTCTCATATTGCACAGGGGGCGGGGGGGGGGGGGGGGGGGGGTTACAGAGGGGATTTTTGTTTTGTTTTGCTTAGATCTTAGATCCAAGTTTAGTGCACTTATGGCCTTGGGGAGGCAGATGGAGGTAGAAACCGTTGGACATTGTAATGCATTGAACGGAATGAGGAATGGTATATCAAACACATTTTTGACATCATTCCACATTCCATTCCATGCATTACAATGAGTCTGTCCTCAAATTTCTACCTCCTCCTAGCCTCCCCTGATGCACACACAATAAGAGTCAGCCGTACACTCACAATGTTTCTCTCGTCCACGTCCACTCCTATCTCTATGATCTTCAGCAGCACCTCTGTGTGTCCGTGCTTGGCTGCTAGATGCATGGCTGTGTTCTCCTCCTGCACCCCCAGGTAGAAGGATTTGCGATGATGACATTATGTATGTAATACACACACAAAACCTGTTCCCTAAGGCAATTAGTGTGTATTGTGTGTGTGTGTGTGTGTGTGTGTGTGTGTGTCCTACCTTGTCCTTGACTCCGTGAGCACAGCCCATTCCGATGAGGAACTCCACCACCTCCAGTTGTCCGTGTTCAGCGGCCAGATGAAACGCTGTCTTCCCAGACTTAGAGAGGACAAGATGGATCAATAAGGGATTATAATCATCACCATATAATCATATAATCATAATCAAAACAACCACCTCCACACATCCGGACATGGCATCAGGACAAGAGGACATAAAGACAAGGCAACATAAGTCCTCAAGGCATGACCGTGTGCACAGAGGGTGGTGATCAAACCCATTAGGTAAACATGACAGTTCCTTGTCTGTCCTCCTGTCTATAGACTATAGGCAAACACCAGAGGAGCTTAAGTACAGATTGAGGGCTGGGAAAGTTGTGGGACAGACAGACAGAGCAGGGGTTGTGGCAGGGCAGCAGTCACCTTGTCCACTCTGTCCAGCCGCACGTCCTCCAGGTCCTCCATGATGAACTCCAGCACGGTCACGTGTCCCCGGTGGGCAGCACAGTGCAGGAGGCTCAGCCCATTCTGAGAGAGACAGACAGGCAGGCAGGCAGGCAGGCAGACAAACAGGCAGACAGATAGACAGGCAGACAGACAGACAGACAGGCAGGCAGGCAGACAAACGGGCAGACAGATAGACAGGCAGACAGACAGACAGACAGACAGGCAGGCAGGCAGGCAGGCAGACAGACAGACAGGCAGGCAGACAGGCAGGCAGACGGGGAGACAGGCAGGCAGACAGGCAGGCAGACAGACAGACAGGCAGAC
>NC_137679.1:37755983-37868483 GCF_963989245.1 Nansenia antarctica | reverse complement strand
ATCCCTACAACCCTATTCTCAAATCTAGTAGAAAGTCTTCCCAGAAGAGTGGAAGCTGTTATAGCAGCAACGGTGGGACCAACTCCATATTACTGCCCATAGTTTTGGAATGAGAAGTTCAACAAGCACATATGGGTGTGATGTTCAGGTGTCCCAATACTTTTGTCCATATAGTGTATGTTTGTTTTCAACTTGCAGTGTTTCCCGAATAGAATCAGTTGATATAAACCAGCAGTCCTGTTGTACGAACCATCCAGCACTGATGGCGAAACTGACTGGGAAGCGTCGCCACTGATCTTCTGATCAAATGTCAGCTCCAATCCAAATAAACACACCTCAAATCGAATCAAACGCACCTCTGAAATTGCACTGCGGAGAGCTGCTATCTGTAATGGCTTGAATCCCGGCTCTAAATAAGAGGCAAATAATATAATGGCAATAAGGGAACTGAGTGGCAAGACCACAGAGATCACTTCCATCTCCGGACATCGGAGGAGATGCTATGGACCTTTATGGAACCAATACTGCTGGATACTGTATGCTGGGTGACAGGGGAGGCTGTTGGAGGGAGAAATCGGAGGACAGGCTCATTGTAATGCATGGAATGGAATGTGGAACGGTATCAAACATTTGATACCCTTCTTCATTCCATTCCATGCATTACAATGAGCCCGTCCTCCATTTTCTACCTCCACCAGCCTCCCCCGGTGTGCTGGTGTGGCTTTCATCCAAAGGCTGCATTGCAACCACACCATTAAAGGATACCTACTGTAGCTTGGCACTAGACTAGTTCAGAGTGTAACATCCACTTAAATGTAGTGTACTGCTGTTATGCCCACCCCGTGGCTACTAACAACGGCCACCTGGGGGCGCTGTGTGAACACTTTATTAGGTTTTACAACTTGTCAACTTGTCAACTTCTCAACTTCTCAGCTTCTCAGCTGGTCATGTGGCGTTCAAAATAGTTTTTATCACCATGAGGTAAGCATGAGCGTACGGTGAATTGGGACAGAAATAACGAAGAATATTGAGTTTGTGATGAAACAGGTCTTGTTAGCGTAGCATAAGGTGTTCACAGTGAGCTCTCTCTAACACACAGATGAACATTGTCCGGCCGGAGCCACACACACACACACATATACACACACACACACACACACACACACACACACACACACGCACGCACACACACAGAGTGGAATACTGTTAAGGGTGTTGGCTAACAGGCCCTGTTGCCATGGGGACCTAACCGATACAGGATCCAAAATAAGACTTCCCACCACACTGCGTTGTGGAGAAAAATTAAGAGGAAAAATAATAAACAGGGTTGGCCTTATTAACAAACATGTAAAATGTTCCCATCACAATTTCTGTTTTGCTGTAAGCTTCATTAGTGAATGCAGTTAGTTTCTGAGTGTTTGGTTGGAAATAACTCTCTCTCTCTCTCTCACACACACACACACACACAGGCCTACACTCACCCATGAAAACATGCACAAACACACACACACACACACACACACACACACACACGCACACACACACACGCGCACACAGGTCATGAGCTAACTCGTTTTGTATATATATCAGGCCGGCCTGCAGCACAGAGATCAGTGACCCCAACGTGTCATAAATAGCCTCTTCTACCACTGCGACACTACACAAAGCACACTGGTGGTTTCAGAACTAGCCTCAAACCCTAACCCCTTCACACACTCACATCACGTCATCCTCAGATGATGCATTTCATAAGTAGCGCTCTTCTAGCAATGGAAAAGTTGCAGTAGTTTGGTATCATGTAATCTACATTAAGCTATTTTGAATCACCACCACCAGGCTATAGTCCCTGGGGCCACCCCGTGCCAAATGAGTCTTGTTATCAACTGGTAGTACGGTAATAGCATCAGTATGTAAGCAGTAGGCAGTGAGTGTGTCTCTTCTTCGTTGGTGATTGGGGAGCAGCTGAGAGACCATACGGTGCGTGGGCTGGGTATGGAGGATCAGTTCCCCACTTTGGTACAATGTATCGTCTTCTCTTTAATTTGCTTACTGAAGCTTGAGACAGAACAGTTCCTCTGAACAATATATGCACACACACGCACATGCACACATGCACGCACGCACACACGCACACTGGACACACACACACAAACACACACACACACATACACACACAAACGCACACACCCACACACACACACACGCACACTGGACACACACATAAACAGAAACACACACACACACAATATGGAACTGAAAGGTGATTGCTACTTTACAATGCTGAATACATCACATACAGTATATCATCCACTTTTTTCTACTACTAATTTGTTTGAAATGATCCATGGAATACCGTCCCAGCAGTGGAACTGAGGTATCACTCTGACGCGTTTGAAGAGTGTTTGGTCTATAAACATTATGATTGGCTCCCACTCAGGAATGCCCTGTGGGAATATCTAAGCACTGAGAGCTTCTCAGACTGGTGATCCTCTTATTCCAACACGTATGGGATGACATACATAAGGCAAGTCCTCTACCAATACAGCACTGCATGTTGCCTGGGTTGTGTGTGATAATCCTTTACTGGAATGCATGGGAAATCAGGATATTAAAACGTCTATAAAGTCCTAGTTTTTGATATGAGATTTTTTTAAATGCTGCGTTTGTTTCCCACTTCAGATCGTCAGCTGGTCATGGAAATGACATCACCATTTTGAAGCCGCAGAGTCAGGCGTTGGTCAAAAGGGCCATCTCTCTCACACACACACACACACACACACACACACACACTCACACACAGCCAATATAGGCCAAAGCTCCAGTATGACTAACTCCCCTTCTCTGTAACCAAACCACAGGCATCCTCAGCCCTTGTGACCACCCTGCCCTATCTCTAGAGGAAAGGCTGCAGTTCAGTTTCACCTTTCAGTTTTGTTATGGCTGGGAACCATCATCAACATTTCATCAAGATGACTTAGTTGTTCATGACTGCATGAATTATAACATTATAACCGATTACATAAACAGGAACTAGAACATTTTTAAAAACATGTCTCTAAAAACATCTAAAGAATGTCTGGCAGTGGAGGCTGGTGGAGGTAGGAATCGGAGGCTGGGTGTTTGTCCTCATTCCATTCGATGCATTACAATGAGCCCATACTCCTCCGAATGTATAACTCCATCAGCCTCCCCTGGTGTCTAAATACCTGTCACCTCAGTCTAAGCTAATGGATGTTATCCACTCACAAGCAGTCTGCTGATGCTCATATCCCTTTAGCAGTCACAAGTCATGTCACATCACTGTTCCCTGTGGATCTCAGAAATGTATCACAGCTGACACTATGTGTCAGCACAGCACGGTGGTTTCATTATTGTGACAACTAACATTGTGGGTTCATGTCTGAAAGAGAGCTGTTTTACTTTCAACATGACTAGTGAAATGTTTTAGTTTTTTTGTTTATCTGCCTAAGAAAAAGGAAATAGCTCTTGTAGCTAAATGATGCACACTTATCATTGTCTGTATTGTAATTCCCTCCTCTTGATAATAAAACATTACTGTTCACCATCAGTTACACAAAACACTTACAGTAAATGAATATTAAAATGCTAAATGGATAAGTAATCCGTAGTGTTTTACAACCTAAAACAAAAGCAGACAAATATCTTTAAGATAGTAGCAATATTTATTCAGAAATGCTTTACATTTATAGCATGGCGTTAAACTGTATAAAAACTTTCTATGAACCTTATGAGTATTAGTAAGTGCATTTGTACAATATATTACATACAAAATATTACAATCCTCAAGACATACGAGAAACTCAGCAAGAGCCATAAGCAGTTTGAGGGTTTTAAATCTTTTGTTTTTCTACAATGACAGACCAGCTAACGACAAGGAGTGTGTATGGAGATTAATAACTTAAATATTAAGCAATTGTGTTATTTACAATTTGATATTCAAAACAACAATAGATTCCTACTGTTAGACAAGGACAGTATGTTATGGTATTATCAATCCTAAAACGAATGCACAGAATATCTAGCCTGGATGCACACTAGCCTGTTTCTGCTTTCTTTAGCCAACTCCTTCTGTTGTGTGACAATAACAAAGCAGTTAGCGAAAGCAGACTGGGGACCTATTCCATCAACGTCCCTAAAGGAAAATCCAGGCTTATTTTGATAAGTCTCGCGGGATTTAATAAAAAATAAGCCTGGAGTGTCCTTTAGCGACGTTGATGGAATATTAGCAACCAAGCAACCGAACCGAATGTGCATATTTTTACATATTTGTTCACTAAACATACATCTTGGACAACGTGCAGGGATAAATGTTACAGAATAGGTAGGTACCAAATTCAAGTGAAGTTGTCTACAAAGTGGATCATATCCATTTGTTTCAATTGGTCAACACCAAATACCCTCAAACCTAAAGCAGACAAAGGTCAAACCTAATACTAGGATGTAAAAGACTTGACATGACAGAAATGATAAACAGTTAAACAATTATTAACCTTGAAAAAGCATTATATCAAATAAAGAAAGTAATGGGCTGCCACACATGGGCTACATCAATACAAGTGAGTAAGAGTGATCTGCACTGGGAGGGGCGGTGAGGAAGTCGCATGTTCCTGTGTGTACTATTTATAATCAAAGTGAACTCGGTTAGTTTGATGAGCATAGGGCTGATACCACACACTATCTCTAGGGGAGGAGGTCAGAGTATCAGTCTAATGTTTCATTTCTATGTTTCATTTCTTCTTCTGTATTTTTTAATGCTATATGAAAGCACTTTGAATTGCCCCTGTTGTATGAAATGTGCTATGCAAATAAACTTGGCCTTGCCTTGCCTTGCCTTCTACTTAATTACCTACCAGCTTTGTGACAGGAGAGGCTGGTGGAGGCAGCCAGAAATCAGAGGACAGGCTCATAGTAATGCATGGAATGAAATGAGGAATGGTACCATTCCTCATTACATTCCATGCATTACAATGAGCCTGCCCTCCGATTTCTACCACCACCAGCCTCCCCTGTGGTGATGATATTACCAAGTCCTTGTTCCTCATTGTACAGAAGTAGTCCCTAAGCTCACATTCAGACTTTACTGTAAATAGCATTAGCCAAGTCTGTGAAGGCAGTTCCCAGAGCAGACAGAGAGACCAGGAGAAGGGCAATCAGCGATTGTGACAAGGCTATGATGTAACATCTGCATAGAATGCAGCTACTGTCATGCTGTCGGGCCGATTTGAAATGGCCCAAAAAAAGACGTCAAAAGTTTTAAGCCTTGATCAGTAACTTTCAAGCACTTTCGTTTTAACTTTGAAAACATGTTAAAACGCTGTTGGCACTGGGCTAATACAGCTTAACCACCCAGGTATTAGGTATGACGTGAGGTTGAGCATTACCCAACAATTTAAATTTTAAATGTGGATTGAAATAATCTATTGACACTTTATACATTCCATCAGTCCCTCTGTAACATCCTTGCATGTGCGCGTCTTTATAAACAGTCTGGTAAATGGTCGATTAGAATTCAAGTCGTTATCCTCGGAAACTGACAATGAATATGGAGCGGTATGAAATTAAATGAAGTACAAAAGGTACATTTGACCTTCGCTTGTGGGAAAAAAAAGTGAAAGTGGGAAGAAATTGCACGTAGTTAATTCAGAGCGAAAGCTCGCGTATGCTGCTTAATCAGCAAGAATAAGATAACACCTGTTGCCCTCTCGAGCTGCTGCTACTATTAATCAACATTAATCAATTCATATTTCTCCTCTGTATTATTAACAATCACCAACTGCTTCTATGGCTCCCATTCGTTGAATGTTTCGACTCCTGCATACTCTTAGCCGCCCTGAGGAGCTCATCTGCTTTCCTCAGCTTTTCCATGGCCCTGGACAACAGCTCCTCTGGTGACCCTCTGCCCAGGCCCTCGCCCTCCCTCTGCCCGTCCTCAGTGCTCTCCTTTGAGGCTACGCTACCCTGGAGGTCCCCTGTCTGTTCCAGCTCCAGGGCCACTCGACTCTCAAGGTCTTGAGACCCTGAGACCGCCACCGCCACGTCCCCAGACCCCAGCAGATCCCCCGTGGAGGCAGACCTGTCGGAGGGTTTGAGAGGTATAGGGGGCCGCGGGGCCTGATTGACCTTCTGGCGGAAAAGGTTGGAGCGGGGCTTTGAGGAGCTAACGGCCTGGGGGGCCGACTGGATCTGGGGCCGCTCTGACACGGGGGCGGGGGGGTCTTCGTCTGTGCTCTGTCCCAGACTGTCGGGGGTCTCCGCGTCGTCTTCGCTCACGTCCATCACGTCCAGGCCGGACTGGCTGCCCGTGCGGGCGGCGGCGGCGGTGGAGGAGGCCGCCAAGGCGTCTCCGCTCTCCGATCCGTCTTCGTCCGAGTGCTGACCGCTGTCCACGGACTTCTCCTCCTCGCGCTCCCTCTTCCCTGGGGACGGGCGGCAGGGGACGGGGCTGCTGTCTGCCGGCTCGCTCAGAGAGACAACCACCACTGGGAAGTCACCCTTAGCCTCCGTAGGGGGTTTCAGATTCTCCTCCTCCGTGTCAGCGGGGCTGTTTCTTGCGGTCTCTGGGGCAGGTTGTGGTGACGTCATATGGCTCAGTGTCTCTTCAGCTGCGGTGGTGGTGGTGGTGATGTTCTTGATCTCTTGGTCTTTAGGCTGGGGGGTCTTAGGGGGCGGGAGTTTGACCGGTGCCTTCTTCTTGTGAGGGGTTTGAGGTCCAGGACTCTTTTTGATTGGCTCTGGTGTCGGCACAGAGGGGGCCACTGAGGGCTGAGCCGGTTTCGGAGGTTCCTCCTTGGGTGCGGTATCCTCTCCGCCACTAGGGGCAGATGCTTTTTCTACAGACGAGGGTTCGGCCACTTTAGAAACTTCCTCTTTGATGCCCAGGCTGGCCTCTGGCTCTGATTGGTCAGTCGCCGGGGGCTCCACTTTGTCGTCTGCGGGGGTCGACACCTTTTCTGGGGGAGACGGAGAGGACTGCTCGGTAGTAACGGTCTCCTCTGGGCCACTGCTTTGTTCAACATCAGAGGCAGTCAACTCAGACTTCCCTTCCTCCTCCTCCTCCTCCTCCTCTTCCTCCTCCTCCTCATCTTCAGCCCTATCCGACCCCACTGTGACCTCTGGGGCCACCTCTACAGCCGCCTGAGTGGGCTTCTTGTCTTTGGAGGGGGGGGTGGGCGGGGGTTTGGGCTCCTGGCTGGCCTGGGTGGCCTCTGTCAGGTCATCTGTGGAGCCGCTGGGTTTGGCTGGAGGTGTGGGTGGTGAGTCTGATTCTACCCCAGCTTCGGGGCTCTTCTCTGGGTCACTCTCGGGGCTGGCCTCCTCGGGGGGCTCATCCTCAGCCACGGCGGCAGGCTTGGTGTCTTTGGAAGGAGGCGTGGGTGGCTTCAGGACCTGCAAAAACAAATCAAATCATATTGTAATCACTGTGTATGTTTGGCTAGGTTCACAAAAGACAGTTACCAGCAATTGAAAGAAGGTAAATACTGTATCGACACATGCATAGTATACATACACATACACACACATACACACACATGCAGTATGTTGAATATGTACGTCAGTGGAGGCTGGTGGAGGTAGAGATCAGAGGATGGGCTCATTGTAAAGCATGGACTGGAATCAGGAATGGTATCAAAGAGGCTAATTGGAATGAGGAATGGTATCAAACGTCCGTCTTCCAATTTCTACCTCCACCAGCCTCCCCTGATCGTCAAGCTATGTAGGAATATACATAATAATAATAATAATAATAATAATAATAATAATAATACATTAGACTTATAATATATATTAAAATGCATTGAAGCTGCAGCCGAGAAAGCTGCACTAGAAACGCGCGCTGCTGCTTTGCGTGACAAACATGTATTGCAGGAGCAGGCTGAGCAGCTTCGGAGGAAACAGGAACAGCTTGAACTTAACACCGAGATTGCAGTGTCCTCTGCTAAACTAGCAGTGTTTATGAAATCTGATGGAGGGAGTTCAATTAAAGAATCGTACACAAAGGAAAGGAAAACACCTCTCAATCCTGGGGCCAATGAATTCAATCCATTTCCAAGCACTATTATGAAAAACATGCATGTGCAGCCAAAGCAAAATATAGGCCTACAGTCTCATTCACAATCCAACCAGAAGGCATCAAGGTTAAAGAGACATGGAACAACAAACCAAATGATGGATTCTGGACAGGTCATGGAATCTTCCCACATTCTGGATGCTGCACAGGTTATAAAATCTCCTCACATGCAGATTTCACACAGTCAGGATTCTGAACATGCCGTTCAATCTTCTCACGGTCAGGCTAACTGTGGTGTTGTACCTTCTCCTAACACCCAGGACGGCAATATTTACAGTCTACTTCAATCACAAAATCAAATAACGGAGCTCTTGGTGCAACAGCAAAACATGAATTCCCTTCCAATAAGAGAAATTCCAGTGTTTCATGGAGATCCTCTGTCATACAGAGCTTTCGTCCGAGCATTTCAACACTGTGTGGTAAATAAGACCAACAACAAAGGTGATTGTTTGTACTTCCTACAGCAGTACACAAGAGGGCAGCCTCAGGAGCTAGTCCGCAGTTGTCAACTTATGCCTCCCGACAGAGGTTATGAAAGAGCAATGGAACTGCTGCAGGAGCATTTTGGGGATGAGTTGAAAATTACCGTTGCATATGTGGACAAGGTGCTTGGCTGGCCATTGGTGAAGGCTGAGGATGTCAAAGGACTGCAAGCATATTCACTCCTTTTGCGTGAGTGCTGTAACGCAATGGAAGAATTGAAATACATCAATGAACTTGACATGCCAGCTAACATGCGAGCCGTGATCCAGAAACTCCCCTACAAGTTAAAAGAAAAATGGAGAACAAAGGCGTGTGAGCTTTGGGAGCGCCATCAGCGCAGAGCTCAGTTTTTAGATATTGTTCTTTTTGTTGAGCGCCAAGTGAGAATTGCATCCGAACCTATTTTTGGAGATTTACAGTACAGTAGCTATGAAAAGCCTGTAGAGAAGAAACCATTTGGTGACAGGAACAGATCACCATCAAGGATCAAGGGAAATGCCTATGCTACAACTATTGTAAACACTGAACAGAGTGATGTTGCAGAGTCTACAAGCAATGACAGAAGCAAGAGACAAAGTGTACAGTACAAGACTACAAAATCAAATCTGTGTCTGTGTTGCTCCCTTGAGCATGGGTTGGAGCAATGCCCACAATTGGAAAAGAAAGCACACACACAGAAGATAAGTTTCCTGAAGGAGAAAGGCGTTTGTTTTGCTTGTTTGCAAACTGGACATATGAGCAAACACTGTGAAAGGCGCATGAGTTGCAAGGTGTGTGGTCAGAAACATCCAAGTGTTCTCCACATAAACAAGGAAAAGGAAATTGACACAGATGGGCTACAGAAAAAATCAAGTGACCGCACACACGTCTCTACCTTTTCTGGACATACAGGAGCCGGTAGCAGTGACGGCATTCTCTCAATCCTCCCAGTGCAAGTTAAGTCCTCCAAAGGTGACATAATAATTCAAACATATGCATTTTTGGACCCAGGAAGCACTTCAACATTCTGCTCTGAAAGCTTGATGACAAGGTTGAAAATGACTGGAAGGAGAGTAAAGGTTCAGTTGCGTACCATGGCGCCAGATCAGGAAGTTTCAAGCTTTATTCTTCAAGGTTTGGAGATTGCTGGCTGTAACAATGGACAGTTTTACAGCCTTCCTGAAGTTTTGACCCAAGAGAAAATGCCTGTGTCAACATCTAATATAATCTCAGATGAAGAAGTGGCGAAGTGGTCATATTTGAATGGCATCTGCATCCCTCACATCCAAGCCCAGGTGGATTTGCTGATTGGCACCAATGCCTCCAGGCTAATGGAACCCTGGGAGGTGGTGAACAGTGTTGGAGAGGGGCCGTACGCTTTTAAAACCCGGCTGGGATGGGTGATAAGTGGACCCCTCCAAGGAATCTGCAACGAGCAAAATGACTGCTCTCCGGTGGTTGCGAATAGAATTGCAGTGGAGCAGCTGGAGGAGCAACATTCAGATATGAGCGATGAGAGGACCCAGCACAAGAGAGACCTACAAGAGAAAATACAACACTTGAATACACAGATTAAGACTAGCTTGGACAATGAAAATAGTTCAGAGAATGGATCCCATCTTGCAGAGCTGCAAAACCAGATTACTCAGTTGAGTGAGGAGCTGGATTCTGTGCGTGCTGAGAAAGACCACCTCCAGTGTGAGAAGATCGACAGCCCTCAGAATCATGCAGAGGAGTTGGAGAAGCTGCTCTCTTGTGTGACTTCTCTCACTGAGGAGAGAGACCAGCTCCAGAAGATACTGGAGGGAGTGAGAGACGAGAGGAGTCAGCTCAAGATGGACCTGGAGGAAAATATGGAGATGGTCATACAGGTCCAGGCAGAGCTGAAATGTCAACAATATCTGAACTCAGAACAGCAGGCTGAGAGGGAACACGAAGAAACCCAATTTCAGCAACAAATACAGCATCTTGGAGAGGAACTGGAAACCATTCAATGTGAGAGAAACCAGTTGAAGAATGACTTGCAGGAAAATACAGAGACGGTTGCCGTGACTCAAGATATTTTACACTGCATTCAAGACGAGCTCAGACAACAGAAGCAATTGAACTCTGAACTTGAGAGTGAAAAGATACAGAAGCAGTCTCTTCTAGAACAGCAGGCTAAACAACAGAGTGAGGAGCTGGAGTTTGTGTGTGCTGAGAGAGACCTCCTCCTGTCTGAGAAAACGTACAGTCATGGTGAGGAGCTGGAGAAGCTGCTCTCTAGTGTGACTTCTGTCACTGAGGAGAGAGACCCGCTCCAGGAGATTCTGGAGGGAGTGAGAGAGGAGAGGAACCAACTCAAGATGGACCTGCAGGAAAATGTGGAGATATATCCCTACGGCACAAAATCCGGCAGATGACGCCTCAAGAGGACTGAAAGTGGAACATCTTCAACCCCAAAGACATTTCTGATGGATTACAAAGGACATTCCTGATAGATTACAAGTGGAGTGTAGGCTACTACAGCCCTGCATTATGGACTATGATTTTTTTTGCTACTGTATTTATGGTGTTGTTGCATAATGGCTTTGTTGTTTGGATTGTATTTGTTAATGTCTCTAGCCAATGAACAAATAGGAGCCGGAGTGTTGCAGCCATTATGTCTGTGCTGGATGTCATTTTTACTGTTGACCACTGAGTGGCGAGGGCATAGGAGTGCACAGGTATATAGGTGAGCTCACCGGTAGCCACAGGTGTTACTGATTGAACTGGTGAGCACACAGTCTTTGACCGTGTTGCCACACGCGAAACTGTTTTAGTGTATTATGTTTTTATATTAAAGTAAACAAATGATTGCAACGTACAGAAGTCGTCGGTGTTGGTATCACGAGTCAACTAAAGTTTACAGTTCAACAGTCGCGGTGACTAAGGAGGAAACAGTCACCACATTTAAAGTGTTGCAGCCATTATGTCTGTGCTGGATGTCATTTTTACTGTTGACCACTGAGTGGCGAGGGCATAGGAGTGCACAGGTATATAGGTGAGCTCACCGGTAGCCACAGGTGTTACTGATTGAACTGGTGAGCACACAGTCTTTGACCGTGTTGCCACACGCGAAACTGTTTTAGTGTATTATGTTTTTATATTAAAGTAAACAAATGATTGCAACGTACAGAAGTCGTCGGTGTTGGTATCACGAGTCAACTAAAGTTTACAGTTCAACAGTCGCGGTGACTAAGGAGGAAACAGTCACCACATTTAAGTCAAAGACTAGCTCATTTGGGCGAGTGGACTAATTGGTGAAGTGCTGCGCTTCAAGAAAGAAGAATTGGAAACTGAAGCTGCGTGCACACCAGGTCATTGCGTTGCACCGGAAGTCATTCATCTCAATGGGGCAGTTGCGTTGATCCGTTGCGTTGCTCTGCATTGCGTTTCTTGTCCGGCAGGGTGCGGTAATCAGTCAAAATATTTCAGCTTTTGCGTTGCGTTGGATCCGTCAAAACAACCGGAAGTAAACCGAAAGTAGTTTCTTGACCAGAGCTTTCGCCTAGATGTAAAATCCGCCATTGGCGAAAATCTTTAATTTGGCTCTACAAGTGTTAATATGTCATTTTATGAAGTTTTTATATGTTTTCAGGCGAGAAAGTAACCATATATATTCACAAAATGTGTCCAGTTTATCAAAATAACCGGTTTATATATCTGATGTTAACATACTGACTGTGTCCGCGAATGCTATGCTATTGTTGTGCTAGGTGCATTGACTGACTGTCCGCGAATGCTATGCTATTGTTATGCTATGTTGAATGGTGTACTAGTTTTCACTGAATAAATCGCGATTTCTTTCAAAGAAGGTAGCAGGTGTTTATGTCCATGTCAAGGAGAAGGTACGACTTGTATGACAGTAGTGTGATTAGGACATAAGTTGAGGATATTAGTCTACCTCTGATGCTAACTTGTATGGCATAGTGTTTGTGATGCTAACGGCGCCATCTTTGCTATCTCCTCCGGACATATATATTACCGCTGTGTTGTTGCGTCTGCATCGCATGCGACATGCGTCAAGCCCATCCCACCAGGTTGCGTCAGAACGGTGGGTCACGGTTTGCGGTGTGCACGAAGCTTCAGCCGATGTTTACCTCCGTTTGAATTGGAACCGAGCGGACCAGTGGACAACTCGACTTCAGTAGGCTATCCATTTCAGATCCACCCGTTTCAGAGCTCTGGGTGAGTGATTGAATTGCCACAGCTGAAATCTGTCGTTGAGTGGTGAGTAGCCAAGTCGCTGGAGATAATTTGTTTGAAAACAAAGCGTAAACAAATGACTGAATGTAACAATGGCTACAGCGCAAAGTAAAAATTGTGATGACGCACAGCTGGTGGGCGTGGCTACTGCCAGCCCTGTGGAAATGAACCCAGAGGATTTAAAACGCAAAAGGCAGCTCACAAAAGCCTTGCTAGACAAAATAGACACTTTGCAAACAAAAAGAAAATGTCATTTGAACAAAGCAAACAAGTTAAAGGAGACTATTAATAAACTGATGTCTAACAGCAACAAGGATTGTAAAGAACCAGTGAAATGCGAGTTTGACAAGTTTAAACTGATGTGCCATGACGCACAAAATGCACACACAACTCTATTACCTTTGCTGCCAGCCGATGAAGCTGACAAGCATGAAGTGTGGTATAAAGCCAAAACGTTGAGTGTCAATGAATTTACAGATGTGGTTACAAAATGGTTGGAATGTGAAATGGATAATGAATCGACTGGTGCAGTTACAAAACGGTTGGAAAGCAATAATGATGCTCATGATGTTGATGGAGCTGTCAATCACTACAAAATTGACGACGAAGATGAGGTGCATCCTTATGACAGTGTTTCTAATGTGGGAACGCAGGTTTCAAGTAAACGATCACAGAAGAGCCGTGGCAGCTCAAGGAGTGGCCGATCTTCTACAGTCTCATTAAAATGCATTGAAGCTGCAGCCGAGAAAGCTGCACTAGAAACGCGCGCTGCTGCTTTGCGTGACAAACATGTATTGCAGGAGCAGGCTGAGCAGCTTCGGAGGAAACAGGAACAGCTTGAACTTAACACCGAGATTGCAGTGTCCTCTGCTAAACTAGCAGTGTTTATGAAATCTGATGGAGGGAGTTCAATTAAAGAATCGTACACAAAGGAAAGGAAAACACCTCTCAATCCTGGGGCCAATGAATTCAATCCATTTCCAAGCACTATTATGAAAAACATGCATGTGCAGCCAAAGCAAAATATAGGCCTACAGTCTCATTCACAATCCAACCAGAAGGCATCAAGGTTAAAGAGACATGGAACAACAAACCAAATGATGGATTCTGGACAGGTCATGGAATCTTCCCACATTCTGGATGCTGCACAGGTTATAAAATCTCCTCACATGCAGATTTCACACAGTCAGGATTCTGAACATGCCGTTCAATCTTCTCACGGTCAGGCTAACTGTGGTGTTGTACCTTCTCCTAACACCCAGGACGGCAATATTTACAGTCTACTTCAATCACAAAATCAAATAACGGAGCTCTTGGTGCAACAGCAAAACATGAATTCCCTTCCAATAAGAGAAATTCCAGTGTTTCATGGAGATCCTCTGTCATACAGAGCTTTCGTCCGAGCATTTCAACACTGTGTGGTAAATAAGACCAACAACAAAGGTGATTGTTTGTACTTCCTACAGCAGTACACAAGAGGGCAGCCTCAGGAGCTAGTCCGCAGTTGTCAACTTATGCCTCCCGACAGAGGTTATGAAAGAGCAATGGAACTGCTGCAGGAGCATTTTGGGGATGAGTTGAAAATTACCGCTGCATATGTGGACAAGGTGCTTGGCTGGCCATTGGTGAAGGCTGAGGATGTCAAAGGACTGCAAGCATATTCACTCCTTTTGCGTGAGTGCTGTAACGCAATGGAAGAATTGAAATACATCAATGAACTTGACATGCCAGCTAACATGCGAGCCGTGATCCAGAAACTCCCCTACAAGTTAAAAGAAAAATGGAGAACAAAGGCGTGTGAGCTTTGGGAGCGCCATCAGCGCAGAGCTCAGTTTTTAGATATTGTTCTTTTTGTTGAGCGCCAAGTGAGAATTGCATCCGAACCTATTTTTGGAGATTTACAGTACAGTAGCTATGAAAAAACAACTAAGCCTGTAGAGAAGAAACCATTTGGTGACAGGAACAGATCACCATCAAGGATCAAGGGAAATGCCTATGCTACAACTATTGTAAACACTGAACAGAGTGATGTTGCAGAGTCTACAAGTAATGACAGAAGCAAGAGACAAAGTGTACAGTACAAGACTACAAAATCAAATCTGTGTCTGTGTTGCTCCCTTGAGCATGGGTTGGAGCAATGCCCACAATTGGAAAAGAAAGCACACACACAGAAGATAAGTTTCCTGAAGGAGAAAGGCGTTTGTTTTGCTTGTTTGCAAACTGGACATATGAGCAAACACTGTGAAAGGCGCATGAGTTGCAAGGTGTGTGGTCAGAAACATCCAAGTGTTCTCCACATAAACATGGAAAAGAAAATTGACACAGATGGGCTACAGGAAAAATCAAGTGACCGCACACACATCTCTACCTTTTCTGGACATACAGGAGCCGGTAGCAGTGACGGCATTCTCTCAATCCTCCCAGTGCAAGTTAAGTCCTCCAAAGGTGACATAATAATTCAAACATATGCATTTTTGGACCCAGGAAGCACTTCAACATTCTGCTCTGAAAGCTTGATGACAAGGTTGAAAATGACTGGAAGGAGAGTAAAGGTTCAGTTGCGTACCATGGCGCCAGATCAGGAAGTTTCTAGCTTTATTCTTCAAGGTTTGGAGATTGCTGGCTGTAACGATGGACAGTTTTACAGCCTTCCTGAAGTTTTGACCCAAGAGAAAATGCCTGTGTCAACATCTAATATAATCTCAGATGAAGAAGTGGCGAAGTGGTCATATTTGAATGGCATCTGCATCCCTCACATCCAAGCCCAGGTGGAATTGCTGATTGGCACCAATGCCTCCAGGCTAATGGAACCCTGGGAGGTGGTGAACAGTGTTGGAGAGGGGCCGTACGCTTTTAAAACCCTGCTGGGATGGGTGATAAGTGGACCCCTCCAAGGAATCTGCATCGAGCAAAATGACTGCTCTCCGGTGGTTGTGAATAGAATTGCAGTGGATAAGCTGGAGGAGCTGCTTGTCAATCAGTATAATACAGATTTTAACGAGAAGACCTCAAGTGAACAAGAGGAGATGTCCAGAGAAGACAGGAGATTCATGGATGTCGTATCCAGCTCAGTCCAGTTGCAAGATGGACATTACAAGATGAAACTCCCCTTCAAGAGAGATGTTGTTATGCTTCCAAACAATCTCAGTGTGGCTAAACAGAGAATCTGTGGATTACGGAAGAGGTTTCTGCGGGACCAAGCCTTCCATCGTGAATATGTCGTTTTCATGGAGGATGTTATCAGCAAAGGATACGCGGAGAGAGTACCCCAACATCAGTTGAATCAGCCTGATGGTAAAATGTGGTATATACCCCATCATGGAGTACGTCACCCCAAGAAGGGAACACTGCGGGTCGTTTTTGACTGTGCGGCCGAGTTCAGGGGAACATCGCTAAATCAGCAGCTGGTGCAAGGGCCCAATCTGACCAGCTCTTTGGTGGGAGTGCTGACCAGATTCAGACTGGAACCAGTGGCAGTCATGGCAGATGTGAAAGCCATGTTTCACCAGGTCAAGGTTGCAGATGAACATACTGATTTGTTGAGGTTCTTGTGGTGGCCAGCAGGTGACATCAAACAGGAGCCGGTGCAGCACCGTATGACTGTTCACCTTTTTGGTGCGGCCTCCTCACCCAGTTGTGCGTGTTACGCCCTTCACAAGACAGCGGAAGATAACAAACACAAATTCCCTGCCGAAGTGATTAACACCCTTACACACAACTTTTATGTGGACGATCTGCTTAAGAGCTTGTCAACGGAGGAGGAGACTGTGCACATGGTTGAGGACCTAATGGCACTATGCAAAGAAGGAGGATTCCAGCTGACAAAATGGACTAGCAATAGCCGTAAAGTGTTGCAGGCCATTGCCAAGGAGCACAGGTCAGCACCTATGCATGACCTGGATCTTGACCAAGACAAGTTGCCATTGGAGAGGGCTTTGGGCCTACACTGGTGTGTTGAGACGGACACATTCACATTCAAGCTCGCCATCAAAGAGCAGCCGCACACAAGACGTGGAATCTTGTCCATGGTCAGCTCTGTGTATGATCCTTTGGGATTTTTAGCACCACTTACACTCGTGCCAAAAATGATGTTGCAGGAGCTTTGTCGCATGAAGTATCAGTGGGATGATCCAGTGCCTCAGGTTCTACAAAAGAAATGGAGAAAGTGGTTGACTGACCTTGAAAGGGTGACAGACTTCAGAGTCAGTCGATGTTTTAAGCCAAAAAGCTTTGGACAACCAACAAGTGTTCAGTTGCATCATTTTTCTGATGCCAGCCAGGATGGATATGGCACTGTCAGCTACATCAGGATGCAACATGAAGAGAGCAGTCACGTCGCCTTCGTCCTTGGCAAGGCAAGGGTGGCGCCCCTGAAGCAAATGACGATCCCTCGCATGGAGCTCACAGCTGCTGTTGTCGCAGTCAGAGTTGACCGAATGCTTCAAGCAGAACTGGGCCTTGAACTGGAGAAATCTGTATTTTGGACAGACAGCACCTCAGTTCTCAAGTACATCAAAAACGAGGATAAAAGGTTCCACACATTTGTTGCCAATCGAGTGTCCACCATCAGGGAAGAATCTGACATATCACAGTGGAGATATATCCCTACGGCACAAAATCCGGCAGATGACGCTTCAAGAGGACTGAGAGTGGAACATCTTTTGACACAAAACAGATGGATTGAAGGACCAGAGTTTCTGAGAATGTCAGAGGGGAAGTGGCCAAGTGAAAGATCAGACTCAGTCATTGTTGAAGGTGACCCAGAGGTAAAGAGGGATCTCATGGTAAACGCTGTTGTGGTTGCCGACAGCCCTAATGCCACTCACCAGCTAATGACATACTTTTCAGACTGGAAGAAGCTAAGAAACTCTGTTGCATGGTTCATGAAGGTGACAAGGACTCTACTAAAGTTGAGTCAGAGGAGAAGGCTTTTACAGGAAAAGGCCCAAGTGAATCCTCATGTTCAAGTGGAGGATGAAATGCAGCAGCTGAAAGGTACTCTTGGTGGACAAAGTCTGTCGGTGAAGGATCTTCAGGAGGCGGAAACAGCCATAATGTACTTCAGCCAGCAGGAAACGTTCCACAAGGAAATTGAAGCATTGACATCTGGTAGTTCTGGAGTAAAATGGGACAGTGCTATCTACAAGTTGGATCCTGTGCTGCAAGAGGGGTTGCTGAGAGTCGGAGGGCGTTTGGGCAAGGCGGCAATGCCTGAAACCACAAAACATCCCGTCATTCTCTCCAAGGAGCATCATGTGTCCTCTTTGATTCTGAAGCACATCCATAACCAGCTGGGTCATGCCGGACGAAATCATATGCTCTCCAGGTTGCGCAGAAATTACTGGATTACAAATGCCAATACTGCAGCGAGGAAAGTGATTTCAAACTGTGGAGTCTGCAAGCGACAAAGGGCACAACCAGGTGAACAGAAGATGGCCGATTTACCGAAAGAGAGGATTTCTCCCGATCTTCCTCCTTTTACAAATGTGGGAGTGGACTATTTTGGACCAGTGGAAGTGAAAAGAGGACGCAGCAAAGTGAAACGCTACGGGGTCATTTTCACGTGCATGGCAAGCAGGGCAGTCCATCTGGAGTGCGCCTACTCATTGGACACAGACTCGTGTATCAATGCTCTACGAAGATTCATCTGTCGGCGTGGGCAAGTTGTGCACATGAGATCGGATAATGGAACGAATTTCATCGGAGCAGAGAGGGAGTTGAGAGAGACGCTGGCTTCTCTGAACCACAGCAAAATCCAGAGAGCTTTTCTGCAAGATGGAATCGAGTGGAGTTTCAACCCACCTGCTGCGTCCCACCACGGAGGTGTGTGGGAACGAATTATCCGGATGATAAGGAAGATACTTACCTCCGTTTTTCAGCAGCAGACATTGGATGACGAGAGCTTTCACACAGTGTTGTGTGAAGTTGAGGCCATCTTAAACGATAGGCCTATCACAAAGGTATCTGATGATCCAAATGATCTTGAAGCTCTTACTCCCAGTCACCTGTTGACAATGAAAGGACTGCCTGTATTACCACCAGGATTGTTTAAAGATGAAGACTGCTATGGCAGGAGACGCTGGAAACAGGTGCAATACATCTCAGACTTGTTCTGGAAAAGGTGGATGCGGGAGTATTTACCTTTACTCCAGGAGCGTTCCAAATGGAATAGAGAGAAGAGGAATCTTGTTCCAGGAGACGTGGTTTTGGTAGCTGACTCTACCGCTCCTCGCAGTTCTTGGCTGTTGGGCCGAATACAGGACACGTTTGCGGACAAGCGTGGATTTGTACGTTCTGTGAGGGTCAAGACCAAGACTAGCGTTCTGGTCAGGCCCATCACCAAGCTGTGTCTTCTGCAAGCGGCACAGTAACTGTCGTTTTTTTTGGGATTATGGACTATGATTTTTTAAAGAAAAACCTCTTGAAAAACCTCTTGCTACAGTATGTATGGTGTTGCTGCATAATGGCTTTGTTGTTTGAATTGTATTTGTTAGTGTCTCTAGCCAATGAACAAATAGGAGCCGGAGTGTTGCAGCCATTATGTCTGTGCTGGATGTCATGTTTACTGTTGACCACTGAGTGGCGAGGGCATAGGAGTGCACAGGTATATAGGTGAGCTCACCGGTAGCCACAGGTGTTACTGATTGAACTGGTGAGCACACAGTCTTTGACCGTGTTGCCACACGCGAAACTTTGTAGTGTATCATGTTTTTATAATAAAGTAAACAAATGATTGCAACGTACAGAAGTCGTCGGTGTTGGTATCACGAGTCAACTAAAGTTTACAGTTCAACAGTCGCGGTGACTAAGGAGGAAACAGTCACCACACGCTTTACAAACTGAAAAGATCAAGTAGTAATAATAAAAAGACAGAAAAAAGAAATAAAAGAAAGTATAGGGGCCTAATTAAGGTAGTGCTGGGGACACATGGGAAGGGGAGGGTGAGAGGGTTAACTGGTGAAGGCAAGCTTGAGAAAACATAGAACTATGGCGAGACTTCAGACCTTCTTCTCAGGGCTGGTCTCCTTGGAGGGCTCGTCCTCAGCTGGAGTAGCAAGCTTGGCCTCTTTGGAGGGGGGCATGGGCGGCTTAAGAACCTTCTTCTGGGGGCTGGGTTCCTCCTCCGTCTGCGGATCGTCCCTGAGTGTCTCTTCAGGGCTCTCGCTGAGTTTGGACGGAGGCATGGGGGGCTTCACCGCCTCCTTGGGGGTCTCAGTGGCGTCGTTGTTGACATGGTGGGTCCCGTTGGGTGTGCTGCTGTCTACAGAGTCCATATGGACCACACCCTCTGACGAGACGTTTGCCTCCTTAAAAGAAAACAGGAAATGGTGTCAGGCAAAACAGTGAATAACTTTGAACTAACTTATAACTTTTGGGGAAGACACACACACACACACACACACACACACACACACGCACCCACATATACCACACAGACACATACACACGCACGCACATATACACACAGACACAGACACAGACACACACGCACGCACATACGCACAAACACACATACACACACACACAAACACACACACACACACACACACACACACACACACAGTACCTCTTTCATGTGTATCCTGGTGGGCGGTCTTCTGTTGCGGTTCCCCTTTGGCCTTGAGCGTGTCACATGTTCTAAATTATTGCTCTCATCTATCTTCACCTGGATACGGATACACAATACGCATATTCCTTTGAATAACCCCACAGATGTTGTTGTTTTGAGGCAAACCACAACAACAACAACCACAACATCAACAACTGGTAAACAGAAGGGAAAGCTTCTCACACCTCATCAAAGATCTTATTCTTTGCTCTGTTGATGCCGTCAGTGAGGGCCTTGATCCAAGCCTCCTTCTCCTCCAGGTTCTGAGCCTGGAACTTGACATCATGCACCTGGGAACGAAATAAACATGGATATTATAGCATGGAACAGAACGCAAAGAACTGTGACTATCCTGCCAGAACTCAAATTAATAGACAACACCAATTCACAATGTCAGCCTTTTGAATTCACGATCCGTAAAAGATATTTAATCACCCTTCCAGGAATATGGTAGTGCTAGGAATGGGAGCTTAACTTCCTTTGGTACTGTAGATCCCGCTTGTTCTTCCTTTCATGGAAATTGTTGTGGACAGACTGTGAGGTATCAAGGGTGTCACTCTGAACTGTGCCACGGCTAAGCCGCAGAACTGGGCTCGCGGCGGCGGTTCTGGGGCACGCACTGGCAGAGCCGTCTGAAGAAAATCTTTGTTCTGTTGCAATACCTGTCACTGAGCCAGACCCAAAGCTAAACAGGGTTACCAGGGAGAAACACGCAGGGGTGGCCAAGTAGCTCTTAACATCCTGGTCAGACACTCTCAGTCCCTTCACAATCTGAATAACAACAACATTAACCGCAAACTGCACGTAGCCTTAGCATAGCGTTAGCAGATTACTCCGAAAAACAGGCAGCACACTAGTACAATATGTAGCTTTAGTTTAGTTTGTTCTTTGTAGCTTTAAAACTGTGAGAAATGTAGCGAGAAGAACAAGACAATTGGAACACTGCATGTGTGGCGGTTTTCATGACTACTGGATGTAAATGCAATGCAATCCTAAACATGCACATATCCGTGACTTTGTGGACCAATACATTTGACAACACTTTGCATTATGGTAGAACATGTGGAATGGCTTGGAACTTGGAGCACTGTACTGTATAGTACAGCATAGTGGGCTGACTGCTGATGACTACTGGAAAGTGGTTTCTAAGGGGTACTGCTCTGATGGACCATATCCAGCTGCTTGGTGTTGGGAGTCGTGTGCTGATTCAGGTGACCTGACCACGGCCAGAGACAGAAATAAAAGCTGGCAGATGCCTGGAAACCCCTTTGGTCGAGCCTGGAGAGTGCTGGGCTCAGCAGTTCCAAATGCTAACTTCACACAATTCTCTCCGATAAGAAGTTTTTCCTCTGTGTTCGGTGAACCCGCGACGACGGGAAACTGGAGTGTAGAAAAACAATAAGCATGTGCATCCTGGAATATGTTTACCCAGTCGAAGGCATAAACACTGGTTTCTCCGGAGATAGTGACTGAGAAGGTGGCGGCCAAATATTAGCGCAATCATAACAAACATCCATGGCTGTGATTGTCTTTCGATGCCCGTGGAGACGTTTTGTTTTCAAGCTTGGATTCTCAGTGACGAAATGTTCAAGTGAGATGGCGAAAGTTCAGAGTTGTTTATTTTCCCTCTTCAGTTTGTTTTGTAAAAACGTTATTAGTATGGCCTATTCTTCTGCAGCGTGTGGTGTCCCTGAAGGATGTCTAGTGTCCGGTGTTTTGCCAGGGCCCTGAATGTCTCCCTCCCTCACTTAAGACCTGTCTAACGATGCTTAATGGCTCAACTGGCGACTATCTGGCCTCCAAAACAAACACAAACCGCCAAACACCTCCAAAAGCCTGACTCGTAACAACGGTTTCCATCAAAATACAGGATGAAATGATGTACCAGTGCCAGAACCAGAGAGAACCTGAAATTTCAAAAGTGTTGTATACAGTCCAGCTTTCTTTTTTAAAAGTCTTTCCAAGCCGTTGAGGGCTGCAGTACTAAAATAAAGCTGCAAGCAGTGGTGTCTGACTCATTCTCCTGCCTGGTCACTGTATTAAAGAGCAAGGGGAAAAAGTGACACACACACGCGCACACACACACACACACACACACACACACACACACACACACACACAGGGATGGGGTGTTCAGCTGCTGGCTCCACATACACACAGACCTCCCTCTCACTGACATCTGCTCAAGTCATGGTGTTGGCCAATCCTCTAGTCTCGTCATCTGTTTGTAATACAGAATATTTCACCACTTTGGTATCTTCCGCATTTCTTAGACTTTTCCGATGTCCTTGGTCTGGGCCAAAGGGACCTTAACTCCACCTACGTTCATCTCATCTCACACACTACTACGTTATAGGAACATTATATTTACAGTACTGTATACATAGTGAACTTGGATAATAACTTCCAACTTTTTGATGTACAGACAAACACCATAACACTTAGCATAGATACATAAATAAATACATATTAATCAACTATATTATTCACAGAAATGACTTCATCCACCCTCGGGGACAGCGATTGGGCTTTGAAGCAATGAAACATAAACACCTCTATTACCCCGCCCACCATAGCCATTCAAAAATACCACTTCCAGCACCATCAAATGAAAACGTCTTATAAGTTCTTATAAAATACGATCCTTGGAAGGGATCAACAGTAATATCTTGGTAAGGCCGACGATGAGCAATGGCCCAGAAGTTTGGATCGGACTTTGGATCGGAGAGGGGCTGAGAGGTCCTGGAGCTCAGTCTAATATAGTCTATAGTCCAGAACACATGGGAAGACTCAGGACCGGCCCGGTAACACGGAGCAGATGTCGGAGCTCAGACACTTCCTCTCCCTGCTAGAGTGCAGAAGGCCTGCCTATGAACCAGGTCTGGCCCAGGACCCCCGCCCCTCCCCATGCATTGTGGGGATTGTGGTTTACGGATTTTGTGGGGATTAGGGACTGTGGACTTAAACTAGCCTTGTAGCTTACTTTGACAAGTCCCGTGAAATTGACTGTATATTGTTATACAGTTATATAATATTAAAAACAGGAGAAACACAGTACCTACAATGACGCTGTCCCGGAATAAGTAGGGAACACCTTGACATGTGCATTATGTAAATGTAAGTCGTTAGGCCCTTGGCCCTCAATCAATAGATGGAGTTAATGTCCACCACTGTATTGACTAATGTGCGTTAATATAACATATCAAGTTTTGGCCTACTTCCTTTCTAATAGCACAGGAAAATAGTTCATGTCCGAAGGGTATTTCCATGCATACCCCTCTATGAGGGACTTCCTCTATAAGTGTGTGGTATTACCTGTTATTTCAGCCTAGGTGCCAGAGCACACAGTACGTCTCATTAAAGTGTTAGCTAAACGTCTGTACCCCGGGCTGCTTGGCTTCCCTCTCCTCCCAGCCCCTCTATGGCCAGGCTGTTAACACACCGCCACGCCATCCCCATCCACCTCTCCTCTGACGAGCCCTGAAGTCTTGAAAGCCCAGAATTACAGCCTTTAGCCCCGTTTCGATGATCACAAGGGCCCACGAACGTCAGTCTCAGTGTGGGACCCGACGTGTTGACACAAAGGTTTCACAATGGGTGGGTGACCTTTGAAAGGCATGGAACGTATCGTTCTCGTTTGGAGAAGCTGTGTGAGTCAGAACCACAGATGGAGGTAAAGTCCACCATGTGTGTTTGATACCATCCCTCATTCCATTCATTACAATGAGCCCATCCTCCCTGAGGCAGTCTATAATCAAGACAAGAGTG
This sequence comes from Nansenia antarctica, assembly GCF_963989245.1. Classification (NCBI taxonomy): domain Eukaryota; kingdom Metazoa; phylum Chordata; class Actinopteri; order Argentiniformes; family Microstomatidae; genus Nansenia; species Nansenia antarctica. The sequence goes on along the minus strand of NC_137679.1, from coordinate 37,844,328 downwards.
CATCCAACACATTTTCACCAGGTCATTCTGCTCATTGTAGGCCCTACAGTATGAGTGGTTCAGTCCATGGTGATGTCATCATTAAGTGACCACAAGCGATTGCTGCTAGCTCTCTTCCTGTTGTCAGCCACACAACTCAGCACTTACTGTGGGTAGGAAAGACGTGAGATTGCCACTTCCTTCCTTATTGATCACATAGCAGCATCACTACTGCTTCAAGACACAAATGTGTAATATTTGGAATAGAATGTGGAATGGTATCACACACGTGTGGAATAGGTGATGAAATGTATACTGTACTACACCGATATAACAATATGGCTTACTGCTTTTGACATAATCAACCTCTAGGTCTAGAGATATCGGCTAGAGATAAACAAGGAGCCCTTTTGATCCAGAGATAACTCTTTCTCTCTCTCCAAGTCTCTCTTTCTCTAAGTCTCTCTCTCTCCAAGTTTCTCTCTCTCCAAGTCTCTCTCTCTCCAAGTCTCTCTCTCTCCAAGTCTCTCTTTCTCTAAGTTTCTCTCTCTCTAAGTCTCTCCTCCAAGTCTCTCTTTCTCTAAGTTTCTCTCTCTCTAAGTCTCTCTCTCTCTTAGTCTCTCTCTCTCCAAGTCTCTCTCTCTCTCTAAGTCTCTCTTTCTCTAAGTCTATCTCTCTCTCTAAGTCTCCCTTTCTTCAAATCTCTCTCTCTCTAAGTCTATTTCTCTAAGTCTCTCTCTCTCTAAGTCTCTCTCTCTCTAAGTCTCTCTTTCTCTAAGTCTCTCTCTCTAAGTCTCTCTTTCTCTAAGTCTCTCTTTCTTCAAGTCTCTCTCTCTCTAACTCTCTCTCTCCAAGTCTCTCTCTCCAAGTCTCTCTTTCTCCAAGTCTCTCTTTCTCTAAGTCTCTCTCTCTCTCATTGTTCTATTCTGTTATCTTGTTTTCAATCATTGTTTCTATTGTAAAGCGCTTTGAATTGCATTCATGTACGAAAGGCGCTATATAAATAAAGTTTCACTTCACTTCACTAAGTCTCTCGCTCCAAGTTTCTCTCTTTCTCTATGTCTCTCTTTCTCTAAGTCTCTCTCCTCATTAGTAGTGTTCAATGCTCACCTTATTCCCAGATTTGGGCGCTCGTATCAATACCAGTCTGTTCTTCTTCTTGAAGGCACTTCTTAACTCGTGGCATTTATCGTAGTTTTCCAGGTCCACTCTCTCTAAGCAGGTCTTCAGTTCCTGCGCCACAGAGGAAGAATCTTGTTTACACTACAAGCCAAAGTATACCTTCAAGCTAACTGACATTCTGAATCTATGCTTGTGTTTGTTTTTGATATTTCAGAGCTGTCAGCCGAAAATTGAATGATTACTGTGTGGTGTATAAAGAGCGTTATTAAAATGTGAGTGAAATCACTACTAAATAAAGCATATGATGGGATTAGAATCACACAGGTACAATGACCCAATAAATCATCTGATACGATCATGAAGTAAAAGTGGAATTAATATTATGGTGAGGGGGAGGCAATTTGTTTAAGAACACAAGGTACAGACACACAGATAAATGGCCATAGTGTGAAAGATGTCTATTTAAACTGCTGAAATATTCAAGATACTAAATGATCTGAAATGGGACAAACAGAGCAATGTGAGATGGAGGAGGTTGGTGGAGGTAGAAATCGGAGGACAGGCTCATTGTAGATGCATGGAACGAAACGAGGAACGGTATCAAACACGCAGGCGTTACAACGGGCCCGTCCTCGGAATTTCTACCTTTGAAGCCTCCCCTGATGTGTAATCACGTGCAACATTTCAGTCAAACAGTGACATCATAAACACATGGGAGTCGGGGTGCTGCACCTCATTCTCGTACACCACCACCTCGCTCTTCTCCACCTGGACGTAGCGGTCCTTATAGCTGGAGAGGAACCGGCCGGAGGCCTTCTTCACCCAGCCTGCCTTCCCCAGGAACTTAGCCTCTTTGGGCCTCGCTGGGTCCTCTTTCACACCCTGTCAGGGGGAAACACAGGGGAAGGAAATCAACGTCACACACAGCAAAGCCACGCTCTCAACGGCTACGTTGCAACACTGCTGCATTCTCCACTTCCCCCTTCCCTCCATCGCAGCTTGCAGGTGAAAGGGCTCGGTGGAGGCTGGTGGAGGTAGAGATCAGAACACGGGCTCATTGTGATGCATGGGTGTATTCTATTCCATGACATTAAAAAAAGGAGCCTGTCCTCTGATTTCAACCTTGAACAGCCTCCCCTGAATGGATTGGATAGACTACCATTGTTTAGGTCACACACCGTGCCTTTCATATGTGTATTTGTGGTCACAGAGACAAGGAAACAAACAAACTAACAAAGCTAATTAAAATCATTGGCATGTTGCCAAAAATAACTTAATCGAAAAAATAAGGAAGAAAGAAAAGTTAGGCTAATTTAATTTGCATGTAGCCAAAAAGAATGACTAAAAATAATGACTAAACTAATGACTCAAGCTTTGACAATCGAGTGTTGGCACAACAACGAAGAGAACTCTTTTCAACACTCTTGGGACTTAATATCTTGTGAAGAAGTCTGTTTATTTTCAGAGCCTCAAAGGAAATGTGACGTCTGAAGTGGCGGTGACACTGCTGACTGGAGTGTGACACTCAGTAGGCTGCAGGGAATGGCATTCATGTAGCAACACAGTGTGACACTTGTAGCACCAATTATGCTCGTTTTGTATCACGTTCATTTTAATTTACACCACAAACACACACCCACACACACACCCACACCCGCATCCGTGCACGCGCGCACGCACGCACACACACACACACACACACACACACACACACACACACACACACACACACACACACACACTCCTCATTAAGATGGGGTTTAGGCGTCTTGCAGCGGTTTCGCCCTCCTATTCTAAGGATCATATTTCAGCTTATCTGTCTCGTGTCTGGTTCATCAGCGCAGTACACTCAAGCCACAAAAGAGGGTATTTTCTCACAATCGAGTTGGAGACAGATGCACCGCATCAAATTACACCACTCTATTTTGGTAAAATAACGAAATTAAATGTCAAAGAGGCCACTATAAACAAATCAACACGTAAGCACCATCTGTAAAGAGTTTAAAAACAGAAACGTGTTCAAGACAGCTTAAAGATAAACATCACATCATTCCTCCGCGACAACATATGCCGCCTTTTTTCATATCGAAAACATTTCAAATAAGGAAATAGGAAAAATGATTATTTGTTTTACTTTCTTTTACGTTTTGGGTCCCGACTTGTAATGTATGTCCCGACTCCCTAATACCTAGAAGCTATATTGTAATTTGTGTGTTGTGGCGTGGTTGTATGGGCTGTTGGGGGCGTTGATTGCAGGAGGTGGCCTTGTTGTCTTGTTTTGTCATTATGTTTGTTTGTTTTAAAAGAAAATAAAGAAATATTTGATCACAAAAAAAACGAGGGGAAAAAAACATTACATAACAACACTATACAGTAAGTGAAGATTTCAAAGGGGTTCTAGGCGTTGTGTTCTTATGAAAAGGCTGCACAGATCGAGAGCTGAACGCTGAATGGAGATGTTGAAACGTGTTGAGAGCAGGCCAGGGTATTGTGACTTGGGCCCGTAGTCACAAAGCCCCTCTTAGTATTAGTGCTGATCGGGGATCAGTTTTGCCTTTTAGATCAGAAATGAATGAGATGATATAGGCAGGTGGGGGCCCTGATCCTGGATCAACACTCCTACTCTGAACTACAGGGTTCCTACAAGGAACCTTTTTTTAGACCTCTTTGAATAGAATTGTAGACCTATTCGCGACACCGTATCATAGCTTTTTGTCATCCTTGAGATGATGAAATTAGGGATTTCACTGCCATACAGACAAAAAAGGAAGCAAATCGGCATTTTTTGGGTTCCAGCTTGATTAATTCCAGCGTAAATAGATGTGGTCGGACTGATTTCCTTGCAGCACCTCATTTTTAGACTGAATAACTGAAATGTGAGACCTTTTTAGGCCTTAGAAATCGGATTGCTGGATTTTAGACTTAAAGGCCTTTTAAGACCAGCGCGGGAACCCTGGAACTAGGCAGTAAGGGTACGGGAGGGCAGCAAGTGAGGTGACAGCGTCCTCAGTTCCCATTACTGGAGATAACCATGACTGTCCTGCAAAAACGTCTTTACGAGACACTGTGCAGCAAAGGGACTGGTCCATGTATTCCTCTTTTATGAGGGAATAAAACAAAGAGAGACAGAGACGACCGCAGGTGCCTGTAGAATTCCCAGGCTCTCTCTCTCCGACTCAATCAGAGGAAATTCCACAGGATATATCTTTTTAAAGGGCCATCTCACTGTTTTTCCACTTTCGCTCCCGACGTTGGAAAGACTGGCTCCGCTCTAGGAGAGAGTACAGAGGTGCAGCTGTGAGGAAAGAGAGAGAGAGAGAGAGATACAGAGAGAGAGAGAGAGAGAGAGAGAGAGAGAGAGAGAGAGAAAGCGTGACAAAGGGGGGAACAGAGGTCGAGGTAGAGAGAGAGGGAACAGAGAGGGAACAGGGACAGAGTGAGAGACAAAGAGAGTGAGAGAGAGAGAAGAGAGAGAGAGAGAGAAAGAGAGAGAGAGAGAAAGAAAGAGAGAAAGCGTGACAAAGGGAGGAACAGAGGTCGAGGAAGAGAGCTCTCCCCAGGCAGTCATGAAGAGAAGGCAGCCACACACACACACACACACACACACACACACACACACACACACACACCCCTCCCCTCTCTGCTGCACTGTCCAGGAAAGAGGCCTCGGGCACCGAGGGGACCCGGCCCTGGCATGCCTGGGAGTCTCTGTCTCTGGCTGGGAGAGGGAAACACTGATTGGCCTTTGTCTCTCTCTCACACTGATGGGGGAGAGAGAAAGTGGAACACATCACACTGGCCAGTACAATGGCTGACAGTACAGCACGACCCTGCCAGAAAGCACTGGGCGTGGTGCAGTGGAAACGCCACATTACAGACGAGGCAGAGGAGACGTCTTTATGACTTATAGCACAGTTTGGCTGGGCTCGCTTTCGGTGCGTGTGTGTGTGTGTGTGTGTGTGTGTGTCTGCCTTTCATTGTACTTCCATTGTGGCAACGTTAGCTATGTTGTTGATTAGCCAAACCAAACGTAGGCCTACTGTTGAAGTACAACGCCTCCAAATTTGGCCTCTGACAGGAAGCTGGGCTGTGTTGCATTTTGGCATGATGTTTACCACAGCTCTGCTCACACAGGAAGAGAAGCATCTATAGGGGCATTTTGCACCGTGATGCAATATGACTGACAAGATTAACTTGACATAGGCTTAGGTGGCGCAGCGGACTAAGTGTTGACCACGAAACCGCAGGGGTCCCGGTTCGATTCCGGCCTTGGACATATCCTGCATGTCATCATCCCTTCTCTCTATCTCTCTCACCCATCCTTCCTGTCAAACCTCTACTATCTCTATCACAATAGAAAGAAAAATATGAGTGGGTCTGCCCCACTCAGAAAAGAAAAAAGAAAACATCTAAGACATGGGCCTATGTCAAACTCCACCTTGATTTTGTTGCACTAACAGGATAGGAAAGCCTACATTGCAGAACTACAAGGAGCGTTTGGTCAAGCGTTTGGTCAAGCGTTGTTATTGCGTCATGTTGTTTGAGGAAACGTAGGAAACGTAGTTCCCCAACCGAAACCACTGGTTCTCCTCTTGGTCACAGCGGGACACTTTCTCAACAACCATCTCAAATTAGCCAAGCCCTCGTCTCTTACGGCCCAGTGTAACCGGGCCTTAAAGAGGGCAGATAAAACTGGGGGATTTCAGAGAGAGAGAGAGACACACCTAAGCGGACATGTGTTCCTTATAAAGGCTTGTGGCGGGGAGCGGAGAGCATCTGGGATCACTTCAGCTCCGCGCTGACCTGCCCGGCTTGAACCGACCACAAGACCTAATCAACATCATCTGAAGTCACATCACAGCCTGTTTCAACTAGGGGCGGCTTAGCTATCAGGGCAGGGGAGGGAGGGAGGGTGGGAGGGAGGGACAGAGGGAGAGGGAGGACACCTTGTGTCCCTTTAGTCTGGCTGTGAGAGTGGAGGAGTGGAGGAGAGTTGGGGAGATAGGGAGGGAGGGAATGGGTGTGTATGAGAGATGCAGTAGATTAGAGGTTTCAACCCAAAGAGATGGATGGAAGTCCCAAAGCAGGCCTACTCTCTCTCCCTCTCCCTCTCTCTCCCTCTCAATGCTCTCTCCCCCTCACTTTCCCTCTCACCCTGGAACAACCAAAAGCACTTTCTCAAATCTTATCACCCTAATCATCAGAGGTTCAGAAAGGAACTCAGGCGGGCGCGTGCGTGCACGCACACAGACACACACAGACACACACACATATACACACACACACACACACATACACACACACACACACACACACACACACACACATATGTACACACACACATGTACACACATATGTACAGACACACACACACACACACACACACACACACACACAGCCATTGTGAAGCACGAGCCTGACTGCCTGGACGACGGTCAGTCAGGGTTAATTGTTTTGTGCCAGACACATAATGTGCAAGTCTGTTTCCTCAGAAATGAATAGGTCAGGCCGACATTCAGCAACAGCACAATGAGGTAGAAATGAATGATTCAGCGAGCTGGGGAGGAAATGGTCAAGTGTTGGTCTCAGAGGCTCAGACGAGGATACAAACATCTTGTTCTCTCAGAAAGAAAAGAAAAACAGAGAGAGAGAGAGAGAGAGACAGAGAGAGAGACAGAGAGAGAGAGAGAGAGAGAGAGAGAGAGAGAGAGAGACAGACAGACAGACAAAAGATAAAGAGGGCGGAGAAGAAGACAGAGCGGCTAAACAAGAGAGAACGAGAATCAGACAGAGAAAGAAGACAGTGGAGGAGAGAGGAGACAGAGAAAGAGAGAGCAGGAGACAATGAAGGAGACCAAGAAGGAGACCGAGAAGGGGAAAGAGAGAGAGGGGGAGTGTTAAAACAGCTGGCAGTGTAAGACGGGGCAGACAGCCAGGCAGTGGGTGCCTTCCTTAGCTAAAGCCAGATCTTCTCCACCCAGCGCTGTGTACTGTACAAATCCAGCCCACGAGGTGCAGCCTGCCAGCCAACAGCTCACGCTTCACACATGCACACACACGCACACACACATACGCACGCACTGGAGGCTGCAGGCGTGTGAGATGAATTAACCCTCTTAGAAGCTGATCTGAGGTCAGTCTTGAGTGTTTCTCCCCATTTGGTTAGGGTTATTAGAGGCTATTATACGAGCCCTAATGGGAGAGACGTCAGGCAGGTAGGCAGCTGAGACCGGTCCTCTAGCCCTGGGTAATAGGCTCTTTCCTTTCAGCCATTAGGAGGGAGAGATGGATGCAGGGTGGAGGATTATCTACTCCAGCTGTGGAGCTATGGGCCAGGACCGTGTGGTGATCTGAGGTTATCGTGTTGTGGAATAACGTGGGAGGTTCCCTCGAAATATTGGGCTGAACCAGTGTAAATATTTATACGCCGACGTTAGTTCAGTGTTTATAGGGTGTTTTAGTTTCACGTGGGAGTGTCCAGCTAGGCACCCCTGTAGTGTGACCCCCCTCCCCCCCACGCACATACGCAACCATTGAGTGTGATGGATGATTTCACTTTTTTCACCAACAAACAGGCATGTTCATTTGGCTCCCAATTAGGATCTCTTTGTTCCGCGCTTCCAAATAGGAAGCTCAATTGTTGACTGTTCCGCAAAAGTGAACGGGGACCAGGTAGCAAGGGTCACTTCCTTAAAGTTGCACGTCTCTTTTCGGTTCTCCTGTCTTAACCCTACACTTAGAGTGTGAAGCCCCAAACCCAACCCTAGCCTTAACCCTAAACTACAGAGTGGAGCTCTAACCCTACCCCAACCTCTAGCCCTAACCTTAACCTTAGACTACAGAGTAAGAGATATTCCGTAGGCAGTTGTTTCATTGAATATGTCCACATTAACCGTCACACCATTGTCTTATGATAGATAGCAGCTCGCTGATCTGTCTAATAACTAGGTAATTAGGTAGGCCTAAGTAAAATGTATTTGTATAGCACCTTTCCCAGACCAAGGGTCACAAAGTGCTTTACATATAGAGAACATAATAAAGAAGAACATAATAAAACATAATAAAAGAGCGAAAGTCATAGCAGGTTAAAATAGGCAAACAAGTGAAAATAAGAACAAGTAACAGACAACAGGTGTACAACAATGTCAACAGGACACAGAAAGACAGGCTTTTGGGGCTATCCAAAAGCCTGTCTAGATACAAGACAGTCTTTAGCTGTTTTTTAAAAGCCTCGACCGAGACCGCTGATCTAAGATCCAAGAGAAGAGCATTCCAAAGCCTGGGAGCAACTCAAGAGACAGGTACTGTACTTCAAGCGACGTGGGTCACCCTAGGATGATGACACCTGTCGAGTCACACTGGCATTCAGTACGGTATGAAGTGGACAGAGTATAGTGCCCCTCTACAAGGCCCCACTTTGTTTTGTAATTGGCCTCAGTTGTAAGTTAGTAGATATGGACTCGTCTTTCACAGAGGTGGCTGGGTGTAGGGGGTCCGTCCCTACGATCACTGTTAAAATGGAGCCGTCTGTGCATGAGTGAATGACCCATCACTACTTTAGTGCTCATTGTAGCTACCACGTCAATGTATCTGCAGCGGCGTGATACTCCCAAAAGCAGAGTGAAGTGAAGACTTCCTGTGTCACTATCAATAAAGGTATTATCATCATCATCATTATGATGGCGTATTTACATTTTTAAAATGTTCATTAATATGCATTGTGCCTTTACAAATAAACATAAACATCATCTCAGTATTGTTCATATTTATTACCATCATCAAAGTGAAAGGCTGTATGTAGTGGAGCAGCTATAGTAGGCTAGGTCATAAAACCAGCGCAATAGTATTGATTTACTGTTTCTCCTCTGTTCAACTTCCTCTTTCTAGTATCCGCTTCCTGAAACGTCTCTTGCCTGGCATGCGAGTAGTATAAGCTCATGAGGTGTTACCAGTAAAGGCTGGTGGAGGGAGGCATCAGAGGACAGGCTCATTGTTGCATTTACAATGAGCCCGTCCTCCGATTTCTGCCTCCACCCATCTCCCCTGATTATTACAGTTACACAAAATCCACTTCAGAGGTTTGTCCATAGGAATAATGATATTGTAGTCTATAAACAAGCACACACCAAATAAACAAACCCACTGCACAACCCATGTCTTACATCAGAGTTCTATTTTACTTTTCGTCAGTTAATGTCTTACTAGTAGGCCTATTCCCTCAGAAATTCTCAGAATGTCACCAGCGCACCTGTATGCATTAGAAAACTAGAATATTAGATGACCCCGCTGACTGAAATTGATGAAGAAACATACAGTCGGTCTGTTTTTTTTTGACTGCCAACAACTGATTTGATACCTTCAACTGTAAGATAACAACTCAGTACTTGGCTGCCTGGGGCTGACTCTGGACCAGTCGAGGTATGCTGGTTCTTCTTCTGAAGCACAGATCAGGCTAAATCCTAACCTCAACCATAGAGGGCAAAACCAGAACCCGACCTCTGATCAGAGTTTATGGACAACTTCATCCTCCCTAACCAATAGCCTACATTATGTGTTTTAGCATTGTTTTTTTTTAGAGCATCCCTTGGGGAGCGGTTAGGTTGCACACCCAAGCCCGGAAGAAGCTGAGAGGTGAGCCCACCCTAAACGCCCTGGCTGTGCGACACTAGGCTGCCCCTGCTCCACCGCCAGGAGCGGCAGGTTGACAGGCCGACAGGTGCGTCTGACAGCCCTCGTACCTACGGGACATTTAAATACGTGAGAAATAACGGAGCGTCGATCAGGTCAGAGAGTATTCGAGGATCACACAGATCTTCACTGATCTACAGAGGCGCGATCGCTCGAATACGACCTCTGAACTGATTATTCCTTGTGATTAATCGGCCATAGATTATCGATGTAACACTAGTTCTACACATTTTGCACGACATTGTAACATTTCTTTGTAGGTCGATCATAGCCTATTCATTACATCTGGCTGTGTGTGCGCTTTAATTATAGGCTTTTAAATTCGTCTAGTTTGTTTTGATTGCCCCATATCTCTCCACTGGTGAATTACTTGAGAAATAAATATTGAAGCTTAAACTTTCTTTTGACTTTCTTCGTTTTAAAAACTAAAACATGCATGCCAACTAGAAGGCTACCACTTTGCTGCCTGCTTCGGACCAATGCAATAAGCCTGAAGGCAATGCCTGAATAATACTCACATCTTCCATGATAAAAAAAAAGGACTTAGATCCGTTATGTGTGCAGGAAAACACTCGACGGCCAACCTTATCCTTGACAAAAAGTACTTTTTCCCCTCGACAGCAGCCGTCTCATATTCAACATGACGCGAAGAAGAAGAAGAAGAAGAAGAAGAATTAAAAAAGGAACTGTAAAAGTTTTGAAGCTGGAGGATTTTTTCTTGTCTCTTTTTTTCCTCTTTCGACTCACAGCTACGAAACAAGTTTGAAGAAGAAAAAAAAAAGTTGGGTTTCCGGTAAGTCCCTGAATGCCTCCGAGGCGCGTCAATAGACAAGCACTTGAATTGATGTGAATCCCTAGATGTGTAGGCGCGGTGAAGGCCGTGGCGAACTGATGTGCCTGTGAATGCTTTTCCCGTAAGTCTACACAGTCAATCGACAGATCGTTATGCCCCACGAAGTGCCTTGATATTTAAGGCTGTATTTTCTATTTCACTAGACTCATTCTAATCCGCGTAGATCACCGTTAAACGAACCAGCTGTGTTATTGCATTGTCTCTCGGTGTGACACTGACACAGAGAGAATGTGAAGAACTGAACTTTGCGACGGTAATAAAACACATTTTCACTTCCTCGGTTTACACTGTGCTATTAAATTAGGAGCCTCATGCAAGCTTTTAAACGTTTTTGGCTCAATGAAAAATAAGATTTTTCAAAGAACAACTTTGAGCAACATGAAATACCAATGTTATTAAGTTAAGTTATTCACATTTCAGAACATTTAGAATCATAAGTGGATGGATCACTTGGAATTCTGATTGAAGAAATGAATGTTTGATGAATGTTCCCCTCCCCAAGGACCTAGGAGTCATCTGGATATGAGAGGTCACATTTTACTAGGAGGGAAAGATTTTAGTTTTAGTTTTTAACTGCTTTGAAAGCAAATTTCTAGTGACTTGAGAATAGGACACAGACCAATCTTAACTTCTTCTTCAACTTAACTGAAGAATTACAACACTAAGTAAATGGTAAATGGACTGCACTTATATATAGCGCCTTTATCCAAAGCGCGTTACAACAGCCTCTCATTCACCCATTCGCACACATTCACACACCAATGGCGGCAAGCTACCATGCAAGGCGCCGGCCCGCTCACTGGGAGCATTTTGGGGTTCAGTGTCTTGCCCAATGACAACCGCCGATCTGCCGACCTTGCAATCGTTACACACACCTGCACACAGACGCCCCAAGTAGGCCTGGCAGAGGAGCACTAACTCTTGCATAGTCCTATCAGTCAAAGAGGACATGGAGAGAATTCCATAGGTATTCCATAAAGCCCCAAACATCACCCATCAAATCAAGACAAGAATGCCTTGGCTTGGCCTTAGTTAGCAGATGGAGCAGGATCACATCCTGAGATGGACTCCACCAGGGAACAGATAGCCTGGGAGACCAAAATTACCTGGCGCAAATCTGTGACGGATGACCTGGCGATGATGAACCTCTTGCGGGACGATCCACAACACATGGTCAAGGAGAGAGAGCGACGAAAGGAGCTCATCGTTAGCCTTATGGTCCCGTAGGTAGGGGATGAAGAGGAGTAGCCTCTGTTCTGTAAGTAAGTCTAATCAGTCTTAGGGTCATCACACTGATTCACCAGTGCGACTGAATTGTCTTACAGCGGGTGTCGCCGTTCTAGCATGACCCGCGACACCAGAACTTCCTGTCTTGCAAGTTATCAGACAGGGGCGGCGCTAGGGGGTGGCTACTTGGGCTCAAGCCCCGGATGTTTTCTGAAAAGCCCCGAATGTTTTACTAAAAAATAAAAATAAAAATAAAAAGTTTAAAAAAAAACTCTCGTGAGTAACGTGCAGTACCGGAGTCCAACAGAGAGGCAGCAGCTGCGCGACATTAGCCTGCGTGCTGCGTAGCCTGCCCTGCCCTGAAGAAGAAGTGATCTCAATCAGTTTTCAATCCGCTTGTTAAGTCTGACGTCAAGGATGGATATCCGAAAGTTTTTTTCAACAAAACAAGCACCAAGAACTGTTGCAGCAGCAGTATCAGCAGCTGACAACAATGACATCACCAGCAGTGATGACATAGATAGATGATGTTTCAGGTTTGTGGATCTTATTAGAAAGGTGACTGACTCACTGACACTACTTTTCCGGTTTGCTAATGCTAGCTGGCTATCACTGTGTACATACATCTACTGATGCCTCTGGACACATCTTCAGTGATGTTCCTGGAATCATCGGGCGTTTCGGGTCTTTCAACATCATACACCCTCCTCCAGGTGACCCAGCCGGGGCTGATCAGACCCCAGCTTGTGTCCAGATGGCTAACTAGCTACCATGACTCCATGGCTCTCCTCTTTTGAGCCACAGCCATCTAGAGGCTCTCTCTGCCGCATTGGTGGTACTGCGGATGGCTCTCCTCTTTCTCTCTCCATCGATGCCCAAACTGCTGAAGGCTCTGGCCAAGGAACGGGCTGCAAATCCTCTGCAACCAACCTCTACTGGGAAACACCTCGCTCTCCACCCAGCCTGCTGGCAGTCACTGACCAGTCCCGCGTACTTGGAGAGCTTCCTCTCAAAGGCTTCTTCCAAGCGGTCTTCCCACGGGACTGTCAGTTCCAGCAGCACTGCTTGCCTGGTGGACTCAGAAAAGAGAACAATGTCTGGTCGCAGGGTGGTGACTGCAATGTGGCTGGGGAACTTCAGCTGATGTTCAAGGTCAACCAACAGCTGCCAGTCTCTTGCAGAGGTCAAGATGCCTGCAGATGTTTTCCTGGCAGGGGTTGGCTGCTCCCCAGCTCTGACAAAGGCGATGGTTTTCTTGGAGGGTCGGAACTGCTTTGCCCACACAAGTCCTGCACTGATGGCTTCAGCAATGGTCTTCAGGACTTGGTCATGCCTCCACCTGTACCGTCCATCTCCAAGGGCCCTTGTACAGCAGCTGAGGATGTGTTCCAGGGTTCCTCGCTTGGAACACAGTTGGCATGCTGGTGTCTCTGCTATGCCCCATGTGTGCAGATTTGACGGGCTTGGAAGCACATCATAGACTGCCTGGATGAGGAATTTGATGCGGTGAGGCTCGGCTTTCCAAAGCTCAGCCCAGGTCACCTTCCTCTCAATCGCATTCTCCCATCTCGTCCAAGCTCCCTGTTGCTTCATTCCCACTGCCTTGCAGGTTCTTGTCTCCTCCACTGCTGCTCTCACCTCCTCCTGAACAAGGCGGCGCTTTTCCTTCCCCCTGGTGTTCATTTGGGGAGTTGGAAAGGATCCAAGCCCAGCTCGACCTCGTGTGACCACTCCCACCAAGCTCCTGTGACGCAGCCTCGCCTCTGCCTCTTGAACAGCTTCCTCTGCCCTCCACTTCCTGCCAGTCCTCACTTGGATCCCTGCATTAGCCACCTTCGGATCACTTGAGTCCCTGTACTGAACCACTTCTCTGGCTCTTGTCACCTTGAATTCCTCCTCCAAGGATTTGAAGGGCAGTTGCAGTTTGTTGGTGTTCCCATAGAGTGCGGTGCTGCTCAAACTCCTTGGTAATCCAAGCCATCTCCGGAGGTGGTTGCTGACCCTCCTCTCTAAGGTCTCCACTGTTGAGATAGGGACCGCATAGACAAGGAGGGGCCACAGAATCCTGGGAAGAATGCCATGTTGGTAAACCCAGGCTTTAAACTTCCCGGGTAGATAACGTTATGTTATAATGAAAATGAAACATAGCAAGGTACTGTTACGGTACATGGTAAGAAATCAAACAAAGGATAATACTTATACAAATAAAGTGAATAACAGGCTGATAGTCTTTGATATCTGCACTCTGGTTGACTGAGTAACAAGTGAAAAAGAATGATGTAACGTTAATGTTACAGCTCGTAAACATGGAGTAACCACATTAAGTATGCCCTTATGGTAGTATGTATGTATACAGAACATGACTCAAATCTATCCTAAGATGTAACGCTAACTAACTAAGTTTGTTTAATGTCCCAGGGGGAATTTGATTTCACAGTACTATACACAGGCCAACAATACATGTAATATATCGTCATATAACACAGGACAAGACTATAAATACAATATACAGTAAGTGGTGAGCACAGAGTCTGCCCTGATATACATACTGTAACATAACTAGCCTCAGCCCATCAATTCTGTAATTCTATACAAATATAAATGATGGTGACTGACGTGTGTCAAAGTCAAAAGTCAAAAGTCACTTTATTGTCCCATCACTGGGAAATTTGCATTGGGCTTGCACCCCACAGCAGCCAACAAAGAGCAACAGACAATACAGAATATTAGCACACAAACAGAAGGCAGCCCTGATTAAAACAAGAGTGGAAACAAAACGACAAGCAAGATATGTTCACATTCATCTGGTGCAGTTTAAAAGTTTAACAGAAACGGGAATAAAATAATTTTTAAATCTGTTTAGTCTAGCGCGGGGGACTATGAACCTCCTCCCAGAGGGCAGCAGTTCATACTCTGCATGTAGGACATGTGAGGGATTCATGAGAATTCTATTAGCCTGTCTGAGAGTAGCCTGTTCAAAAATAGACTGCAGGGATGAGTGGTCTTTCACCCCTATGATCTTCCATGCAGTCTGTATCAGTCGGACCAGTTTGGACCTTAGTTGTACAGATAGGTTACCAAACCAAGATGTAATGCCGTATCTGATGAGACTCTCCAAGACAGACTGGTAGAAGAGTAGCATACATTTTTGGTCAACACCATGAACTCTAAGACGGCGTAGGAAGTGTAGTCGTTGTTGTAATCTGCTACAAAGGCTGTCTACATGAGTGCTCCAGGTGAGTGAGTTGTCAATGAAAACCCCAAGATACTTGTAAGAGGCGACCTGAGAAATGGATTGTTAATTGTGTGTGTGTGTGTGTGTGTGTGTGTGTGTGTGTTTACTGTCTATTTTGTAATACAGCCTTTTGTCCGCTTTAAGGTGGTGGTAAGTTGAAGGTTGAAGGCAAATTTTTCCAGCGCGCTCCGCGCGCACATTATATTCTCCCTCTGGGCTAAGCCCCGGATCTCCTGCAATCCTAAATCCGCCTCTGTTATCAGACATCTGTCAGTTTCCCCAAAGCTTGTTTTTACCCCTTAACCCAACTACCAAAGTCGCGAGAGAGTAACACTTGTTTATGTTTTCAGATCAATCTTCTATGCCTGAAAGAATGACATTTGTTAAATGAAGGACTTTGATGGTCTAGAAGAGGATTTTGGCCTGGATTTGAGATAAAGAGATAAAGTACTACTTTAACTACGAAACTTTCTGGAAACTGTCCCCTCACTTTTGACTTATTACTGTTTGTTGTTGCCAAAAATGACATAGGCAGAGGCCTTTCAAAATAAAATCTCCCAACAAAACATGTCAACTTGTTTTTCAAAATAAAAAAGGGCTGCAGAAAATAATAAAATAATATGATGTATTATTATTATTATTATTATTATTATTATTATTGAGGGGTGCTTCTTACATTGGGGTGGGACATGTCACTCCTGCCCCCCCTGTTTCCTACACCCTTGTCCCACCCTCTTTCACTTGTTTTTAGATTCAATCCAGATCTCCCCCATTGTAGCTGGAGATGTTACATCAGAATGTGAATCAGAATCTTACTGTACAAGTACACAAGAGTAACATTCCTGTTATGTTATGTTATGTTATGTTAATTTTATTTATAATGCGCCCCCCATCCAACTTTTACATCGGCCCGGGGCGCAGCCCGGGTAAAGGAACAGATAAAGACAAGGACAACGACAAGGAACACAGAAAGCAAACAGACACAGACGACTTAAACGAACATCTCAAAGGATACAATTCACAACAAATAGGGAGTAGACTTAGGGAACATCATTGACGAAGAGGTGGGATTTTAACTTGGCTCTAAAGGAGTCCAGAGTGGGGGCAGACTTGATGGCGGAAGGGAGCGCGGTCCACAGGGTCGGTGCTATCACCGCAAAGGCACGGTCACCCTTCCTCTTGAGGTTGGTGCGGGGGACCCTCAGGCTGAGTTGGGCGTCGGACCTGAGCCTGGGCCTTGAGGTGGAAGACAGGTCCAGGAGGTCCTTGATGTAGGGTGGGGCGAGACTGTTGAGAGCTTTGTAGACAAAGGTGCAGATCTTGAACTTCACTCTCTTCTTTACTGGGAGCCAGTGAAGGGAGATGAGGACAGGGGAGATGTGGTCCCTCATTTTAGTGCCTGACACCATTCCTGTGACTTTAGTTCCTCAACATTGACATTGCAGCATTCAGATACAAAAAACACAGTAATAATAATAATAATAATATTAATAACCTTTATTTGTATAGCACTTTTCCTGTGCTGTTCCTTCCTTGCAGCTACAAGTAAGTAACGTAAGTAAGTAAAAAAAAGTTACTCTACATTGATAAAGTAATATAATAAAGTGATTGATTTTACAGTGGCTTCAATAGTGCAAACATTTTGTGCAGAGTACGATGATATGAAATGCAATATAATACAATACAGTACAGTAGTAAATTATTCCAATGGCATACATACAGGTTATCCAGTAGTGTGCAGTAGTTCTAATACTGTAATATGTACATGTTTGTAATGTGCATGGGGTTGGTTGGGGGGTGGCAGTCTTTTTTATTCTTCCAGTGTATTTCACCAGGAGCCTGATTGCTTGGGGGAAATAGCTGTCAGCCTCTGGTTTTTAGCCCTGAGGCTTCGGTACTGTTTCCCCGACGGCAATAGCTTGAACAATTTCTAATTGGGATGGCTGGAGTCCCTAATAATCCTGAGGGCCTTTCTGACACACCGGTCCTTGTAGGTGTCGTGGATGGAGGGAAGCTCACATCCGCTGATCTTCTCAACTGTCCGCACTACCCTATATATATTGGATTACATTGAAGTGGATTCATTATAAACTCTCCAAAACATTGACTCATCTTACTACTTCCTGATACCGGTAGGTGTGGTGGCTGTTGGTTAGAGAGGGGATATTCTGTCACAACACTACTGGGCAAAAAAAAACTACCCACTTTATTGGCCTTTGATTCATGGACTGTTGTCTTGCACAAAATAACATAGCTCAAATACAAATACTTTACTTTACAAATACTTTTTACTTTACTGACACTGTTCCATGGTCTGTGTGTGTGTGTGTGTGTGTGTGTGTGGGTGTGTGTGGGTGTGTGTGTGTGTGTGTGTGTGTGTGTGTGTGTGTGTGTGTGAGTGTCTATAGATGCATGCAATGAGGCAGAGTATGTGGATGTGACACTGTCATGTGATTGAACTTCACCTAAGAGGAAGTGATTCATACGCTGCTATCTAAGTAGAAGTTTTGTGTTTGCTTATCTGCCCGAGTATGGTAACATTTTATTTCCCCTTTGCATTTGTTGTAAACTGTAAAAACCTGTAGATGTTTTACCACAATCCCAAATGACAACATCCATAGAGAAATGTGTTTCTGTTTTAAACATGTTAGAAGACTTGTTTAAAGAAGTCTACGTACAAATGAACTCTCTAAACACCAAAACCCAAATGTTTATCTCTGTGTTTATCCACAGCCATCCTCTCCGGTCAAACCTTTTAAACCAAACCCAAACTCCCAGACACTGATAGAGAGACTTTCCACCTTTGGCCTACATGGGTGGGACCGGCATCGGCAGTGAAGCGCCACCTGCAGGAGGTATTTTGGTACTGCGCTCACATATGCCTAATAAGACCCGCGGTAACAGGAACCCATTAGCTGGCAGTGAGGATGAACGGCCAATGAATGTGCAGCTCTCGCTAACAATTCCCCACAGGATTAATCTCATCTAGTAGCATCTAGCAATCACAAATGCTATTCTGTACATGTTTTATGACAGATATTGTCTCTTTAGGGTTCAAATAAATGTTGAAATGGATGTTGAAATGTTTATGTTAAGAAAAATGTGAAGGAATGTGAAATCGATCAACGCAATCTGTTTTGAGTGCTCCTGTCACAGGGTACAGTATAAATAACATTGTTACCTCCCGGTGCTGTCTTCCCCTGGTTTGTGTCTGTTTTAATGGGGGTCAGTCACTGTACCGACTTCTCACAGTAGCTAAACATGGTTCTCCCTCTCTTTGGAATCATCACTTTCTTTTCTTTGTTTTTAATCAATAAACTATTTTTGTATAGGCCTATATATGTCCAATGACAACAAAAGCACATACACAACAATCAACCAACCAGTCAATCAATCTAGGTGACAATCTGAAATGAGTGATTATTCGAAAAAGCAAGATATTATTTATTAATTTACAGTTAACCCACAGATAATGTTGATCTTTCACACAATGTGGGAATTACTAAATAGTCTTGTTAAGGTTGAGGTGGTGGGCTGACATCCAAGCAGAGATGTCTGACTGCAAGACACAAAGAGATGGTGGTCACATGTCGAAGTGTTCTTGGGCAAGACACTGAACCCCAACATTGCTCCCAGTGAGCGGGCCAGCGCCTTGCATGGCAGCTTGTCGCCATTGGTGTGTGAATGTTTGTTGTGAAGCGCTTTGGAGCAGCTCTGGAGGAGCAAAAAAGGTGCTAACCCTAAAAAAGGCGCTAACCCTAACCCTAGTCCTAACCCTAACCCATATGAAATTACAGAGCCAAGAGAGAGATATGCTGCATCACATGATGAAACATTCTTAGGTGTTTCTGAGATTACAGCTCAGTCGGTCAATGAGTTGGTTCATTATGTGTTATTGGTATTGTACTTGAAAAGGGGCGGGTGGGAGAGGGCACGTTGTACTGTCGTGTATTCTTATTGGTTATGAATCAAAGAACAGTTAGTTTAAGACAATTTAATCAGTTACAGGCAGATTTATACATTACATGCGTTCTCCATGGACCTCGGGTGGGAAGAGAGCGCTCCCTCCCTCTCTCTCCCCGTTCCGCTCCAGAGGGGAGGGGCCAGCGTGTGTGTGTGTCCCTGCCCAACCCCCAAAGGTCCCTGCTGGTCATCTGGTTGCCATAGAACCCTCATTGCTAGAGGGCATCATGTCCCTGCATGCCCCGGTATGTGTGTGTGTCTAAAACATACTACATATTCATACATAGATCATACATACTACAGAAATATACGACACATCCCCCCTCGGACCACCCAGAGGGTGTTCCGAAACTAAACTACCATAAAACAAAAACAAAAACACAAAACCCCACAAAACATCCCCCAAATTTTTTTTTTTTTTTTTTTAAATAAAATTAAAAATTAAAAAATAAACAACAACAGACAGAAAAACTACACCAACACACAACACAAGAAGCACAATAACACAGACCAACCCAGGACCAGTATTAGGAACCAAAGATATCATAAACAAAAAATAAAAAACAACCAATAATAAAAAGAATTTTGAAAATAACAATCACAATTAAACTAAACACAGTTCATCATGCACAAATCAATACAGAAACTTCCAACGACCGATGTTTTCTTTGTCCTTGAAGCGTCAGGGTCAGAGGTTACTAGCACTTGTACCCAGTTGGAGAACAGCCTTTACCGCTGTCTCAGATTGATAACACTTTCATAGTCAGGAGCTTTCCATTTTCGTTGCGCTAGGAACAGAACCTCTCTCCTAGCTTTGTATAACCACCACATCACTTCTCAACTGACCTCAATCACACGATATAGAAACAAACAAACAATACACAAATAATGACATTCAGTTATCATAACACATAATTCTCCAACAGTAAGCATAGGACAAAGGGAATGCATTAATGCATAGATCTTCACCTCAGGTGAGGACTAGTCTTCTGAAAAGTTCATTAACGTGGACTGAGTGACTGATTTTCCAAAAACAGTCAATGAGGCCCTGCCTCCTAAGAAAGTCAAAAATCATGTCTGCTATAATAGGTGCTCCTATCCTAGCAAAGTAAGTTTCCCATGCCCCTAAGACCGTTTCCAGCCATGCTATCATCTGCTGTCCATTCCCGTCGTTCCCTTTGATCTGCTGCTTCACTACCCTATTCATAGTCTTTAATCTTTTCCTAACTGGTCGTCGTCCGTCAGTGTCATTGAGGTTCAGGCAGCCGCCTGGTCCCCTCCCACGCTGATCAAGGTCTGGGGAGTCGCCCTCAGCATCATCTGAAGCATGGTGCAGGCACTCGCCAACATCCCCAGTAGCACAGGTGTCCAGGCTTTGGACACTCCCAGGCTGGACCTCCAGACTGTCAACACTCTCTGCTTCGTTGGTTTCTGGTTCATTGGCATCTGGACAGCTTTCCACTGTCCCCTCGGTTTCAGGCACTGCCGGTAATGTCACTGGCTGTAACACTGGCATTGCCACTGGCTCTGGCAACACCACAGCATCTCCTCGTAGCTCCTCCTTCTCAGGTTCTCTGGGGACCTCGGCACCTGTTGGCACAACATCCTGCCTACTCTGTACATCCACCCCCCTGTCCACCACCCGTGGCCCTATTGGGGTAGGGATATGCCCAGACACCACTGGTGTACCCACTCTGATGTTGTTTCTCCAACAGACCCCACATTGACCTAAAGCATGGTCAATCTGTTCCATCAAATATGGACTCCAAAACCCATATTTCTTGGTAATCTTGCGTCTTACCTCCCCCCTAGCCACATGTGCTAATCCATGAGCTTCCTGTATTAACATGCCTAATAAATCTGAGGGTGCTACAACCAACCCCTCATGATTCCTCCATAGACCTGTGTCATCCTGACTTGCCCCCCTTGCTAGCCAAACGCTCTTGTCTAACGTAGTTACTCTACTCTGTAACATCAATAAATCCTCAAGTGTGACCATGCCCTGTAATTGCTTTTCATGTGTGACCAGAAGACCTTTACCTGCCTTGTCTGCTCCTGTAATGGCTTTGGCTGCATCTTCTGCAGCCCTGTTACCTTGTGTGACATGTGATGAGTCAGACCTGTGTGTGGCACACTTCACTATGGCTAATTCCTTTGGCTTCATCATGGCTTGTAACAGCTTCATGATCTGTGCGTGATGCTGTATAGGCGTACCATCAGTTCTCTTAAAACCCCGCCCCCTCCATACAGCTCCATTAAAATGACAAACATTATGTGCATAGGCAGAGTCGGTGTACACTGTCACTCTCCGTCCGGTTCCCAAGCTGCATGCTTCTGTGAGGGCAATCAATTCAGCCAACTGGGCTGAGCAAGGCTGAGGAACTGCCTCAGCCTGTTCTACAATAAACTTTGAATTCTGTGCTTTAACTAAGGAATACCCAGCGCACAACGTTTCTCCTACCCCGTAACAAGACCCATCAACCCAATATTCTATATCAGCTCCCTTTAAAGGCAAAGCTTGTAGGTCTGTTCTATGCTTAATCACTCTGGCTGTCGATGGAATCTGAACACCGGATGGCACCGTCACCTGACAGCCGTCAGGTGTGCATTTTACTGTACAGTTCAATTGGCATAGAGCATCTCTCCCTAGCAGCCCTGTTGGCGTGTGTTCTGACACAAGTGTTGACAGAGTTGCTCTCTGTCCCTTGTACTCTAAGTCTACAAGCTCAGTTGTAGGAATCAGCTGTTTAATTCCCTCAAATCCGATTGTCTTCACATATTCTCTAGACATAGGGAGGTGCGTGGCGCCTTCAGGCTTCTTTGTCACCACCAGCTGGCACCTCCCACTCGGATCTTCCGGGCACCCCTATAGGCTAGCTGCTGGGCCTCCGTAAGGGTTCATCACTCCTGGAGCAGGTGTAGTAGGGGGCCAATATCCTCCTCCTTGGCTCCCCCCTGCGCCCCCCTGGGGCCTGTTGCAGCAGGCACAGGCTAGATGTCCATTCTGGTCGCATTGGCATGGTTCTAGCATCTCCTTCCCTGCTGCTGTCCATCCCCCTGGTGGTGGTCCTTGGCCAGGCTGTGTGTACATCTGGTATGGAACCGCTTGCACCCCTGGTGGCCCTTGTGGGTATGGATACCCCCCTTGTGGCCCCTGTGGGTAGGACTGGTAAGTAGCAGGATACCCCCCTTGTGGCCCCTGTGAGTAGGACTGGTAAGTAGCAGTCTGCACTCCAGGTGGCTGTTGCTGTGGGGCTAAAGCCTGCACTCCCTCTATGTTCCTCTCGCTTTCAGTCAATTGCAAATGAGTCAATATTCTGAGGGATTCTTCGTCTCGTGCCTTCTGTATCTGAATGTTCTTTCGATATAACTCAACTTGATGAGCTACGTGGTCTATATAAACAGCTTTGTTCATGTGTCGTAGCCCCACCACTTCTGCTAGCTTATCCTTAACTGGGGTAGGAAGCCCTTCTTGTATTTTTTCCCTGATTATGGATTTTTCTAAGGGGTTATCTTCAGCGTCTTTCCCTGTCACACTTCTCCATTGAGAGTGCACACGGGCAATATAACCCCTGGGATTCTCATCCCCCCCCAGTGGCTTCACAATGATATTGTCTGGGTGAATGTGAGTAGGGTAGGTCTCTCTGATTGCTTTCCACAGCCTGCCTCTGTTTGCTGCGAAGAGCTCTGGATCATAAACTGATGTATTGATATATCTATGAAGTCCTGCCTTCATCAATATTTCCTGCATTGTATCCAATCCTGCAATAAAAGCTAAGAGTCTTTTCAGGTCTCCCATCGCGGCCTGCGTTCCTGTCAGTATCACGTCGACCTCTCGCGTCCACGAATGTCCTCCCTCTTGAAGAACTGGGAGTTTCTCGATCACTTCAGACAAATCTGTATGATGCCACGGATGATATTCCATCTTGTTACCCCGAATCAGCACTGGACAGTTCTTTAATGTATTTGATGACATTCGGTGACAATCTCCCTCTTTCTCTGGGCGTCTTCTCCCACCTTTCCTTTCGGCTGTGGCTATCATCTTCCTGACCTGCGCGTTGTAGCCTCCATCTGCATTGTCGTCATCACTTGAGTCTGCACTGCCATCTTCCTCGTCACTCCTGTCGTCCCCTTTTCCCCTTGGCTCCTTCTTCTTCTTCTGGGAATGATCCTCCAGTGCCTTAGCATATGGAGGGGGACTGGGGGCAGGACACAGGTCTGGGGATGAAATGTTCAGTTTCTGTTCCAGTGTTCTGGCCAATTCTTTTTTCTTTTCCGGTTCCATCTGAGCTATTTTCTGTCCCTCTACCTTAAATAGATCTAAAATAGCTAACTCTAACTTGCGTTTCTCTGATCTAATCTTTCCTCTTTGATGTGCTTTGTGCCCATTGATAAGTATTTCCAATGTTGCAATTAATTGTAAATTAATGCTGCCCTCTTTCGGCCACGGCTGTTCAATGTATGCCCAACGGCTATTCCATTTCGTTGACATTTTGCTAATTTCCCTAACAAGAGGATTCATTTTTTCCACTATAGCCATAGGGGATAACGTAGCCAACATTCCACGATGTTCACTAATATCTTTTAACAGCTTCGTGGAATTCGACCCCATTCTACTTGCTCAATATGCTGACAATATTCTATATTAGATAAGGTGTACGCTTCTTACAACCCACCTTCCTATTGTCTTGTTTGCTAAACAAATGCTAGTCCAATATAACTGTATTAACCGTCCCCACAAAAACCCTGCAACTTCAGAATAACAGACTTGCCTCTTGTGTATGTCAGTGCAGTATTAACTTAAATCTAATAGCTGTGTAAGTACTTTATACTTAAATGTGTTTCCTAATTGTTTATGAATATGTGTCACTTGATTACTCATTCAATACTAATTACAGTTCTGGTCAACACAATTATTAAATCACAAAGGCTGATCAACACCTAAGTATTCACTGATTTACAAAAACCCTTTTACTGCTCAACTATCAAATATGTACTATTCTGCTATTCCTAATCAAAAGCTGTGGACATGACCTAACTAAAATAAAATATGTAAATTACAAATATTAATTACAACCTGTAAATAAATCAACTGTTAAATGAAAGGAATGAATGATTAGTTATTAATTACAATCTGTAAAGAAATCGACTTGTTAAGTGAAAGGAATGAATGATTAGTTAGAATCATTCATTGACACTTCATTGATGTAAACCTGTAAAGTCAATTAGCTATTATCAACATATCATTAGATTGTCACAAAACAATTGATCAAAGTTTTGTGAAAACAGAGAAATAAAATGATCTGAATAATTAATTCAATCAATTTGTAATTAATTAAATTAATTAAGGGAATGTAATACATTACAATCATTTATAACCATCTATTTATTAATGTATCGGACTGTTTCATCGACCTCAGCTGTATCTCCCTGAGGATTTAGTGTTTTAAAATGTCTTGTCGTATTTAGTCCAGCAGGCGGCGCCAAGTAACCGACTTGCGTATCGATTGCGCATGCGCCAGCGCCTCCGTGTAAAAATGGAGTAGGGGAAGGAGGGGCTAGTCTTTGTCCTTCTGGGGGAAAAACCCGCTGTGGACTCCCAGATCAATCTTTACAACATAACATTGCTTTTCCACAATAATGCCATCTTCCACGACACAACAACTTCACGATTATCTTTCAATCCAGTTAGACTATTATTTATCTCATTCAAATATTCTACAATGTATTCACGTTTCCCACACAGAGATGGCCTCTGTGTGTGTCCTTCCACAAGGACAAAGAAAAATGGCGTCTAAGAATGGATTCTCTGACACAGTTCTGAAGAATCGATTTCTTAGTCTATAACAATAATGCTCTTTTCAATGCAATTTAACTATTAGTTACCAAACTAATTCTCATTCAACAATTTATATGCTTTTACACAGACACGCACGATATTCCAATACCATACAACCAAATCACATCAAACACTATATTTTACAAAAAACGGGCTTCAAAGTCCGGCTCTCACCACCCACCCATCAAAGATTATGAAAAGTTTGCTTCTATTCCAACAAGATTACCGTTACACAGATTCTTTTGACTATAACTTATCTGAGATTTACAGTCTATTTTAAACACACCAATCGACTAGAGAGAGATCTCTGCAGAAAATCTACCTTCTTCGTTAGATTGAAGTTTGCAAAATACTGTAAATTAAGCTATATTATCTCCGTTACTTGCTCGCCATTCCTGTCGTGTATTCTTATTGGTTATGAATCAAAGAACAGTTAGTTTAAGACAATTTAATCAGTTACAGGCAGATTTATACATTACATGCGTTCTCCATGGACCTCGGGTGGGAAGAGAGCGCTCCCTCCCTCTCTCTCCCCGTTCCGCTCCAGAGGGGAGGGGCCAGCGTGTGTGTGTCCCTGCCCAACCCCCAAAGGTCCCTGCTGGTCATCTGGTTGCCATAGAACCCTCATTGCTAGAGGGCATCATGTCCCTGCATGCCCCGGTATGTGTGTGTGTCTAAAACATACTACATATTCATACATAGATCATACATACTACAGAAATATACGACAGTACAAAGCGCAAATCAAGTCTTACTTCATTTACAGACGTGGGAGAATCCTTTGCTATACGAGTCAGTGCACTCGATTTTATCTCTGGCGGATCGACTCGGTATTCCGGTCCGCCCCAGCCGCGCGGAACTGCATTCATGTCTAATGTGCCGCTCGGTACCGAAGACCGGAGCGGGTGAGCAAGGACAGTTAAATCGCGTGCACCACATTTCCTCTGAAGCGTGTCCCCGCCCCACCCCTCCAGAACATTATCCAATCAGGTCACGTCAATGGTTCTGAGCCGGGAGAGGAGAAAAAGAACAACGACAATGCTGGTTGCCTCATTTGTAAACTTTTGTCTGAAGCTGCCAATAATTTTAGGAGAAAACGAAAACACGGTAGGTGTTGGAACGTGTTAATTTATATGCAGAAAAATGCCGTATATTATCAGAAAAAGTTGCTATTGAAACAGAAGAGAAGAGCATGCTGGCTAAAAGCTAGCTATGCTAATGATAACCAATGCTCTCTGTTTTCTGAGTGAGTTCTCCCTGCAGCGAGCTTATTCCAGAGTAGCTACATGTGGTAGCTTTGCTAGCTAGCCAATGCTAGAAAAACTGGTCGCAAATTACTTCCAAGCGTTGAGATATAACATATAGGTCTAACCTGCTTAGAACCAATTGTGTTATGTGGTTAGCTTAGCAAGCTAGGCTAGCAAGCTAGGCAAATCAAGGACCCCAATTGAAATAAGCCAGTGGCTTTCTTGGGTTTTTATCCTGTTAGTTGACCTTGTATGTAATATGTACCTACTTCTGCAAATCTTCTAATAAAGTTTTCAATCAATCAATCAAAAGCACCTAAGTACTTTATGTCACACAGCTTATATTAGCACTGCACCAGTAGTAGGCCTAGTATCATTATTTTGTTTCTAAAAACAGCATTTCTATTTTCTCATTTATTCATATAATTATGATGCATCAGTATAACAGAAGTAGCTAATGTTAGTTTTGTTGTTTATTGCTTGTTTTAGTTTTTTAGTTTTGGTTGACATTGTTTTGTCTAACCTCTATGTTGTAGCTCATGTCGTCACTCCAGAGGTTCTGAATATTTATATCTCTCGCAAATCCATCTTGACATACAGCCATGGAGGAGGAACAAGACCTCACTCTGAGTGGAAACGCTGCCGTTGTGGATGCTGAACTGAGTGAGTATGCACCTTGTAGTTTAGACAGAACTGCCGGTGATCCTTTCTTGTATTTTGTTTTGTATGTATAATGAATAAGGTACTACTGAATATTCAAATGCTATTTCAAACTGTTCAAAATGTCATAATCCTCATGACCACTTTTACATCTTTATTAATTACTTAGTGCTAAATCATATCTAGACCTTGTTAGAATCGGTTGTGTATTACATTGTCATAACATCATATATCAACATAACACATTTTACAACTGTGTCGTAACAATGTAATACGGTCTCGTCTCTTATAATTGAGTTGTAACAATGTATAATTTCCTTCAGGGGATGAAAACTTCAGGAAGCTTTTGGAGGACTTTTTGGGATCTCAGACTGGGGCAGAACTGGGATTGGATGAGAAACCATGTAAAAACAGACTATTGATTCAAGTAGGACTAATGAAAGAGGACAAGCAACTGAAATGGGATGCTGTTGTAGAATGGCTTCAAAAGATATTCCCAATGTATCAGACTGCTAATTTCAGTTGTCTTATCGAGAGAGGCATTGCTACAACTTTGAGTTTAAGAGGCAACGCAAGGCTAACCTTCCTCGAGTCGAATGTGGATTTTGAATTTGTTGGGCCGATATGTGACAGCATTGGAGTTGGGAGAGCAGATCTATTGGAGAAGACAGATTTCTCTGAGCGAGCTGAGTCTATTGAAGTAACAAATGGTTTGATACTGGAGTTGAGCAACTTTGTCATCAGGGAAAAAATAGATCCCATCATCTTGGTTTCTTGGCTACGAAAATTCAACCCCCAGTTCTGTGGTAATGGCAATGTTCAGAAAGCCAGCAAAGTGCTCCAGGCAAAGCTGAAGAAATTCAGACTGCATTATCGCAATTACCAAACAAGAAGACAAAGGAGAAACGTAAAGATGGAACACTTTCTGCAAAGTCCATTTGAACTTGTCTCCAGTGACGACGAAGGAAAGAGATTCGCTGTGAAAAAACGCATGACAAAGAGGGGCGACAAGTCAGCAGTTAAGGAGGAATGTTGGAGTAATGAAGGCCTTCCTGTGGTTCTGAACTCTGCTGATCCGGTAGAGAATCCTGATGCTAGCAAAGGAGAACCCTTAACACTGCTTGACATCGCCATGCTCTCTGTCCAAAAGCTGTCGAGTGTGTACGGCGGCAAAACGGACGCTTCAATGCAGGTTTCCCACGATCTTCTCAAGAACCAGTATAACCTGACGTGTAAAGAGAATGCAGCCATGAAACGATTTGACGAGAGGGTCTCATCCCTTAAAGATCACCACTCACTAGCCACTCCCTTGCATTTTTTATACTGCCACGCCCATTTTCTTGTTGATGTGCATGACGCCATCGAGCAACAGTTAATGAGCTTCGAAAATGAGATCGTGGCATCGATGGGGGAGAAACTCGGCCGCGACAGACTCACAAAATTCAGCAGTTTTGTGAACTTCACTGAAAGCAACACATCACGCTTCATCCACATGGCCTGTGATATCCTGAGCCCTCGCGCCGTGGTGAAGCACAACTACAGGAGACACTGGATAGCGTTCTGCGACGAGAAAAACAACCCGTCCAAGATGGCGGTCAACCGATCTAACCGGTTCAACAACTACTTTGAAGCGGCAGCCGGGCTGGTCCACCACCACGGCGAGATCGCCCTCTTCTTCTCCGACCTGCTGTTGCTGGGTAACGACAACAGTCCGAACAACATCATCCTGGAGAGCGTCACCGAAGACGCCAACGATGACATCATAAAGGCCCTTGTGTGCGTTCTTGCCATCGTCTACTGCAAAATACTAGGTCCTTATTGGCAGCTGCTGAAGAGCGGGGGAGAGTACTCACTCTTTAGCCAGTACATACTCTGCCTTTACCAGAAGCTCCAGGAGTGGGCCAAGGATCCGTCGTCCCTCCTTCAGCCAGAGAACAACGCGAATGTGTTCCTCCAGGTTCCTTTGCAAGAGCAGACGTTTCATGGCGTGTTCACATTCTGTGCTCCGGGGAACATGCATGTTGACTTGATGACGGTCTGCCTGCAGAAGATGGTGAAAGTGATCGCTTCGGTCACGGAGGCTAATCTGATGGATTTTCTGCCTGGAGGTGCGCACTGTCAAAAACCCCATATGGAGCTCTCCACGAAGCTGATGACCTGCACGTTCTCCACCTTGATGGCGAGATACCCTTTCGGTCATGCCTACCCATACAAAAGGAAAAGGCCAGATCAGTCCGCTAAACCTCTAGCGTCTAGTAGCTGCACTGAGGAAGACGAGGAGTCGTCCAGCGAGTCTGAGAGTGATGAATCTCCACCACCAGCCAAGAGGTCCGCACGTGCAAAGAGAGACAGGCCAAAAAAGCATCACCGTAAAGGCAAGAAGAAGAAGAAGAAGATGAAGAGGAAGAAGAGCAGTCAAGCGAAGTCGTTTGGAATTACAAGGAGAGATCCCGTTGCCACGGCAACCGACGACTATACTTACAGGAAGGAAATCGTTGCTGTCGTCGAGAAAAACGGCGGGTCTTGCAAGTGCAAGGAAGATGTCGACAAGTTGCTGGGGCGGTTAAAGGGGGCAAGCCATGCCCAGAAACGGGAGGCGATCCGATGCCAAATCAGTTACCACAAACTGATCCTCGGCTGTAAAGACCCAAACCTGGTTCACATCGGTTTCTCTCTCACAGACATGGTCTCCAAATTGAAGAGTGTGCTGCCCGGGGAGGACGATGGTGGTTGGAGTAGCAGTTCAGCCTCGGGGTTGAATGACGATGAGGAAACTGCCCCTACGACCACAGAGTTTCCTGATGCTCCTCAGACTGGTCTTGACCATGACTCTGACAACAACACTCATCAGTCAAGTATTGACATGGCAAACAGGAAGAGTATTACCTTTCAAAATTACAGGGAGAACTTTGACGAATTTCCATGAAAAAAACTATAGCAAGTTAATTAAAATGAATGACAAGGTAAATGTCAATCTCGCGAGTTTATTCAGATTTATTCACTTTTGACTTATTACTGTTTGTTGTTGCCAAAAATGACATTAGCAGTGCAGAGGCCTTTCAAAAATAAAATCTCCCAACAAAACTGTCAACTTGTTTTTCAAAATAAAAAAATGCTGCAGAAAATAATAAAATAATATGATGTATTATTATTATTATTATTGAGGGGTGCTTCTTACATTGGGGTGGGACATGTCACTCCTGTCCCCCCTGTTTCCTACACCCTTGTCCCTCCCTCTTTCACTTGTTTTTAGATTCAATCCAGATCTCCCCCATTGTCGCTGGAGATGTTACATCAGAATGTGAATCAGAATCTTACTGTACAAGTACACAAGAGTAACATTCCTGTGGCTTTGGTTCCTCAACATTGACATTGCAGCATTCAGACACAAAAAACACAGTAATAATAATAATAATAACCTTTATTTATATAGCACTTTTCCTGTGCTGTTCCTTCCTTGCAGCTACAAGTAAGTAACGTAAGTAAGTAAAAAGGTTACTCTACATTGATAAAGTAATAACTTATAATAAAGTGATTGATTTTACAGTGGCTTCAATAGCGCAAACATTTTGTGCAGAGTACGATGATATGAAATGCAATATAATACAATACAGTACAGTAGTAAATTATTCCAATGGCATACAGGTAATCCAGTAGTGTGCAGTAGTTCTAATACTGTAATATGTACATGTTTGTAATGTGCATGGGGTTGGTTGGGGGGTGGCAGTCTTTTTTATTCTTCCAGTGTATTTCACCAGGAGCCTGATTGCTTGGGGGAAATAGCTGTCAGCCTCTGGTTTTTAGCCCCGAGGCTTCGGTACTGTTTCCCCGACGGCAATAGCTTGAACAATTTCTAATTGGGATGGCTGGAGTCCCTAATAATCCTGAGGGCCTTTCTGACACACCGGTCCTTGTAGGTGTCGTGGATGGAGGGAAGCTCACATCCGCTGATCTTCTCAACTGTCCGCACTACCCTATATATATATTGGATTACATTGAAGTGGATTCATTATAAACTCTCCAAAACATTGACTCATCTTACTACTTCCTGATACCGGTAGGTGTGGTGGCTGTTGGTTAGAGAGGGGATATTCTGTCACAACACTACTGGGCAAAAAAAACGACCCACTTTATTGGCCTCTGATTCATGGACTGTTGTCTTGCACAAAATAACATAGCTCAAATACAAATACTTTACTTTACAAATACTTTTTACTTTACTGACACTGTTCCATGGTCTGTGTGTGTGTGTGTGTGTGTGTGTGGGTGTGTGTGTGTGTGTGTGTGTGTGTGTGTGTGTGTGTGTGTGTGTGTGTGTGTGTGTGTGTGTGTGAGTGTCTATAGATGCATGCAATGAGGCAGAGTATGTGGATGTGACACTGTCATGTGATTGAACTTCACCTAAGAGGAAGTGATTCATTACGCTGCTATCTAAGTAGAAGTTTTGTGTTTGCTTATCTGCCCGAGTATGGTGACATGTTATTTCCCCTTTGCATTTGTTGTAAACTGTAAAAACCTGTAGATGTTTTACCACAATCCCAAATGACAACATCCATAGAGAAATGTGTTTCTGTTTTAAACATGTTAGAAGACTTGTTTAAAGAAGTCTACGTACAAATGAACTCTCTAAACACCAAAACCCAAATGTTTATCTCTGTGTTTATCCACAGCCATCCTCTCCGGTCAAACCTTTTAAACCAAACCCAAACTCCCAGACACTGATAGAGAGACTTTCCACCTTTGGCCTATATGGATGGGACCGGCATCGGCAGTGAAGCGCCACCTGCAGGAGGTATTTTGGTATTGCGCTCACATATGCCTAATAAGACCGGCGGTAACAGGAACCCATTAGCTGGCAGTGAGGATGAACGGCCAATGAATGTGCAGCTCTCGCTAACAATTCCCCACAGGATTAATCTCATCTAGTAGCATCTAGCAATCACAAATGCTATTCTGTACATGTTTTATGACAGATATTGTCTCTTTAGGGTTCAAATAAATGTTGAAATGGATGTTGAAATGTTTATTTGAAGAAAAATGTGAAGGAATGTGAAATCGATCAACGCAATCTGTTTTGAGTGCTCCTGTCCCAGGGTACAGTATAAATAACATTGTTACCTCCCGGTGCTGTCTTCCCCTGGTTTGTGTCTGTTTTAATGGGGGTCAGTCACTGTACCGACTTTTCACAGTAGCTAAACATGGTTCTCCCTCTCTTTGGAATCATCACTTTCTTTTCTTTGTTTTTAATCAATAAACTATTTTTGTATAGGCCTATATACAGGGACGCGGGAAGGGGGGTGCTGAGGGTGCTGCAGCACCCCCTAGCGGCAAGCAGAAGGAGCTCCTCCTGCCTGAATTTTTAAAAGAAAAATATTATTCAAACAATAATTTAAAACAATATAATAACTATTGTTGCTTTTGGGAATAAAAATAAATGTGTTTTTTGTAATAAATGTAAAAATGTGTTTGTTAGTTTTAATGTTAGTGATCACATGGTCATATCTTGCTAGGGACTTGACATCCGAGTCTTGACACCCCCACCCCCACCCCCGTTTGACGAGCCGTGTCGACCAGACATACGTTTTCCTGGGAGGAAAATTGGAACAGAGACATTCGAGTTTCATTTCATTTTAAAAAAGCTGGTTTACCAGGTGGAAATGGTTGCATTATGTCACTGAAAGAGACCCTGTTCTTTGCTTCTCTTGCAGTAAAGCTATATAGAGAAGGGGTTAAGGCACCACGACAGAAAGACAAGTGCATTTACAGTAGGAGGCTTTTGTAAGTTTAGCCAACACGAGATGTCTGACATACATTCAGAATCGGTGAGATTGCTTGCTTCGCTTAACAACACTCCCATTAATGCTCTACTGTCGGACGTTGTTGAGAAAGAGCAACAGACGGCCAGAAACGTATTAGAACTGATATTCAGATCCATCCGATTCTTCGGCAGCGAAGGGCTTCCGTTAAGATGCAATACCAATCGACATGGAGTGCTGTCTGTAATAATGGTCAACATCATGTTTGTGGACATTGTGGGACACTGTGAGCTGAGTGGAAATTACTGTAAATTCCAACACAGTGTTGGTAAAATATTTAACGTTACGTCTTTGTAGTGTGTGGGTGCATGCGTGCGTGCTTAACTATTATTGCCCGTGCATTGGGGCCCGTCGTTATGCCACTGTGTGCGTGTGAGCGAACGAGCAATCAGCGAGAGGGAGGGAGAGAAATCGTTATACTTTTTTCCCTGGCAATTTTTTTCCCTGTAGCGTATATAGACAGCACCTCAGCACCCCCAGTCAAAATACCTTCCCGCGTGCCTGCCTATATATGTCCAATGACAACAAAAGCACATACACAACAATCAACCAACCAGTCAATCAATCTAGGTGACAATCTGAAATGAGTGATTATTCGAAAAAGCAAGATATTATTTATTAATTTACAGTTAACCCACAGATAATGTTGATCTTTCACACAATGTGGGAATGACTAAATAGTCTTGTTAAGGTTGAGGTGGTGGGCTGACATCCAAGCAGAGATGTCTGACTGCAAGACACAAAGAGATGGTGGTCACATGTCGAAGTGTTCTTGGGCAAGACACTGAACCCCAACATTGCTCCCAGTGAGCGGGCCAGCGCCTTGCATGGCAGCTTGTCGCCATTGGTGTGTGAATGTTTGTTGTGAAGCGCTTTGGAGCAGCTCTGGAGGAGCAAAAAAGGCGCTAACCCTAAAAAAGGCGCTAACCCTAACCCTAATCCTAACCCATATGAAATTACAGAGCCAAGAGAGAGATATGCTGCATCACATGATGAAACATTCTTAGGTGTTTCTGAGATTACAGCTCAGTCGGTCAATGAGTTGGTTCATTATGTGTTATTGGTATTGTACTTGAAAAGGGGCGGGTGGGAGAGGGCACGTTGTACAAAGCGCAAATCAAGTCTTACTTCATTTACAGACGTGGGAGAATCCTTTGCTATACGAGTCAGTGCACTCGATTTTATCTCTGGCGGATCGACTCGGTATTCCGGTCCGCCCCAGCCGCGCGGAACTGCATTCATGTCTAATGTGCCGCTCGGTACCGGAGACCGGAGCGGGTGAGCAAGGACAGTTAAATCGCGTGCACCACATTTCCTCTGAAGCGTGTCCCCGCCCCACCCCTCCAGAACATTATCCAATCAGGTCACGTCAATGGTTCTGAGCCGGGAGAGGAGAAAAAGAACAACGACAATGCTGGTTGCCTCATTTGTACACTTTTGTCTGAAGCTGCCAATAATTTTAGGAGAAAACGAAAACACGGTAGGTGTTGGAACGTGTTAATTTATATGCAGAAAAATGCCGTATATTATCAGAAAAAGTTGCTATTGAAACAGAAGAGAAGAGCATGCTGGCTAAAAGCTAGCTATGCTAATGATAACCAATGCTCTCTGTTTTCTGAGTGAGTTCTCCCTGCAGCGAGCTTATTCCAGAGTAGCTACATGTGGTAGCTTTGCTAGCTAGCCAATGCTAGAAAAACTGATCGCAAATTACTTCCAAGCGTTGAGATATAACATATAGGTCTAACCTGCTTAGAACCAATTGTGTTATGTGGTTAGCTTAGCAAGCACCTAAGTACTTTATGTCACACAGCTTATATTAGCACTGCACCAGTAGTAGGCCTAGTATCATTATTTTGTTTCTAAAAACAGCATTTCTATTTTCTCATTTATTCATATAATTATGATGCATCAGTATAACAGAAGTAGCTAATGTTAGTTTTGTTGTTTATTGCTTGTTTTAGTTTTTTAGTTTTGGTTGACATTGTTTTGTCTAACCTCTATGTTGTAGCTCATGTCGTCACTCCAGAGGTTCTGAATATTTATATCTCTCGCAAATCCATCTTGACATACAGCCATGGAGGAGGAACAAGACCTCACTCTGAGTGGAAACGCTGCCGTTGTGGATGCTGAACTGAGTGAGTATGCACCTTGTAGTTTAGACAGAACTGCCGGTGATCCTTTCTTGTATTTTTTTTTGTATGTATAATGAATAAGGTACTACTGAATATTCAAATGCTATTTCAAACTGTTCAAAATGTCATAATCCTCATGACCACTTTTACATCTTTATTAATTACTTAGTGCTAAATCATATCTAGGCCTTGTTAGAATCGGTTGCGTATTACATTGTCATAACATCATATATCAACATAACACATTTTACAACTGTGTCGTAACAATGTAATACGGTCTCGTCTCTTATAATTGAGTTGTAACAATGTATAATTTCCTTCAGGGGATGAAAACTTCAGGAAGCTTTTGGAGGACTTTTTGGGATCTCAGACTGGGGCAGAACTGGGATTGGATGAGAAACCATGTAAAAACAGACTATTGATTCAAGTAGGACTAATGAAAGAGGACAAGCAACTGAAATGGGATGCTGTTGTAGAATGGCTTCAAAAGATATTCCCAATGTATCAGACTGCTAATTTCAGTTGTCTTATCGAGAGAGGCATTGCTACAACTTTGAGTTTAAGAGGCAACGCAAGGCTAACCTTCCTCGAGTCGAATGTGGATTTTGAATTTGTTGGGCCGATATGTGACAGCATTGGAGTTGGGAGAGCAGATCTATTGGAGAAGACAGATTTCTCTGAGCGAGCTGAGTCTATTGAAGTAACAAATGGTTTGATACTGGAGTTGAGCAACTTTGTCATCAGGGAAAAAATAGATCCCATCATCTTGGTTTCTTGGCTACGAAAATTCGACCCCCAGTTCTGTGGTAATGGCAATGTTCAGAAAGTCAGCAAAGTGCTCCAGGCAAAGCTGAAGAAATTCAGACTGCATTATCGCAATTACCAAACAAGAAGACAAAGGAGAAACGTAAAGATGGAACACTTTCTGCAAAGTCCATTTGAACTTGTCTCCAGTGACGACGAAGGAAAGAGATTCGCTGTGAAAAAACGCATGACAAAGAGGGGCGACAAGTCAGCAGTTAAGGAGGAATGTTGGAGTAATGAAGGCCTTCCTGTGGTTCTGAACTCTGCTGATCCGGTAGAGAATCCTGATGCTAGCAAAGGAGAACCCTTAACACTGCTTGACATCGCCATGCTCTCTGTCCAAAAGCTGTTGAGTGTGTACGGCGGCAAAACGGACGCTTCAATGCAGGTTTCCCACGATCTTCTCAAGAACCAGTATAACCTGACGTGTAAAGAGAATGCAGCCATGAAACGATTTGACGAGAGGGTCTCATCCCTTAAAGATCACCACTCACTAGCCACTCCCTTGCATTTTTTATACTGCCACGCCCATTTTCTTGTTGATGTGCATGACGCCATCGAGCAACAGTTAATGAGCTTCGAAAATGAGATCGTGGCATCGATGGGGGAGAAACTCGGCCGCGACAGACTCACGAAATTCAGCAGTTTTGTGAACTTCACTGAAAGCAACACATCACGCTTCATCCACATGGCCTGTGATATCCTGAGCCCTCGCGCCGTGGGGAAGCACAACTACAGGAGACACTGGATAGCGTTCTGCAACGAGAAAAACAACCCGTCCAAGATGGCGGTCAACCGATCTAACCGGTTCAACAACTACTTTGAAGCGGCAGCCGGGCTGGTCCACCACCACGGCGAGATCGCCCTCTTCTTCTCCGACCTGCTGTTGCTGGGTAACGACAACAGTCCGAACAACATCATCCTGGAGAGCGTCACCGAAGACGCCAACGATGACATCATAAAGGCCCTTGTGTGCGTTCTTGCCATCGTCTACTGCAAAATACTAGGTCCTTATTGGCAGCTGCTGAAGAGCGGGGGAGAGTACTCACTCTTTAGCCAGTACCTACTCTGCCTCCACCAGAAGCTCCAGGAGTGGGCCAAGGATCCGTCGTCCCTCCTTCAGCCAGAGAACAACGCGAATGTGTTCCTCCAGGTTCCTTTGCAAGAGCAGACGTTTCATGGCGTGTTCACATTCTGTGCTCCGGGGAACATGCATGTTGACTTGATAACGGTCTGCCTGCAGAAGATGGTGAAAGTGATCGCTTCGGTCACGGAGGCTAATCTGATGGATTTTCTGCCTGGAGGTGCGCACTGTCAAAAACCCCATATGGAGCTCTCCACGAAGCTGATGACCTGCACGTTCTCCACCTTGATGGCGGAATACCCTTTCGGTCATGCCTACCCATACAAAAGGAAAAGGCCAGATCAGTCCGCTAAACCTCTAGCGTCTAGTAGCTGCACTGAGGAAGACGAGGAGTCGTCCAGCGAGTCTGAGAGTGATGAATCTCCACCACCAGCCAAGAGGTCCGCACGTGCAAAGAGAGACAGGCCAAAAAAGCATCACCGTAAAGGCAAGAAGAAGAAGAAGATGAAGAGGAAGAAGAGCAGTCAAGCGAAGTCGTTTGGAATTACAAGGAGAGATCCCGTTGCCACGGCAACCGACGACTATACTTACAGGAAGGAAATCGTTGCTGTCGTCGAGAAAAACGGCGGGTCTTGCAAGTGCAAGGAAGATGTCGACAAGTTGCTGGGGCGGTTAAAGGGGGCAAGCCATGCCCAGAAACGGGAGGCGATCCGATGCCAAATCAGTTACCACAAACTGATCCTCGGCTGTAAAGACCCAAACCTGGTTCACATCGGTTTCTCTCTCACAGACATGGTCTCCAAATTGAAGAGTGTGCTGCCCGGGGAGGACGATGGTGGTTGGAGTAGCAGTTCAGCCTCGGGGTTGAATGACGATGAGGAAACTTCCCCTACGACCACAGAGTTTACTGATGCTCCTCAGACTGGTCTTGACCATGACTCTGACAACAACACTCATCAGTCAAGTATTGACATGGCAAACAGGAAGAGTATTACCTTTCAAAATTACAGGGAGAACTTTGACGAATTTCCATGAAAAAAACTATAGCAAGTTAATTAAAATGAATGACAAGGTAAATGTCAATCTCGCGAGTTTATTCAGATTTATTCACTTTTGACTTATTACTGTTTGTTGTTGCCAAAAATGACATTAGCAGTGCAGAGGCCTTTCAAAAATAAAATCTCCCAACAAAACTGTCAACTTGTTTTTCAAAATAAAAAAATGCTGCAGAAAATAATAAAATAATATGATGTATTATTATTATTATTATTATTGAGGGGTGCTTCTTACATTGGGGTGGGACATGTCACTCCTGTCCCCCCTGTTTCCTACACCCTTGTCCCTCCCTCTTTCACTTGTTTTTAGATTCAATCCAGATCTCCCCCATTGTCGCTGGAGATGTTACATCAGAATGTGAATCAGAATCTTACTGTACAAGTACACAAGAGTAACGTTCCTGTGGCTTTGGTTCCTCAACATTGACATTGCAGCATTCAGACACAAAAAACACAGTAATAATAATAATAATAATAATAATAACCTTTATTTATATAGCACTTTTCCTGTGCTGTTCCTTCCTTGCAGCTACAAGTAAGTAACGTAAGTAAGTAAAAAGGTTACTCTACATTGATAAAGTAATAACTTATAATAAAGTGATTGATTTTACAGTGGCTTCAATAGCGCAAACATTTTGTGCAGAGTACGATGATATGAAATGCAATATAATACAATACAGTACAGTAGTAAATTATTCCAATGGCATACAGGTAATCCAGTAGTGTACAGTAGTTCTAATACTGTAATATGTTAATTGTTGTAGTGTGCATGGGGTTGGTTGGGGGGTGGCAGTCTTTTTTATTCTTCCAGTGTATTTCACCAGGAGCCTGATTGCTTGGGGGAAATAGCTGTCAGCCTCTGGTTTTTAGCCCCGAGGCTTCGGTACTGTTTCCCCGACGGCAATAGCTTGAACAATTTCTAATTGGGATGGCTGGAGTCCCTAATAATCCTGAGGGCCTTTCTGACACACCGGTCCTTGTAGGTGTCGTGGATGGAGGGAAGCTCACATCCGCTGATCTTCTCAACTGTCCGCACTACCCTATATATATATTGGATTACATTGAAGTGGATTAATTATAAACTCTCCAAAACCTTGACTCATCTTACTACTTCCTGATACCGGTAGGTGTGGTGGCTGTTGGTTAGAGAGGGGATATTCTGTCACAACACTACTGGGCAAAAAAAAACTACCCACTTTATTGGCCTCTGATTCGTGGACTGTTGTCTTGCACAAAATAACATAGCTCAAATACAAATACTTTACTTTACAAATACTTTTGACTTTACTGACACTGTCCCATGGTCTGTGTGTTTGTGTGAGTGAGTGTGTGTGTGTGTGTGTGTGTGTGTGTGTGTGTGTGTGTGTGTGTGTGTGTGTGTGTGTGTGTGTGTGTGTGTGTGTGTGTGTGTGTGTGTGTGTGTGTGTGTGTGTGTGTGTGTGTGTGTGAGTGTCTATAGATGCATGCAATGAGGCAGAGTATGTGGATGTGACACTGTCATGTGATTGAACTTCACCTAAGAGGAAGTGATTCATTACGCTGCTATCTAAGTAGAAGTTTTGTGTTTGCTTATCTGCCCGAGTATGGTAACATTTTATTTCCCCTTTGCATTTGTTGTAAACTGTAAAAACCTGTAGATGTTTTACCACAATCCCAAATGACAACATCCATAGAGAAATGTGTTTCTGTTTTAAACATGTTAGAAGACTTGTTTAAAGAAGTCTACGTACAAATGAACTCTCTAAACACCAAAACCCAAATGTTTATCTCTGTGTTTATCCCCAGCCATCCTCTCCGGTCAAACCTTTTAAACCAAACCCAAACTCCCAGACACTGATAGAGAGACTTTCCACCTTTGGCCTACATGGGTGGGACCGGCATCAGCAGTGAAGCGCCACCTGCAGGAGGTATTTTGGTACTGCGCTCACATATGCCTAATAAGACCGGCGGTAACAGGAACCCATTAGCTGGCAGTGAGGATGAACGGCCAATGAATGTGCAGCTCTCGCTAACAATTCCCCACAGGATTAATCTCATCTAGTAGCATCTAGCAATCACAAATGCTATTCTGTACATGTTTTATGACAGATATTGTCTCTTTAGGGTTCAAATAAATGTTGAAATGGATGTTGAAATGTTTATTTTAAGAAAAATGTGAAGGAATGTGAAATCGATCAACGCAATCTGTTTTGAGTGCTCCTGTCCCAGGGTACAGTATAAATAACATTGTTACCTCCCGGTGCTGTCTTCCCCTGGTTTGTGTCTGTTTTAATGGGGGTCAGTCACTGTACCGACTTCTCACAGTAGCTAACCATGGTTCTCCCTCTCTTTGGAATCATCACTTTCTTTTCTTTGTTTTTAATCAATAAACTATTTTTGTATAGGCCTATATATGTCCAATGACAACAAAAGCACATACACAACAATCAACCAACCAGTCAATCAATCTAGGTGACAATCTGAAATGAGTGATTATTCGAAAAAGCAAGATATTATTTATTAATTTACAGTTAACCCACAGATAATGTTGATCTTTCACACAATGTGGGAATGACTAAATAGTCTTGTTAAGGTTGAGGTGGTGGGCTGACATCCAAGCAGAGATGTCTGACTGCAAGACACAAAGAGATGGTGGTCACATGTCGAAGTGTTCTTGGGCAAGACACTGAACCCCAACATTGCTCCCAGTGAGCGGGCCAGCGCCTTGCATGGCAGCTTGTCGCCATTGGTGTGTGAATGTTTGTTGTGAAGCGCTTTGGAGCAGCTCTGGAGGAGCAAAAAAGGCGCTAACCCTAAAAAAGGCGCTAACCCTAACCCTAATCCTAACCCTAACCCATATGAAATTACAGAGCCAAGAGAGATATATGCTGCATCACATGATGAAACATTCTTAGGTGTTTCTGAGATTACAGCTCAGTCGGTCAATGAGTTGGTTCATTATGTGTTATTGGTATTGTACTTGAAAAGGGGCGGGTGGGAGAGGGCACGTTGTACAAAGCGCAAATCAAGTCTTACTTCATTTACAGACGTGGGAGAATCCTTTGCTATACGAGTCAGTGCACTCGATTTTATCTCTGGCGGATCGACTCGGTATTCCGGTCCGCCCCAGCCGCGCGGAACTGCATTCATGTCTAATGTGCCGCTCGGTACCGAAGACCGGAGCGGGTGAGCAAGGACAGTTAAATCGCGTGCACCACATTTCCTCTGAAGCGTGTCCCCGCCCCACCCCTCCAGAACATTATCCAATCAGGTCACGTCAATGGTTCTGAGCCGGGAGAGGAGAAAAAGAACAATGACAATGCTGGTTGCCTCATTTGTAAACCTTTGTCTGAAGCTGCCAAGAATTTTAGGAGAAAACGAAAACACGGTAGGTGTTGGAACGTGTTAATTTATATGCAGAAAAATGCCGTATATTATCAGAAAAAGTTGCTATTGAAACAGAAGAGAAGAGCATGCTGGCTAAAAGCTAGCTATGCTAATGATAACCAATGCTCTCTGTTTTCTGAGTGAGTTCTCCCTGCAGCGAGCTTATTCCAGAGTAGCTACATGTGGTAGCTTTGCTAGCTAGCCAATGCTAGAAAAACTGATCGCAAATTACTTCCAAGCGTTGAGATATAACATATAGGTCTAACCTGCTTAGAACCAATTGTGTTATGTGGTTAGCTTAGCAAGCTAGGCTAGCAAGCTAGGCAAATCAAGGACCCCAATTGAAATAAGCCAGTGGCTTTCTTGGGTTTTTATCCTGTTAGTTGACCTTGTATGTAATATGTACCTACTTCTGCAAATCTTCTAATAAAGTTTTCAATCAATCAATCAAAAGCACCTAAGTACTTTATGTCACACAGCTTATATTAGCACTGCACCAGTAGTAGGCCTAGTATCATTATTTTGTTTCTAAAAACAGCATTTCTATTTTCTCATTTATTCATATAATTATGATGCATCAGTATAACAGAAGTAGCTAATGTTAGTTTTGTTGTTTATTGCTTGTTTTAGTTTTTTAGTTTTGGTTGACATTGTTTTGTCTAACCTCTATGTTGTAGCTCATGTCGTCACTCCAGAGGTTCTGAATATTTATATCTCTCGCAAATCCATCTTGACATACAGCCATGGAGGAGGAACAAGACCTCACTCTGAGTGGAAACGCTGCCGTTGTGGATGCTGAACTGAGTGAGTATGCACCTTGTAGTTTAGACAGAACTGCCGGTGATCCTTTCTTGTATTTTTTTTTGTATGTATAATGAATAAGGTACTACTGAATATTCAAATGCTATTTCAAACTGTTCAAAATGTCATAATCCTCATGACCACTTTTACATCTTTATTAATTACTTAGTGCTAAATCATATCTAGGCCTTGTTAGAATCGGTTGTGTATTACATTGTCATAACATCATATATCAACATAACACATTTTACAACTGTGTCGTAACAATGTAATACGGTCTCGTCTCTTATAATTGAGTTGTAACAATGTATAATTTCCTTCAGGGGATGAAAACTTCAGGAAGCTTTTGGAGGACTTTTTGGGATCTCAGACTGGGGCAGAACTGGGATTGGATGAGAAACCATGTAAAAACAGACTATTGATTCAAGTAGGACTAATGAAAGAGGACAAGCAACTGAAATGGGATGCTGTTGTAGAATGGCTTCAAAAGATATTCCCAATGTATCAGACTGCTAATTTCAGTTGTCTTATCGAGAGAGGCATTGCTACAACTTTGAGTTTAAGAGGCAACGCAAGGCTAACCTTCCTCGAGTCGAATGTGGATTTTGAATTTGTTGGGCCGATATGTGACAGCATTGGAGTTGGGAGAGCAGATCTATTGGAGAAGACAGATTTCTCTGAGCGAGCTGAGTCTATTGAAGTAACAAATGGTTTGATACTGGAGTTGAGCAACTTTGTCATCAGGGAAAAAATAGATCCCATCATCTTAGTTTCTTGGCTACGAAAATTCAACCCCCAGTTCTGTGGTAATGGCAATGTTCAGAAAGCCAGCAAAGTGCTCCAGGCAAAGCTGAAGAAATTCAGACTGCATTATCGCAATTACCAAACAAGAAGACAAAGGAGAAACGTAAAGATGGAACACTTTCTGCAAAGTCCATTTGAACTTGTCTCCAGTGACGACGAAGGAAAGAGATTCGCTGTGAAAAAACGCATGACAAAGAGGGGCGACAAGTCAGCAGTTAAGGAGGAATGTTGGAGTAATGAAGGCCTTCCTGTGGTTCTCAACTCTGCTGATCCGGTAGAGAATCCTGATGCTAGCAAAGGAGAACCCTTAACACTGCTTGACATCGCCATGCTCTCTGTCCAAAAGCTGTCGAGTCTGTACGGCGGCAAAACGGACGCTTCAATGCAGGTTTCCCACGATCTTCTCAAGAAC
This sequence comes from Nansenia antarctica, assembly GCF_963989245.1. Lineage (NCBI taxonomy): Eukaryota > Metazoa > Chordata > Actinopteri > Argentiniformes > Microstomatidae > Nansenia > Nansenia antarctica. The sequence goes on along the minus strand of NC_137679.1, from coordinate 37,801,241 downwards.
CAGTATAACCTGACGTGTAAAGAGAATGCAGCCTTGAAACGATTTGACGAGAGGGTCTCATCCCTTAAAGATCACCACTCACTAGCCACTCCCTTGCATTTTTTATACTGCCACGCTCATTTTCTTGTTGATGTGCATGACGCCATCGAGCAACAGTTAATGAGCTTCGAAAATGAGATCGTGGCATCGATGGGGGAGAAACTCGGCCGCGACAGACTCACAAAATTCAGCAGTTTTGTGAACTTCACTGAAAGCAACACATCACGCTTCATCCACATGGCCTGTGATATCCTGAGCCCTCGCGCCGTGGTGAAGCACAACTACAGGAGACACTGGATAGCGTTCTGCGACGAGAAAAACAACCCGTCCAAGATGGCGGTCAACCGATCTAACCGGTTCAACAACTGCTTTGAAGCGGCAGCCGGGCTGGTCCACCACCACGGCGAGATCGCCCTCTTCTTCTCCGACCTGCTGTTGCTGGGTAACGACAACAGTCCGAACAACATCATCCTGGAGAGCGTCACCGAAGACGCCAACGATGACATCATAAAGGCCCTTGTGTGCGTTCTTGCCATCGTCTACTGCAAAATACTAGGTCCTTATTGGCAGCTGCTGAAGAGCGGGGGAGAGTACTCACTCTTTAGCCAGTACATACTCTGCCTTTACCAGAAGCTCCAGGAGTGGGCCAAGGATCCGTCGTCCCTCCTTCAGCCGGAGAACAACGCGAATGTGTTCCTCCAGGTTCCTTTGCAAGAGCAGACGTTTCATGGCGTGTTCACATTCTGTGCTCCGGGGAACATGCATGTTGACTTGATAACGGTCTGCCTGCAGAAGATGGTGAAAGTGATCGCTTCGGTCACGGAGGCTAATCTGATGGATTTTCTGCCTGGAGGTGCGTACTGTCAAAACCCCGATATGGAGCTCTCCACGAAGCTGATGACCTGCACGTTCTCCACCTTGATGGCGGAATACCCTTTCGGTCATGCCTACCCATACAAAAGGAAAAGGCCAGATCAGTCCGCTAAACCTCTAGCGTCTAGTAGCTGCACTGAGGAAGACGAGGAGTCGTCCAGCGAGTCTGAGAGTGATGAATCTCCACCACCAGCCAAGAGGTCCGCACGTGCAAAGAGAGACAGGCCAAGAAAGCATCACCGTAAAGGCAAGAAGAAGAAGAAGAAGATGAAGAGGAAGAAGAGCAGTCAAGCGAAGTCGTTTGGAATTACAAGGAGAGATCCCGTTGCCACGGCAACCGACGACTATACTTACAGGAAGGAAATCGTTGCTGTCGTCGAGAAAAACGGCGGGTCTTGCAAGTGCAAGGAAGATGTCGACAAGTTGCTGGGGCGGTTAAAGGGGGCAAGCCATGCCCAGAAACGGGAGGCGATCCGATGCCAAATCAGTTACCACAAACTGATCCTCGGCTGTAAAGACCCAAACCTGGTTCACATCGGTTTCTCTCTCACAGACATGGTCTCCAAATTGAAGAGTGTGCTGCCCGGGGAGGACGATGGTGGTTGGAGTAGCAGTTCAGCCTCGGGGTTGAATGACGATGAGGAAACTGCCCCTACGACCACAGAGTTTACTGATGCTCCTCAGACTGGTCTTGACCATGACTCTGACAACAACACTCATCAGTCAAGTATTGACATGGCAAACAGGAAGAGTATTACCTTTCAAAATTACAGGGAGAACTTTGACGAATTTCCATGAAAAAAACTATAGCAAGTTAATTAAAATGAATGACAAGGTAAATGTCAATCTCGCGAGTTTATTCAGATTTATTCACTTTTGACTTATTACTGTTTGTTGTTGCCAAAAATGACATTAGCAGTGCAGAGGCCTTTCAAAAATAAAATCTCCCAACAAAACTGTCAACTTGTTTTTCAAAATAAAAAAATGCTGCAGAAAATAATAAAATAATATGATGTATTATTATTATTATTATTATTATTATTGAGGGGTGCTTCTTACATTGGGGTGGGACATGTCACTCCTGCACCCCCTGTTTCCTACACCCTTGTCCCTCCCTCTTTCACTTGTTTTTAGATTCAATCCAGATCTCCCCCATTGTCGCTGGAGATGTTACATCAGAATGTGAATCAGAATCTTACTGTACAAGTACACAAGAGTAACGTTCCTGTGGCTTTGGTTCCTCAACATTGACATTGCAGCATTCAGACACAAAAAACACAGTAATAATAATAATAATAATAATAATAACCTTTATTTATATAGCACTTTTCCTGTGCTGTTCCTTCCTTGCAGCTACAAGTAAGTAACGTAAGTAAGTAAAAAGGTTACTCTACATTGATAAAGTAATAACTTATAATAAAGTGATTGATTTTACAGTGGCTTCAATAGCGCAAACATTTTGTGCAGAGTACGATGATATGAAATGCAATATAATACAATACAGTACAGTAGTAAATTATTCCAATGGCATACAGGTAATCCAGTAGTGTACAGTAGTTCTAATACTGTAATATGTTAATTGTTGTAGTGTGCATGGGGTTGGTTGGGGGGTGGCAGTCTTTTTTATTCTTCCAGTGTATTTCACCAGGAGCCTGATTGCTTGGGGGAAATAGCTGTCAGCCTCTGGTTTTTAGCCCCGAGGCTTCGGTACTGTTTCCCCGACGGCAATAGCTTGAACAATTTCTAATTGGGATGGCTGGAGTCCCTAATAATCCTGAGGGCCTTTCTGACACACCGGTCCTTGTAGGTGTCGTGGATGGAGGGAAGCTCACATCCGCTGATCTTCTCAACTGTCCGCACTACCCTATATATATATTGGATTACATTGAAGTGGATTCATTATAAACTCTCCAAAACCTTGACTCATCTTACTACTTCCTGATACCGGTAGGTGTGGTGGCTGTTGGTTAGAGAGGGGATATTCTGTCACAACACTACTGGGCAAAAAAAACGACCCACTTTATTGGCCTCTGATTCATGGACTGTTGTCTTGCACAAAATAACATAGCTCAAATACAAATACTTTACTTTACAAATACTTTTTACTTTACTGACACTGTTCCATGGTCTGTGTGTTTGTGTGTGTGTGTGTGTGTGTGTGTGTGTGTGTGTGTGTGTGAGTGTCTATAGATGCATGCAATGAGGCAGAGTATGTGGATGTGACACTGTCATGTGATTGAACTTCACCTAAGAGGAAGTGATTCATTACGCTGCTATCTAAGTAGAAGTTTTGTGTTTGCTTATCTGCCCGAGTATGGTAACATTTTATTTCCCCTTTGCATTTGTTGTAAACTGTAAAAACCTGTAGATGTTTTACCACAATCCCAAATGACAACATCCATAGAGAAATGTGTTTCTGTTTTAAACATGTTAGAAGACTTGTTTAAAGAAGTCTACGTACAAATGAACTCTCTAAACACCAAAACCCAAATGTTTATCTCTGTGTTTATCCACAGCCATCCTCTCCGGTCAAACCTTTTAAACCAAACCCAAACTCCCAGACACTGATAGAGAGACTTTCCACCTTTGGCCTACATGGATGGGACCGGCATCAGCAGTGAAGCGCCACCTGCAGGAGGTATTTTGGTATTGCGCTCACATATGCCTAATAAGACCGGCGGTAACAGGAACCCATTAGCTGGCAGTGAGGATGAACGGCCAATGAATGTGCAGCTCTCGCTAACAATTCCCCACAGGATTAATCTCATCTAGTAGCATCTAGCAATCACAAATGCTATTCTGTACATGTTTTATGACAGATATTGTCTCTTTAAGGTTCAAATAAATGTTGAAATGGATGTTGAAATGTTTATGTTAAGAAAAATGTGAAGGAATGTGAAATCGATCAACGCAATCTGTTTTGAGTGCTCCTGTCACAGGGTACAGTATAAATAACATTGTTACCTCCCGGTGCTGTCTTCCCCTGGTTTGTGTCTGTTTTAATGGGGGTCAGTCACTGTACCGACTTCTCACAGTAGCTAAACATGGTTCTCCCTCTCTTTGGAATCATCACTTTCTTTTCTTTGTTTTTAATCAATAAACTATTTTTGTATAGGCCTATATATGTCCAATGACAACAAAAGCACATACACAACAATCAACCAACCAGTCAATCAATCTAGGTGACAATCTGAAATGAGTGATTATTCGAAAAAGCAAGATATTATTTATTAATTTACAGTTAACCCACAGATAATGTTGATCTTTCACACAATGTGGGAATGACTAAATAGTCTTGTTAAGGTTGAGGTGGTGGGCTGACATCCAAGCAGAGATGTCTGACTGCAAGACACAAAGAGATGGTGGTCACATGTCGAAGTGTTCTTGGGCAAGACACTGAACCCCAACATTGCTCCCAGTGAGCGGGCCAGCGCCTTGCATGGCAGCTTGTCGCCATTGGTGTGTGAATGTTTGTTGTGAAGCGCTTTGGAGCAGCTCTGGAGGAGCAAAAAAGGCGCTAACCCTAAAAAAGGCGCTAACCCTAACCCTAATCCTAACCCTAACCCATATGAAATTACAGAGCCAAGAGAGAGATATGCTGCATCACATGATGAAACATTCTTTGGCGTTTCTGAGATTACAGCTCAGTCGGTCAATGAGTTGGTTCATTATGTGTTATTGGTATTGTACTTGAAAAGGGGCGGGTGGGAGAGGGCACGTTGTACAAAGCGCAAATCAAGTCTTACTTCATTTACAGACGTGGGAGAATCCTTTGCTATACGAGTCAGTGCACTCGATTTTACTCGGTATTCCGGTCCGCCCCAGCCGCGCGGAACTGCATTCATGTGCATTCATGTGCCGCTCGGTACCGAAGACCGGAGCGGGTGAGCAAGGACAGTTAAATCGCGTGCACCACATTTCCTCTGAAGCGTGTCCCCGCCCCACCCCTCCAGAACATTATCCAATCAGGTCACGTCAATGGTTCTGAGCCGGGAGAGGAGAAAAAGAACAACGACAATGCTGGTTGCCTCATTTGTAAACTTTTGTCTGAAGCTGCCAATAATTTTAGGAGAAAACGAAAACACGGTAGGTGTTGGAACGTGTTAATTTATATGCAGAAAAATGCTGTATATTATCAGAAAAAGTTGCTATTGAAACAGAAGAGAAGAGCATGCTGGCTAAAAGCTAGCTATGCTAATGATAACCAATGCTCTCTGTTTTCTGAGCGAGTTCTCCCTGCAGCGAGCTTATTCCAGAGTAGCTACATGTGGTAGCTTTGCTAGCTAGCCAATGCTAGAAAAACTGATTGCAAATTACTTCCAAGCGTTGAGATATAACATATAGGTCTAACCTGCTTAGAACCAATTGTGTTATGTGGTTAGCTTAGCAAGCACCTAAGTACTTTATGTCACACAGCTTATATTAGCACTGCACCAGTAGTAGGCCTAGTATCACTATTTTGTTTCTAAAAACAGCATTTCTATTTTCTCATTTATTCATATAATTATGATGCATCAGTATAACAGAAGTAGCTAATGTTAGTTTTGTTGTTTATTGCTTGTTTTAGTTTTTTAGTTTTGGTTGACATTGTTTTGTCTAACCTCTATGTTGTAGCTCATGTCGTCACTCCAGAGGTTCTGAATATTTATATCTCTCGCAAATCCATCTTGACATACAGCCATGGAGGAGGAACAAGACCTCACTCTGAGTGGAAACGCTGCCGTTGTGGATGCTGAACTGAGTGAGTATGCACCTTGTAGTTTAGACAGAACTGCCGGTGATCCTTTCTTGTATTTTTTTTTGTATGTATAATGAATAAGGTACTACTGAATATTCAAATGCTATTTCAAACTGTTCAAAATGTCATAATCCTCATGACCACTTTTACATCTTTATTAATTACTTAGTGCTAAATCATATCTAGGCCTTGTTAGAATCGGTTGTGTATTACATTGTCATAACATCATATATCAACATAACACATTTTACAACTGTGTCGTAACAATGTAATACGGTCTCGTCTCTTATAATTGAGTTGTAACAATGTATAATTTCCTTCAGGGGATGAAAACTTCAGGAAGCTTTTGGAGGACTTTTTGGGATCTCAGACTGGGGCAGAACTGGGATTGGATGAGAAACCATGTAAAAACAGACTATTGATTCAAGTAGGACTAATGAAAGAGGACAAGCAACTGAAATGGGATGTTGTTGTAGAATGGCTTCAAAAGATATTCCCAATGTATCAGACTGCTAATTTCAGTTGTCTTATCGAGAGAGGCATTGCTACAACTTTGAGTTTAAGAGGCAACGCAAGGCTAACCTTCCTCGAGTCGAATGTGGATTTTGAATTTGTTGGGCCGATATGTGACAGCATTGGAGTTGGGAGAGCAGATCTATTGGAGAAGACAGATTTCTCTGAGCGAGCTGAGTCTATTGAAGTAACAAATGGTTTGATACTGGAGTTGAGCAACTTTGTCATCAGGGAAAAAATAGATCCCATCATCTTGGTTTCTTGGCTACGAAAATTCAACCCCCAGTTCTGTGGTAATAGCAATGTTCAGAAAACCAGCAAAGTGCTCCAGGCAAAGCTGAAGAAATTCAGACTGCATTATCGCAATTACCAAACAAGAAGACAAAGGAGAAACGTAAAGATGGAACACTTTCTGCAAAGTCCATTTGAACTTGTCTCCAGTGACGACGAAGGAAAGAGATTCGCTGTGAAAAAACGCATGACAAAGAGGGGCGACAAGTCAGCAGTTAAGGAGGAATGTTGGAGTAATGAAGGCCTTCCTGTGGTTCTGAACTCTGCTGATCCGGTAGAGAATCCTGATGCTAGCAAAGGAGAACCCTTAACACTGCTTGACATCGCCATGCTCTCTGTCCAAAAGCTGTCGAGTGTGTACGGCGGCAAAACGGACGCTTCAATGCAGGTTTCCCACGATCTTCTCAAGAACCAGTATAACCTGACGTGTAAAGAGAATGCAGCCATGAAACGATTTGACGAGAGGGTCTCATCCCTTAAAGATCACCACTCACTAGCCACTCCCTTGCATTTTTTATACTGCCACGCCCATTTTCTTGTTGATGTGCATGACGCCATCGAGCAACAGTTAATGAGCTTCGAAAATGAGATCGTGGCATCGATGGGGGAGAAACTCGGCCGCGACAGACTCACGAAATTCAGCAGTTTTGTGAACTTCACTGAAAGCAACACATCACGCTTCATCCACATGGCCTGTGATATCCTGAGCCCTCGCGCCGTGGGGAAGCACAACTACAGGAGACACTGGATAGCGTTCTGCAACGAGAAAAACAACCCGTCCAAGATGGCGGTCAACCGATCTAACCGGTTCAACAACTACTTTGAAGCGGCAGCCGGGCTGGTCCACCACCACGGCGAGATCGCCCTCTTCTTCTCCGACCTGCTGTTGCTGGGTAACGACAACAGTCCGAACAACATCATCCTGGAGAGCGTCACCGAAGACGCCAACGATGACATCATAAAGGCCCTTGTGTGCGTTCTTGCCATCGTCTACTGCAAAATACTAGGTCCTTATTGGCAGCTGCTGAAGAGCGGGGGAGAGTACTCACTCTTTAGCCAGTACCTACTCTGCCTCCACCAGAAGCTCCTGGAGTGGGCCAAGGATCCGTCGTCCCTCCTTCAGCCGGAGAACAACGCGAATGTGTTCCTCCAGGTTCCTTTGCAAGAGCAGACGTTTCATGGCGTGTTCACATTCTGTGCTCCGGGGAACATGCATGTTGACTTGATAAAGGTCTGCCTGCAGAAGATGGTGAAAGTGATCGCTTCGGTCACGGAGGCTAATCTGATGGATTTTCTGCCTGGAGGTGCGCACTTTCAAAACCCCGATATGGAGCTCTCCACGAAGCTGATGACCTGCACGTTCTCCACCTTGATGGCAGAATACCCTTTCGGTCATGCCTACCCATACAAAAGGAAAAGGCCAGATCAGTCCGCTAAACCTCTAGCGTCTAGTAGCTGCACTGAGGAAGACGAGGAGTCATCCAGCGAGTCTGAGAGTGATGAATCTCCACCACCAGCCAAGAGGTCCGCACGTGCAAAGAGAGACAGGCCAAAAAAGCATCACCATAAAGGCAAGAAGAAGAAGAAGAAGAGGAAGAAGAGCAGTCAAGCGAAGTCGTTTGGAATTACAAGGAGAGATCCCGTTGCCACGGCAACCGACGACTATACTTACAGGAAGGAAATCGTTGCTGCCGTCGAGAAAAACGGCGGGTCTTGCAAGTGCAAGGAAGATGTCGACAAGTTGCTGGGGCGGTTAAAGGGGGCAAGCCATGCCCAGAAACGGGAGGCGATCCGATGCCAAATCAGTTACCACAAACTGATCCTCGGCTGTAAAGACCCAAACCTGGTTCACATCAGTTTCTCTCTCACAGACATGGTCTCCAAATTGAAGAGTGTGCTGCCCGGGGAGGACGATGGTGGTGGGAGTAGCAGTTCAGCCTCGGGGTTGAATGACGATGAGGAAACTTCCCCTACGACCACAGAGTTTACTGATGCTCCTCAGACTGGTCTTGACCATGACTCTGACAACAACACTCATCAGTCAAGTATTGACATGGCAAACAGGAAGAGTATTACCTTTCAAAATTACAGGGAGAACTTTGACGAATTTCCATGAAAAAAACTATAGTGTGGTGATTCACATTAAGAGACATTCACCAAGAAGGGTTTGTACCTTTAAGAGTGGGGGTTAAAGGGGCAAGGGTTTCCGGTTCCGGGTGAAGTTATTGTGGTTGTCACTGAGAGTGTATGTTAGCATGTAATAGAAAGTGAGAGAAGTAAACATCCTCGACTCCAACCTACGTCTGTCGTCTCCTTGTTGCAACTCCCACATCACGTCGGGGTCACCAATGTGGGAGTTGCAACAAGGAGACGACAGACGTAGGTTGGAGTCGAGGATGTTTACTTCTCTCACTTTCTATTACATGCTAACATACACTCTCAGTGACAACCACAATAACTTCACCCGGAACCGGAAACCCTTGCCCCTTTAACCCCCACTCTTAAAGGTACAAACCCTTCTTGGTGAATGTCTCTTAATGTGAATCACCACAATAGCAAGTTAAAATGAATGACAAGGTAAATGTCAATCTCGCGAGACTCTCGCTGGACTTTTTAATAAATCTCAGGATTTATCAAAATAAGCCTGGATTGTCCTTTAGCGATGTTAATGGAATAACCCCAGGGCCATTTCCTTGATTGTTGATCACTCATTCTTGCATCTAACAAATCATTGATGTAGCAGCACTGATAAAAAGTCTGTGCAATAGACTTGTTGGTATCACTAATTCAATCCCTTTTGTGCCTGGTGGACAGGAAAACAGCTTGTGAAAACTCCATCCTATGATCTGTTTATTGATATGCATTGTAAACACTTGGAACCCCATTACGAAGTCACATTTATCTGTGCTGATCACCTTTTTGCCATCCTAAAGTATATTCCATTTCTATGCTGAGGATTATGTTTAAAACGTACTGGTTTTTTTCTTATGGAAGTTTTTTTTTATTTTAGAGAATGTTTTGGGTTATTTCTCCTGGTGTATGTTTTGTAGGGAAGGGTTGGGTGAGAACATTGAGAAGAACAATAAAATAATTCATTTACTTTTCCAATTTGTGTCTGATTTCAGTGACAAGACTAATACTACAATAATACAATAATAACACAATATTCACATTTCTTCATGCATCTAGGCGTGCTTACGGTTTCATCTGCAGGTATTGTGGAATATATTAACATTAATGTTAATAGTGTAAGTTATGTTGAATTCAACCAACAAATACTGAAGTTGAAATTGCATATTTTACTACTACCATTATCTCTGATATTTGTTTTACATTCCACTAGACTACATCACCATTTAGTCTGGAGTAGGCTTTGGGTTATGTGTTGAATAAACTGTCAACTGTTTTGAGACTTGGTGTCATGTAGAGTTGGGTGTTAAAACCGTATCCCTGCGGTATTTGAAAATAGCAACCGTGTCCGTCTCAATACCATCATAAAAAGAAAGCTAGGGCGTTGTCCACCTTTCACCAGCTGCTGTCACAAATTCAACATTTGAAATTGGAGGCATCCTGAAAGCCCTACAATGTGAATTTTAATCCTGTGGTAATACTGTATACCGCAGTAAAAATTAGGGATGGTTTAACGGTGTCAGGAATTGGATACATAACCCTAGTGTCATGTGTGTTATGTCAGTGTTTCATAACACTTCCATACAATATATTGACCTACTAGGCTACTGTGTGATTGACCGTAATCAAACTTTCAATCAATCAAACTTTATTTATAGCACAAGTCATACATTGCATGACCTACAAGGGGCAGCTGTGGAGGTAGACATAGATGTCCTTAGGCAAGACACTGAACCCCAAATTGCTCGACAATGAGTGGGCCAGTGCCTTCCATAGTAGCTTGCTGCCATTGGTGTGTGACTGGGTGAATGAGAGGCGCTTTGGAATAAGGCACTATATAAGTCAGTCCATTTACCGTACATTGAATGCAACTCCAAGTGCTGAACATAAAAAAAAGGAACATGAGTTCAAACAACACAGCAAACAAAAACAACATGAAAATGAATAAATAAAATACAACACAATTAAACAAGAAATAGGAGATACAAAATAAATAAACACTAGATAAAAGCCAGGCTAAAACTTTCTTTTAAAATAGCCACACTCTCTGTTATAGGCCTAGTCTCACTTTTACTAAGTACATGTTTGTGAAAACCGAGTAAGGATATAGACTAGACTAGAGCAAGAACAGTAAGGGCCTTAGGACAGAGCCCTGGGGGACCCTAGTGGTGAGGGCGTTCCTCTCCCTGTCACCTGGTAAGAGCGATCAGCCAGGTATGCTGCAAGCCAGGAGAGTGCAGAGCCAGAGATGCCCAGATCAGAGAGGGAGGAGAGGAGGGTCAGGTGGTCTTCTGTGTCCAATAGTGATGTGTCCTTCCGTGCCGACGCTTCATAGCGTGTGTCGAGTAACTGAGGCAGATTTTTGTGGTGCGCGTATCGAGGCATGTGTTGATGACGTATGGTAAGAGCGAAGCTTCGCCTGCCGGCCGTACCACGTGACCGATTCGGGAAATTTGTATAAACTTGCCGTTGTTTTTCTATGTACCCCAGCTTCATCTGTGCCCTGTGAAAGGATCTTTTCAAAAGCAGGTGAAATCGTCTCCAAAAAAAGAAACCGCCTGAAGCCCAGCACTGTGGAGAAGTTGTTATTTTTAAATAAAAATTAATAAATGAATAAAATGTTGTTGTTCCTAGTAGTAACACAAGCACATTTATTCAATTCAAAGCTTCACACACCAAAGCCACGGTGTCATTATCACTCTGCCTGCTATACATTTATTGTCCACTTGATGGCGCAGTAGAGCAATGATGAAGCTTCATCTCGCCATCACTAGTGTCCAATGCTGCAGACAGGTCCAGAAGAAGAGAGAACATCACTAGTGTCCAATGCTGCAGACAGGTCCAGAAGAAGAGAGAACATCACTAGTGTCCAATGCTGCAGACAGGTCCAGAAGAAGAGAGAACATCACTAGTGTCCAATGCTGCAGACAGGTCCAGAAGAAGAGAGAACATCACTAGTGTCCAATGCTGCAGACAGACAGGTCCAGAAGAAGAGAGAACAGAGAAGAGGGAGGAAGCTCGAGCAGAGTGGAGGGCCTCCGAGACGGCAAGGTAACTTTGTAAATCTAGTCAACATAACATTTTAGACAATCTGGTTAGCTTACTTAACACCCGTTAAACAAGATATCTGAGATGACGAATGATCAGCCATCTGCACATTAGCAGAAGATGCTAGTTAAATTAGCTATCCAGATTATAGCGGTCATTTGTCATTTTTCTACACACAAAGGTCGACAGTGTTGTTCCGAAAATACATGTTGAAAGCTTGTAGCTTAGAGAGAGTGGTGTGAAATGGCCAAAATGTACCTTATTATAAATGTCATCAACTAAAATAGATTGATAGATTTGTAAAAATTATTAATTTAATTTTGAAGTGTCAGATTGCACCCATTATGCTAATAAATGCTAACATTTTTTCACATTTATCTCAATTAATTTCAACGCAAAACAAAATACCAGATCAAATTTGGAGGGCGGGTCGATTCAACCAGTGACAGAGAAGAGACGGGTGAATTTTACTTCTAGTGCTTTCTTAGCTAATCTGGTGTTAAAATGGATAGTTCTTACTGTTACGACGGTCCAGATGTACCTCGATTAGTTAGTTTGATTAAGCTCATTTTGAGTAATTAATAATTAATAAGAAATTACCTTGCCCCCGCCCAACTAGGTTTCCCCCCCTTTTTTCTCTCTTTGATTTCGTTTATTGTTTTCTTGCCATTTGCCTAAAACACATGTTGTGTGTCCAAGTAATGATGCCGTAGTTCAGTTGGCGGTTTTTTGATGTGTGTGTGTGTATGCTCGCGCGAGGGTCGAGATACGTTGGGATGTGAGTGAACTGAGGAGAGAGTAGAGAGCAGCGAGTTGTGAGAGGAAGAAAGTTGAATGTTTGGAGACCAGAGCCGGGGTATTGTTGAGTTGTGTAAAGTGTGAGTAATAATAACCACGTATAATAACGTTGGTTGAGCAAATTGACTATTGGAACACACGCGTGAATTGAGTGATGGAATCAATTGATGTCAGCTACCACTTGGTAAGCCACTCCATTTAGGCTACTCCGTTCACGGGTAAGTCATATATATCATCTTATACAACAGTTAGTTCCGACTTAGTAATCTGATTGGACAAGAGGCATTCCATGAGTTACGATAGTATAACAGCACTGGGACTTTTAACTAGATGTATCACTCCGCCGCACAGGTGTTCTAAATGACCGTTAATTAGACTCCATTGTAGACCTGCGCCATCGTACTGCTGTTCTAACCTCCGGACATTTGTAAGTGTGCGTTAAAGAGGCGCGTCTGATTCAATTGCTTGTGCTAGAATAGACTGTGTACTACTGGATACCTCACCGTATTCATTGTTAGAGAGTTGACTCATGTTGATATTTGACTATAATGTGCACACTAGAAAACGATGGAGCAGCGTGCTGTCTGATGTCAACCGAGTCATATTTCACTGGTTGCACAATACATGGAAATGTACAAATAATAATCTGTTCACTTATTACTGTTAATTAATAAATTGCGCTGTAGAACTGTTGTATAAAAGCAATATCACACTCGAGGTCGTGTGTTATACTGAATATCAGCACGGCTGTGATTGCGGCCTCGTACCTACGACCGAATCACAGCCGTGCTGATATTCAGTATAACACACTCCCTCTCGTGTGATATTGCTTAAATAACTAGTAATATATATCATCATAACTAGCTAGGTAGCTACAGTGGCTAGCAGTGGCGGACTCAGGCTGTTTGAAGGGCAGGGGCGAAAAGAAAAAAAGGGCACCTATGGGACCCCATCAGTGAGCAAAAAGCTATGATGCGTCATGTATGGTGAAATAGTCCTCATCCTTGATTAATATGAACATTATGTAGTCTAGGCCAGGGGCGGATTTAGGATTGTAGGAGATCCGAGGTTTAGCCCAGATGGGTAATGAAATGTGCGCGCAGCGCGCTGGATTATTATATATTTTTTTTTTGCTGCGACACCACAAACTGCCACTTACCACCACCTTATAGCGGACAAAAGGCACTGGAGAACACTTATACCAGGGCTCGACATTAAGGCTTTTTATATAAATTATACATCATTATCAAATCAATAGTAGTCAAATTAGTTATTTGCACTAACATACACTCACCAGCCACTTGCACCGGTACACCTTGCTATTACCGGGTTGGACCCCCTCTTTTGCCTTCAGAACTGCCTTAATTCTTCGTGGCATAGATTCAACAAGGTGCTAGAAACATTCCTCCCAAGATTTTGGTCCATATTGACATTCTAGCATCACACAATTGCTGCAGATTTGTGCCAAGAAAATATATATCCCCCATATATATCCCCCACACCATTACACCACCACCACCATGTCCGCCCAGAGAACTGACGTCACTGGATAGTTTTGTCTTTTTCTGACCATTCTCTGTAAACACTAGAGATGGTTGTGCAAGAAAATCCCAGTAGATCACGTTAGCGCGATGTTTTCAACTGTGGGGGCACATGGTCATGTTTAGACCATTGGAGGGGCAGCCAATAGGGCACATCCTCTTATTTTTGCCACTCAAAAGGGCACTTTAGTGGGATGTTTCTCAACTGTGGGGGCACATGGTCAAGTTTAGACCATTGGAGGGGCACCAGTAGGGCATGTCCTCTCATTTTCGCCACTCAAAAGGGCATTTTCGCCACTCAAAAGGGCACTTAAGCATGACATTTTTCAACTGTGGGGGCACATGGTCAAGTTTAGACCATTGGAGGGGCACTAATAGGGCACACCCTCTCGTTTTCGCCACTCAAAAGGGCATTTTCGCCACTCAAAAGGGCATTTTCGCCACTTAAAAGGGCACTTAAGTGTGACCTTTTTCAACTGTGGGGGCACCAGGGGGGCGGTCGCCACCCCTGCCCCCCCTCTGAGTCCGCCAGTGGTGGCTAGATAGTCTAATTCCATTTAGCATGTTTTTGTTGTTGTTGTTGTTGTTGTTTTTAGTTCAGCTGTGGAGCCTGATTGCCATCGCAAACCCTTGCAGCAACAGATTAACACATTTTGTTAATTAATTTATCTGCATTTATTATGACTATAGGATGGTGGGGGGGGGTGCTCAGCATTATACCAAACACAGTCCCAATTTGTGTGTTGATGAGAGATAATTTATTTGTTCTCTTTTACACCCTCATAGGAGTTCTGTAATGACCAGGCACAGGAAGATGGACCACCATCCACCAGGGGTCGTCCATCCCTCGGACAAGACTGAGACAGCAGGCCTAGTCTTTACACCCAGACCTCCCGCTGCTCAAAGACCACGCCTGGCCTCCACCCCTGATAAAACTCTCTCCTCTCCTCCAGAGCCTGCTGAGGGTCACAAGGGGGTCACATCTGAAGTATCCGGGGGGTGTAGTTCCGCCTCCGCCCCCACCGCCGCATTCAGCCTCAACCAAAACCACATGGTGTGTCTGCCTCTCGTCTCGAACGGTCAGCTGTTGTGGGCGCGCTCAGAGCAGACCCAGGAGCTGGAGGGCACAGAGAAGCTGGTGGAGGCCTTCAACGTGTTCCCCTACCTGACCCTGACGGAGACGGCCGTGCTCGCCCAGAGCTGCTCCCTGCACCCCGACCAGGTCCGAGTGTGGTTCATGGTCCGGAGGCTCCGCTTTGGCATCAGCTGGGACAGCAAGGAGATACGCGAGGTGCGCAGCAAACTCTGCTGCACTCCATTCCACCCCCCGACGCAGGGGGAAGGGAAAGGAGGCAGAAAGGGAGGAGGTGGCGAAGGAAAAGATGCTGGAGGGGCGAGTTGTCCTCAGGAGGGAGGATGTCAACAACAACAACAACAACAACAAGCACAAACTGTCACCTGTCTCCACCCAGGTTAGCCGCCTGTCGTCCGGGGCTTCACCTGTTCTTCGGAAGCCCACTTCCACTGTTGCTTCTCTCAAACAGCACAGACACAACAACAAACCAGGGCCCCAGAAGAAGAAAAGGCCCCAGAGCACAAGTCCGTCCAAGCCAGGCCCCCGGCCGAGGAAGAGTACAGCTCAGCAGGCCATCCTGAGGCAGGTCTTCCTCACCTGCCAGTGGCCCACCAAGGAGGACTACACACTTTTGCAGGCGCAGACGGGTCTCACCCGCCATTACATCACCCAGTGGTTCAGGGACACGCGCTACCACGTCAAGCACGGCCTCGAGAGATGGATTAGGGAGGAGGATCGCTGTAAGGTAGGGGGAAGGGAAAGGAGGCAGAAAGGGAGGAGGTGGCGAAGGAAAAGATGCTGGAGGGGCGAGTTGTCCTCAGGTTTTAATCTTCATTCACTTTATTGCCTCCAGACTCACATGTTCTTTCTCTTTTCTTTATGAATAAACAGTTTTTTCCTTGTTCTGCAACTATTTCTCCTCATTTAGATTTTGTGAGCTGCATCATTGTCAACAGATGAACTACACAGATGAAATCATGTATATAAGAGAGTAGGAGATGAATGTAATTAAAAAATGCCATCTTTGTCCATCACACATTATATCATCACTGTGTTTAACATGGTACAATTGATAGAAAAAGAGGATTATATACATCAAACATATTTGTATTCTAATTTGTACAACCAACTTTTCTACATTTTACATTATACACCAGCAGCATAATGTGTTAAGCTTATCATACTCATTGTACATATTATACTCATAGTATTCAAAATATTACTCGAACAGAAGGTTGCCACGATTGGCACAAGTACATGTTGTGATCAGCTCCACATCTTATCTTCTATTCTCATTAGACCTGATGAGTGATTAGCCAATCACAGAGGGTTAGGGTTAGGGT
Organism: Nansenia antarctica; assembly: GCF_963989245.1. Classification (NCBI taxonomy): domain Eukaryota; kingdom Metazoa; phylum Chordata; class Actinopteri; order Argentiniformes; family Microstomatidae; genus Nansenia; species Nansenia antarctica. The sequence continues at coordinate 37,784,852 of NC_137679.1, read as the reverse complement.
TAGACACTCCCCTAATTCCAGTACTCCATAGAGCCTGCCGGCTGGGGCTGCCAGGACTCCGCCCCCTCGATGATCCGGCGAATCACAGAAGCAGCGCTGATCATAATATGACCAGCTGCTTGGAGGAGGGTGGAGGCAACACCGAGGGCTTCTCTGAGAGAGGAAGAACGTGAGTGAATCAGTTGAATATACAGGCAGTAATTAGTAAAAAAATAAGTTCAATACCCCCCCCCCCCCCCTTACACGCACAAAGTCACACCATATCCTCTGCTCACCTGACGGTTTTCTTGGGCCCAAGGCATTTGAAGTCTGCACTGACTGAATACCAGCCCCTGAAGGTGGCCTTCACGCTCAGAGAACCAAAGAGGTCCTTGGGGTTCAGTCTGTACAGGTCAAAGGTCACACGTGCGATGTCTTTTCCTGTCCGGGGCTTGATCTGATCTTGGGGTTTGGAGTAAGCCTTTCTCTGAGGGTTTGATTGAGAGAAACAAGGCTTTAGTTTACTTTAGACGGTAAGGCAGAGAATTCCATGTCGAGATCCTTATGGATCACACACACACTTCTTTCTTTCGTTTTTTCTTTATTTATCCAGGGAAAACAGACCAAGGTGTCTTTTGCTCCCTGTCTACACTATTAGTATGATTACAAAGCTACATTAAATATATATGAAATATACAACACAATAAAATACAAAACATTAATGGTAAAACTCGTTAACACAGCGTGAGCTTAGAATTATACGGTTCTATCTCCGTTTAGGGCAGTTCAGAGATATTGAGCGTCAACGTTTTTACATTCCATTATGTTTTGTGAGATGGAACCTTTGTATTTCATGAATTACTAACTCAAAAATGTCAACATTTAAAAAAATAACACCACACATGCATTCATAAACACCTAATGGATCAGATTATGTACAAAACTCAATTTTGACAAAAATGGAGATAGAACCTTATAATTCTAACGTCACGACAGGCTAATGTACATGCACACTGAGATGCACAGATTAGGGATGAGACTACATTAGCAAAATACTCTAATATTGATACAGTATCGGGCCACGTACAGCAGGGGGTCTCCATGTCTGGCAAGGCTCCAGGGCCAGGAGGACAGTGTTGTCAGGCAGAAGTCCTCAGAGTCCACCTCAGTCCCGTCCTCCTCACACACCAGGGACAGACACATGGTGGACAGGGACAGCAGCAGAGCCTCGCACACCTGGACAGACAGAAAGCCAAGGGATATTTTCAGGAAACAGTCCAACTAAGTGAGTATGAAGTCAAATCTGTATTATGTGTTTGGTTTTTTCTCCTCAATATCTCTTAATTTTCGTTGCATATTTTCATAATCATTGTGTTTTGCATCAAGTCTCTCTCTCTCTCTCTCTCTCTCTCTCTCTCTCTCTCTCTCTCTCTCTCTCTCTCTCTCTCTCTCTCTCTTCCTCTCTCTCACCCTGTCTCTCAGCTCCTCCAGAGTGCCGGCTCTGACGCCCTTCCTGGTCTCCCTGTCTTTGGGTGACCACTCTGAACGGCCGTTGGGGAGCCGACCACACACGCCTGGACACGGACCTGTGGAAGAGGAAGAGTGAAGATGATTTTCAGACCTGATGACACAGATCACTGGCGGACTCAGGGGGGGGCAGGGGGGGCGACCGCCCCTCCTGGTGCCCCCACGGTTGAAAAACGTCTCGAGCCCCGCGGTGGTGTAGCGGTCTACGCACTGGCCGCTAGTGCATGCTGCCCACCGGGGCCGGGGTTCGTATCCCGGCTCGCCAGATCCAGATAATGGCCGAGGCACACGGGAAGCGGCATATTGGGCGGCCGCTTCCGAGGGGGGGGTATAGGAGTATTTCTGGACTAGGATCCGTCGCGCAACACCGCCCCCTGGGGTGCCGGAATAACGGTACTGGGCTCGAGGAGCCAGTCAGCCTAGTCTGCCTGGCGCCCTCCTCTGGGACTGCCGGCCACGGGGTCGGGCGGCGGATCCAATGCAATAGGCAGGGGATAATTGGATGCTAAGTTGGGTTAAATTGGCTACCAAATTGGGTGAAAAAGGGATAAAATCTGGAGAAAAAAAAAAAAAAAAAAAAAAAACGTCTCGCTTAAGTGCCCTTTTGAGTGGCAAAAATGCCCTTTTGAGTGGCGAAATTAGAGGATGTGCCCTATTGGCTGCCCTTCCAATGGTCTAAACTTGACCATGTGCACTGATGGGGTCCCACAGCGTTGACACATTGACATTGCCGTAGTAAGACAGCTAGACACTTTACCGCAGACTGTAGATGTACAAAGCTATCTTAATGACTCACTAATTATAGAACAAAAACAAACCCTCATATAGATGGTCCCAGGGTCGGAGTGGGACTCATTTTCAGCTCTGGAGTTTCATGCCTCAGACCGGCCCACTTTAGTTCACAACCGATTACAGTAGCCTATATTAAAATAATGTAATTACAACCTTGGTATTTTAGTGTAATAGCGGACTCACTGTTCTCTACAGTCTTCTCTACATTTACAGGATGCTATGTCATGGTGGCCACACTGGTACAACAGCTCACCTGTGCCTTCTACTGTGATTCTGTCTACTTGCTGGACACCACTAGGGTAACCAGGTCCCAACAAACCAAATGTGGGACAAGGAGTATGTTTGTGTGGGACAATGTGGGACACCCTCTCAACAGGCCCGGACCGAACTTTAGGTGCCCCTAGTAGCATCCGCTTCCCCTGGCCGAGTTGAGAGCTATGTCTATCCAATTTTTTAAATATATATGCATTTCCATTCTGTTTCCTATTCTGTTTGGTTTATTCAGTAGCATCCAATAATAGACTATGCAGATAAAAACTTAACAAATATATAACAAATATATTTTATTTGAATGTGAACCTCACAATAAAGTATCTGTATGGAGCAGAAAGTGAAGTCAAAGTGCAGTATCAATTTAGGCTAGTATATTAATAAAGAAAAGTAGCCTGACAGTGTTAGGTCTGTAGATGATTGAGTATGTAGGTCTAGTTAGCTAACTTGCCTCCCATTTGCAACACAAATGCATTGACATAGCTGTCAAGGCTAACGCGCGCACACACTAGACGAAAACATAAAACACAACTCTGCACTCATTCAGACAATGACAGTGATAACAGCTGGTTAAGGATAAACCAATTGCCCAATTGCCCAAGTAATTTTTCAGTGTTTTACATAGCCTGAAACTACAGATTGTAAGCTTTCAAATGCTTTTGAAATCGGATTTTTTTTTTAGGACGACACAAGTATTTGAATGTTGGGGCACCTCAGACAGAGACTGGGAGAAAAATCACTCTGCTGCACCAACAAACGCTGTTAACAGCTAGCGGCTAACAGTGGTACATCGCTACGAACGTCTAACTACGTTTTTATAACATCACACAACATGCTGAGGGAACATGAACATGCTAAAAACACATAAATAGATGAACACACAGTCCTTGATTTTGAACACATCCTAAAACAAAAGTATGTTTACAAGTAAAGTGGTCACTTACCAGTAGCCTACGGCAAACGAGAACATTGAATCCAATCCACAAATTATAAGTATTTAGTGATCGTTAAACTGTTGTTTGTTATATCGAGTGGGTACTTAATACTAGATATTGTTGACACAATAAGTTTCACTTTACGAGCCCTTTGAGTCAGCGGGTGGTTCGCACAAGCAGCGAGCGTGGGGCCGTTGCCATGGGAACATGAATGCTGTTTCCTGATAGGCTGAAGACGTTCCATAGAATCTGGACGTTCTGCTGCAACTGAACATGTCAGCGCTTGGTTGCGGCGCTTTGTTGCGGCGCTTAGATGGACACTGGCCCCGTGGCCGCGCAAAGGGGGACATCTGGTCACCCTATTTATATGGTATCGGCCCAGAATGGTACCGGCCCAGCCGCCCAGAACGGTATCGGCTTGCAAGTACTACCATGACTGAAAACCGGCCCAGACCGGCCCAAAACCAGACCGGCCCACCGGGAAAACTCCAGATCCTCCCGATTAGCCACCCTGGTCCTGGTGGTGGAGGTACTGTAGAAATCGGATGACGAGCTCATTGGAATACATGTAGTGTTTGAAATCATTCCTAATTCCGTTCTATACATTAAAATGAGCCTGTCCTCTCAGGGCTCCACATTGCGACCATTTCACTCGCAATTGCGACAAAAAAAAAAAAAAATATTTTTTTTTATTCTAAAAATAAATCTGCGCGAACCGGGAAAATAATTCACGAGTGAAAGATTTCAGCTTTCTCACTCTCTGCATGCGTACTGACAACAACAACATTCATTCATCTCTGTCCCACTTATATCCCTTCATATCACCCGCTAAGCAGCCTGGGTGATTGAGTCAACATACACCGTGAATTCTGAATACTTTGCTCGCTAACGAGCGGTCACTACACTACAATATATATATATTTTAAACTACAAGTCCCACATTCCACAAGCCACAATCCGATTCCGCCAACCACAGTACAGCTCTCTGTGATAACGTGTGGTGTGAACTTTCCCTGAGAAGAACACGGCTGCGCTATCAAAGTTTGACTCAAAATGAAGAAAATGAAGCCCATTCATTTGTATTTTGCGAGTCAAAGAAACAAAGAAAAAGAGGAATCCGGTGAGGGCCCAAGTAATTCGCAAGCTGGTTCAACTAACGAGAGAGATGGGAATGAGACGGCTAGTAGCGACAGTGAGGCTGAGAACAACGTTAGTAGGCCTAACGTTACTAGCGAAGATGACACCCCAGCGTCCATTGCAGCCGGCGGAGGGAAAACATATAGATTTAATCCGAAGTGGCTGGAAATCTTCCCATGGCTAGAGTTTAAAGACAACGTCATGTTCTGCAAATATTGTAGAGGGCAGAAACAGGCTGGCAAGTCGATGCCCATTTCAGCCGCCCAGTGTGAGCGAGGCTTCTCTGCGCAGAACCGCATTAAGAATTCAACAAGAAGCAGCCTTGGAGTCTCCACCACCGAAGACCTGATGAGGATCAGCCTGGAGGGGCCTTCTGTCGAGGACTTCGATCCCACTCCTGCCGTGGACCGCTGGCTGACCTCTAAGCGTGCCAGACGGCCAACATACAAAAGCATATGGACAACTGACAATCCTCTGCGTCTAGTAGGGCTGTAGGCATGGGCCAATGTGTGATTTTGGTGCAAAAATTGCAAAATCACTAATCAAAATGTGTTATTATAAAATCTTTCACTGTGCTCCTAAATTTCTTTGTGTGCCCCTAACATTTTTCATTTAGGAGCACATGTGCTCCTAGTGAAAAAGGTTAGCGTAGAGCCCTGCCTCTGATTTCTACCTCCCCCAGCCTCCCCTATCGCAGCAGAATCACACAGAGGAGTGCCATTGAGATGCGGTGTGAAAGGCTGAGACCAAGGCAGCCGCTGTAATTGCGCTGTCATAAGGCTAATGGCATATGTGGACGTGTGAATCAATAAGAATCACTGCTGCCTCTGTCTGCTCTGACAGGCCAATCTGAGCAAATACCACACCTCCCACAAGCGTTTGTCCCATCTCTCTCTCTCTCTCTCTCTCTCTCTCTCTCTCTCTCTCTCTCTCTGCAACCTGCTGCATATCCTACAGTGCTAGGATCAGTTCAGCAGACACACGTGGTAATTAAACACTTAGAATTCAATTGGATCTGGAGGCAACGATGACACACATCCTCCATATGTGATCAATAATATTTATCAGTGATGTACAGTAGCACAGTATGGTCATTGATCAAAAGCAACATGTTGGGTCTCTATGCAGATAAAGTAGTGCCGTTTCAGGGTGCGCAGAGTTGGCCCTTACTTGTACATGCAGCACATTATTAATATGGTTTATTTGGACAGTTATTTCTATTTGCATTAAGTTATTTTGGCCCAAACAGCCAAAGGGTTTAATTTTCCCCCTGCAGGCTGAATATACTGTGCCTCTATTCATTAACTGTTTCTTAGCTACATTAAGATTTGTTTTCTTAACTGCAACTTTCCATATCTTAAGATTGATCACTGACTGTTCTAAACATGAATAAACATTAATGCAAAACAAACAGATGCTGTTGAAGAAAAAGCATACCAGGATGATATGTAATTTAAAGTCTTACTTTTTTTAAAGCCAAAGAAACTTTATTTATGATAATACATTACATAACATCCACGTATTGTTTAATAATTACAGATCCAATCAAATATGATTCCCGATTAAACTGTACAGCATATTTGAGGGGTTGTTTTGCAAAAAGAAAAATCTACGTTTGTATTTATTTTCCTAAATCATGTTTTTTCTTTTAGATTAGAATATATTCAACCTTGTTGTCATTGACAGCATCCAACGCAATAGGCATAATACAAGATCAGGTGAGACAGGTGCAACTAGTAATAATAGATAATTCCGTAATAAAGTGTCTGTGCTCGGGGATGATAGTCAATTGTCTACAGTGGGCTTGTTCATGTATGGATCATCATGGACATTGCATGGTGTATCATTGGACTTGTCGGGAACCTTACCTTTATGAATTACAGTGAAGTCAATGCGGACATTGGTCAACTTGTTCATGTCCAGCCTCGCGCTACGTGCAATTAATATGAATGTAAAAAGTTAATATATGTGCATGAATATCAATATGATATGTACAGTAAAGATATATGTAGTGTGATGCATACACGACAAGGGCGAATATTATGTAGGCCTACAGTTAAGATATGTGCAGTGTGCACGTATGTTCTTTGTGTGCACTCCTTCATATATTATACGTGAGAGGTAATATTTCGATTTATGTTACACAAATCTTAGCAATTTCAAAGCGTTTCTCCAGTCTCTCAGCACTGCAGGACTCCCGCCAGGGCCTGCCAACTGCCATGTGCTGCCAGAAGACTGTAGAGGTTGCACTACGTTCACATACTGTATATGACTCACACACACACACACACACACACACACACGCCATGAACCACAACCCCGGTACTCCCTTGCCAATATCTACTCTGTGGGCAACTCTCTCTACAGTATTGAATAACACACTCTCTTCTGAATTTCACTTAATCTGTTGTTACACTAGGGAGAGCAAGGAGGTAGGGTTAATGGGCGGTACATTGCAGTGTGTGACCCATATTGACCTGCCACAATGCACAATGACCTTTAATCCCATCTAAAACATATAAAACATTCTCCAATTTCATCCTTCTGCCAGCGGAGTCGCAGTTGCTCATTTCTCCAGTTTCTGTGCGTACGCATGGGTCCCAGTGTGCATGGAGGAGCGCACATTGGCACATTTTTTTTTTTTATAAATCCCAACATTTGAGTCAAAGTTGCGTACGCACATTTTTTTGGGCCGTACGCAACCTTTATAAATGAGGCCCCAGGAGATGCTGGTAGACAGGCTCATTGCTTGGAACGGAATGAGGAATCCTCTTTTTTAGTTCCATGCATTACAAAGAGCCCGTCCTCCGATCTCTATCTCTAGGTCAGACGTGCCACTTCACTGTAAATGGAGCACATTTGAAGAGTTGAAGAGTTGTTCAGAAAAGAAAGTGAAAGGCTCAGACACTCAAATTCAATAATTTGCCCCTGTTCAAAAGATGAGTTCATCAGAATAAGTGAAAAAAAAACAGCCTGTTCATTTGATCTAGCCTACACCTCCCCACCAATTGAATATTTATGAGAACAGAATATAAGTCTTTTTTTTTTCTTCTTCAATATGTCTTTAGGGCATTTAAGCTTCATAAATGGGATAGAGACGGAAGAGATTGACAGGAAGGATGGGTGAGAGAGAGGAGGGATGACATGTCAATGGCTGAAATCGAACCAGGGACCTTGCGATTATGCATTATGCAAATGAGTGTGCTACGCTACTAAGCACCCCCAGAATATCAATCATAAGTACTAACAGGGAGTTCCTCCCTTAGCCTGCCTGCCACGTCTTCGAGGGGGATTTCATGCTCATTTTCATCAAATCTCACAGTTGAAACCTCCACCAGACACAACTCTGGACCACTGGAGACTGGTGGAGGTAGAAATTGTGTCACACGTGTTTGATACCATTCCTGATTCCATTCCATGCATTACAATGAGCCTGGCCTCCGATGTATATACCTTCACCAGCCTCCCGTGGTCCACGCGGTTGATTGTGGAGGCTTCTGTATGTGGCTGAAGCTGAAACAGAGAGAGAGAGTCAACCACACTCCCTTTGACTGCTCCTCTTTAGTTGTTGTAGTTGTTGTTGTTGTGTTCCTTTCAGCTGGCCTTGTTTCTATGGCGACCCCCAGGCAACCTGTGTGAGGCCCTTCAGAGCCAGCGGACTTCACCCACCTTAGGGCAGGCCAGAAGGGAACCCCTGAAAAGCCTCTCTGTTCCTCAGACCTATTTTGTACCCATGCCCAGCCCACGTTGAAATAGAGAAAGATCTGACTTGAAAATGTAATTTAAAGGTGTTCTCCGGGCCAAGGTGACTGGCTGTCCACACTGCACTTAATTCTACTGCAATTGAAGCAGCTTTGAAAGGGGAGCCTGTCCCAAATTACCTGATTATTGCTCATTTTATTGAATACTTCAGAATCACTTGAGGGCGTGGGGAGTGAAATTATCCATTCAGATGGGGTAGTTCTTGGACAGCTGGCACTTTTACTGAACCGGACTCAAACCGAGCTCCTTTTATTTCCTAACGGCTCTATCCTTGTTAACGTTGATTGACCTTGTGGGCAGTTTCCTATGGATCTGGCTCTCTTGTGTTGTGGAGTTAATTAACTCAGAGGAAACTCTCTGGTGGAATGATAGGCCCGGGCTTCTTGCTGTAACTTCATTAAGTGCTAATCTTTATGAAATGGGATATTTAAAGTCAGGGCGGGTGGCGGTGGGGGTATAGGAGGGATGGGAGTTGGCCCTCGTCTGTTCTGTGAAAAAGCTACTGCCACTACAGCGTTTGGCTTTAATGAAAAAGAAAAATAATTACTGTAAAATAGGACTGATTTAATATCACCTGATGAATTCAGATGTGTCTTTCAGTGTCTTTCACCGATCTCCGCATACTTATAACACAACCACCCCTCTGGCTTTCTGAGTGCTTGTGAGGGTGGAACACGTGCGGAAGGACACCTGAGAGCTGAGCGATGCAGTGAGAGTTGACACAGCACAGCGCTGGGTGTTGTGAGAATGTAGAAATTAATGCAAATGAAAGCATGATTAAAAACGATTATGCTGATATGCTAAGTTTCCCAGCATCCCACGCAAGATGCAACTTCGATTATAATTCAATCTCAGCCGCAGGACCGTGCATTCGTTAAAATAATTGCTTGCTGATGTAACCACGACGACAGCAAATACCTAATCTGAATGATTAAGAGATTAATATCTGTGTTTGTCCTGTTCTCCTTTGGGGTATCTGATTGAGAATGCTGCTAGCCTATGCTGTTTAATGGAAAGATGCAGGGACTAATGATGTACAGAACCTACCTGCCTTCTGTGACTTCTGCTAACACAAGATGGCAGCAGTGTCATTACAAGCATTCGTTTTGCCCCAGGGAAAACTAGTTCATGAAATAATGATTCATTTCAAATGGGAACAGTGTAGATAGTAGTGTAGCGCTGTGGTTTGCAATCAGTTTTGTGGTAATGTCATAGTTTGCTGTCATAGTTTCATGAACATGGAATGGATGAAATTCCTTATGCAAATATCCAAGAAGAGGTTGCTAAATCAGTTGTTAAAACTTCAACATGTTCAACCAATTACAGTAGGCCTATTTTTTAAAGATATGATAATTAGTGGTGTAGCACACTAATTGTGCATACCGTATGGTCTCAAGGTCCCTGGTTCTATTATGTCATCCCTTCTCTCTCTCACCCATCCTTCCTGTCAATCTCTACTGTCTCTATCCCAATAAATCAGAAATGCACTAAAAACATAAAATTAAATTAAATTTAAAAATACTGTATATTCTATTTGAATCAGCAGAATCAGGTTGTTCATATTGACTCTCCTCAATCCTAAAAAGCTTCAGTCTGTTTGTAGAAATAGATGATTCATTGGGCAGGGAGTTAGTGACAGCTCCCCGCCCCACTTCAAACACAAGCCTGCCAGTCTCTCAGCACTGCAGGACTCCCGCCAGGGCCTGCCAACTGCCATGTGGAGGTCTCTCTGCACTACGTTCACATACTGTATATGACTCACACACACACACACGCACACAGGCACACAGGCACACACGCACACACACACACACACACACACACACACACACACACACACACATACACACTAATTCACACACACAGACACACACACACACACACGCCATGAACCACAACCCCGGTACTCCCTTGCCAATATCTACTCTGCGGGCAACTCTCTCTACAGTATTGAATAACACACTCTCTTCTGAATTTCACTTAAACTGTTGTTACACTAGGGAGAGCAAGGAGGTAGGGTTAATGGGCAGTACATTGCAGTGTGTGACCCATATAGACCTGCCACAATGCACAATGACCTTTAATCCCATCTAAAACATATAAAAGAGAGCAAACAAACTGTTTGCTGCTGAAATCTGGTGTAACAGATGTTGCTGTTGAAACACGTGTTTATGTACATGAAGTTTATTTCTGATTTTATCTTCGGCTTAGACACGGGGGTTTAGGCAATGTTTCGAATTAGACACACCACTCAAGGCTGGTTCTTATAGCACCTATTCGTAAAGATAAGCACCAAAGTATTAGAGGAATTGTTGCCACGCAACAGAGGCCCAGTATGGTCAAAAGCTGTGGCCATATTTCTAACAGGATGGCCTAAGCAACAATGAAGACCCAGACTCTCCTGCTTGAATAGGTACTACTAACAGGTATTTATGACCATTGCCCCCAGAGATTCCAAGTCCAACACAAAGCTCCAAAAAACACTTAGAATCCAAATCACACACCATCCTTGTTTTCCCCCTCCCATCACGACACATTGTTATCTTTTCAGTCATCACAATAGCAAATCTTTTAATCCTATTTCTCAAGCTTGACACAATTCGCCGTTTAATCATATTTATTTTAGGGTGCGGTTTTAATCCCCGTCATTAATCAATGGATTGCTATCAGCGTGCTGGATTATCAACACGACAGAGAGAGAGAGGTAGAGAAATATGTTCCACTACAATGCACACATTCCTCTTGTGTTTGCGTTAAAAAGAAAAAACTTGACTCTTAACAAAGCTACAAAGTTCATCATCGCTAAGAGGCTTTTCATGATCCAATTATAGAGTTTGTGTGTGTGAGCTGTTGGAATGCATCACAACAACGCTCAATAGAAGGATGGAAAAGGAATACCTGTAGTGGAGGGGAGGCTGATGGAGGTAGAAATCGGAGGACGGGCTCATTGTAATGCATGGAACAGAATGAGGAGTGGTATCAAACGCATGTGTTACAACATTACATGCATTTCAATGAGCCCGTCCTCCTATTTCTACCTCCACCAGCAGCCCCTGCAGTAGTATAATGACATTGATGTTGATGGATGGAGGTGCACCAACTCAACACAGCCATGGAGCAAAGCCCAAACCCAAGCCCTGGACCCTGCATCTCAGGATGCGTTTTAGGGAAGACCGGAGGGGGGGGGGGGGGGGGGGGGGGGGGGGATGGGGGTAGACAGGACACAGGTGCTCCTATATGAGTGACCATTCTTTATCATGGACTACAGGTACTTCTTTACACCGAGGAAGTGGCGATGGGTTTGTTTTGGGTTGGAAGGTTTGGAGAAATGTTAATGGAAAGTGTATTGAAGCTTAGTCACTTAGTCACTTATAGGTTGTATTGCAACTTCTTACTGGAAAGTCGATAACAGCAACTGTTCATGAAAAAGAAAGTGTTTTAATAAAAAAAAGATAGTGTTTTAATAAGAATCATCCTGTCTGCCTGCAATCTGCTGTCTGAGAGAAGGCTCAGTTAATAATGTGTGTGTGTGTGTGTGTGTGTGTGTGTGTGTGTGTGTGTGTGTGTGTGAGAGAGAGAGAGTTTGTGTGTGTGTGTGTGTGTGTGTGTGTGTGTGTGTGTGTGTGTGTGTGTGGATGTGTGAGTGAGCATGCATGCGTGTGTCTGTGTGTGTTTGTCACATCATTATTGATGAAGGCCACAATCCTCCACTGCACACAGCAAATTTCAATGCCGCTCTTTTTACTTCATAATGTTAACCTTGTGAGTCCATCTCTGTTGTTAGCGTGAGTCCCTGGCTCCTTTGATGGATAGTTTGTGGAGCTTTCATTGACAAGAGAGACTTATTAATCTTTCAATAACCCCATTCAAATCCTGTCAATGACAGCTATTTTTTCTGTTAAACAACAAACATTATGATTATTTTATGATTAATCATCCTCAGAGGTGTGAAATTAATATTGTTTAAAGCCTGTTATTCTATGAGAGAGCAGATGGTATTTGTGAAGTCTGCCAGCAATTATTGTGTGATTAGAAAGAAAAGACTCATTCTGAATTCATTCCAAACCTGAAAAAAAATAGTTGCTGTGCTGCAATCCCAAACAGTGTGGCATTTTATTTTGTAGAAAAGTGACAGCATCTATTCACCACTGCCACCAGTTTGGAATTTGCAATGACTCAACCAGTCTATGTTCCACAAGGCAGGATAATTGCATACTATTTTCATGTACAGGAGGAACTTGAACCAAATAATCACTTGACTGAGTGAATGAATTTGATTGAGCTGCCCTAAGAAATACCAGGGCAACAATCTGGGCAAAAGTAGGCCTCTAAAGAACTGACACAATCATGATGATTTCAATGATTCACGGCAATTACAGCTATTGTACAGTAGCCTACTGTACGCACTCCGGCATGCATGGAGGGCTTGGCAAATCAGCACTTCTGACAAAATAGGCTGTTGAATTATTCACTCATTATTCACTCTCAACTGCCTTTCATCGTCATAACTACATTCAAGTGAAAAGTGAACGCTGTTCGAGTGACCAAGGCAGCCCACTCAACAGATGGATGCAAAATGCATAGAACATGCATACTGAATTCAATAACCCCCCCCCGCACCACCACCACCACCCCCTCCCGGAATAAATAAATACATAAGAAAAACAAACCAACAAAAATAATTAGGGCTTGGGGTCGTGTCTTGAATAAGTTATTTAATATCCGCTTGTTTATTGTAGCTGATGTCAGAGGAGCAATTCTGCAATGCCAGCGCTCGCGACGTGCCCTATCGTGAGCTTAGAATGATAAGGTTCTATCTCCGTTTAGGGCAGTTCAGAGATATTGAGCGTCAAAGTTTTTACATTCCATTATGTTTTGTGAGATGGAACCTTTGTATTTTATGAATTACTAACTCAAAAATGTCAACATTAAAAAAATAACACCACACAGGCATTAATAAACACCTAATGGATCAGATTATGTAAAAAAACTCAATTTTGACAAAAATGGAGATAGAACCTTATAATTCTAACGTCACGCTATAGCGCAGGTTGGAGAGGCGTGAGTAGCGAGGTTCCTCTGTCCTGCCCTATCGGTCCCTTTGGTGAGCGGCCGGTATTCTACCTCTGCGTCCAGCTGCTATAGGCTGCACTGAAGTTGGACTTGCTATTGGTTCCTGTATTTACATATAGCGGGGAACTGGCACGGGTGTTCATATTTTTCTAACTTTCTACGCAATGAACTGTACATCTGTCAGCCTGTGAATTTCACTCGGACAGTTGGTTTCGGAGAAGATGAGGGATTTATGACAAACAGCGTGTCTGTTCTGATAAAGTTGGATTGAAGATTGACTTTGCATAGCGTTCATGCGTGAAATTCCTAATTTTTTAAATACTTATTTGCTGCTTTCTAGGGACAAGTGTCGGCCAAAATGTGTTTATTTTTTATTTTCATATTTTCAACTTTAGAAATCGGTCAGTCGCTGGCCTCGCGGGATGTTTACACAAATCATTGGGCGGTGCGTATTGCAGGTGGGCACGAAGAAGCGGATAAACTTGCTGCGAAATATGGATATAGTAATTTGGGACAGGTAAGACTTGCATTTGCGTTTTTAAAGTTCAGCGTAGAAGATGTTAAATCCAAAATGTGCCTCCCTTTTGTGCGTCTCTCTCTCTCTCTCCGCTTTGTGAATCGGTGTGTTTTACGCGCTGCTGCCCAATTGCGTGATTCATAACGACATTACCGTAACATCAGAATTAAATCAGCGTCGGGGTGAAATTTGTCTCCCAATTGTAGAACAACGTCAAATATCTTCGTAGAAGTTCTATGGGCTGTAACTCTCTTTCCGAGATTGGCAACACCACAACACACACAAATATAGTTGACATGGTAATAACCAGCATAATGTTAATGGACCCAACACTTGGAATAAAGATGATTGTTTATGTTTAATGTAGCCTAATTATTTACTTATAATTATCTCTTGCATGTTTGTTTTTAAAAGCAAATTGTAGGCTATATTCTAGTCATATATAGTGCTCAGAATGTGTCATTATGTATTTCAATCCATCTTTCATTTGCAAAGCCATGGATTCTGAATTGGAGCACCACTGAGTGACTAGAGTCCTATTGAGGGCTGCTGTTGAGGGTCACTGAGATTTCGACGGGTTGGCGCGCGCCGCGGAAGGGGCATTTGCACAAATGTCCACGTATGTTGTCTAAAAGATCTGATTGCTAGTACAGTTGTCAAAATAAAATCACAAAACATTTTTTTTTTTAAACACAAAACATTGATGTAATAAGTTATGCTTAGCATTAGTTACAGTTGCCTTTTTTTTCACCGAAATCAAGTTATTTTGCTATTTGAATGGCAAGAGTTGAATGGCAAGTCTATACATTATGCCGTTTTGCCATTAAACTGAACCCATTGTGTTGTCATGTGGTCTTTAGTTGCCCTATTTCACTTCATTTAAGGATTTCAGTCACATCCATTGCCATTAGATAGACCTAATCTAAAGCTTTCTATTGATATGGCCAAAATGTCAATTACTCTCCTTGCGCCCAAGGCCTTGATTTCCTGTCCTGCTTTCCTCTCATATTGAAGTTGACCATATTATGATAGCTACTAATGTTAAGGCTGTCTCAGTCACATCTATCTACCTCCATTTAACTTCATCTAAAGTGATTGACAGACAATTGATATACTGTTGAATCCACTGGCGGACTCAGGGGGGGGCAGGGGGGGCGACCGCCCCTCCTGGTGCCCCCACGGTTGAAAAACGTCTCGCTTAAGTGCCCTTTTGAGGGGCAAAAATGCCCTTTTGAGTGGCGAAAAGTAGAGGATATGCCCTAATGGTGCCCCTCCAATGGTCTAAATTTGACCATGTGCACTGATGGGGTCCCATGTTGTGCAGTAAGTGCCCTTTTTTTCTTTTCGCCCCTGCCCTTCAAACAGCCTGAGTTCGCCACTGGTTGAATCCATGTTGACTGTAAAGCTTGCATTTATAGCATGTAGATAAAAGCACTGTCTGCCTCTGCATGCAGAAGTTCACTTTGAGAACTCTTTTAGAGTTTTAGAGAGGGAGAGAGAGAGAGAGAATGGGAGAGAACGAGAGAGAGAATGTGAGAGAAGGAGAGATAACAAGAGATAGAGAGGGAGGGAGAGAGAGAGAGAGATGGGAGGTACAGAAAGGTTGAGTGAGTCGGACAAGTCCTGGTTCACGGAATGATGCGGCTCTGTGCCAGACAGGCACATGTGCTGAGATTCCTGCCTGCATTTTTTGGGTGCAAAGTCATGAGTGAAAAATTCATATTTCACGTGCGTTGGATTGGAAAATAGTTTCTTCCTTGAGTAATGACACTCCATTTTCCAAGGGGAACAAAGGACGTAGGTTAAGAAGTGTCCTTTGTTCATATTGAACATGGCAGGATTTGGTGTGGTTTTGCACTTTTTGATACTGTATTCTGGTACCAATATAAACTATATAAGTTGGTCTATAGCCTCCATATGTCTTTAATAGACATCACTGACATTACAAAGTAACTAACCCTAACCCAGAATGGGTTACTTGAGATAGCTCATATAGACCCAGATTCAGCTTGACATTATTACATGGCTATTTAATCGAATCCTAAACATGTTTCGAAACAACTTTTTGAAATGTGATTTTTTTTTTTGCCTTGTTTTGATTGGATGTTTCTGTGATGTTGTTGTTGTTGTTGCTGTCGTTGTTCAGATCGGAAGTCTGGAGGACCATTACCATTTCCACCACAGCAGGGTCGTGCGCAGAGCCGCCTTCTCCTCTAGGGGCGCCCACAGCTTCATCCATATGGACCCCAAGGTAAGACTGTAGCCATGCTAGTATTACCACCGGTGGCGGTAATGTCAGAACCAATGATCAAAATCGCAGTGGTTTTCAACCCTCTCCTCGGGGACCACCAGCCATTCCACATATTTGATCTGTTCCACCACCAGCACACCTGATTCAACTAATCAAGTGCAAAGCAATGATGATTTGTACTTGATTAGTTGAAGCAGGTGTGCTGGTGATGGAACAGATCAAATATGTGGAACGGCTGGTGGTCCCCAAGGAGAGGGTTGAAAACCACTGAGAGAGATAGTATAGTATAGATATAGTATGGAGGACGGGCTCATTGTTATCCACGGAATGGAATGAGGAACGGTATCAAACACGCCTGGTTTAGATAGCATATAGGTCAGTGATCAGAACAGATCCCATTCGTGTGTCAGAATTAGAACAGCCCAGGTGTCTAACAGCACACACCGTGCCTCATTCCATTCCACGCATTTACAATGAGCCTGCATGCATTCGATTTATACCTCCACCAGCCTCCCCTGTGCTCCACCCTCTCCCTCCCTTCTCCTTTTGTCTGCAGCATCATGCTCATATAGGTCTACTAGCTAAATGCCAAAGACAGACTTATTAGAACAGGACCTTTAATATACACGGGGGCACCCCCTCTTCCTCTTCCAGCCCTCCAGGCAAGGTTTAAGACAAAAGAATCTGACTGTGTTTCGGGGCCTGTCCTCTGGCCTGGAGGCTGAGATTATCTCCCTCAGACAGGCTGATTCTCTGGAGTAATAAAAGCCCGGGCCCGGGTCTATGGGAAGGCAGGAGCAGAGGCTGATCATATCATCTGCTAAGCCTTGTGTTTAAAGGAAGAGTTGGGGCACTTGGCCAAGAAATCAATTTTAGGAGTGTCAGGCCGAGGCTGATTTGCTGTCCCCAGCCTCTGCGGATTCCACAACTCCCATGACATAACGTATAATGTGCTGTGAATCTAATATTGCATCTATATAATTTCTGAGCCTCCCTACCGGTCAGAGCGATATGGTTTGCATTATATATTGCCGCGTCCTGGTGTTCTATATGCAATGGTTTTGGGACTGCCCAGAATACATTTTAGTCTACTACACCAGGGAAATTTAAAATAATTTATGCTTTTTGGATTGGGATTTAAACAGCAGTGCACGTACACTTTAAAGGACTCAAAGTGCACTCATCAGGAGTTACCTTATGCATGCTGCCTTGTGATTATGCTTGCTAATGCGCTTTGTAAATTGATTTGATATTCCATTAGGCAAGGCAAGTTAATCTGTATAGCACATTTCATACAACATGGGCAAATCAAAGTGCTTTACATACAGCATTAAAAAATACAGCAAGAGAAGAATAGTAAGAAAAAAGAAAAAAAAAAAGAAGAAAACTGTCTGTAACTGATTTGATATGGCTCGATAGCCAAAGAGGAGGCATAGACACATGCTCCTTTGTCAATGCTTTAGATAGTCAACATTAGCAGTGTTTTTAATTTGCATTCATCTCCTCTAAGCTCCCTAAGCAAGCCATGATGAGTCTATGCACCATGCAGAGCATATGGCTTTTCTACAGAATAGTCGTTTAGGATGATCTGCAATTACTTATGAGGTCTCTCCAGGGACTAAGTTCTCTGTGCTTGGGTAACTTTTAGCAATTATGTAAATTATATGATGATTTATTTGCAACTGTTCTCTTAGGATATGAAAATATGTTGCGTTTAGTACAGTACATCATGATAAATGTTATGAGAAGTGTTTGCTACTCAATCCAATGGGAAAAGACGGATACCCTCAGGGTATACACGATGCGATCATTTTTACAAATATACTTACAGTCATTTTTACAAGTTCAGCTATACTAACAGTAGAGAAGATGTGCTTGCGCTGCAACGCTGTCAAAACATTCTCAATACGGTTCTGTTACTAGTAGTTGTTCTGCTGACATGACAACCTCAATTCTACAGCATCTTCTCATGAATACGATAACGATTATGTCCCCTGTTGTAGGTTGGCTGGGTCCAACAACAGCTAGTAAAGCCGCGGGTGAAGAGGTACATCAGGACCGACCCCAACTTCATCCACTTCAACGATCCTAAATGGTCAAACATGTGGTATATTGTAAGTATAGTCCATCCATACCTATACCAAGTGACCTTACTTTTTCTATCGATCGCAGGTCGGGCATGTCCTTACCGCTCCTGCATGCATGACGAGTCTCAGAGACACAACTCAATGAGTGGAGCAACACAATGTTTGTTGGACCGTGAATCGGTGGACCTTCCTGTCTGATGGTGGTGGCACTGTTATTAGTCAGGGCCGAGTGCCCCTCACTCCTTCCATTTACCTGCGGTGGCTAACTCCATCCCTACAAAGTGGACACGTGAAGCTGAGTGCCGTTGTATTCCCTTGACACCTATTGATCCCAGCGTGTGAGGTGGCACCCCTCTCCCACCCCTTGTCTTCGCCCCCCACAGCCGTCTAATAAAGTAGAAAGCTGCCTCTCCTCATGCTCCTCACAGGTCCAGTCGGCTGTTGTAATTAAACCAGCTGGTGATAAGGCTTTTTTGTATGAAGTCATGTGTGAAATTGTCCCGACCCGCCACTGTTCTGTCCAGGAGACGCGTTAGGCTCGGTGACTGTTGGGCTGGATGGATTAGACTGGCCCATCAGATCGGAGAAGCGATGGGCGTAATAGAAAATTATTCACTACCTGAATGTGCACTCCATGGCAGGAATGTAACTAGCCCCGGGGCCTGCTCGGGGATTCTGGGGGAATGTATTTTTAAGCAGACAGACAGATGGGCCATAACTGTCTCCTTAATCGCTTATGGTGTATTTTCTAACAGGGAGCATTCTTTACCCCTGAGTGTTTGACCTGCATACTAAAATGTGGATTGTGGTGAATCCACTCCTACTACTGGCACAGTACTGGCGTTGCCACAGCCTCGCTAAGTACGATGTTCTGTGTTCACCATCCTTTATATTCAAATGAGGATGTGGGTTGCAGAGATGAGGAATTAGAGAGTCAAGGACAGCTGTAGCGTCGGCTGCTGAATAAAAAGCACTACTCTTTTCAAATGTAAGGTCGGCAGAGGCACTACTGGTGACATGATAGATACCTCCCCTCCCTGATTAACGCTGAAAGGACTCTCGCACAATAATGTGTGTGTGTGTGTGTGTGTGTGTGTGTGTGTGTGTGTGTGTGTGTGTGTGCGTGCGTCTGTGTATGAGTATTTGTGAAAGTGTGTGTGTGTGTGTGTGTGTGTGCGTGCGTCTGTGTATGAGAGTTTGTGAATGTGTGTGTCTGTCTGTGTGTGTGTGTCCTTCTACCACCCCTTTACACTCTCACAGTATCTGTCTATTGACATTGTGTGTGTGTGTGTGTGTGTGTGTGTGTGTGTGTGTGTGTGTGCGTGTGTGTCCTCTGTTGCTCCTTCTCAGCACTGCTCAGATAAGAACAACCGTTGCCGGTCTGAGATGAACATCCTGGCAGCCTGGCAGAGGGGCTACACAGGCAAGAACGTGGTGGTGACCATCCTGGATGACGGCATCGAGAGGAACCACCCGGACCTGACTCAGAACTATGTGAGTCACACGTCGAGGCCGCACCTGAAGGCGTAACGTTTACAGCGAAGTAATAAAGCTGTAATGTTATTCCATAAAATGACAAATAGTCACAGGCATGACAAAGCATGCTCTACTTAATAGCGGTCACATAAAAGCTAGTGACACAAGTTAAGATGAGGTTATATCTGAACAATTGAATAATAGCCGACTCCCAATTTAATCTAAAATATGAATTTGATTGATAATGATTCGCTTGGCGAGACTACAAATAAAAAGACCCTCGCTGGAATCTTGGCGAGTAAACAGCTACGGTTTCCCAGGACAATAAACCCGGTTGAGATAAGAGAATATATCTTGTCATGCGAATTATGTTCTCCCAGAAATATCCTCTCCTAGGTTGAAGAGTGCAAAACAGAAGTGGTAAGGAATCGTAGAAGTGTGTATCAGATACAACACTCGAGCAAGACTAAGTCAGATAACGTTCAGGTATTGCCAACTATACACAAACATTTACATTAACATTTTGGGGATTTAGCAGACGCCTTATTCCAAAGCGACGTACAACCAATACATCAATACAATCACAACAAACAGTTTGCATATAACACTAGCAACATAACAATAGCAAGACATTGACCATCAGTCTCATCAACAGATGAGAGGGAAGATCCGCCCACTCCCTAGGGAGAGGTTTGCACTCTCATTGACCTTATCAACCGTTTCATCTCTTCATCAAAGATGTATCACACAATAAACTTGACTGAAACTAATACCAAAATGATTCTCCTATGATTTGCTTCAAAACCAATTTAAACCGAATAGGACTATGAAACATGATCATATCGTGTTACTTACACAGCACTCACAGCACGACAATATCGCTAGTTTTATCCCCTCTAGCATAGCCAGCATTTTTCAGTCCAATAATGGTTAGGTGCTTGTCGTGTCACCCGTAAGATTGAATGCGACTCCTCAATAACACTTCCATAGCACCGTATCGATCTACTATATCTATTTCTACGCTTCTGCAGCCAGCCCTATCAAGGGCTAGTTCATTCTACCCCCATTAAACTGAAGGAATGCTCTTTGACACACGTGAACATGAACTACAGTATACACTATACGATGGACAGCACAGAACACAATCAAATCCCACACTGGTAGTATTTGTAGGGCCCAACAGCCTCCATCGTACAGGACACAACCTTGCCGTAAATACATTTCATTTCTGTGCCTGACACCTTGGATTACAGCTTTAAATTATGGTCGCTGTTGCTTCCAATTTATCACTTGTCCTCTAATAGCACACAAGATGAGATATGACTGAGATGTGCAAAAACTGGGGCGACGTATTTTATTTGGTTTTTTATGCACTGCGCAAGCCATGATTTGTTCTATTTCTCTGTCTTACCCCCCTTTCTCCCTCCTTCCCCCTCTCACTCCAGGACCAGCTGGCAAGCTATGATGTCAACGGGAACGACCATGACCCTACCCCGCGCTACGACTCTAGCAACGAGAACAAGTAAGAACCGCATCCCTACCTCCTAGTCCTTCCATCTCTCCCCCTCATCCCATCCTTCTGTCGCTACATCCCTTCATCCACTTATTCCCCCCGTCCAGTGGAGGCTGGTGGAGGCAGAAATGAATTGGAGGACATGTGTTTGATACCATTCCTCATTCCGTGCCATGCATGTATGCCATACAATCAGCCCGTCCTCAGATCTCTGCCTCCACCAGCCTCCACTGCTCCCTTTCCCCCAACCTTCTACCTCCGAACCCCTAGACCCCTAGACCCCTGTCTGGGGTGTTGACGGACAGATCCATGCCGTGCCACTTTGTCCTCAACTCTCAGAGCGTCAATCCTCTGATTGAACCTGAGTCACTGGTCAGCTTGGTTGGTTTTAATGTGCATCATTATGCTAGCTAAACGTTTTCATGTCGGATGTGGATGGGTAGGTGGGTGGGTAGGTGGGTGGGCGGGTGGTGGGTGGATGCTCTCTCCTGTCTGAGCTCTATAGTGCTGGCAAACGAGCACTATCACCATCAGCCACACAGTGGACCGTTATGAAACATGACAGGAACATATCCAGAAGCCCTGGTGTACATTAGAATTCTACACTACGAGTCCGAGTTCTGTTGCAGTAGTTATCGTATTTAGAATCCCAATCTGGTGTCCAATAGCTTACTTGTCTCTTGATATCGGCGACTCTGCAAACAGGGTAATACTGGTAAAGACAGCTGCCTGGAGTCTACTTATTTGTCTGATGAACAAGCCCTGACTAGATGACTCATGTCTCAATTGTGTATTCTGCAGTCATCGTGGCGTTATTGCCTCTGCTCACTCGCTAACAAACTTCAAACACAGAGCGATTCTATTCTCCATCTGGATTGGAGGCGCCGAACAAACAAAACAAAAGGTCTCAATTATTTTTTTTCTCTCTCGCTCTCTCACACACTCACACTCACACTCACTCTCGGCTAACCCTCGCCTCACTCAAAGCTTGACTGTGTGTGCGGTTGTGTGTGTGGTTGTGTGTGTGTGGTTGTGTGTGTGTGCGTGCGCAATGTTATTCCCCTGTCGGTGTCATAGTGGCTGTAATTGGGAGCAGGGAGAAAAAGTAAATGAAAGGGAATGGCCTGCATGCTGTGTGTGCCACCCGGCCCCGGAGAGATGAGTTCACTGGATGCACCTGGTCTGGGCTTGGGATTACGGCACGTTAGTATGCAGGCCGGCTAGCCCCTCATACTCTGTTCATTAGCACGGGCCTAATAGGAGGTGAAGCCACGCCACGCTTGGTATTCCACAGCGTGGGGCCTCTGTTTGCCCACACATTCATATCAAAATGAGCTGCCCCCAGCTGGCACAGCAGAGGCGTGTACCTTCCTCTCCTCTCCCCTCCTCTCCTCTCCTCTCCTCTCCTCTCCTCACCTCTCCTCTCCTCTCATCTCATCTCTTCTACTCTCCTCTCCTCTCCTCTCCCCTCCCCTCCTCTCTTCTCCTCTCCTCTCCTCTCTTCTCCTCTCCTGCCCTCTCCTCTCCCCTCCTCTCCCCTCCCCTCCTCTCCCCTCCCCTCCTCTCCTCTCCTCTCCCCTCCCCTCCTCTCCTCTCCTCTCCCCTCCCCTCCCCTCCCCTCCTCTCCTCTCCCCTCCTCTCCTCTCTTCTCCTCTCCTCTCCTCTCCCCTCCCCTCCCCTCCCCTCCTCTCCTTTCTTCTCCTCTCCTCTCCCCTCCTCTCCTCTCCTCTCCTCTCCTCTCCTCTCCTCTCCTCTTCTCCTCTCCTCTCCTCTCCTCTCCTCTCCTCTCCTCTCCTCTCCTCTCCTCTTCTCCTCTCCTCTTCTCCTCTCCTCTCCCTTCCTCTCCTCTGCCTTCCCCTCCTCTCCTCTCCCCCCCACCCAGGAGAATAACTCCTCCTGTTTAATTCCCCCTCTGACACGAAGGCCAAACTCTCTGTTTAAAGTGGCGCTCCACCATCTTATTTGTAATATATATGGCACTTATATTTGGCACTTCCTTTTAATAACACTCCTCATTTTTCATTTAATTGTATTTATTTGAAGTTGTGTATTTTTATACATTTTGTCTGTGAAGAGGTGAGAGTTCTTTTGAATTCTTTCCACTGCTTTTTTCAATTAGTTATTATCTGGCAGCCGTGGGTAACCTTGGGTTTCGACACCCCTCACGTGTGTTAGCTCGCTGCGATAAAGGGGGGTTGGTGAGGAGTGAGAGTGTCAGCTCCTGAATAATTATCCCCCACTGAGCACCACTGTGAAAAGAGGATAACCTTTAGCGCTCCCCGGGGCAGGGGGAGGCTGGTGGAGGTAGAAATCTGAGGTTTTTATACCAATGGAATGAACACACGTGTTTCATACCATTCCTCATGCTATTCCATGCATTGCTAGTGTACTCCAGAGGTAGCGTGATTACTTTATCGATGCCTGTTATGTGATACGCAACGTCAACATTGGAGTGGCCATTGAAATGCGTATTAAATGCAATTATTTAAAAAAAACTTGGACCAGGACCATGTTTTCGAGAAGTGTTTCACCACAACATATCTTATTTGTGCCAATCACAACACTGGTCTACCCTGGCAGTTGAGTTTGAGAGTTGCCATTGTTTTATTTTGCACAGCACATTCCATCATTGTGTCGAGGTCCTCTGGGACTTACAGTGAAAATAGTGACTACACAGTGTCGAGATAAACGACTCGTGTCTCTCTCCCTCTCTCCTGCTCTCTAGACACGGGACCCGGTGTGCCGGTGAGGTTGCAGCTGCGGCAAATAACTCCCACTGCATCGTGGGAATTGCCTACAACGCACGCATCGGAGGTAGAGTCCTTTCTCTCTCTTTCTCTCCCTCTCTCTCTCCTGCTCTCTCTCTCTGTCTCTCTCTCTCCTGCCCTCTCTCTCTCACTCTCTTTCTCTCTCTCTGTCCTGGTCTCTCTCTCCTTCTCTCTCTCTCTCTCTGTCTCTCTCTCCCTCTCTCTCTCGTGCCCTCTCTCTCTCACTCTCTTTCTCTCTCTCTCTCTCTCTCTCTCCCTCTCTCTCTCCCCTGCCCTCTCTCTCTCACTCTCTTTCTCTCTCTCTGTCCTGGTCTCTCTCTCCTTCTTTCTCTCTCTCTCTCTCTCTCTCTCTCTCTCTCTCTCTCTCTCTCTCTCTCTCCCGCTCACTCTCTATCTCTCCCCCTCCTTAGACAGAATTATTCAGCATGTGTGCACAGGATTAACCTTGTGTGTCTCTGTGCAGTGGAAAGGGGTTTCTCTCGCTCCGCTCAGGGCGCTAAGCTGGTGGCTGGAGAGCGTGCGTGCGTACAATCATGCGTTCACAAGACATTAACCCCCGCATGCCTGCTGTGATGTCAAATGTCAAGGGTTTTTAATCAAAAGGCAGACTCTCTCAGATCTGATGGGGTTTTTTTGTGCTCCCTGCAGCTGTGCTGAAACACAGACATTCTCTCTCTCTCTCTCTCTCTCTCTCTCTCTCTCTCTCTCTCTCTCTCTCTCTCTCTCTCTCTCTCTCTCTCTCTCTCCCCACCAGTAGCTGTCCTGTAATGTTGGTTCAGTTCACTTGGTTCATTTATTAGATTATGTTTGTTGAATTAGATAAGTCACACAAACTGTTATTAATGCCTGGCGGCATGGTCTGCCAGGCGATGCAATGGGAGTAGAACCCCTCAGAGCTCCGAGCTACACAACGTTATGACTTCATTTTGCATTTTTGCTACTTAGGCTCTCCCATAGAGACTTAGACAGTGTTGGCATGCGAAGCCCCCAGGTGGACTGAATGGCCTTTCTGATCATCCAAGTATTTCCGAACGCTTTTTTCTTTTTCCATTTCTGTGAAGTCGCTCTGCTATAATGCCCTCAGAGGTAACTACGAACAAACGGTTCTGTTCAAAACAAACTGTTTGAAAGAGTTTTCATCAAAGTAACAATTTTAGTAGCAGGTTTTTTGTTTTGAAGACTGTTCTGCCTTTCCGTCAGGGCCCTCTCTTTTTCATTAAACCCTCGTCTTTGATTCGGGCCGATCTTCTCCAGGCTTTAATGCACGATCAGGCACGATCCCGTTAACGCCAAGAGGGGAAAGGTGAAGCCGTCTCCTCTCTTCGTGCGGAGGTTTTCCTAATGAGAAACAACGGTGTCTCTAGTGAACGCAGCTCTCATCTGGCCTGCCACCCTCTCTCTCCCAGCCCTGCTCTCGTCACAAACCCCACCTCGGGGCACAACTTCAATTATTTCCCACCGTGGCGCCGAAATAAAAAGTGACTTCTACAAGAAGAAGTAATTGATTACCCACGGTGCTGTAAGCGCTATAGGGGAGGTGTTTTGCCATTTGTTTTGCAGAACCAGGTTGGGGTTGTTTGTGTTGTTTGTGTTTGTCGGTGTTGTTTGTATGTTCCCCCCGGGGTGGGAGGAGGGGGGAGGGGGGGGGGGGGGTCGATGTCTGGAGCTTGTACGGCTTGTTATTTGCCTCTTTTCAGAGTTTTTTTTCTTTTGCCCCCCCCCTCTGTCACTCAAATGAAACAGTCCTTTAGGAGGGGATCAGTAGGATTGTGAGGACATGGAGGAGAGCTATTGAAACTACTTGCACTCGATCTGTAAAATTGTACGTTCTTCCCCCCCCAGCGAAATGAAAGATGCTCTTGGATTTTCAGATAGTAATTTCCAGCACATTTTCTCCTTTCCTGCCAAACGGAGAACATAAATCTCGCCTGGCAACTGTCGTCCAAGGAATCCTAACTGTATTCTAATGGTTCCTGAATCCGACTCGCCGACTACGCCAAGAACCTCGTCTTTGATTTCCTCATTGTCTCCTCTTCGCCATAGAAACCAAAAGCCACGTTCTCTCCTCTCTTTCTCTGATCAGATTTTTTTTTCTTCTATGCTAGAAAAAAAGAAACACACACACACAATTATTTTCCCATTTATTGTACAAATCTGTGATTGTGTAGGCTTGTATACTGGAGTAATGGATTAATTAGAATAATTAATTATTTACCGCGGTTGTTACGGTGTGTAGTGGAAGACGACGGGGACTGCGTTGGCGCGGGAGCCAAAGTAAATGTTGTGGAGACAGAATCCTCCTGATGACTTCATAGCTTGTTACTGTGTTTGAAGCGATCTGAACAGGCTCCTTTGAGTGTACCTCCCACCTCCTCCGCTTACCTCCTGCCCAGCTCCGCATCCATGTTTGCCATAATTAGCTGTGTATACACATGACTCAACCGGTCTACCTTGCAAGGAAATCTGTGAAATCTGTTTTCTTTGCTCTATTTTGGAACTCCTGAAATCAATGTTGGGATGAAATGGAGCTTGTTTGGGAAGGCTTGGCTGATAGAGAGGCCCATTGATCAGCTGACTGCTGCAGGAAGCTGTTGCAACCATCAGATGTATGGAGAAAACAAGCTGTGGTGCTTAGCCTAAAGTCTGGACTAAGATACAGAGTTGGCACTCATTGCCACACACACACACACACACACACACACACACACACGCACGTACATGCACATACACGTGCACGCACATAAACACGCACGCAGGTGCACACACGCGCACGTGCATGCACACACACACGCGCGCGCGCGCGCACACGTGCACACACACACACACACACGCATACACACACACACACACACACACACACGCATACACACACACACACACACACACACACACACACACACACACACACACACACACACACACACACAAACACAGGCAGAACTGTTGAAATTTCAAATGTACTTCCAAGGTGTATAAGCGTTTTGATATATTTTAGGTATACATTTCTGTCACTCTTTTATTTCCAGTCTAATTAGCTCGTTAGCACATTTTGCTTCTGTTGCTGCTTCAGGAGAGGAAATAAATCTCCAACAGCTGTTGCTGGGTAGATAGATAGAAAAGGCTAAGCACCTGCAGGCCTAACTAAGTAACTAATCAAATTCATTGGAACAGATTTGCCAGTCTGTAATTGACGGAAATTGTTTTGCAAAAACACACAAGCAGCCTTTGTGTGCTCTGATTTTTAATTAGGTTGACGCTCGGAAACGTCCTCCATAACTTCCCCCTTTTTATTTCGTTTTTTCCCCCCCCATTTCCTGGGAACATGCTCGTTAATTCTCAAATGAGGAGAGGGGTGGTTAGAGTGGTGGATGGAGGAGGGAGGAGAAGGAAGGGGGAGAGGAAGGGAGTCACTCCATCTCCGTAGGCCAGTAGCAGCAGTAGTGCAATCACCTCAGAGATCTGCCCCCCGGGATCCGCTTCTCCCACCCGCTGTGTTATTTGAAGACAAATATGTGTGCCGAGTGTTTAACACTAGAACAGCCGTGCCTATTTTACCTACTATTAGAGCCGCCTCGGGGGTCAAATGACCATAGTCTTTAGAATGGGAAACTGCTACTTACACACAAAGACCACTAGTTGGCGTGTCTTGTAAATTAGCCTGCCTCCTACACAGAAAAACTGCGAAATAGCTTTATACTAGCTTATCCTGATGTGATTTTTTTTTAATGTAAGGATACTGGGTGGTAGAACGCACATATCTAGGCAAAGTCATGAAAGGAGGGTCCTGAAATTTTAATCGAGTGCAAAGGTATGACATTTTTTTTTTACTCACTTGGTCAAATGACCCCACCCATGGCTGTTCTAGTGTTAAAGAGAAGGGAGGAGACCCTAAACACAGAAACAAAACAACAAGAGTGAAAGTGCGTCTCTATGGCTCATTAAAGAGAATAAATATGGCCGCAGAGCATTGTTTCACGTTTAATCGTGTTTACACTCTGCTCGCGAAGAGCTCAGCGCTAGCCCGGCAACAAGGGGACTCTGATTGCAATTACGCCGTAGCAACAAGTGTGTGAGGGATCTGAGGTCACAATGCTCAGTGAGTTCCCCATTAGAATGAGTCAGAGAAGGAACCCTACTGAAGTGATCCAAGGACCAATCAGAGGGCTCGTAGGCAGGGCTACAGATATGGCCATTGGTGTTCTGAGGAGCCAATCAGAGCTGCAGTCATTGAGACTGAGTCACCAAATCTGTTTTTAATCACTAGATGTCACCCTGATTGCCCAGCAAGTGCTCACATCTGGTTTCCCCTGTATGACTCTGGATGATGAAAAGGCCAGCATGATAACCAGAGGACACAGCAATTCCCTCGTGGACTCTAGCTACTGTACGCAGCAGGGGAGGCTGGTGGAAGTAGAAATCGGAGGACGGGCTCATTGTAATGCATGGGACGGAATGAGGAACGGTGTCAACCGCCACGTGTGACACAACGAGCCCGATTTCTGCCTCCCCCAGCCTCCCTCCCCCCTGGCTCGAATTCCCTCGGATGACGACCAGCTGTTGTCTCTTTCTCTAACTCTGCGTAGGCATTCGGATGCTGGATGGCGATGTGACAGACGTGGTGGAGGCCAAGTCTCTGGGTATCAGACCCGACTACATCGACATCTACAGCGCCAGCTGGGGTCCGGACGACGACGGGAAGACGGTGGACGGCCCGGGACCCCTGGCCAAACAGGCCTTCGAAATGGGCATCAAAAAGGTTAGATGTTGGCTTCTCCATCTCGA
>NC_137679.1:37748483-37750983 GCF_963989245.1 Nansenia antarctica | reverse complement strand
TTTCACAACTGCAGTGTTTGAACTGGGGAAGGTCCCGGCAGTGAAGCCTTTGTGTTCGACCTGCCCCAGCCTCGCTCCTGTGGACCAGGGACTCTGAGACCAGCAACACTGAGCATCACAAAGACTACTGCCGTTATGACTGGGTCATTTAGCTCATAGGCCTCTCCAGAGGCCTTTACAGAATATGGTGTTAACTTGGCTGTGAATAGACTGATGAAGGAAATGGTTCTAGTTGGTAAGGTCAATGCACAGTTAGACACTGTAAAGAATCACAAAAGGAGGCACGTTCATTTAAAAAACTCTGAAATCACGGTTTGAGTAAATCAATCCAAATTGAATTATTCAAATGAAATGCAACATGTACAATCAATTGGCATCGTTACATCAAAAAGTTCATCTTATTTAGGAATATTTGAGTAATATGTAAGTGTAGGGTTTTGGTTCATACAGTAGTCATCATAAGTGATTTGTAACGGACCGACGTGAACTCGAATGATACCCAGTTCCCCATGTCATACTCCTAACCACAGCCTTTATGCCATATGAGTAGATGGTGACTATGTTGTCATTTGAGAGCCGGGCTTTGTGGTGTTCTGGTGACATCAGTAGTATTGAGAGTCTGTCTTTGTGGTGTTGACATCAGTATTATTTAATGCCAGTCTTTCTGTTGTTCTGGTGGTGACATCAGAAGATATTGACAGACAGTGTTCGTTGTGAGATCAGTGGTATTTAGTGCCGGTCTTTGTGTTGTTCTGGTGGTGACATCTGAAGATATTGACAGACAGTGTTCGTTGTGAGGTCAGTGGTACAGTGTTGTGTCTGTCCTGCAGTCCGTTGATCACATGGAGGGATGTGCAGCACCTGTTGGTGAAGACCTCCAGACCCGTCCATCTGAAGGCCAACGACTGGAAGAACAACGCCGCCGGACACAGAGGTACAGAACGTTAATACCACCCCTGATATATGCAGGACACACACACACACACGCACACACTCACACATCACGTTCACATTCACGCACACGCTCACGCACGCGCACGCGCACGCGCACACACACACTCACACACACACACACACACACACACACACACACACACACACACCCACACACACACACACACACACACACACACACACACACACACACCCACACCCACCCACACACACACACACACACACACACTAAAAGTAGTGCAATTGTCAATGGGGTAAGTTAGTCCAGCTGATAAATATAATGTAGCCTAATTTCTTTGCTGGTGACACATGCCGATATCCTGAGTAAGGATGGCACCTGGTCCTAGCATGGATTTTTGCTCATGATGACTGATGAAGGCAAGTTTATTTGTATGGCACATTTCACACAACAGAGTGTTTACTCATAACTGCTGCAAAACAGGAAGGTTTTTAGCTTAGTTGTAAATATTTTTAGGGTTTGGGGAAAAAAAGAAAAGAAAGAAGCTGCATTTGTTAAGCTGCTCTGAACCTCGACACAGTTGTAAGTCTACCAGACGAGGAGTCGACTGTATTGTCAACAGTAATGTTAGCAACCCCAGTTCGTGGAGCCTCAATTTCAACCCAATTTGCTCACACAAATCACACAGATAGCTCATTTGATGTGTTTGAATTTTTCACGTCCACTTCTAAACGGGAGCTTGGCGTACAATATTGAATCATCCTCCAATGGTCTCATATCCACAGTCTAATGTTCCCCCCTCCAGGGATCTGCTAGCTACATTAAAGCCGTTGTCGGTTTTTGATTTCCAATAAATTGTCATCCGACGCCCTGTGGGCTCATCTTTGTGTGTCACTTTAATGACGGTGGAGTGGTATTTATACATAGCCCCAGGCTTCCACCTTTCATTCGATGTAAGGAGAGAATAGACAAAGAGAATCACTTAAATCCATCCTCTGCTGTGTACATCGGGGGAGGCTGGTGGAGGTAGACATCGGAGGACGGGCTCATTGTAATGGAATAAGGAATAGTATCCAAACACGTTTGTTTGATACCGTTCCTCGTTCCATTCCAAGCATTACACTGAGCCCGTCCTCCGATGTCTACCTCCCCCAGCCTCCCCCGATGTACTGTACATACAAATATGATATGAGAAATGGATATGGATACAAAGAGATGATAGCACAATTCCGTCGTCTAATTTTTGAAAAAGTGGGACCACAGCATCGTTAATCATGTTGACCGATTTAAGAGCAGTGATATCCCATCTTAGAGGATGATCTTAGGACTGAAGACGCTTGGATGATATGGAAATTAGTTTCCATCGGCCCTATATTGGAAAGAAACCAGCATAAATCTTGGTGATTGATTTAAAGGTAGACTCTGGGACTATGACTTCATATAAAAACAAATGGGGTGACGGCGGTGCCAGAGAGAAGCAGAGATACAACAGACTGGAGAATAGAGTGTGTTGAGACAGAATATCCAAAGTAAAAAAAATAAAAAATCCAAACCAGACATTTCAGGGAAGGTAGGAAAATGTAAGAA
>NC_137679.1:37738483-37743483 GCF_963989245.1 Nansenia antarctica | reverse complement strand
GGGCTATTTGTAATGCATGGAATGGGATGGGGACTGGTATGTCTCACACGCGTGTGTTTGATACATTCCTCATTCCGTTGATATTCTGTTGACATTTCATCCACACATTTCTCAGTCTGCTCCGTGCATTAGCCCGTCCTCCCATTTCTGCTTCCACTGGCCTCCACTGGCCTCCACTGGCCTCCACTGGTCTTATGCCATGGCTGTGCCCAGAGCAGGAACATCAGACAGCAGACTGCTGCCCCATTCTAAATCGACCCCTACCCCCCTACTCAGGGTTCCTGCACTGGTCTTAAAAAGCCGTAAAATCTAAAATCCAGCAAACAAAACCTAAGGCCTAAAAAGGTCTCAAATGTCACTTATTCGGTCAAAGAAATAGGTGCTAGGTCTTAAAAATGAGATCCTGCAAGGAAATCAGTCCGACCACATCTATTTACGTGGAAATTAATCAAGCTGGAACCAAAAAAAGGCCAATTCGCTTCCTTTCTTTGTCTGTATGGCAGTGAAATCCCTAATTTCATCACCTCGAGGATGACAAAATGCTATCATGGTGTCGCGAATAGGTCTAAAATTATATTCAAAGAGGTCTAAAAAAGGTCTAAAATTTGACTTGTTGAAACTTGTCGGAACCCTGCCTACTGTAAACCTACTGTAAACTGGCCATTGTTGCTTTTCCATTCAGGTGCTGGAGAGACTGACAGTGTGCAGGCTTTTGCTCAGTCTAGCCTAATTCACATAACATTGATTTCAAGTCCTCTAGATCTTGTGTAGATCTTGAAGGATTGATTAGGTGTGACAAATACGGTGAAGGTTTCCAACTATCCCAGATGGAGAGGTGGAGCTATTACACAGTGGAGGCTGGAGGTGTGTTTGATACAATTCCTCATTACATTCCATGCATTACAATGAGCCCATACTCCGATTTCTACCTCCACCAGCCTCCACATCCTATATCTACGTATACATGTATATGCAATGCTTTCCAAACTACAGAAGTGTCTTTGGGGTGGGGGCTAGTGGTCAGATACGGAACTGTTACTGCACACACTAAGATCTAGTCTTCAGCTCACCCCTAGAAACAAAAACAGCTCTAAAAACTTTTTGAAACGCTTCTCTCAAAAGACATTGTCTGAATTGTGTATTCTGTGGTGTGCATGTGTCAATGCTCTAACCAAATCAAGTTGAATACATCATGTACTGTATACGGCCCTTCCTGCCAATGCGTGTTTATGCACGACTCGCCGATCAGATCTAATTTTAACCAATTTAGGCAAGAGTTCAATGTGTGAGTCAGGTCTGGAATGATAAGTAGGGATTAGATTATACAAGCGGCCCGTCCAACAAGGATACGCATGACACTGTTGTCCCGCAGAAGGCAACGTGAGCTCAGCTTTCATCACTAGTGATTGGGTTTTTGTCTAGCGACAATCTGTCCTTCAGTTACACGGCACACACACACACACACACACACACACACACACGCACACACACAAACGTGCACGTGTATACAAACACGCTCGTCCATGCGCGTACAGACACACACACACATATACACATACACACACACACACACACACACACATACACACACACACACACACACACACACACACACACACACACACACACACGTGCCAGAGATGCCTGTCAGCCCACAGCTAGATTTTCATTAGCCTGGATCCAGAGTAAATCGTTTGGCTATGCTGATCCACCCCCGTCCAATAGAGGAGTGGAAAATATCCTATCAGAGCATTGAGGAGCGAGAAAGATGAGCAGAGCATGCATTGAATGCATGTGTATATGTGTGTGTGTGTGTGTGTGTGTGTGTGTGTGTGTGTGTGTGTGTGTGTGTGTGTGCGTGTGTGTGTGTGTGTGTGTGTGTGTGTGTGTGTGTGTGTGTGTAAAGTGTTTCTGTGAGGGTATCCATGCGAGTGTACTATATGTGTGTTATGTGAGCATATGTGGGGCGGATGACACATGTTTTGGACGTGGAGAATGAAATCTGTCATTGAGTCACTGAGTCACTGCCATCTGTGGTTTATCTAAATCAAGCAACAGTGATTAAAGGGCATGTGCTGATTAGTGATGTGTTGCCCCAAGTCAACACTGATGATGTTTTTTTTCTATTCGTTAAGTAACAAACATGAATAATAATAATACTACTACTAATAATGATAATAAATATGAAAAAACTGCGCTTTTATGAGACTAAAAGAAGTGAAATAAATTAGAAGAAAAATAAAGAAACAAATTACAACTAATAACATAGAGAAAGACGGGTGGTCGGGTGGGCGGGTGGGGGGGGTACTCCAGAGGGGCAGGCGACTAGGGGATTTAGAGGGGGCGGGGGGGGGGGGGGGCATCAGTATAATTGAGAATAACAGGGAATAACAGACTTCAATATTATTAGGCCAATTAAACAAACTTGGCCTGCAGACTTAATTAGTTCATTGGGCTTTCACCAATATTGCAGCTTCTTAAAAAAAACTAAAATTACTTCAAAAAAACAAAAAACATGAGTGTTCTCCACAGACTGTTAACATCCTGTCCCCCTTTCCCTATCCCTGTCCCTTGTCCCTGCCCCCCCCCTCCTTACCCCCTTTCCCTATCCCTGTTCCCAAAACCCCCTGTCTATTGACCTCCGCCCCCCCCCCCTTCCCCATGCCGCTGCCCTTGACCTCCGCCCCCCCTCCCCCCTTCCCCATGCCCCTGCCCTTGACCTCCGCCCCCCTCCCCCTCATCCCCCAGGTACATCCGTGCGGACCAGAGCCTCAACAGCACCATCAGTTCCTCTGGCTGTGCTGAGCACCTGGAGCAGCATGTGGGCTATGTGGAGCACGTGGTGGTCCGGGTCCTGATCGTCCACCCGCGCCGGGGCGACCTGGAGATCAACCTCATCTCCCCCTCAGGGACCCGCTCACAGCTGCTGGCCAAGAGGTGAGTGGAACACACACACACACACACACACACACGTGTGTAAACACACACGACATAGATCATACATCACACTTGTACATACGTCAGCCGTCAGGACACACAAGCACATACTTGTACACTATACGGTCTACATATAGCACACACACATACACACACACACACACACACACACACACACACACACACACACACACACACTTCACACACACATACCCTTATAACTCCTTCAGGGAAACATAGCTACTGGCAAAGAGGTGGGATTAGGCACACACCAACACACACATGCAGGAACGCACGCACACGCACACGCACACACATACACACACACGCACACATACACACACACACATACACACGCACACAGACACACACACACACCCTGGGGTCCCCTGGCAGTCTGAAGGACACAATGATCTCTTCGCTCAAATCCCTGTCAGACTCAAGCGGCTCTTCTATCAGTCACAAAAGTTTGATCGTTTTGTTTTCCCCATGCTCCCCCTCTCCTGTCCTCTCCTCCTCCTCCTCCTCCTCCTCCTCCTCCTCATTGTCTCTCTGTCTCTCTCTAGGGCCTCTGAAGCTCTCTTTGTTTATATTCTCCCTGTGCTGTTTAGACTGCTCTTACAACCATCCACGGAGGCAGCCATTGGCATTCTCGTGTCCTCATGAATAAAAAACGAGAACAAGTTGAAAAAAAACGACAGTCTTTTGGAGTGTGGATGAAACTTTTTTCCTGGGTTTTCATTTTACCTCGGGGGAAATCTCGAAGTCTGACTAGAAATGTGATTGTGTGTGAGAGATTCCACTGGGGTCCCTAATGATGTGTCCTCTTCAACCGCCAGCCCGCATTCCGTCAAGGGCGCCGCCGGTCCCTTTCTTATCCTCCCTGTGCCTCATGTTGTCATGACATTGTCTAGGAACACTTTGGTGATTACTGAGTGATTTCCTACTTAATTGATTAACTGATTTCCTTACGGAGTAATTTGTCTCCGGCGATCAGATACTTGGGGCCCCTTGTTCAATCAAAACGAGCACGGAAGTTGTCCCGGGACTAATGCGAAAGTGTTGTTATGTGGAAATCTAGAAGACACACACACACGCCCGCCCGCTCGTGTGCACACACACACGCACACACGCACACACACACACACACATGCACGCGTACACACTCGTACACACACACACACACACACACACACACACACACACTCTCTCTCTCTCTCTCGCTCTCTTTATTACACAACACAATATCTTACAAAACGGTTCCCCCCAACTTCCCTATTAAGAGCACATTTACTGATCTTGGACACGGCCGTGTCTCTTGGCCGGCTCCTCTCCGCAGGGCTGAGCTGATAAAGAATCCTCTTCATTACATTGACGCCTTGCCAGGAAAGACATTTGCCTTGAATTAGAGCTGAGGGGTAGCGCTGCGTTCAGGAACTCACAGCCCCATCTATTAAAACAATTTACCACCTCTGCGACTGAGGCCGAGATTTACCTTTTAATTTTCTCCCAATGGCATGGGATGATTCAACCCCCCCCCCCCTCCCCCGCCACCCCCACCCCTCCCTGTAAGGAAGTAAAAGCTTGCAGATTGCTTGTATATTGTACAGTAATATACATAGCTATCAAAGAGCCGAGCCGTTTGGACTGACCCAAGCTCATTTGCAGGTTGGGGCGGGTTGCCAGATTTAAGATGCACCGGGCATCGCCGTCGCTGATTATCCTCTGTGGCAGCGAGGGTGGGGTGTGGGGAGAAAGGGAGGGGGAGAGAAAGGGAGGGGGGGGGGGGGGATTTTGTAAGGTCTAATCAAACTGCTCGCAGTTCAAAGGGAGAAAAAATCCTCCCACCCTGCCGCCGAAGAGACGAGTTCGCAAGCAAGGGGCCCTGTTCGCTCTACCTTTGACGCAGCATGGGGTGAGAACACAGGCGGACGGACCGCCCTTGGAACTCAGTTCCAGTACATCTGTCGAGCAGGTAGATGGAATATAATAACCAACTACAAACAGATGCCTGCGATGCAGGAATGTAGAATCCCGCCGGCAGCGTATTCTGACTCTCCCTG
>NC_137679.1:37730983-37735983 GCF_963989245.1 Nansenia antarctica | reverse complement strand
TGTGTTCAAGAATTTTATTGTAAAATGTGAATGCAATAAAGATACTAAAATGTGTGTGTGTGTGTGTGTGTGTGTGTGTGTGTGTGTGTGTGTGTGTGTGTGTGTGTGTGTGTGTGTGTGTGTGTGTGTGTGTGGGGGGGGGGGGGGGTCTCTCTCAGGGCCGTGCCACAGTGAGTGTGGGGACCAGGGCTGTGACGGACCAGACGCTGACCACTGCCTCAACTGCATCCACTTCAGCCTAGGCAGCCTCAAGACAGGCAGGTAAAACAACCAGAGGAGAACTCAAGGCCGTGTTAAAGCCACACTTCACTGATTGTTTACCTCATATCTTGCTTGTTTTGTGAGCCTGCTAACAATGTAAAGTAGTGTTGTAGTTAACTAGGTAGCAGTGGGGATTACTCACCGAATCTATTTAGTTGCAGTATTTTGGCTTGACTAGCAAGTTTGTTTTGTGATTCGTATTTCCGTATTACCGTATTTCTGTAGTTCCGTGTTTCGAAACAAAAGTCAGAACATTTTGATTGGTTGCCGACATGCGGACCAAATGATTAGAACGTGTCACATATGTGAACATGGTGAATTTCTATGTTTTGAGAAAAAAAAGAAAAAAAAGATCTGAAGGAAATTACCGGATGTCCAAAGGATGTCCCTTTGGCGGTATTGATTTGACACAATCAAATCTCATCTTGTGCCCTAGCATAGATTACCTTTTGTTATGATGACTGTTGGATCTCGATGATTCACTTACAGTACTTAGACAAATGTAGTTGTTGTAGACAAAAGTCGCTTTGGAAAAAGGCGTCTGCTAAATGCCAAAAATCCCAACGTAATATGTAAATGTAATGTCATCTCCACCTTCTCCCCTCCTGTAGGACGTGTGTGAGCCACTGTCCGCTGGGTTACTACGAGGACGCGGACGCTCGCCGCTGCAGGCGCTGTCACAAAGGCTGTGAGAGGTGCGTGGGCCGCTCGTCCACCGAGTGTCGGTCCTGCCGCAGAGGCCTCTACTACAACCCCCTCAACACGTCCTGCTCCGAGACCTGCCCCGCGGGGTACTACGCTGACGAGAGTAAGTTCAACAGAGACGCTCGGCTAATGGAGCTAACCGGCTAACGCACTTGGGGTATCTGCCGACCTTGCGATCGTTAGACGCCGTCTCTACCTCCTGCGCCACGGCCGTTTGTAATGCTTGGAATATTCTGATTCCGTTCCATGCATTGCGGTGAGCCCGTCGTCCGACTTCCTCTACCACAGTAAGCACTACTGCCTCATGGTGAAGGTTAGATCCGGGGGTGGTGGAGTGATCAGTCGCTAGAACTTTGCTAACGGCAGATTCAAAGTTCAAGGCGTTCTGTTGTCCTGGCGTAGGTGTTTACTGATGGGACTGATATGTTTCTGTGTGCGTTCATGAGGTGATCTGAGAATGACACACACGCACGCACACACACACGCACACGTACGCACACACACACACCCACACACACACACACACACACACACACACACACACACTGGCATCTACAGTAAATTAGCTCCATCTGTACAGAGCTGAGATGCCCTCTGAAATCTGAGAATGATACACACACACATACACACACACACACACACACACACACACACACACACTGGCGTCTACAGTAAATGAGCTACATCTGCACCGGGTTGAGTGAGATGCCCTCTGGGGTACCGAGACCTCCAACCCATCTGGACCCTCTTATCTCTCTGTTGGCTCACGCTGTGTGTGTACTGTGTGTGTGTACTGTACTTGCGTGAGAAAGCGTGTGTGACATGAGAAAGGGTTCGAATGGGATGGCAGGCTCATTTAAGGTTTTTTCCATGCAGGCAGACAGATGTTTGGATGGTGTTTTATCTCTCTAAACCCTCAGAGCTTGCCAGGTTTGAGTTGCATCCCTGATCCAGTCAGTGAGAGCTGTTTGTGAGTTCGGCCTGGGTGGTTAAATAAGTACTCCTCCTGTGTCCTGGGTTATGAATTCAACTCTCTCTCTCGCTCTCTCTCTCTCTCTCTCTCTCTCTCTCTCTCTCTCTCTCTCTCTCTCTCTCTCTCTGTCTCTCTCTCTCCTCCAGTCCAGAGACAGTGTCTGAAGTGTCATGAGACGTGTATGCGTTGCCTGCGCGACTCAGACAGATGCACCGCCTGCAACGAAGGCTACAGGTAGGACACACAATAAGATCATAATCATTATGGTCGCCAAAATAACAATTATGGATTTAAGGTAGCGCCTATTCCTCCTCATACGAAGTGCTTTACTTTGGATGACTGGCTGTTATGACTATATGAACGGACGTGACTGTCTGTTTATTAAAACACGTTTTTTTGTGTGCAGTCTGGCAGGGATGACTTGTGTTCCGGAATGTTCCAACGCTACCTTCTTCCACCTGGAGGAGATGAAGTGTAGCGCCTGTCACACCTCCTGCTCCACCTGCACAGGTGCGTGTTCCTGTCAAAAGACATGTTATTATGACTTCTATCCTTCTATATGTGTTCCTACAGTATCACAGGTGTATTAGTACTGGTCCTATCCCATAGGTACATGTTCCTACCATAGGTATTTGGTACTGGCATGGGCGTCAGCAGCTTTTTGAATGTGGGGGGGACACTTATTTTTCGGGGGGTCTGGGGGTCCTCCCCCCGAAATTTTTTAAATAGTAGATTCAATTTCCTGCATTCTGGTGCGTTTTACACCCAAAATAATCTCCCTCTTTCTTTGTTTTTCCTTGGAGCATGGCATGGTCTGCAATTACTGACTACTATTATGTTTTGGTTTAACTCACAGAGGCCTGACACTGACACTTGGCACTTTTTAGGTACTTTATTAAATATGAAGATTCAAAAAGAATCAAAGAGTGAATTAGAAAAGAATGAGGTAACTCAATACAACCTGTTAAAGACTTGCTTTTACTCCATTCTTTCCCCAAAATTTCAAAGATTCCCCTTTTTTGTCCTTTCATTAAATGTTCCATATCTCCTCCTATAATCATATTTCTCCTCTATTATCTGTACTATGCATACAGCAGGATTTCTACAATTAGAACATAAGACATCATACAAAGGCTCCAAAAGTGTGACCTCTTTTGTCATTTGCAGACACAAATGACTGGCAAATCTCCTTTAAGTCAAGTTTGTCAAGATGCTCTTGGTGGATGTGGCAAACAGCCACATGTTCAAGCGCCTTTGAGCATTGAGCACTTGTTCATATTGTTTTTCTCTAATAGAACATTTGACATAGAAATACAATCATCAATACAAAAAATACAATCACAAGCATTTTAGAAATAGAAAAATAAATGGAACAGGTGTTTTCTTCTTCTTTTTTAACCCTAGCTCAAGCAATCAGATGCAAAATTGATTCTTTGGGTGGGTGCAATGGCCAAATTAAATAGTGCAAATGCTCAGGGCAATGAACACGGGCAGGAGATGCAATAATGACAGGACAGGTAAGCACTGTGAGGTGTTTGTCGCCATTCTGTGCTTTTGATGACATTTCGCCTGTGTCTGTTCTGCATTTAAACATGTCTAACCGCACTAGTAATGCCTAACAAAACTGCTAGTGCCATATAGCTGATCTAGCTCGTATTTGGTTGCTAGTAGGCTATGCTAATTCTATTGCTAATACAGAGAATGTCTCATAAGGTGCTAACATTCTTATCAGAAAAGCTGGCTGTGTTTGACCTTGGGAGAACGCAATGTTGCTGTTTGGCCACTCACGGGAAAACTTGGATGACTTTGACTTACTTTTCTCTTCTTAGAAAAAAAAAATCCTTATATCCATCTTGGTGGATGATCTAAATATCGTCTTGCCTCAGTCTGAATGTTTTGAATCTGCGTGCGTGTCCGATGCTGCTGCTGCTGCCGTGTTAAAAACAGAAGTAAAACGCGGAGTGGATTTCTGGATATGGGCAATCCCCTACTCATAAAGTGGAACGGATTTGATTGTGAAGCAATGAAAATAACGCTGACCAGTCATGCAACATATTTTTGATGGCAAATGTGGGGGGGTCCAAACGACCTTGTTTCAAAGGTGGGGGGGACACGTCCCCCCCCAAATATATGGTGGTGACGCCCATGGGTACTGGTCCTATCCCATAGGTACATGGTCCTACAGTATCATGGATGTATTATTACTGGTTCTACGTGTTCCTATCCTAGACTTATAATTAGGGCTCCTATGCGACCGTGTCTCTGTGACATGGCACAGTAAGGTCACAGTAACGTCACAGGCTGAAGGTCACTCTGACTGTTTTAGCAGTCATTAACAGCTGACATTTGACAGTAACATTTACCAAGAACTTCAATGGGAACACCTATTAAAGGAAAAATGGGTGAAAAACATGAACATTGCCATTTTCTTGTCAATTAGAACTCTTGCGAAAACTTGAAGACGCAGACATTTTTAATCTAAGTCTTGACTCACCCACACCTCAACAATGGTATTGTAGTGCCAGCTCTGCACCCTAGTGAACGGGATGCCATTTTGGCATTGACATTTCACGTCTGTGATCTGTACCCATGTGTCAAGTGTTAAGTCAATTACCCCATTGATTTACATTCATTCGATCAGGTTAATTATGACTGCAGTGGCCAATGTCTGTGATGTCACCTGCGGTTGACATTTAGCTGGCGAGACACAGGCAGGGGTGCTTATTACTGTTGAAGAGCTAAGAGTTATTTCCCCGCTGGCCATGACCTGAGAACGATCGTAATGAGAGAGGTAGAAGGAGAGAGAGGGAGAGAGAGAGAGAGAGAAATATAGAGAGACTGACTGCAAGACATTGAGAGACAGATCAACATACAGTAGATCGAGATATATATTCTAGCATTAAATTTCACATTTTAGTTATTTAGCAGGTCTACTGTACATTATTGAGGATGGACAGGATTAACTGAAGCTTTAACTTCTCTCTCTCTCTCTCTTTCTCTCTCTCTCTCTTTCTCTCTCTCTCTCTT
Source organism: Nansenia antarctica (assembly GCF_963989245.1). Classification (NCBI taxonomy): domain Eukaryota; kingdom Metazoa; phylum Chordata; class Actinopteri; order Argentiniformes; family Microstomatidae; genus Nansenia; species Nansenia antarctica. Next base: position 37,731,017 of record NC_137679.1, on the reverse strand, counting down.
TCTCTCTCTCTCTCTTTCTCTCTCTCTCTCTCTC
>NC_137679.1:37563483-37725983 GCF_963989245.1 Nansenia antarctica | reverse complement strand
TAATGGTAGACACCGAGACATCTCCCTAAACCATTGCACAATACTTGGTTTACCTGTGCTTTTCCACGTTAGTGCTATTGATCTTTTGGCCTGTAAAATACACATATCCATAAAGATCTGTTCACTGCATTTCATCCTGTGTCCCTCTGGATAAATGCCAAGAATAAACAGCTTAGGCTCAACAGTAATTTTAATTGACAGAATGTCCTGTATTATTATTCCAAGTTCTTCCCAGAATTCTTGAATTCTTGGACATTCCCATATACAATGAAAGAATGTACCCTTGTCCTCTCTACACCTGTTACATAAGTCTGGAATGTTGGGGTTAAATTTATTGAGTTTTTCTGGTGTTATATATACTCTCATTATCCAATTGTACTGTAGAAGCTTTAAACGAGTGTTAGCGGTCTGGGTTTGAGCTCTTTTGCATGCCTTGTTCCATTTTTCCACTGATATATCCTCTTGAAGGTCACTCCTCCATGCTTTCAATTTGGGTTCTGAAGATTCTAGTGATCTAGCAATCAACAAATCATATACATCCGAAATAATTCCCTTTCCGAAAGGATTTTTAATTAAAACTTTCTCCAATGAGGATAGAGCGGGTATGGCCAGGGAGTGATTTTGATTAGAATAAATAAAGTTCCTGAGCTGTAAGTACTTAAAGAAATGCTTGCGAGGGATAGAATGTTTGTTTACTAGAATTTCAAATGATTCCATATGCTCATCTTTTGAGTCGAATATGTCATTAATTTGTGTTATTCCTTTGTCAGCCCATAATTTAAAGCCCCCGTCTGCCCTACCTGGCACAAAGTAATTATTGCCCCAAATGGGACTATAGCGAGAGAGAACAGGTGTTTCCGACAAGTATTTTTGTACCTCGTACCATACAGAAATCATGTTTCTCAATATAGGGTTCGATGTTTTCCTTTTAAGGTTTTTCGGATTATCAGAGTATATATATGTCGGCAGTTGGAGCCCTATAGAGTTACACTCAATGTCTTTCCATGCTGGTGAAAGTAGTCCTTCTGTCGAGTAGTAAAACCTCATAGTTCTGATTTGAGTTGCCCAGTAATACCACAACATGTTTGGGCATTGTAGGCCACCTCTGTCATAAGGTAAATACAGAAGAGACAGGCGAAGTCTGGGGCGTCTATTTTTCCATATAAAGTTCGTGAATAATGTCCTTAGTCTAGGAAATAAGTTTGGGGGAGGCGGCAAGGGGATGTTTTGAAAGAGATATAATAGCTTTGGGAGAGTGTTCATTTTCAATATATTAATTCTGCCTATCTGGGAAATAGGAAGAGATGACCATCTATCAATTGATTCGCAAATAGAATTTACAACAGGGCTATAATTAGTCTGTACCACTTCTTCTAACCTGTGAGTAATTTGTATTCCTAAATAAGTAAAGCTGTCAACTGACTTAAAGTGACCAATATAATTGGGTGGGTTCTCTCTCTCATTCGAATTAAGCAGTAATATGGCAGATTTATGGCTATTAACTTTGTACCCAGAAATATTGCCGAATCTTTTAATGAGGTCCATAAGAGCCGGGATCGATTCTCCCAGATTTTTAAGGAACAGGATTACGTCATCCGCATAGAGAGCTATGCGATGTTCAAGTTGACCTATAGGTATGCCTGATATTGATGTGTGATTTCGTATTGCAATTGCTAAGGGCTCAATTGCCATCGTAAATATGAGAGGGCTCAATGGACACCCCTGTCTGCATCCCCTGTTGATTTTAATTGGCATAGATATATTGTTGTTAGTAATTATTTCTGCATATGGTTCTTTATATAATAATTTCACCCATTTACAAAAGTTTTCTCCCAGCCCAAATCGTTCGAGAAGCTCAAACAGGTATGCCCATTCCACCCTGTCAAATGCTTTCTCAGCATCCAATGACAGGAAAGCTGTATCTGGTAACTCTCTTTGGGAATGTAAGATATTTAAAACCCTTCTTACGTTATGAAATCCCTGACGACCCACAATGAACCCATTTTGGTCTCCCTTTATGATATCTGGTAGAATAATCTCTAATCTTTTTGCTAGAATTTTGCAGAGTACTTTTAAATCTGAGTTGAGGAGGCTGATTGGCCTCATGTTTTCGCATTTATCATTTGATTTTCCAGGTTTAGGAAGGAGAGTAATCAAAGCCCCTCTCAAGGAGGGAGGGAGGATCCCTTCCCGAAATGATTCATTAAACATCTCAAGAAGAGGTTTCCTTAATTTAGATTCAAATTTCTTATACAAATCGATGGGTAGGCCGTCTGGTCCTGCCACCTTCCCAGATTTCATGCTCTTTATTGCCATAGTGATGTCTTCTAAGGATAAGTCGTCACCCAGTTCCATCCTTTCTTCCTCTGATATACTAGGGATATCAATATTATTTAGGAATAGCTTTTGGTCTGGTAATTCTGGAGCTCTTTCGGAACTATATAGTTTTCCATAATATTCTCTAAATGCCTCATTAATTTTAATAGGATCTATAATAGAGTCATCATTATGAGTCTTGAGGTTGGTAATAGCTCTTTCGGTTTGAAGTTGTTTTAAGCGCCATGCCAAGATTTTTCCTGATTTTTCCCCTTGGTCAAATATAGTTTGTTTAAGTTTTAAGAGATTATCTGTAGCTTTTGCAGTTGACATTTCATTATACTGTGTTCTCAACAGTAACAATTCCTGGTGAGTTTTTGGATCGGGATTTTGATAATAATTTCTCTCCAAAACTTTGATTTTTGACTCTAACAATGTAAATTTTTGTTTAGCTCTTTTAGATTTAGAACTTGTAAAACTAATAATCTGGCCCCTAATGTAAGCTTTAAAAGCTTCCCATCTGGTGCTTGCAGAAGTCTCATCTGTGTTGATTATGAAAAATACATCAATTTGTACCTCAAGGAAAGAGATTAGATCTGGGTCCCGTAGCCAACTTTGCTGCAATCTCCATTTTGGTGGATCCTTTTTCAAGCCTGGGTCTACATAACACAAATTATTTGGGGCATGATCTGATATCAGAATACTGTCATAATTACATTCCTTGATTCTAGACACCAGGCCTGCAGAAATTAAGAAATAATCAATTCGGGAGTATGTTTTATGTGTACTGGAAAAACACGAATAGAATAATACCTCAGGGTTTCTGTCTCTCCATATATCTCTAAGATTTAATGTCTTGATAAACTGATGTATAATTCCTCTGCTTTTATTATGGGACTTATCAATATGTGTTAACCTATCTTTAGAGGGATCTAGTGTACAGTTGAAATCTCCTGCTATTATATATTGACCTTTGAGGGTTGATAGAGTGAAAAACAAATTACTGAAAAATTCAGGGTCATCATTATTTGGCGCATAAATGTTGACCAGGTTGAGAAGTTCTGTCAGAAGCATGCCTTGAATTATTAGGTATCTACCTGCCGTATCAGCAATTATCTTTGTGACATTAAGAGGAATAGATTTATGTACAAGAGTCATGACCCCTCTTGCTTGAGTGTTAAAGGGCGCTGAGAATACCTTACCCTGCCACCTCCTCCTAATCCCAATGTCTTTGTCTTTTGAAAGATGTGTTTCTTGAAGAAAAATTATTTGGGAATTAATACTTTTTAATCTCCCCATCACCTGCTTTACCTTTTTTATTTTTTGTAGCCCTCTGCAGTTCCAGGATGTGAACTTGATGTCTAATTTACCAGTCATAGATAGCAATACATTTGTAAATTCCTTGTATCATTGTGCAATAATGTAAAGAAGAAAAAAAAAGAGGTCAAAAGAGAAAAACGAAGAAAAACAAACAAACAAACTGGGTCTCTCAACAAACTAACCGAGACCCCCCCAATGCTCCAGAACTGAGCATTCCCCCCACCCACCTGTTCACTCCCATAACGCTGAAAACTACTCCACACCGAGTGAGGAGTAGTGAGGCTGAACTGATTAATCTCCTTATAAAAGAGTAACCTTCTCCCTCCACTAAATGTGAAATAAAAACCTAATTAACAAAGTTGGTATATTGGTCAACCACCACTAAATGTTAAGTATAGAAGCCCATTGTGAATTGTATATTATAATAACTAAAGAATGTGGATCAGCAGTTGACACCCTGAAAATAACTGAGCCCAAACTGAGTTTGAGCGGCATGTTATGGGGTGTTGCTGTTATAGTACATACACATACATGTGTTGTTCAGGAAACAGTGCTGCTCGAATAGTGCATTGTGGGATTATGAGTTTTAGTGTACCCTTTCCGTTACTTTCTGACCTACCGATCCACTCTAATATCCTCAAGGGAAACACATTGGCATATTAATCGCTTAAATAGACACAATTCAACTTGTTTCATGTAACTTGAAAAAACGAATAACTGTGAAATAACATTGTAAACCCGTATCATGGGTCTAGCGTAGCATTGAATCATTGTTGACGGTGAACTGTGTTCGAGTAGTGCATTTTGGGACATTGAGTCTTAACGTGCTAATTTCTGAGCTACCCTCAACTGAATGACCCCAATATTTTCTCCGAAAACATAATAGTATGTTAAATCACCTAGACACACACAGTTTAACTGGTTTGCAAATAAACATATAAGAAAAAAGAACAATATAAACCAGTGTTAGAGGTCTAACATGACGTTGCTCGTTATCAAAGCCAGCAGTAGTGTCTCATATACTCATCCACTACCGTTCTCTTCTTGGATTCGTTTGATGAAACTTTCCACTTCTGTCGGTGTGCCAAAAGTTTGTGTTTTGTCCTTGTGTGTCACCAGCAATCTAGCCGGGATCAACATGCCATGTTTTATCCCCATGCTACGTAATTTCTGTCTGGCCGAGTCGAATTCCTTCTGCTTCTTGTGTTCTCCTGTCGCTAGGTCGGGGTAGAAACGTACTGGTTTGTCCTTGTGTAGGATTTGTTTTTGGGCTCTGGCTGCTCTTAATACAGTCACCTTATCTCTGTCGTTCAGGAATTTCATGATCATCGTTCTCGGAGGCGCGTTGGGCTCCCGTCTTTGACCAATGCGATGAGCTCTCTCCAGTGTGAGTTTGGATCTTAGTGCTGCGAGCCCCAGTGTCTCCGGTATCCAACTCTCGAGAAAGGTGCAGGCGTCGTCTCCCTCCTCTCCCTCCCGCAGGCCAACGAGTCTCAGATTAGACCGCCTGGCTCTTGATTCTAGGTCTGTCACCTTGTCTTCCAGTTCTTGTTTCTTTCCCTCCAGAGAGTGGACCTTAGCCTGGAGGACATTCACCTCATCCTCCATGTTGGAAATACGGACCTCTGCATGTGTAATTCGTTCCGTACATTCTCCCATATCTTTCCTCAGTCCATCAATTGCGACCAACATTTCTTCATGTCGGTTTGCAGACTCGGACCTCAATTCTCTGATAGCTTCCAGAATCCTGTCATATTTTCCCCCTTCTCCCTCGGCAGTTTCTGTGATCCCCGCGCTGCTCGAGTTAGCTTTAGCATCGTCCTTGTTTCTAGGAGAGCTGAAGTCCATAATTTTAGATTGTACTTGTGGGTTCTTTCGGGTACTCGGTTTCCCTTGTGTAGACGACATCTTTTACGAGTGGTATGGCTGATTTTCGTTGACTTTAGCTAGGTTTGTAACAGAATTTGTTTGACGATTTTAGTGGAGGTGAGAAAACCAGTCTTCTCAGCACGCCGCCATTACCGGAAGTCAACAAATCACTTCTTACTAATCAGCAGAGCCAACTTTACATTTCACCCATCTCAATGAACTCCCCCCTCCCTCTCTCTCTCTCTCTCTCTCTCTCTCTTTCTCTTTCTCTCTCTCTCTACACACACACACACACACACACACACTTGATGAGAGTTGTCAGTCTGTGAAATGACCCGCTACCCTTTTTCTCCCTTGGCCCACTCTGGCAGGCTCACCCAGAACTAAATATTTCATCACATTCTGCTCCTGTTTTTGTTGTCTTGTCACTGTCAATTATTCCACACAATATTTGAAATGTTTACTGTTTACATCGCCCTCTCTCTGGTAGCAGACGAGGCCAATTTATATACAGTACCAGTCAAAAGTTTGGACACACTTTCCCATTCAATTGAATGGGGAAGTGTGTCCAAACTTTGGACCCACATACTGTATTTCCTCACTTTTTAAAGCTGTTCTCGATCTCTTTTTTTTTTTGCTATCCAGGTGCGAGGAAAATTGTGTGAGTTGCGACAGCCCCGGTACAACCTGCAACAAATGCAAAGAGGGCTTCAATCTGGTCAGCAGAACTTGCATTGTGAACGCCACATGTAACAACGGTGAGTTCCGGGGGCCTCACACACAAAGGACAGAAGTAGCGGAATAGCGGACAGAAACTTCTTCACCTGTAATTACCCCCACCCCCACCCCCACTCTGAATACCCAATGGATTGCTGCCACTCTTAACAATATCCTTGCTATGGCTCACATCACACGCATTTAATCTTTCTCACCACGAGTGAAGCAAGTGGCACATCTAAAAGGCTCTAATTGGCATTAACAAGCGCCTCTCTTCCCCCTAAGCTGCAGTAGTTATCGCTATCCGCGCCAGCCTCTCGTTCTTTTTCCAAAGTAGTTTCCGTCTGTTAGCCAGCACACCTGCTGGATCATTATAGCTGTCAGGTTTACAGTGTGTGAAAATGGCTGTAATTGAACTGGAGACGTTTTTTTTCAACAGGCTTTGTCACTCTGAAGTGGTAGGTATATGGAGCTGGTCGTACTCGCACGCCGGCTGTAATGGATTTTTGCGTAAAGGGAACTATACTAGTAGTCATCTTCCCCCCCCCGCGCTCAAGAAAATGAAATTACTTTCCGATAATAGGCCAATGCATGGGAACTAAAAGCAATGCATGGAAAGAAGCTTTTGAGGAATATGGTCATCATTGAAAGAAATCCCTCTTTAGCTTTGAACAGTTGTTTGGGAGTAATGAGTGTTGCATGGTGGGGGGATACTGCATAGTATTTAATTATGTGAGAGGTAACATTAAAATGTCTGCATCCAGACATGGCTTACTTTTTCCCCTGACACATTTGTTATGGTGTTTGGCTAGCAGCTCAAGGACAGAGAGAGCTTGCTGTATTGGACAGATCGATGTCTAGTCTAGATGTCTCACTGTTTCTGCATTCAACAGCGCTAGCTGGCTAGCTAACTGCATCATGGGCCTGGCGTGACAACTAGCAGTTGGCTGGAGAAACTGCCTGGCTCCCAGGCTACTTGACTCTGGGTCTGAGGGAGGGTTGACTGACACTGACACAGAGTCTAGTTTGAACCCCCTTGCTAAGCCACTATCTGGAGGATTTCAAGCTATAAAGTTGGATGTTTCACATAGGTGGCCATAGAGAGGGGTTGTTAAATGCGAAAGCAGCAGAATGTTTGTTTGTTGTGCTATAAATCTGTGTTTGTCCATCAGGATGCACTCAGCAGGAGGGTGTGACCCTTATGGTACGGTATATACCTGCCAATGAGGAATGATGGGTTTGATACCCTTCCTCATTCGGTTCCATGCTTTACAATGAGCCCATCCTCCAATGACTACCTCCACCAGCCTCCCCTTGTGCCATATACAGTACTGTATATAATAATAATAATAATAAAAATAATAATCATAATTATGAGAGAGCTGCTGTATTGGACAAATCGATGTCTAGTCGATCTGCCGACTAGACAGACTAGACTAGATTATTATAATAATAATAATAATTTGTATAGCACTTTTCCTGCAAACGTCGCAGCTCAGAGTGCTCCGATATATGAATATAATATCCAGTATGGTTAGTAACACTGCCCTTGTTTGACCTCATGTTTCTTCCACACAGTTTGTGGCCCACAAGGAGGAACTCTGTCAGGTTCTCCGGTGGTGTTTTTCAATTGTGTTGCTGCGGGGAAGAGAATGTGATTTGGGTTTGAAAGTGCTGGGGCCTGTGGCTGTCTGTGGCTGTCTGTGGCTGCAGCTGCGTAGAGCTATAGGAGGGAAGGGAGGAGGGGGAGGGGGGGGCGGGAGGGGGGCAAGCGAGGATTGGCAGACTAACAACAATGTTGCTATGAGTAAACACGGCCCTGTATGGCCTGACTGCGCTCCCGTGGCGTTGCATAAGGAGGCCGGGGGTCTGGGGCCTGGTTAACTGGCCTCTCTCTCCAGCAGGCAGGCTCAGAATGGCCCAGTTCCACCAGACAAACCTCAGCCAAAATTGTACTGTACCCAGGGTGAGGTGGGGGGGGGTGGAGGAGTAGGGAGAGAGGAAAGAGAGAGAGAGAGAGAGGGGGGGGGGGGGTGGAGGAGTGGGGAGAGGAAAAAGAGAGAGAGAGGGGGGGGGGGGGGGGGGGTGGAGGAAAGCATGAGAGGGATGGTAGGAGGGGAAGGAAAGGGCATACCAACAGGAGATGAGGCTGAAGGGTAGAGGAGACGGGGGTGGTTGGAGCGGAGGGTGGTATGGAGTTCAAACTGTGGAGAGGGAGGAAGACATACAGGTGGAGATTGTATGGGTAGTGGGTGAGAAGATTAGATCTGATTTCTCCTCTGCTCTCCCTCTCTCTCTCTCTCTCTCTCTCTCTCTCTCTCTCTCTCTTTCCCTCTCTCTTTCTCTCTCTCCCTCTCTCCCTTTCCCTCTCTCTTTCTCTCTCTCAGCGGATGAGGTGTTCTGTGAGATGGTGAAGTCCAACCGACTGTGCGAGAAGAAGCTGTTCCGTCAGTTCTGCTGCAGAACGTGTCTGATGGCCGGCTGAGACCCGTACGAGAGGAACCAGAGGGGAACCCTAACCCCCTCCACCAACCAGAGGGGAGCCCTTACCCCCTGCCCTCCACCAGGAACCCTTACCCCCTGCCCTGCCCTCCACCACCCCCTCATCCGCTGTACATTTCCAAACTAGCTAATGTCTGTGTTTGAATGGAAAACAACGAAACAAAACTACTCCTCTTGTCAGTTTACCCTGCAAAGGGTAGTTGTGATTTTCATAAGATATATTTTTAAAGTCGTCTGTTTTATAAACTGCATACAGTATGTAACATGTACAAATTGTTTATTTTTTATTCAAATGCAACGTCATCATGAATTAGGGTGCTTTTTACGACTGTACATGAAGTCGCTATCCAAACCACTGGGCACACGGTTAGTATGAATTGGTCGATAAAGAAAAAGGAAAACACCAGCTCTGGAAATAAGATCAGCTTTTTCATACTCAAAACACAACTTACCTATACAGACTTTCTACCAGGCTTTTAGTTTTTATAAAGAAAACGTGTAAAACAATTAAATATGCTGTACCATGTCAAATGTTGTTGTACATTTTAGATATGTATGTGTTGTTTAAAATTTGCTTTATGTAAGTTCAGAGGACTGAAATAAAGGTGTACGTTGTGTATGATAACGTAAAGGTGTACGTTGTGTATGATAACTTGCCTTTGTTGCATAGAAGTGTTTCACATGTGGGTAGATATTACAAACCAGTGATGTTCCCTGACTCTTTTCCTCACATTTGCATTGACCTTCTCATGAACACATCATCCCAATGCTTTGTCTCAATATCATCCCCTCCTGTCTGATGGCACCATGCTCTATGGTGATCACACGCAGGTGTTCAAGCTAACAATAACATGCTGCTTACTGCCTTTTAGCTTGTTAAAACACTAGAAGGGCCGTGAGGGGTCACGGTGACCCCTGTGAGTGAAAAAAAAAATCTATCTTTGCACTCGATCAAATTTCAGGACCCTCCTTTCATGACTTTTCCTAGATATGTGCGTTCTACCACCCAGTAACCTTACATTTTCAAAATCACACCAGGATAAGCTAGTAAAAAGCTATTTTGCAGTTTTTCTGTGTAGGAAGCAGGTCAATTTACAAGCGGCCAACTAGTGGTCGTTGTGTGTAAATAGCAGCTTGAGCATTGTAAAGAGGGGGTCATTTGACCCCTGATTATTGTAAAAAAAAAAAATAAAAGACACGGCTGTTCTAGAGTTAACAGCAATCAGGAGCGCAGACCTGAGCAGTTTCTTGTCTCGTTTACTATCTCTATTGCTTTGTAAATCCTCCCTCCTTCTCAGATGCGTGCTGCTTTTTTAATCAGTGATTTCATTAAGTGCTCCTTAGCCTTACTGTAGATCACGATCCTTGGCTCTCACCACTCTTGCTTGTTACTTTTGAACCTCAGGTTCCTCAGGAAGGAACAACAGTCAGTACGTGTATTACCATAGAGGGGCGACAGTGGTCCAGGGTGGTAATTCCATCAACATCGCAACTCTCGCAAGACTTATCAGATGAATTCTGTTGATGGAACACGTCCCAGCTTATATACCCTAGAATCAGTGATGTTGTGTTTGTTTGAGTAGGAGATTGTCTGTCGATCACACACTTGATACCTAAATGACAGAGGAACAGATACAACAGATCATGTTCATAACATTTCACTAAATCAGACCCTGGTGTCAGTTGGTCAGAGATATTCTGGCCCTGAAAATTAGAGGGTCAGCTGGAGATCAGGAGAGGCTGGTGGAGGTAGAAATCAGAGGACAGGCTCATTGTGATGCCTGGAATGGAATAAGAAACGGTATCAAACACATGGTATCAATGATATCAAACAACCCATCAGAACCCCAAATATTAGCTTGTTGGTTTGATACTATTCCTAATTCCATGTCATGCATTACAATGAGGCCGTCCTCCGATTTCTACCTCCACCAGCCTCCACTGCTAGAGATGTATCAATAGAACTTGAACTCCATTATAATTATCCCTCTATGGCACACATTATGAATCCAGTTGGCAAAAAAATTTTGGAGTGTTTTTTTGTCTTAGAATAGACCAAATAAACATAATCTAAAGAAATTTTAAATAAATATTTGTTGGGGGGTACTTTTTGGGATGCGTTGCCTTGAGGCAACACTGTGCCATAATGGTCAGTCAAAGTCAAAGTCAAAGTCAGCTTTATTGTTAATCTAATATATGTACAGACATACAGAGGGCTGAAATTGCGTTTCCCTCTCATGCACGGTGCATAGCAAACAAAAACAATAAATAACAGTATAATACGACAAGATTAGACATAACTATATATACAAAAAATACTAGATAAAATATTTTAAATGTGCGGTACAATGTACAGGGGTGGAATACAATAGACAATAGTGCAATAGTGCAATAGTGGTAATTGGCTCAGTATAATAGAGTAAAGTGGCTAAAGTACGTTATTGTAAGTAATGGTAAGTAATGGCATGGAGAGTGCCCCCGAGAGGCGCCTGAGAGGTGCCCCAAGAGAGGCATGCCTGCCTCTTGACAGGTGCGCCTGACCAGTGTCATGGTGTCATGGTGAATCCATGGTGGTACAGTGTTGCCTCAAGGCAATATTTGCAACTTACCACAATGGTACGGTGTTGCCTCAAGGCAGCATTTGCATTTTAACAAGTTTCCATTACTTAATTAGCAAATAAAGTAAATTAAACTATTAGAAGGTAAGCTTTACTTAGCTATTATTATGAATATATATTTTTCCAGATTGAAAAAGGCCAGGAAAATATGTTTTCAGACGATGTTTGTGGAGAGAAATGGCTAAGCTGATCCTTGTGGGACAGCCTGCAAAAAAGGGATTCAGCATGGCCTCCAGAGAGACATGTGACACATTCAAACACTGCCTTTGGTTCCTTATGGCCCTGCCTCTTTTTCTAAGTATTGCATCATAACTGGGGATGCATTGTGTGAATGTAAAAGGCCAAGAATGGGTATGTTGCCTAGAGGCAACAAGGTGCCATAGAGGGTTATGTCCCACTAACGCTCCTGTATTTCCCAACATTTGAATCAGGACATTTCTTGGAAGGGGGTCTGGGGTATTTCCTATTAGCACACTCCTTGAAGGGAACTCTGGGATTCAAACAATAACAACGCAGTCTCCCTGACAGAGCTGAGGGCTGGAGAAATGAAACCACTCTCAAATTCTAAGACATCGCTGTCCATCCATGAGGACTGTCCATCCATGAGATTCCAAAAATATAGTTTTAACAATGTTTGTTGACAATGACATTGTTTACCAACAATGGTGTACCACAAGTTAATAGTTGGGGTTCTGATGGGGTAAGACAGACTACAAGTATTCTTCTTCTTCAAGAATCAGTGGCTATATATCATTACCGGTAATTTAAAAGTAAACAAATCTACAATGTACCCACATTGTCCCTAACCTTTTCTGATCCAACGGACCCACAGGTGGATCCGAAGTGATAGAAAGAGCTTACCTCGATCAATTCTCTTCATCGATATCACATTTTTTTCGCAACTTTGCATGCTATACGATGCCACCAATTTGTTTCCGAGACGGTAAACACGGCCGAAGTCACTTCCAGTTTTCTCCAACTGGAGAATGTGTCATGTCCGGTTTCAACGCCGAATTTCCATACCATTGGTCGGCCAACCCCAAAAAAATCCCCCCCCCCCAAAAAATAAAAATCTGATACATGAGAAAGATCAAATGGCAAAGATGGTGCCAAAATATCTCCAAATGGCCTAAACATATAGGTGTCCGCCTAAACATACCTGTACTAAAACAGGTACAAAGTTGCATTTGCTCACATTACTAGCATCGACTTTGGCACAAGTACTAATAAGACCCTGGAGTACTGATTCCTAGATGATTTGGGCGTGGTCATCAGGTTTCCAAGGTGATATTCACTGTAAAAGCTGGGGGGGTTTTGGGGCGGAGACTGAATTTGAGATGTTTTATAATGTTCTAGCTCTATTTACTCTGACACAGTAACATAGATTTTGATTCTGACACTTCTACAGCCACCCCACAGGTGTTAGCTTTCATTTGATAACAAGATCATTATGAAGGCCCTTGTGATTGTGGAGATATTCTATATTCACTGTGGGCATGTCATTTCGAGCAGAAAACCAGAGAAATTAGGTGGATAAGAAGTTAAGGATGCTCTACTGATCTCTCAGTACTGGGGACGTCCTCTGGCCTTGTTTTCTCTCTACTTCACTGGAAGATGTGTGTTTCCAGTCATTTATCCTCCTCACCCCTCTTCACCCCTCTTCCCAGTAGGTTATTGACTCCTAAACATCCCCCAGCCCAGTGCAGATTACATTTGACAGAACAAGAATGAGCGACCAAGAGTTACCTCATGTGTTGGATTGTGGGCTGTTGGCTGTTTGACTTGCTTTGCATCAACCATTGTAATATGGGGCTAAAACACACACACACACACACACACACACACGCACATACAGTACACACACACGAGCACACTTACACATACACACATATGGGCACACACACACAAACACGCACGCACGCACACACACACACGCACCACACACATACACATACACATACTCATGCACACACACACACACACACGCATACGCACACGCACACGCACACGCACACACACACACACACACACACACACACACACACGCACACACACACACACACACAGATACACACACACGCACACACACACACACAGATACACTTGAGGAGAAACAGATGCTCTCTGGTGAATGACCAATGGGCTAAGTCTTGACCTGACCAGACTGAACTATGCTCTTGCACTGAAGTACTGGTTAAGCTTGAAGCCTTACTCCTGCTGTTTCTCCTTTACTGCTTGACAACATCCAGGCCTCTCGCTGGCCAAGTGAGTGTTTGGGAGCTGGGTCAAGTTGTTCCGGTAACAGAGGTCCAAGTGCTGTCATTCAAGAGTGTGTTTGCTGCATGCCCTCAAAGGAATTATTCTCATGGTTTCATCATTTGTAGACACTATAAATACCATTTTGGGGTACTTATATATGCCATTTAGCTAGCGCTTTTATCGAAAGCAACTTACATTACAGTGATGCATATAATCTTCAGTATATATGGTCCCAGGGGGAATCGAACCACAAACCTAAGCATTGTTAGCCCCATGCTCTACCAACTGAGCCACAGAGGACCACCAACGTGGTTATTACCCGTAATCTCTTTATAGAGATGGTTTGTGGGGGAACATTAGATTGTGAGTCTCCTGGGATGTGTTTGGTTGCACCAAGGAAATTACAGTAATCCTTGGCTGCACTTTGTGGCATCTGCCTTGATTATTGTTAATGGGCGCCTCCCTTTGGTTAAGAATGGAATTGCAACTTTTTCCTTCTTTTCAAGCTATGGAGCTATGGAGCTTTATTATGATTGATGGTTGATATCAACTTTTTTGAAATGTCAGTGGGTGAATGTACTTCTTCCACATAGCTTAGCAGGTCGAAACTTTCAAATGTGATATAAGGAGAGGCTAATAACAGGGGTCTTACCCAAGGGTGCTACCCAACCTTCACTCTCTCTGTATAACAGAACAGTATGTTCTCTCTTGAAATATGAGCAAAAACCCTCCAGTCCGTGCTAGAAATCCATCAGTTAGACTGAGGAAGATGTGTCTGAGACCGAGGACAATATAGAAGTGAACTCTGACGATTATAATAATAATAATAATAATAATAATAATAATAATAATAATAATAATAATAATAATAATACATTTTATTTGTAATGCACTTCACATAAAGAAATCTCAAAGTGCTACAGATTAAAAACAAGAAGAAAGATAAACAGGTGGTCAGGGAGAGCATTCCACAGCTGATTTGAGGATGGGGGGGATGTGATGATATTTGCGCACCCCACCCCCCCTTAGGACTCTGATCATAGGTGTGATCATTTTGGGGGAGGTAATGACTATTTTACAGTGACTTATAAAGCACTGGGTCGATTGGAAACAACATAGAGAGTGTGTAGCCATATGGAACCTAACCTAACAGTAGGCTTAAGATCGCCAGGGGAACCCCAAAGCCCTCTGGACTATTGGACTATTCTTGAAACTTGAAAGACTCCTTTCATCTTTATTCAAGTTTAATTCCTGACCCTGTTTGGGGTTGTTTGAGTCTGAATCCTTTATCATCTGTACAATCCTATTTAGCTGGGTTTAACATCCCAGCCTGGCGCATGAATCATCGCTCAGCATGACTTTTATATCTTTTAGTCGCTACCGGGATCCTATTCAGCACTTTGTTTCCTCCACAGAGGGATGAGTTACTCTTGAATTAAATCGCCCAGAGCCTGTTCTTGGTGCTGCTGTGTGTGTCGGTGATGACTGTGTTAGGGAGGTGGCCCGGCATTGTTCCAACGTGACCCATTTCTCAGTCTGATAAGCGTGTATGATTGGGAGAGTCTCAGAGATGCAGTATTGGTCTGGCGAGAGTCACAAATCTTCCTCTACTGAGGCCTATCTCTCTGTACAGGAGGAGAGGCCCTGTGATGGAGCTCCCTGGGCGGTTTTCATGGGACTAATCACTGAACAACTGTAGGATATCAGGGCAGATGGATTGTCGTTGCAAAGTGTCTTGACTGCAGCTGCAGGAGTAGAAACAACAGGCAGTAATAACACTGTGGTCTATACGGCTGTTGCAAATCAAATCTAATCACATTGTGTTTATATAGCACATTTCGTACACGGATGCAGTACGATGCGCTTCATGGGATGAACGAGTAGAAAACAGAGAGAGAAAATAAAAGAACAATGAGACAAAAACAAAAGGATAGAATGTACGAGGACCATGGGAGTTAAACAGTAAAGACAGAACGAATGAGGTCTGTAGGGACTAATGCATGGAAAGCTTGAATGGAATAACAAAAGGATCCAGTAGCTACTAAAATAATATACTAATATACTACTACTAATACTACTGCTACTACTACTACTACTACTACTACTACTACTACTACTACTACTACTACTACTACTACTACTACTACTGCTACTACTACTACTACTACTACTAATAATAATAACAATAATAATAATAATAATACATTTAATTTAAAAGAAGGCGCCTTTCTCAGTCGGACATAGACACTTCAAGGACACTGTATAAAAGAAGAAGAAGAAAAAAGAACCTAATATACAATAAGATAAAATCGTCACAGAAAACAGTGGAAGAGCTCAGGCAACTATGAGGAATAGTGTTACACAAGAGATATAACAGGGATATAAAAAGGATGAGCTAAACGGACTGAATGACTAAACAACTAAAAGCACCCTAAGTAAAAGCAAGGCCAAATAGATATATATTTTTTATGCTGTTACACTCTTTAGACCTATTGATAGAACGCAGGCATGAGTCAATCAATCAATTCCCTCAGAACTAAAACCTTCAGGCTATGAGAGTCTACTATCACTCCCTGAGACGTCTTCCTCATCTTGCAATCTGCCTCTCTCACATATGAATGAAGTTCTCCTGGTTCTGAATCCCTGGGTGCACAGCCACAGAGAGATAGATAAGCATTTGAAGTGGGAGAGGTGGGAGACCATGGGCACGGGTAGAGCTGGGCTGAATGCTAAAGAGCGTCTGTGCTGGGGGGGTGGTGCTGAGTGGGCATTAGATCACCTCAGAGTCTGTGAGTACAGAAGGTTATCTCTGTCTGTGTAGCTATCGCCTAGCAGCAGCAGATTAGTTTGGGAGATCGCTCACTGAGGAGGGAACAACTGGAGAATAGTTGCCCGGGCAGAAAACAAGGGATTTGAACGATAACAATGCCACTTATCAAGTTTGGAAGTGTGGAAACTGAGAGAAAGTAACATTTATGTAATGATGCAGTGGGTTATTTTTAAGTTGCCAAACCACATCATGGGAATAATATTGTAATAATACAAATCTAATATTGTAAATAACATGTCAAATCATGTTTTTTAAAATATATATATTTTTAAGTGTGACGCCTCCCACTCTGCCTAGGTGCACGATCTCCCTACTTCCTGAAAGGCAACTGGGATTAACATATCCTGTCTCACTCTATTGGTTTAATTTATTAATCAGCTGTGCGGTAAACTGTTGGAACACACAGTGCACAGCTGATTAATCAATTAAACCAATAGAGTGAGACAGGATATGTTCATACCAGTTGCCTTTCAGGAAGTAGGCAGAGTGGGTGGGTCGTTAGGCTGAGTGGTGTCACCTGGGTTTGGGGAGCTGGGGATGTATAGATAAGATGGGTGTGTCCTCAGCTCTCCCTCTTCCTTCCTTCCTTCTGATTTGGTTCCGGGGTTTGTTTGTAAGGTCTCTGGGTACCAGGTTTTGGGGCCTTTCAGTTTTACACTACATACTGTATATCCATACACCTCTTACACATACAACATACATTATACAACCATTCACTCATGGCATACACGACTGATTCTTATCCATAATCATATACATATGTTATTTAGGTTATGTTGGCTTATTTACTTAAATAAAACTTTAATTGTATCATTTAAACACGTGTGGACTCCCTTATTTGTTACTACCTTCGGGTGTGTAACATAAGTTACCAAAGTATTTTAGTTAGCAGAATGTAGTCAATGTGGGAATCAAGACAACAACATCCCTGACCTGACAACTGGTGAGCATCAAGCCTCAACCCACTGAGATAATTGAACCACAAGATCATATACCGTAATGTTAATTCTGCCATATTTCATTTGTACATAGTAGTTGCCAGGGAGATACAGTATGAATAGCAGCCTTATACCAGGGGTATCTAAATCCAGGCCCAGGGGTCTGCACTCTTCTTTTCTCTCTGGCAGTCGATTCATTGATTTCATTGATTGGCCAGAGAGTCTACTGAGTAGAGGAAAGTAGGTGAGTAGACTAGTTTCCAAATTCCGAATCAAACCCTGATTAAGGCAACGATGAAAGCCAGCATTGCTTGGTGTTGCCCTAAGGGGCTGGATTTGAGTAGTCCTGGCCTATACAATACCCTACCCTACCACTGTGACCAAGCCTTCCTGTCAGCACATTGTTATGAGCCTCAACCTCTTTTGTTCTGTCCAGTCCAACAATCCCTAAGGAGTTGCGAAGACACCATGCCTTCTGGAGCAAATCACAGAACAACTGCCAAGCAGAAAAACCCATTACTTCTAGAGAATAAGAACAGCTACTGCTCCACCGAGCAGAAATTGCTCGACAAATCCCCTCTGGCTTACACCAATAGTAGGAGCAAAAAGCGACTTTGAAACTCAAGAGCCACGCCTGGTAAATAATAATGTGAGAAACCACAGAGGGAAAATGCCAATCCCCCTGGGTCCCCACCGAGAGGGACTTACACACCCCAACAGGAAAGGATGTAACTCATCCTGTCTGTGAGAATCACACAAATGGTAGAGAATTACAGGGGCATCTGTCTGGACAAGGAAACAATGATTAAGGCCCTCTGCGAATGAGATCTCCTGAAGTCCTAAATGTTTCCACAAAGGTTTTGTGAAAATGGCTTTGTAAAAAAAATACTTTCTGTACGTCTCTGGATACAGTGTCTTCCTGAGATGAACAGGACTAATTGCAAACTCTAGCAGGGCCGTTACTGGAGTAACATGCTCAGGTTATGATTGGAGATATGTTCAGGATTTCTTCTCTATCTGGGTAGGTTTCCCTAAATAAAGCAATTATTTTCTCTTCATAGTTTTCTTATTGTTATATCACAACGTTGAAAAACACGATCACTCTTAATGGTTAAGAAATTGACAATGACCACATTTAGAGAGATTTAAATTACATCTTGGTAGGTGTGATAGTCTCTAGATTATCATTATGAACTCTCCAGGAGTAGCATTCTCTTATTAATGTTAAAGACAGGAGTTTAATCAATTATTAGGTTAAAAAGTGCACAGGAATTCACAAAATAATTGTGGCTACACAATAGCGACACATCCTCCCTCGTGTAGACACAGCCGTTTTTAGAACTATTTGGGACATCACTGTGCAGCAGTTAACTTATTCAGAGGAAGCACACTGAATATTTATCAGTTCATGGACATTTGGTGGTATATAAATTTAGATCAAAAGAAACAATCCCACTAGGATTTACACGCTTGAAGACTTTTTTAGTGGCAGAATAGGCAATATTCAAAGTAAAAGAAATACATGCTTCTTACTGCTCTTTCATTCTCTAACATATGTAACATTTTGTTTTATTGTTTATTTATGTTA
Source organism: Nansenia antarctica (assembly GCF_963989245.1). NCBI lineage: Eukaryota > Metazoa > Chordata > Actinopteri > Argentiniformes > Microstomatidae > Nansenia > Nansenia antarctica. The sequence continues at coordinate 37,707,026 of NC_137679.1, read as the reverse complement.
ACTATGCTGATTAGGAAACATTGAACAAGAGTCCATTCCAGATCTACCATTAAGTGTATATCTATACTCTTCAGATATTAAAACACTGAAGAAACCAACAAAAAAATCCCTTTCTTAAAAATACAATTTCAGTTTGGCACGCTGCACACAAACATATAGGTGATATACCTGTATTGTCTCAATTTACTCCTATATGGGGCAATGAGCAATTTACAGTAGTATTTACAGGGTAGAAACGATGGAGGATTTAGGTCATGGAATATAAACGGTGTTAAGAAAATGATGGATCTATATGTAGACGGAGTGTTGCTTTCTTTTGATCAATTATGTAAAAAATATCAAATTCCTAAAAAACACTTCTTTAAATATTTACAGTTAAAAAGCTATATGTCATCAAAATATAAACAGATAATGTGTATACCACCTCTATCAAAACTCGAGGAAATAACACTTGTACATTTGGAAGAGAAGGGCCACGTATCTAGGTATTATAATATACTAGTGGCACATAGTAACTAGACAAATTAAATGCTTGGAAATCTGACATACAAGAAGACATTGACGAGACTGATTGGAATGCTGCTTGTTTAAAAGCGCAAACACACACGATAAATACAAGGTTTAAACTACTTCAACATAAATGGTTGATGAGAACGTACATAACTCCTGTCAAGCTCCACCATATGTCTGCTAACATCCCAGACGTTTGTGTTAAGTGTGTAGATGAGAAAGGTACTCTATTTCACTGTCTATATGGGAGTGTCCGAAGATCCAACATTTCTGGAAAGATGTTATAAAATGTTTGTCTGAGATATTTAATGCCAAAATACCGTTAAATGTAAAACTCTGTGTGCTTGGAATATATCCGGAGGACTTTATACAGACATCAAAACAGACCAAACTTCTGGACTTTGGACTCCTTCAAGCCAGGAGAGCCATAGCACTATGCTGGAAGAGTATGGGCGCTCCATCATTGAGAATGTGGAAGAGGGGGGGCTCTTGGAATGTATTGGTCTGGAAAGATTAACCTATATTATTAAAGGCAAGCGGAAAGACTTTGACAAGCTGTGGGAACCATACATGAAGAACATGTAGGATAGAATACTTTATACAAAGTGGAGGAAAGTTTTGTTTTTGTATTGTTTTTTATTCAATCCAAAATTGATGCAAGTTGTGTGTGTCTATGTTTGTGAACTTTGTTATTGTATGTTTCTCTTTATTTGTCTTTTTGTTGTTTTGTCTTTGATGTTGGTATATAAAAAATGATAATAAAATATTGTGGGGAAAAAACAACTATGCTGATTAGGCCTACACTATTGTAGTATTATGGAGACTTGATTTTCTAGATGCAGTTTTACGGTTCAGCGGTAGAAGGCGCTCGCTAAAATGCATTTAACTATTCTCATTTTGTGAGCGAGTACCCGTAGTTCTTCTTCCGGGCGCCAGCGTGTTGAGAACGCTTTGAAAGACTTGTTACTTTTGAAATAAGAAACTCGCCTGTCTAGTTGTTGCTTTTCTAATCCGTGTTAGCTCGTTATCACAGTTACTGGCAATATGGTGAAACTGTCGGCAGAGCTGATTGAGCAGGCAGCTCAGTACACGAACCCCGTGCGGGACAGAGAACTGGATCTGCGAGGTGAGTCTCAACCCGCCAATCTGATGCTAGGCCTTGTAGCTAACTGTTAGCTTACAGACTTGGGTGATGTTGCCACAAGTAGAATATGCAATGCAATCCTCAGGTCCAAGATGGTACACTATCTTATTTTGCTATAGATACAGTGTTTTCAACCAAACAGAAGTTAACCTATTTTTTCCTCTTGTATTTCCTTCATGTAGGTTACAAGATCCCTGTACTTGAGAACCTCGGTGCTACCCTAGACCAGTTTGACACCATAGACTTCTCTGACAATGAGATCAGGAAACTGGACGGATTCCCTCTGCTCAGGAGGCTCAAAACGTTGCTTATGAACACCAACAGGATATGGTAAACTGGCTATGTTTCTAAAAGGGTGTCGTTTTTGTTTCACTCGTTGTTTTACACCTCTTTGTCTTCGTCTGAGGTTCTCCTTGTCTGAGAATCATAACAGTAACATCTGGTGATGTACTAACAAATTTTTTTTTTGTTGCAATGATGTGCTTTTCCTCACAGCCGCATTGGTGACAATCTTGAGCAGGCTCTGCCATTTCTAAAGGAACTAATCCTCACAAGCAACAACATCCAGGAATTGGTAAGTCGTCTCATTATCACCATCAGTACAGATTGGGTTTATCAGTAATCTCGGAATCATATTGCCTTTTCAAAGGGATCGCCAGGTGTTATCGCCAGGCCTATTCAATATGGTAAATCCAAATACCGGTACCGGTAGTTATCATTGTAAATCACAGTACATTGTTATTATTGCGTAACCTTGTGTTCTCACCACCAGGGTGACTTGGATCCATTGGCCTCAGTGAAGACATTGACCCTTCTCAGGTATGTGGTGAACACTCTGACTCCTGACGTGGTCATATCACAACAGGGGACGCCGGTGGAGGTAGAAATCGGACGACGAGCTCATTGTAATGCAAGGAATGGAATGAGGAATCATGTCAAACAAGATGGAATGAAAATTATTCTTTATTCCATTCCTTGCATTGCAATGAGCCTGCGATCATTTCTACCTCCACCAGGCTCCCCTGCACCACGATTATGATAAGGATGCATATCAGGAGGATGAGGTTAGTCAAGACTGAAACCTTCTATAATCTGTTCCCATTCCAGCCTGTTAAGGAATCCAGTAACCAACAAGAAACACTACAGGCTCTATGTCATCAGCAAGATCCCTCAGATCCGGGTTCTTGACTTCCAGAAGGTGAAGCTCAAGGTAAGTGCCGCTGGCCTTTGCTATGAGATGAGCATGGTTACGTCATAGAGAATGAATGAATGGTCTTTATTGTCATTGCTATAGTACAGGTACCAAACAACGAAATTTGGGAGGGGTGGCTCCCCTGGTGCTAGGAAAGAAAAAAAAACTAAAAAAACAAGAAGGGAAAGGAGCTGGTTAAAGGGAACACTCTTAAAGGTTCTAGTTGATATAATACAAGTAAATGTATTATTATGATTACTTGACATTGACAGAATGTTTTAATGAGGCCCTTTTTGTACATTTCTAACCAGGGTACACACACACAGCCTTGGGCACAGTCACACCCCCTTCAAACTAAACGGGTGTAGTCAATAACATAATCACAAGCGGTAGCGTGATAAACAACCCTTCCAGCAGGAGAACACGTTAGAGGGCAGCTATATGAGAATGTTCTGCCCGGCGACCAGAGGTCATTATTCTCCCTGGCATGTTTAGAACGGTGCTTTATTTGAAGTTGTTTCCCCACAAACGTCTGTCTGTCTGTCTGTCCGTCCTAACCACTGCCTGGGGGTCAAGGTGCCCCGCCTGTCTGATGATAAAAAAGCTTTAACTTTAACTGTGTGATGATGTATTACCTTAGGAGCGCCAGGAGGCGGAGAAAATGTTCAAGGGCAAACGCGGTGCTCAGCTCGCAAAGGATATTGCCAAGCGAACAAAAACGTAAGATGAAAGTCCCTGTCGGACAGCAGCTCCCTAGAATCACTGGACACTGGCGGTGGGGTGGTGTCGGAATCACCGGAATACTACTACTACTACACCCCCCCCCCCCAATCACCCCTGGTGTAATACGGTGACTGGTGTATCTAAAACCTGGGGTAGCCAAACTAGGCTTGTAACTAGGCTTGTAAACCCAAAACCACAACCCCACGCAACCATGTTTCTTCGGAGCGCTGTCCTTGGGGCATTTCTTGTCCGTGTCAGTTTATTTTACTTGAAGATAAGATACTACACCTGAGATACTACTACACTGGTTGAGAGGTTTGAGAAGCACCTGCCTCCCCCATGTTCTCTCTAACACGGCCGCCTGTGTTTCAGGTTCACCCCGGGGGCTGCCGTGCAGCAGCAGCCTGAGAAGAAGGCAGGCCCAAGCCCTGCGGATGTGGAAGCGATCAAGGCACTCAATGATTTTTTTTATTTGTTTCACAAAAAAAAAAAAATATATATATATACTAGCTGTGTATATGTGAGCCTCTATTTCTTGTTTGGTGTTTGAATCTGAGGGGATTATTGTGTTGTTCACTCTGCTTTCTTATGAGCTCTTGAAACAGGATGTAGTGTGTTCATACAAGCACGTTTTACTGTGGCGCACAGGTCAGCGTGTCCTGCAGGTCCTGCCTCACTTATTTATTGTTTTAATACGGGTTGCTAGGCGAAAATAAGTGGAACTGAGCGCCTGATATCCCAAAACCGACCCCCTTACCCGCCATGTGAACTGATGTATTTCTTTCTGTTTCTTTCCAGAATGCCATCGCTAACGCCTCGTCCCTGGCTGAGGTGGAGAGGCTGAAGGGCATGCTCCAGGCTGGACAGATCCCTGGACGGGAACCCAGACAAGGTCTGTACACAGGATCAAACCGGCCGCATCTGGTGCATTCGATTGCTGCCTGAAAGCCGCTGTTTACCACTAAGATTTAGCATAGGATTTAGCATAGGGCTCCCTATTGGGTCATTCTGAACTGGCATCGATTTGCGTGGTCGGGCATTTCAGATGTTCCTAGTTCCAAGGAGCGAATGAATTAATATTGCAAAACTTTTAATCTGGATCAGAATTATTATAATTTTTGCGTTATCCTGTTTTGATCCATTTTGAAACACTGGGCCCTGGTGTTTAGCCCAGTGGGTGGCGCTGGCAATCCCATCTGGGAATCACTTCATAGCATCCTACGCTTTGGCTAACCCTTTTCTCCTTTATTAAATGTTCTGTTCTTGCCTAGGTCCGCCTGAGGTGATAGAAGTGGAAGAAGAGGAAGAGGAGGAGGAAGAGGTGGTGAAGGAGGTGGTGGTGAAGGAGGTGGTGATGAAGGAGGTGGTGAAGGAGGTGGTGAAGGAGGTGGTGCAGGAGGTGGTGCAGGTAGAACCGGAGGAGCCGATGGATGAGGGTGGTAACGGAGAGCAGATGGAAGAGGAAGTAGAGGCCGAGGAGGAGGAAGGAGAAGAGGAGGAAGCGGAAGCGGAGGAGGAAGAAGAAGAAGAGGAAGTACAAGAGGTAGTAGAGGAGGAAGAGGAAGAGGCTGAAGAGGAGAAGGAAGAGGAAGAGGAGAAGGAAGAGGAAGAAGAGGAGGAGGAGGAAGAAGAAGAGGAAGAGGAGGAGGAAGAAGATGATGATGATGATGATGAGGAAATGGAGGACACACCTGTCAATGGATCGTGATTCTTTAATGTGAATCTATTGTCTCCAGTTTTGATTGTTTTGTAGGTTCATATTTATGTTGAACGTGCATGTACCGTTTTTTTTATTTTATTTGAGAAAGTAAATGTATTAAACATGATTTTTACAAACTTGTTTCTTTGATTTCACTTAGAATGGATAAAACTGAAACCCATGATGTTAGTGTTACGAAAATTTGCATTGATCATTTTGGATGATTTTGCTTTCGGTCTGTACATAAACACTTCTCAGAGGTAATCAGTTTTGGAAGCCATTGCAATTGGATGTCAGTCTGATATCCATAATCCTTTTGTGTGTAAAGTATTTGATTTACATTATGCTCTTTTGGCATTATGTTATGTGGTGCTTTACCAAGTGAGACCACAAAATACAATAAATTGCTTTGAATAATGATCTCTGTCCTAGACTGTAATTCTGATATCAGAGTCATGGATGCAGTGCATATTCTCAACAAAAGAAAACGGACTAACATGCACACAACACAAGTTCACACCAGAGGTTTCTGGGGTTATTGCTCTGCTATGGTTCTGTCGCCCCCTAGTGGATGACGATACCCGTGTCAGGGTGGTTGTCCCGCCACTTGGGGGGGGTCAGTCTGGGTCCGTGTCCCCCAGCAGTGGCTACTGTACTGTGAGTAACAACCATAAGTAACTTTGCCACTTTGAGAGGAATTCCTAATATATATCCTTTTTTGGAGGACGGACTAAGACAATGCCAGAAAGAGGTAGTGAGGGAGAGGAAGGGGGAAAGAGAGGGACACACACTGATAGAAATGGAGAGTGATGGGCAGAGATGGAGAGAGAAAGAGAAAGAAAGAGGGAGAGAGTGCCAGCCAGTTTCCTGACCTGGGAGCAGCCTTGATGATGTTGTCGACGTGGAGGATCATCTCAGGGGCCTCGTTGGTTCATGTCTGGACACGCAGGAAAGGGTCATCACACACAGGCAATGGAAGGAGAGCCAGTTCTCCATCCGTGTCCCTGATTTGGACATGTAGGATTGGAGGGGAGTGGACAAGAGTAAAGTTCAGGGACAAGGATGGAGAACTGGGACTCGGGGTGTAATGTTGCTTGGACATAGACATTATAGACATTATACAGACATAGACATAAACATTCTACACAGGGAATGATAGAAGAGGAGAGAGGGAGTGATAGAGGGAGTGAGATGTATATAGAGAGGGAGTGATGGAGGGAGAGAGGGAGACAAGACTCACTCAGCCCGTAGGTGGTCTTGTTCTCCTGGTGAGCCGCCCTTAGCTCTACATACACACGCACGCACGCACGCTGTAAAACTGCACATTGTATGTAGCTACTAGGGTGTGTGTTTTAACTTCACGCATTTTGTAACTTTCAGGCACTGACATTTTGATACCGCCTAAATGCAATTTATCCAGCCCAACCCGCCCAAATGATTTCCCCCCCAGCCCAATGTGATCAAAAGTAGCCCATTCGGCGGTAACCTGCCCCATCTGGCAACCCTGTCGCTGATTTGCAAAGTCATAAAGGCGTCTGCTAAATGCCAAAATGTGAATGACTACATTTCCCAGTATACATTATTAAGCACTTTGAGCTGCAACGTTTTCAGGAAAAGTTCTATACAAATAAAAGTTATTATTATGAAGTTATTACTGCGGGTTACACATGCGCAGTAGTATACAAGACATGTTGAATAGAGCCGAAACGGCTTACTATGGGTTGTTGAATACCGAATAACACTGCTTCTTGGTAATAAAGAAGGCTTTCAAAACCTACGCCGAGTTTGTTATCTAGTGGAATGACGAACATAACACTTGGCGTAGCAAGTGTATGGTTACTGGACTTTCCGGCAATAAAAAGGTTTTGGGCTGGTTTTTTGGGGGTGGATTCGGCGGTTTTTAGACTGGTTGGGCTGTAGCTAGGGTTGCCAGATGGGCAGTGTTTTTGGGGGGTGGATTTAGCGGTTTTTAGACAGTGGTTAGGCTGGAAATGGTCGATCCCATCTGGCAACCCTGGCTGTAGCGTAAACGGTCAATCCCAGCTGGCAACCCCGGGCCACGTCATTCTTAGCTGTGTTGTGGTTGGACCGGAAGTGAACGAGCTAGCCAGCCAGCTGTGAGGTGTCAACATAAGTTCATCTGATGTGGTGGAACGTAGACAGCTAGCTAACAAAACAACGGTACACATTTGAAGCTACTTCAGAAATGGAGGAAGATCTTGAAAATCAAGATTTCAGTTTCCTACATCAAAGTGGTAAGCAAACCGAGCTATCTAGCTAGCTACATAGCTTAGCAGCAGGATGAGATCTTACAAACGGTTGTCAGTTAACTAGATCTAGCGAGTTCACCGTCTAAAAGACACTTTTCTTTTTGCGCAGGATTGTAATTGTGTCAAGTAGAAGTACACTGAGCCCACAAAGTAAACATTAGATAACTAGGCGACGTGGTGGAATGGATACAGCTAACGCTAGCTTATAGCAAGCAGGGGATGACGAGACGAATATGACATGATACGACTTTACATCCAAGTGACTGCTGTGTGTGTGTGTGTGTGTGTGTGTGTGTGTGTGTGTGTGTGTGTGTGTGTGTGTGTGTGTGTGTGCGCGTGCGTATGCGCGTGCGTATGCGCGTGTTTGTGCTTGTGTGCCCTGTAGACATGTCAGATATACAGAAGCCTTTAGAGGCGACTTGGGTTAGCGACATCCAGCCTGAAATCCCATCCGATATGGATTCTGTCAGTCAGCAAAATGCTAGCATAGAGTACAGCACAGTGTTTTATCTGTACAGTATAGTATAGTGGATAGTGTATATAGCCTTTATTTATGTAAACCAGCTCCTTTCCCTTCTTGTTTTTTTAGTTTTTTCTTTCTTTCCTAGCACCAGGGGAGCCCCCCCTCCCAAATGTCGTTGTTTGGTACCTGTACTATATCAATGACAATAAAGACCATTCATTCATTCATTCATTCATTCATTCAAACAACACCACTCTGACATTCCTGAGCAGAGCACTCCAAATATGACCACAATACATGTTGTTGAGAATCCGATTTATTCTCCATCTCTTGTCCACCACAGTGGGGACTTTCGTGGCAGAGTATGGATGGTACCTGCTGTTCGTGGTGGCTGGGGTCTACCTGCTGATCCAGCACCTGAGCAAGTGGAGAGCGAGCCAGGTGCAGAGCAGCACACAGAATGAAGAAGTGAAAGGTAAGGTGCATTCCATTTGACTTAAGGAAGTGAACCATCTATCCACCAGACATAGCAGGAAAAAGTAATCTATGCTCTGGCCAGGGGCCGTTGGCAGTTGTAGTGCTAGAAGAAGGAATAAATAACAAATAAAATAATAAAAAGCAAACAGGTGCCCGTTCCTACAGGAATGACAAGCTCCATATGCGTGTAGTAGTGTGCTAGGCTGTATGACATTGCATACGTGGCTGTCTGCATTTTTTCAGTCAACAGTACCATCAAACTGACACATTGTGTGGGATTTTTTAATTTCATGCTTAGATCCCACGTCAGTGTTGCAGAGACGAGAGGCATTGGAGGCATCCAGGCAGAAGATGCAAGTGGAGTTGGATGCTAAGGCAGCCCTGTTCAGAGAGAAACAGCAACAGGTGAGACAATGCTCCTTTCTCAACAGAAACTTGATTCCTCACACCATGTCCTCCGCTCTGCACCTGCTTACTACTCAAAGGCATTGGAGGAGAAGATCTAGGTTCCTCCTCTTAGATATTCTCCTCCAATGCTTTTTTGAGAAGGAAGCAAGTGAAAGGCAGAGGAGAGGAATCGTGTTTCTAACATTTGAGAAAGGGGGACAATACGTTTGTCATGGAGCCATGTTTGTGTAACACAGCTTTTTGTCCCAGCACACAAAAAAAACACGCATTGATTGTTCCTGCTATATCTGAGCACCTCACCAACATATTTCTCCTTCTGTCCTTTTCCAACAGCTTGAGGAGGAGAAGAGAAAACAGAAAATAGAGCAGTGGGACAATATGAAAGAGGGGAAGAGTTCCAAAGGAAATGTACTGAGAGCTCAGGTTAGATGTGCAGTGTCATCACAATCGTTTAAGATGTAGTTGATGATGGAGGATGTTACTGGTTATTACGATTCACTCCTTCTTTGTATCTAACGAAGCTTCCTGTTACTCAGCAGAACACAGAAGAGGCCAGCACTTCCACAGCTGGGTTGAAGAAGACTGACAAGAAGCCCCTAAGGAGCAGTGGTATGTAGAAACGTACTTCATTATTTCACACACCGTTTGGAATACTACATAACCCGTACTACACTACAGAGCCGTAACCACGCTGAGCTGTACTGAGCAGGCCCGGTTACACATCCAGCATAATTGCTGAACCAGTGCTGGAGAGTGAAAGGAAAACATCAGAGCCAGCACAGTGTAGTTCGGGTCGGCCCTGTAGTGTGTCAAGCCCCAAAGTGAGGTCCACATACACATGTAGGCTACATGATAGGGGGCAATATGGGGTGGCTGTGGCGCAGGAGGTAGAGCCGCCGTCTAATGATCGCAAGGTTGGCAGATCGGCGTTTCGAGCCCAGGCTGGCCACATGTCAAAGTGTCCTTGGGCAAGACACTGAACCCCAAATTGCTCCCAGTGAGCGGGCCGGCGCCTTGCATGTGAATGGGTGAATGAGAGGCTGTTGTAAAGCTCTTTGGATAAAGGTGCTATATAAGTGCAGTCCATTTACCATGATAAGTTATTTGCATGCCATGCATGAAGTGGATAAGTGGAAAGCACATTTACTGTACATGTGAATGAAACGTATCAACAGTTTAATGCTGGGGGTCAGTGGTGTCTGTGCAATTATTCATGTGTTACGATTAAGCAAAGCTAAGGAAAAAGTACTGGATGCTTGTGGCTTCTGTGTGCCAGTCGCTTATGTTCTTCGCTGTGTGTGTTTCAGGCTTTAACCCCCTGAGTGGGGAGGGGGGAGGAGCCTGTGTGTGGAGACCAGGAAGGAGAGGGCCGTCATCAGGTGGATGAGGTTAAAGAAGGTCAGAGACCCATTGGTCACACTGACCAGTGAACTCTGACCCCATGACCCCTGACCCTCAGGGGCACACACTGACACACTGAATGAAGCTGCCTGCTCCCACAATTCCCCTCATGGTTACTGATGAAAACAAATGTTTTTATTTGGGTTTTCAATTCTTCAGAGATGTAGTTTCTGCTGATTTCACGTCATTTATGCTTCAGTAATATGACTATACTCATCAAAATCCACGTGTTGCTGCAATAAGTAATATTTTCAGTTTCATAGTATTTCAACATTGAAGGAAAACGTAGCTTTGTGAAAGTGACAGCTTCTAATGATGCCATCCCTTTAAATTGCTCCTTTGCGAAAAGGTTTGGCTGATGACTTTCAGAGTAAAAGTGTGTGTGTGTGTGTGTGTGTGTGTGTGTCTTTTTTCTTTTCTTATTTTTTTTATATCCCAGTATGCTTTCAAATGTGTGCCAACCAGGCTTCATGCTGTGACAGTACACCCGTTGGTGACTGCTGTGCACTTTAGTGCTCTTTGTACTTTGTAAATCAGGGGAGGCTGGTGGAGGTATACATCTGATGACAGCCTCATTGTAATGCAATGAGTGGTGGTCTAGTGGATAGTGAGTTGGACTTGTGATCGGAAGGTTGTGAGTTCAAATCCCGTCTGAAACCACACCACTACTAGTGTGCCCTTGAGTAAGGCACTTAGCCCTCAGTTACTCCAGGGGGAATGTCCCTGTAATTCGTAATTGTAAGTCGCTTTGGATTAAAAGCGTCTGCTAAATGGCAAAATTATTATTAATTAAAATTATTATGCATGGAATGGTGTCAAACACACATGCTTATTCCATTCCATGGAGTACAATGAGCCTGTTCTCCAACGTATCCCTCCACCAGCCTCCCCTGCTATAAATCAGATGTAACTGTGGTCTTCTTATCTTGTAATGAAATAATCTACTCATGAAATGATTAGTTCCAGGAGTTTCTGTGAAAAAATATTAGATTACAATTACAAGAAATGAAATTACCGTACTATAAATATTTGTATCACAATAAAGCTTCTATAGTTACACTGTCTTTGTACTTTGAATATGGTGATTTATTCTAGGAAATGTGGATAGTACAATCATCATCACAGAGGTACAGTGTACACCACCTGTTCTACTCATAAAGGTATTTAGGAGTCAAATTAATCATAATCAAGGAGTATAAACTATATCTTTTTATTTGTTTTACATTTTATGATTTGCAAATGAAAGACACAATGTAAAGAAAAGGCACATTAGGCCTTGTCAAGAAGCCTCCCCTAAAAAGTAATCATAAAAAAGTACAATATAATATTTATAATAATATTTAATTGTTTGTCTGAGATGTAATAGGCTACACTGTATGGAAATCTCCTCACCAACGGAAGTTGAGGGTTAAAGTGACGCTCATATTGTTATTATATGGTAATAAACAAGCTCTCTTCCTCCAAGTGTTCTTAGTCAAAATATTGTGATATTTTATAATCGTTCTAGTATAATAGCCTACTAGAACGAAATCTATCACCACTAGATGACAGCATTGCCTACAGCAAACCCTTTCTTGTGAGAAGAAAACCACTAGTAGCCTATTTGTGTGAGAGAAGAGGAACATCGATCTCAAGTAGTTTCAACAGTCAAGAGTGGCTTGCTCTCTTCGACTGATCCAGGGACAGAGGATGGGCTCATTGTGATGCATGGAACATTATTACAATGAGCCCCAGATACTTGACACCATTTCCGACTCCATTCCATGCATTAAATGAGCCCGTCCTCCGATTCCTGCCTCCACCAACCTCCCCTATTGTAGACACTGGATTGGGGTCAGTTTGGGGTTATTAGGGTAGAATTTGGGGAGAGTAACTCAACCCCAGAGTCTCATTTAACCCACTGATGAGTTAACACCACTGTATATGTTTATAGAAAATGTGAGGTTTTGAAGATTCAAATGTTATTCTTCATTTCATACCGTATATATACTGTAGCAACATTGCTGTAACATAACACTTTTTGGTCCTGACGTTACAGGATTGGTCATATGATCCAGAATGATAGGTCTACTATGTGTTGTGATTGTTTATTCGGTACATGTATTTTCCCACAGTTGGGGAGCATTAGTTGGCCCATCAATTGCTGTTGTGTAGTTTGCTAGTCTTTGCCTGCTCTGTCATTTGACTTTTGAAGAATGTTTCTCTGAAAGAGGATTTTTTTCTTCTTCTAATTAATGGGATTTAGCTGCATCAGAAAAAACAACTTGCTTGTGAAAGAAAAGCACCCCCTGCCCACCAATCACATTGATTAGGACTTTCTAATACCACGCCTAAGGGGGGCTCAAGACGATCCAATTACCTTTGGCTGCCATCGTTAGCTTGACGGGGCCCTTGAGTCAGTCTCCATTGTCTCTGGTAGCTACTGAGATCAGGCTGCAGGGACAATGGCTACCACACAGAGAGACTGTCCTAATGAGGCAGTGTTGGCTATGGTAATACCTCTGCTCTAAAGCAGCTTTATTCTCCACCGGGAGCTGAGTGAGTGTCTCTCCTGGCTGTCTCAGGCACCTCCTGGCAGCCTGTCGAGTGTCTCTGCTCCTAGCGGAGGCTGGTGGAGGGAGGAATCAGAGGACAGGCTCATTGTAATACATAGAACAGACTGGAGAATGATATCAAACAAACACACATATTTGATACCATTCCTTTTTTCCATCGCATGTTTTACAAAGAGCTCGTCCTCGGATTTCTACCCCCCAACAGCCTCCCCTGCTCTGCTCCCAGCCAAGCGAACGTTGTTAAATGTCCCTGTGCAAGTGTGATGCATGTGCTAGCCTCCATCTGTTTGGACAAAACATCGCTTTTTCCACTCAAACGTTGACAGTAGTCGTTAATGCTTGCATAGCAACGGAGACACAGTTAGGTCCGATGTACTTGTTGCCCCTATAGCTTGAGGCAGCTAGGCCATCACCCATTGACCTAAATCTCACCTATTGACAGTTCTATTAAATGATCAAAATAGAAGAAAATAGGAGAAATAACAGATGAAAATCATGTTAGAAAAGAAACAATATATTGTCTTTTATTGCTTTGACTACTTTCTGTTTTGACATAAATAATAACTGTTTGATGTTTTTTTAATTCTAGTTGTGTGTTCAACAGAGCGTTCAGACCGTCTGGCGGCGCGTTCATGATCTTATTCCAGAGTGGTATGAGACCATCTGGTGGGGCCAGCCCTTATTGGCTGTGGACCGAAGTCGTGCATAACCTCCCAAAAGCCATCCAGCAAATGTACCCCTTTTTATGCTCGGTCACGAGCCGTGTGTGGCCGCAAGTCAGGGGGCCTTGTGCACAAGTCTGGCATGAACTTGTGTGTTTAATATGGGGAAGGGTTAGTGCGTACAAAATGTATGTCAACGGAGGTTGAAATCGGAGGACATACAGGCTCATTGTAATGCACGGAATCGAATGAGGATGATGGTGTGTGTTTGATACCATTCCTCATTTCATTCCATGCATTCCAATGAGCCTGTATGTCCTCCGATTTCAACCTCCACCAGCCTCCCCTGGATTAAACAACACACAAGAGCTGAGATACACACTTACCTTTGTGTCTTCTTCTTTCTTTTCTTTCTTCAGCCAGGCTCGGACACTGTCTGAGGCCAATAGCACGAGCATTGGGTGAGGTATTAACTCGAGATCTGCGTGTGTAACTATGACATTTGCGTAAATCTTGCATTGACGTCAATGGGGCAGTAAGTGTAAAACGCTCGCAATGACGTCAATGGGAAATTTGTTCGACTTGATCTATACCAGCAGATTCCACCTATTTACAGCGTGCTGCGTGACACATGTTCTAAGTAGCGTGTAACATGTAACATGTCAGCGTGTAGACTAGGACTGACAGGTGGAATGAAGCTGTTTCCAGTCTAGAGGGTTAGAGTTAGGGCCTCGTAATGTCCCTCACTGTGCCACTCCATACAGCTGGGGGAACAGGGCTTAGAGCTCTGTGTATGTGTACCAGATGTCTGACTAGAACCATAAATATCCCAGATAAGGCATACGGATATCCGTCTGTTAATGTCTCTGGTCAAACACCTAATGCACTGTTTCATCCTGTCATGGGAACACTCTGCCGCAGTGTAACTCACTTAGAGACTGGTTTCCTATAGTTATTGCATGAAAAAGCACTGTAAAAAGGAATGTTAAAGGTAGCGTGCTGAGAAACATTGACAGATGTATCCTACCTCCACAGGGTAGCTTTTGTATTATGACAACCGAATGTCCATTTTGTTTAGTCTTAACTTTCCTGTGTGTAGAGTATGTCTGTCTAGGCTGTGTGCACAGAATATACTGTACCACTCTTCACAAACGACTAGATCTGGAAAAAAACAACAACCAATGACCTCCACTCTCCATGTGCTCGTGTCACCATGTTCTAATGTTAGAAGTCTCCCTGGTGGTCTGAGTCTGAGTGTGATGGGCAGGCCGGCCCTGACAATGCTCCAGGGGTCTCTCACACACACACTGGAGCTGCGCTATGGCCTCCCAGGAAATCCGCCCCAGATGGATAGGATAAGATCAAGTCCACTTCCTCCTGTGACAGAGTGCAGAGGACTAGGAACCAGCCCAAACAGGATTACAGCAGGAGAGATGGAGATCTAAGCCTTGAGTCAGAGAAACAAACATTCGGTTTGTGTTTGTGTCTTGCTCAGTCTGAAGGACAGGACAAGATTGCCATCGCACTGAGCGGCTGCGCATTATCCGCACCCCACTCCTGACAGCCACACCCCCCCCCCCCCCGTGGCACTCTGCCACTTGTTTGTGTTGAGTGTTGGCAGCGATGTCGCGGGGTCACCAAAGTGGAGGCTGGTTGGCGGTAGAAATCGTAGGACGGCCTCGTTGTAATGCATGGAACGTAATGAGAAACGGTATCAAACGTGTGTTTATTACAATGTCTTATTCCGTTGCATGCGTTACAATGAGCCCGTCCTCCGATTTCTACCTCCACCAGCCTCCACTGGGTCACCACGCTGGGTTCAGAGGGTTGAGTAACACCATGCCTCAACCCCATTACGTCTGGGAATGTGATAAGCTTGCACTTTCAGCGGCCTATCTTTTGGAACTTTCCTTGCAATGTTGTCTTCCTCAAGGACACAACCTGCTTTGATAGTGTTTCTCCTGGGAGCTGATGGTTCTTTGTAATAGCTGAATGTACATTGTGAATGGAATAACACAGCTTTTCAAGCGACTTCCTGAGGGAAGACATTAACCCTGGATGAAACTGCTGAGCCATCACTTTTTGTCCCCCATTACAATAATGGGTATCCATGGGTCCCTGGGGTCTGGTGCCCCTTATGGGGGTCTTTGTGGGAATCTACTATTCCATACAGTGCAAATACAATGATATTCACAATTTGCATGGCCTTAGGTTCTTTTGAAATGATGCCCTATAAGTAACCCATTTCTTGTCCTTCAATAAACATGGAGAGCATTAAAATAGTATCTAGAACAAGCTTGCCTTTGCAAACTGCAGTATTGCCTGATACTTTGATGCTACTATACAGAAATAAACACCAACACCCAGGCCTGACTCAGCCCGGTGTAATCATTGACGCTGTATGACGATGACAAATCAAGAGAGAATTTCCTGTTGATACTGATCATGCCAGAAGTTGTACTGCCAGGCCTTTATTTGTTGCACTGTCAAGCCTTTTCCCAGAGTTTCAAAGCCAGCTCTGTCACCGTAGCCATTTAGCTCATTGCCATCTCAGTCCCTAAGCAGTGACACCTACAATAGGCCGGAAATCTTGGTAAAAAATACTGGTGCGAAATCCCTGCACTGCTGTATGACAGCGGTTCCCTCTTGACCTCTGAAATACTTCAACACACCCTCGCACCAGACAAAACAAGTCACGCTATTGCAGTCACACAAACAACAGCTGTGTCGGAAACATGCGTGATGTGTGCCGTTAAACAAATGTTGGGAGTGCTGAGGTTTAGCCATGGCTCGCTGACTAACCATGCTCGGCCAACAAGAAGTGCTTCCACTGTTAAAGCTAGTTATGATTGTGCACTGTCTATGGCTATGCAGATTCTGAGGTATACATTGCAAAACATTTCTACATTTTCAAGGAAACCTTGTGTGCCACAGATCCCTGTACTTCATCAGGGTATGGAGTCTCAACCATGAATTTAAGTGTATAACTTGTGTTTTTTTTTAATTGGATTTGACACTGAGCACGAAGTTATAATGCATTCATAGTTCATTATACTTAATTAGTACTTTTTAAATGTCTTATATCATCTCATAATGATCTTGAGCTATTATACGATATTTTGTGTCAGTTCAAGGAAAATATCTGACAGGCAGACAGACATATCGTATTATAATGTATTATGAAGATATTACAAGGTATACCGGAGTTATAATGTTATTTGTGTGCCTCAAAGAAAGTCTGATGTCCTGTCTGATGTCCTGTCTGATGTCCTGTCTACCATTCTTGTGAATCTTAATGGAGATGACTAAAGCTTTGTGTGTAGGTGGATCATTTTGTCAGAGTATTGGCATGATTTATGCTTGGCAAACCTCCAAGGATGTAAATCAATTAAGCCTAATAGGTTAAATCATATCAAAGTATTTGTCTACTCTCTCAGTACAAGCACAGGTCCAGAATATTCAGGGTCCGTAGCCAATGTCTTTGAAATTAGTTTCATACTGGATCTGTTTCTTTATGAATATCTTACAATGCTATTCCAAACAATGACATCATGTGCAATACAGTGAAACAAAACATGTGGCTTGGGAATATTGACTACCATATTATGAAAAACTCACTTTTTCAGTGCTTGTGCACATACATTTGGGTCTCTGACACACAAACTGCGAAATAAAACAGTTTTTTTGTGGGCTGCCTATTTCACAAAACATGCCATTCTACAAGTCATTCAGATTTGCCTTCCTTTCCTACATAACAGAGGGGTCTCATTAGAATGACACCCTCCCTGATCTGAGTATCTCCGCCTACAGCTGCAGGACCCACAATAATGTTTACGGTATTACCGGTAGTTTAACGACACACGTGTTAAAAACAAATGCTCAAACTGCAGGAATTCCTTTGCCTGGCAATGTTGTGTTACTCTGATTAGCATCCAGCAGCTAACCTGCTTAGACCACAAAGCTGCAGTGACCAGGCAGTGTGTGTGAAGGCCAGGCTAATACGACCATTCTGATCCACAGACACTCTCAGCGTTACTTATAATATTAGTATTATGACTACTGCAGCTGCGTTGCAGTTCTGGTATAAACATGAATACTGTCAACAGCCCTCAGCCTCTCCTGTTGCGGTCATATAATCTTGTGAAACTGCATTTCGTTGTATAGTACTTGATGGCAATGAAGTTGAATCTAATCTAACCTAATCTAATTTGATCTTCTTTAATCGATCTTCTAATCTATAGGTAAAGGTGATGTAATTGAACCAATCATTTATTTAACAAAAAATGAACAAAGATGCCAATTCCTACTGAGGCCGAGGCTATGCCCTAATAGCTGGTATTGCCTCCTTTGGCTGAAATAACCTCAATTGGACTTTGGTTTCCTATAACTGTCTACCAGTCTCTGACACCGACTGGAAAGTATTTCCCACTTCTCCATGCAGAATTCTTTCAGCTGTGTGACGTGTGTGTGACGTGTGTCTTGCACGCACAGCCCAATTCAAATCACCCCACACATCTCAGTAGGATTAAGATCCAGGCTTTGACTTGGCCATTCCAGAACTCTCCATTTCTTTCTTTTGAGCCATTCCTTGGTGGATTTACTGGAATGTTTGGATCATTGTCATGTTCCATGGTCCACATTCACTTCAGTTTAAAGTTTTGGACAGATGATCTCACATTTTCCTCAAGCACCCACTGATACAATAAAGAATTCATAGTGGATTCTATGATGGTGACCAGGTCCCACTGCAGCAAAGCAGCCCAAACCATTTCCACCCCCATGCTTCACAGATGGTATGAGGTTCTTAAATGCTGTCTTTAGTTTACGCCAGAAATGTCTTCTGTTGCTGTGCCCAAATAATTTAACTTTGGATTCATCTGTCTATCAAAGCTCATTGTTCCAGAAATCCTGTTGTTTGTCTAGGTGTTCTCTGGCAAACTTTAGTTTTGCCTTGATGTTTCTTTTTTACATTGCATACCTCCAATGAAAATCAAACTTGTGCGGTCTCTTTCTGTTGGTAGATGCATGTACTTTTACATCAACTGTGGCAAGAGCTACCTGTAGGTCCCGTGATGACATTCTAAGATTTTTGGAGACTTCTTGCGGTCTGCTCTTGGGCTGAACTTGCTATTCATGTCTGACCTGGCCATGTTGGCAGTTTTTTAAAATGTTCTCCACTTAACTATTATTTTTAAATTATTTTCCGGACAGTGGAATGGCTGATTTCTAATTGTTTGGAAATCTTTTTAAATCCTTTCCCAGACTCATATGCATACAACCTTCTTTCTGAAGGCCTCAGAGAGCTCTTTTGATCTCGTCATGGTGATACCACTCACTTCAGCATTTCTGTATTTGTTTAGTTATATTACCTCCATCTCTCGATATTGTTAAAACGAAGATCAAATGTCCATATGTGTAAAATATGTTGAAAAAAACATTGGTTTTCATGGGGTGTCCTATCCTTTTCACATGACTGTATATTAACTTGAAGAGTATAATATGGAACATTTAACACATAAGCAGACGAAGAGGTCTTTATAACATTAGAATCAACTATTGTCATTGCACACACGCCTATTAAAGAAAGAGTACACTCATATTCAGTAATATCAGAATTATGGGCTGCGTAGGGGCGTCTCTATCTAACTGTGGGGTTGTTGAGGGACATGTCTGTCTATGCCAGGGAACTTTGACAGCCTCACAGCATCATTATTACTTAGATATGATAACAGCATGTTGATGTTTCGAAATGGACAAATAGATGGCCATATAATTATTTTTTTGTTATGATTTGTTAAAATAACATTGCCCTCAATATTTTGCCTGCTAGTATAAACATGTAGGCGTTTTTGGAGTGCAGACTCTGTGAAACAAGGCGCTAAGAAAATAGAATGTGTTGCCCAAAATACACATACTTTGGCCTAAATGGCAATTTTCTGAATCATTGTACAATAACATTCATTGAGCAACACCATGTCATGTATACGAGTGTTGTGGTCCACACTACTAATGGTGCGTGCTACTGTTTGTACGTGTGTGTGTGTGTGTGTGTGTGTGTGTGTGTGTGTGTGTGTGTGTGTGTGTGTGTGCGTGGGTGTGTGTGTGTGGAGGATGAGGAGATGGGCCACTTTGCCCAAACAAACACAGTCCAAGATTGATTGCACTAAGAATGCTTTTATGATCCTAGCCAGTTACTGTGAAGTGGAGTAACTCCACAGCATGCTGATTGCTGGCAGGCAGGTCAAGAGTGTGGCAACACCTGCTCCCCATGGTTTGCTTTTACTGTCATTCAGGCCTTGTCCACACCAATACGTTTTTTGATAAACGTGTTTCGTATATAAAAATATTACCGTCCACACAAGCATGTTTGTAAAAATATCTATCCACATGCATACGCATGGCATGAACGCAATATAAACGCTGTCATTGAGCATTCCACCCCATAGCCCTGCTGGCCAATCAGACGCCAAACAAAGCTACTACCGGTTCTTCCGCGTTACTGCAAAATACAACATTTTAAATACAACATTTCTCCCTCATAAGCAACATGCTGCCTCGGGGAAAGGAGTCGTTTGTTTGGACAGACATTGGACAGATACAGACAGGCTAATTGTGTAGCCTCGACCACCATTGCCTGTTGTAAACAAAGTAGTTACTGGCACCAGGATATGACGTTGGAGGGAACAGCAAACAGCTGCAGTGCGCATGATCATATAAATCTACTCGCATGATGACATGTCAAAAATATACAGCGTTTTTAAAAATCTTCACTGTGGCCGGAGTTTTTCTAAATGTTCGTTTTCAGGGGGCAAAATGTTCTTTGCGTGTGGACGAACCCCCCAAACTGAATATAAAAATCCACGTTTATAAAAAAAAACGTATAGGTGTGGACAGGGCCTCAGAGAGGAAGTCGGGATCTATCAATCAATCACAGTCATGCATTGAATGCACTCCAAAACCTATAGTAAATAAACTATAATACAATAAAACAAAAGGTAGGAGATATACGAAATAGATACAATTAATATAACACAATAAAACCAGGAATAAAACAAGAAATAGAAGATAAGATAGGAGTAAAAGTGCAAGTTGACATAGATACTAGATAAAAGGCCAGGCTAAAAGGGTGTATTTTAAGTTTTCTTTTAAAGACATCCACACTGACAGCCACACAAGTCCTCTGGCAAGCCGTTCCACAGTCTTAGGCCATAATGGCTAAAAGCCACTAGACCATTTCAAACTGTGCAGTAATGTCAGAATGGATGTGTTTGAAAACAGCCCAGCTTCTTTAAAGAGTATGGCCAACCTTAGGGAACATCTGCTCTCTAATCTTCTCCAATATCCACTGTACCTATCAGGCTGTGGAGGCTGGTGGATGGGGTAATTGGGAGGACAGGCTCATTGTATTGGATGGAACGAAATAAGGAATGGTATCAAACACATGATTGTACATGTGAGCCCAATGAGCCCATCCTCTGATTTCCATCTCCACCAGCCCCCCCATGTACACATTAAGCACATGTTAAGCACTTACAGTAGGTGAGGTTCATCGTAGCCTCGTAGCACTGAGTAATAAAATCTCCCAGGGGGGTCAGATCAACTAGCATTGAGGACAGTAAAAAACGACCTACCGTCATAAGTCATAATGACAACCACTCAGGACACTCTGCTTTCTACTGGAGAGTGGGGAATGAGATATACGACCACTGATGGCCCGACTTTGAAGACACTCAACCCCACAAAGGTCCTCATCACCGGGGGTTGGTTGTTCTGGTGTGAGTCTGTGGTGGTGGCCATGGGTGTGTGTGTGTGTGTGTGTGTGTGTGTGTGTGTGTGTGTGTGTGTGTGTTGGCGGGGGGTGGGGGGGTTATTACAGTGGTCCAGAGACAGAAAACAGGAAACACGTGTAGCACTTCATCCCTAAAATGTGCCCTTGGCTTGGGAGTGTTATGTGGCATAAAGGAATGCTGGTCCATTAACTGCAAACTTGGTGCCCACCAGCTCTCTCTGGTTCTTCTGTGAGGTTGTGTCCTTCCCTGGGCTCCAACAACAGTGGTAGTGAGTGGGTGGTAGTGGTGGTCTAGTGGATAGTGAGTTGGACTTGTGATCGGAAGGTTGTGAGTTCAAATCCCGCCTGAAACCACACCACTACTAGTGTGCCCTTGAGTAAGGCACTTAGCCCTCAGTTACTCCAGGGGGATTCTGTCCCTGTAATTCGTAATTGTAAATCGCTTTGGATTAAAAGCGTCTGCTAAATGGCAAAATTAAAATTTAATTAATTATTAGACCCCTCTTTTAAAGGTTATTTTTTTCTGAGTGGGCCAGTCCCACTCATATTTTTCATTTTATTGGATAGAGATAGTGAAGGTAGACAGGAAAGTAAGGAGGAGAGGGCATGTCAGCAGGGCATGGGCCGGATTCGAACGCATGCCGACATGGGCATATGTGTGTACTGTAGACCGCGGTGCTGGACCACTGGACCACCCCAGGCCAGGCCACAAGAGAGACCCCTCTTTTAATAACGCTGGAATGTGATCCTCATCCTTCAATGCCAAATGCCTCATCCTCTAATCCCACAATGTTAAAAATAGGGGACTATATTATTGTATCGTATTAAAGGATGGTATTTGACTGTGTCAGGTATGTGGCGTGATGAGTCATCTGAGGAACCTACAGTCCCAAGGAGCATGGTTGTCTCTATTGGTTGTTTATTATTTAATTTCATACATAGATAAAAACTTGTGTTTTGATTTTGATTTATACAGGGATACCCCACTGAAACCAAGGTCTCTTTTCCAGGGGAGGCCTGCTTACATTAAAATATATATGACTGCTTTGGTGAATTTCTGTTGAATTGGTCAGGGGAGACGACGCTGATTGCAAATATATCCTCTGTTCCCTTTTCCCTTTACTTCATGCATCACGACCCACAGTAATCTTTCCACAACAACCCCGTATCGTAACACATGCAACATATTTGGCACTAGTCGGTGGAAAACCAAATGGGATATTACACACATACTGAATCAAAATAGAAAAACAATAATCGCTCTAAATGTAACAACAAAGGTTTTGGTTGTAGACACTGCAGACACCGACTAATCTATGATGTCTCTGTTGGAGAGCAGAGTGGAAAAAAGCTCATCCCTCACTGTGCTTTCCTCCTCTGTCCAACAAAAACAACCACAGGGAATATTTACTGTACTGAAAAAGACCATTGATGCCTGACTTCCCCTGTTACACCCCAAATACTCCCCAGCTCGGGAGGAAGAGCCCCAGCATGACCTCCTCTCTAATATTAGTCTATTCAAGTCCAGTCCCATAACAGCTACAGTATGTGAACAAGGTAGAGGGGCTCATGTTACGCAGGAACATCCCCATGGGACCGTAGTACAGGAAGGAGATTTCATAGGGTGCACGGCCCCCCCAGCTAGAGGCAAACTCACCATTTCCTATAAACAAACCTGCCCTCTTAGATACAAGATCAATGCAGTGATTCTATAAGTGCTACTTGGCTGAACAAAATAGCTTGGCACGGCAGACGTGAGTAAGTCTGAAGACAGGGACATACTGACTGTGCTTTCTTGGCCAGGTCTTCCTCGAAAAAGAGATTTTAATCTCAAGGGACCTCCTGGTTAAATAAAGGTTAAGAAATTAAAAATACTTAATGTGTTGGCAAATGTACAGTCATTTCCAATAGAAAGTTACATCAAGTTGCATTGTGTTGCTTTAAAAAACAACAACAACCTCTGCCTCATATTTACCATGCAGCAATCCACTGGAAGATTTAAACATTACTTCTTCACAGTAACTGTCAACCCCAAAACTACACTGGCAGTTTCACAGTGACGTGTGTCTCATCTCAACTGTGAATTTGGCTTTCAGATGTTGCTAATTGTCAGTTTGAATAAGGAAGTTGTGAGCACTCCAAAATCAGTATAGTTTGCTGCAATGATGTATTAATTGTGACCAAAGCTCCAATTTGTTACTGGCCCAAATGCGCTCCTTCAGTTTTTTCAGTATAAGAGATGGTGGGCAGATTGCCATCTGCAATTGGGATGAATTAATGTTAAGATGAAGATGACCTTGTCAATCAGAAATGTCACTGAAAATCTTGTTACCATATTATTGTTATTGGTCATCTTGAAACGTTTGTGGAAGAAAATTGGAGCCCCATAGTTGTCCCACTTGGCATTGATGGATGCTAAAATGGCCAAAGTTTATTTTTCCAATAATATCTGTCCAAACAAAGGCACATTGGATTACTTACATTCCAATGTGTCTTGTTTGATTTCCTGTGTACAATGTAACTGTGACCACCTAGTGCAGTTTGGCAGTTGTAGGGAGATCATTGCTTCACACAGAGGAAAAGAACAACACATCAAAATGTGTTAGGGATAGTTGTTATTGTGGTTATCCAACCAGTACACTGTTGCGTAGTAAAATGTTACGAAACCCCAAAACTGGTGGCAATTGAGCTGCCACCAATTAAATCAAATCAAAACCCTACATAAAGTACTGAAACCCATTTTTGTGAAGGTTTTGGGACATGTTTTAGGATGTATAAAACGCTCATCATGAGACACTTTGAAACATGACATGGTGTGTTGTTACACTAATATATCAAGATTTGTGATCAAAACTCAAATCTAGAAGTGTTCGAGCAGTCCAATCATTGTACGATCATTTAATCTATATTTCCATACTGCAAATATGATTATTATGAAAACCAACTGTGTTTTGGTGTTTGGATGTTGCTTTAGTGGTGTGTTCAATCATACTTGTATTGGGTTTACATTGAAACACCATTCAAACATTCAATCTTAAGTACACCACTTTCTGTGGTTTCAAAACATGTACGTTTTGATTCACCTACTTCTAACAGTGTAGACCAATATCTGCTATGTCCCAAATTAAATCCGCAATAGATAATGTTCATTTTGGTCAATTTGTCAAACCATTTGTCATACCCTAACCCTTTTCACCATTTTCCAGTTGCCCAAATCCCTTAGATAGGCTGTGATTTTAAGCCTGAATGGATAGTATTTAAAATATGGTTGATTCCTTTTTTTGGCATTGAGGTCATGACATTCATAGGTTCATATGAGATATCAAGCATAAACCTCCACAAAAGTATTCTGGTATTGCTTAGTGGACAAGAAAATCTCCACTATGCCAACTATGCTTTAGATTTTTGTATAGTGGATTACTGAATTAACCTCTCAATAACAACACATTCTCTGTTCTGTCAATCGCTTCATGTAGGAGTCCCTGCCATCAACAAAGGAATGATGTTAATGCTTCGTCACATGGATTAAACTCCGGCAATTGGATTATGAGTAGAAAACATACCCTTGATATTGGATATTAAGGCAAACCTACAAAAGTCCTCCTTTCCCCCAATCACATTAGTGCCGCACAGAGCCTGCAATTAGGAGGTAGTCTGTGAAAGGCCAGCTTGACTTTTATTGGCTAAACAAATTTGATGAAAGTTTGGTGGTTTTGACCTTTTTGTTGCAGCAAGGCCCAACGGGGGACTCAGCAAGCAGAGGGAGATAAGCCTGATTGGAATAGCAGACGAATAGGACCCTTATCAAATCAGATCATCAGAGAGAGAGAGAGAGAGAGAGAGAGAGAGAGAGAGAGATCATCATCTTTTTCATAATGTAAGTGTCCAATAATGGAGTTCCATGTAAAATAAAACATTTAAGACATCCTGCTTCTTGAAATTCTGTTATTATTATCTCCCATATGCAGTATCCCTCTCTCATTATGCTGGCCCGTGCGGTTACAACCAAATGACCATGACACCTGTGTGGATAACAGCATACTGTACTGCTATATTCAGCAGTACCTCCTAGAGATTAAAAAATAAACAGACTGTGCAACATTTTGGGACTTCATCTTACTACTTACCCAGAGTCAGATGAACCTGTCGATATGTGCTAAATTAATGGAAGTCACCAGGAACATCTACATTTTTTATACCTTACCATTGCAATAACGGGGAGAAAAAATCCACTGGGTGCATTTGAACGTTACTGTACATCAAACGCTAAATCAGGAAAGCATGCCGAAGACCCTACAGTGTGTACAGGGAGTCCTTGCCATCACACGCAAGCATATTTCTCTCATGTTTTAATAGAAACTATGCAGTTCTGGTAATAAAGGATTATTGCAGCTTCAAATTAGGTCTTAAGCTCTTGGCTTCAAAGCGTCCTACTGGAGAAAAAGCCCTTCTCCCCTGCTCAGGCAAGCCTTTGTCTGGCTTTGACGACACCCCATGGCAGAGCTACTAGAACCTAGAGACACAGTAGTAGATATCAGGGGATAGGATATGGGAGGTGGTAGTGAGTGAGGGAGGCTGGTGGAGGTAGAAATCGGAGGATGGGCTCATTGTAATGCTCCGATTTATACCTCCACCAGCCTTCTCTGGTTGATATACTACAATTAATATCCCAGTGAATCGTGAAACTTGAACAAAAGCAAAGGAACATTTCCCAACCCCAGAATACTCCATAAAACGACGAAAACGACGAATCTCAAACAACTCTCAACCAGTCTTTAAACCTTTCACAACCCCATATACCCTAAACTACCCCCCCCCCCCCGCAAAAAAAGAATAAAACAAGGGAACATGGGGTTTTAAAAGAAGGAGATCAACCAATTAACCATAGTACCCATGGCAATATCAACTGGTGATGTTAAATCAAATGAGTAAAATCCAATCAAATCCACATAATCATGCCTGAAAACTCTGCATTGGGCTCCCATGCAGGGAACACATATAGCAAGGGGCCACCTGGGGGACATAGAGGACCACCATATGCATAATTTAACATCAGCCATGCCCACGACCTGCCGAGTGTTGCGTTTGTCAGTTTAGCTTGATCTAATGCTACACAATGCTGGCTTCACAGCCATTTCCCCTGACTCTGTCGTGCCAAGGGGATGATCACTCCGCCAGCTGGGAACCTTTGCAGGGAGTGTCAATTTGGACGAAAAGATAAACGTGGCCCCAGACTGTAGACATTAATGAGGTGATATAGTTATTTTAGTAAAGCTCTGCCACTCATGACTGTTGGCAAGCAGATCAGATGTCTTAAATCAACATTTATTTTAATGTTATTGGGTGTTTCCAGGTGTTTAAGTACTGGCTGTCACTTCCAAGGCAATCACTTCTACTAATTAAACAAACACATATGATTTGTTGGCAGAACAAAAAAATATGGAAAAATAACAGCTGTCTCTCTTGTTTTATGGCTAATCCAGCACCTTCCTAACGGCTTCACTTCAAGGGCTTCCTTTCATGAAGAGAGACACATTTGAGAGGGCCTTTTAAAATACCAACCGTAGAAGTGATCATAAGTTATAGCAGAATGTACAATTGATGGTGACCTCTGACCCATAGTTTGACATGCTCTTAAACAACACAGTAAAAAGAGTAAGTACCCTTCAGAACTGATAGTTCTGGCCCTTAGGGGGTAAGGGGCGTGAGGCGCTTCTGTAGCGTGAGGCGGCACGTGAGGCGGAAGTACACCCCCTGGACGCTGGTCCCATGGAAACACACCGTAATAAGCATAAACTCCTCACCTTAATAAGCATAAACTCCTCACCTTAATAAGCAGAAATTCCTCACCTTAATAAGCATACATTCCTCAGTTGATTGTACGGCGCCCCAGAATGGCCTTAGAAAGAAAGCATAAATAAAACGAGGCCACAATTCAGTACCTCGAGCGCACGCGATAACATTTTGTAAATTGTGGCCTTTTTTAAAAATGGCCTTCTACTAACAATAATGCCTTGCAAAGCATGTGTTGTCAGCATGTCTTGAGAACTCCTCCCAATACTAAAGTAAAGCCTAATTAAGAGTCTCTATCCATATCTGCCTCTAAATAAAGGCAGAAGTGTCTCAGTCAGGCTGGACTCAATGGCGTGGCCTCTCTCACAAATGCACACTGCTAATGTGTTGCTTTGAAGGACCAAAAATGTGTGCAAGTCTTTTTTTATTTATTCGTGGGAACGAGTTAACCAAAACGAAGGAACGACTTAATCAAAACGAGGGAATAAATTGTTAAAACGAGGCCCAGACTTACTACATCATGTGCACAGGATTTATTTTTTCTCTCTCTTTGGTCACTCCAGGGCTCTGTATGATTGGTATTTCTTTTAATCTGTGAGTGTAACTCTTGCTTGTGACAATTCAGTTTGTAACAATGATCTTACTGTCAGGCAGCCTTTTGATTTCTGATAGGGTTAGACATTCAATGTTTCCTTTTTAATGATTTAGTTCATTGAATTAGCAGCAGTAAAAGGATTACAAATGCCTCTAGACAAGTGTGTGTATGTGTGTGTGTATGTGTGTGTGTGTGTTTGTGTGTGCGTGTGCGTGTGCGTACATGCATGCGTGTGTGTGTGAGGAAATCAACTGTTCAGAATGATTGGCGGCTAGGCAAACCTATCTGACAGAGACAGTGTGAGAGAGTACCACGATCATGTCATAGATATTTGGGAAACCCTCCAGGAATGTGTGCAATAATAAACCATTAAGATATACAATAGCCGTGCAGGAGAGACAGGGCGTGTGTAGGGAACCCCAAACCTGCTAATCATAAACAACAAAGCCAGCAGCAGGGTCGTCAGTGGCACAAAGACATTGAAGGCCCATGTGAGGGCCATGTGACATGGACACACAGTGGACACAAAGAGGAAAGAGATGGAGGGTGGAACGGCACAGTCAGCTGCTGCAATGAGAAGTCCTTACTCAGCAGGAACACAAGAGAATGATAGCAAAATGAGAGCAGATCAACTGTGATCCGTCAGAGTTGATATATGGCACTGTAGTCTGCATTTATCTGTCTGTCTTTCTATCTTTCTATCTATCTATCTATCTATCTATCTATCTATCTATGATCTATGCAAGTGCAGTATCTTATATATTATTAATATATAATTATGTCTGATTATGATATCTTTCTCGCATAAATGTGCCAAGTAGGAAGAATGCCAGTGTGTATTCGTTTTTTCCCTTTTCCAAGTTTATTCACTTAACTCTGAGCACCTGGAGCAAACCATGCATGAGCAAACTTTTGTCAAACAACGTATGATAACAAGACATTTATTTTCAGCTTTTGGAAAATGACTGATAATAGCTCATTACATATATGTAATATAGTATAGAATATGTGCTATGCACGCATTAATAACTGTATGCTCGAAGTAGTGTCACCAAAATGGTACATTTACATTTTATATTTATTTAAAGATGGTGTGCTGGCTGCATGTGTATATTTAACAAGGGGATATTTTGACGGCATCACTGTCTGTAACAAGTACTATGTAATGAGAGAGATAAACAGGCTGCATTGTTGCACTAAATAATTCACCTCTCCACAATTGAACGGTTGCCATCAGCTTCTCCCCACATTGTTAGGGCTGCCTCCCTCCCTCTGCTGTGTGTGTTGTTCTGGTAGAAATGCTTTGATGTACTGTATACTGCCAGTCAACACTGCAAAATATAGCCTAGCAGGCATTGTCAACGTTAGAATGAAACACAAACAATACAATTCCGATTATTGCTTTGCTCCACAAAGAGCCTTGAGAAGAAATGTTTCCAGAGCAGCAATGAAGACAGTTTTTTTTTTAAATTCTCCCTCTGTCGAGGTACAATAATAGAGCACATCCTGAAACAGTGGAGGAAGGTGAACTGGTCTCTCTGGAGGAGCCCTGGGGAGCACTGGGTGTGAGGCTACAGGCCGGATGTTCCCTCCCCCGGAGAAGACCCTCTTCCCCCCATCCTAGAGCTCCAAACACTCCCAGGCCTGGTTCCTCTGCTCTCAGCCCCTTCATGTTGTACTGAACAGTCTGTAACTGACAGCCCTCCCCCCGCACCTCAGGGGAGGCTGGCGGAGGTAGAAGTCGGAGGACGAGCTTGTTTTAATGCGTGAATGAAACGTAGCGAGGAATGGGGATCTGACACACCTGTTTGATATGTTCCTCATTCCATTCCATGCATTACAATGAGCCTGCCCTCCGATTTCTACCTACACTGGTCTACACATACAGTACCCACCCACTACGGCAATAAAACACTGCAAACACCCACAGTGTGTGTGTAGAAGAAACTCTTTATTATAATAGTGTGCATATTTTGGACTTCTTCATAGATAGTTGTCACTCACGTTCAACAGGACATTTGTATTGTACACAATATTCTGTAAACATAGTTCAGGAAAGCCAGGGCCTATTTGTCTACATTCATGTGGCAAACTTGCCCCAGGTTTACACTGAAGAATACATCTCTAAATAGTTCATCTTACCTACACCGAACACCATGATATAACAGTAGACAGTTACGTTTAAAATACTTTACATTCACGTTTTTATAAACAATTTGATAAATACAAGATTAGATATTTAACAAAAGAATATATTCATATATTTTTTATTTCTTATACTCCACATATATTTGAATTTCTATGTGTGGCTTCCCTCCTGCCAGTAAAGGTGATCTACGATATCATATTCAAATTCAATTTCATTGCAATAAATAAAGAGCAACGGAAATGAACAAAACAAAGACGCAGCTCTATAGGGGAACATTTTGGCACTTCCTTGGTGGTGAATTTCTTTTAAGTCGAGGTCAATTTGACAAAATATGCTTCAACAGATTACAATGAAACATGAACAATCATTATACAAATTAGGCTTTTAAAACATAACGTCACTTGCCATTCTTACACACGCATGCATGTACGCATGTACGCATGCATGCATTCACGTCGCACACACACACACACACACACACACACACACACACACACACACACACACACACACACACACACACACACACACACACACCTACAGTAACATCCATAGGGTACAAAACCCCAACACATACATACATACACTTCTTTGGACCACATAATAGCAATGCATTGGAAAGGTGGAATAGCACAAATTAAAAATCATTACAGCCTTCTTGTTTTGGTAAATGTACCTGTTTTATAATTGAAGTTAAACTTTTGATAAAACAGGGAATTTCCGGGAAAACAAAATCTAAAAACAATAAAAACATTCCCTTCTCACTAAGAGTGCTTCCTGGAGCAATCCATAGGAAACTTAACAAGACCCTCTGACAATGACTACTTTTACATGATGAATTCATAATACTCATATATGGTGGACTGAAATCCGTAAGTAACTGACTGAAATCCGTAAGTCAAATCATTGCTCAAATTTCCCATTAATATCAATGCAAGAGTTATGGAAAATGTCAGAGTTATGCTAGCAGATCTCGAGTTAGGATTCCAACCATACTGAATCAAAACCCTCTATTGAATCTTCACCATTCCCTCTATGGGTCTTTCAAACCTTCCTATCTATCCACGAGGGGTGAGGTTAAATGCATTGGAATCAGTAAAATAAGCATGTCTGAAGAGGAAAAGATCCAAGCATGATGTAACATTACACTGAAGCTGGTACTGTACAGAGAGTACCTTTAGAAAATGTGACATAACTACATTATGTGGATCTGAACTTGTTGTAAAGGCCATCAGTAAAGCTTTGGAATTACCACTACCACCATTAAAAACGCAAGTCTCAACATAAATTGTTCCCTTTTCTGTAACAGAGGAGACAAAAGAATATATATTTTAAGGTCAGTTTCAGTTTCAGATGCTCAAGAGTGCAAACTGTGATGAACCTCTAGCTTACTAAAATAACAATCTGAGAACATTGCCATTCAAACAAAATGTATTTACTATATGTGATTGTGACCATAGAGAATAACATCCACAAACTCTGATTCTGATCTGCAGGAGAGGGTTCCTGAGTCTCTGGGGATATATATAAACACACATAATATAAACCTTTCTGTTTGGACTGATGAAGGGGGCGAAGAAAGAAACATTTACACGTTCTGAAGTGTCTTGATAAGGCACTGACATTGTTGAGCTGCTCTTTTAAAAGCATGTTGAGAGTGGGTGGGGAGTTTCTCCCAATAATGACTGTCTTATGTCTATCTATGCAGCCATACACAAGGGGCATTTACATTTTAACCATTTAGCAGACGCTTTTATCCAAAGCAACTTACAATTAGAGATGACAGGGACAGTCTTCCTGGAGTAACTTAGGGCTAAGTGCCTTACTCAAGAGCAACACTAGTGGTAGTGTTCCCAGGTGGGATTTGAACTTATGACCTTCTGATCACCAGTCCAACTCACTATCCACAAGGCCACCACTACCCCCAAAGGAACTCTATATTTTGAAATGTCTCATTCACCTTAAAGCTTGAAGATCTTCTTCAAAAAGAATCAGAAGACACAAAGCAATGGGAGACATGGTTGCCTCCCCCCTGCATACATTACACACGAGAGCAGTGGTCATTTGGTACTTGTGTGTCTTGATTTCCCATCTAACCCATTCTGTAGACAATGGACACAGAACACTTAACAAAAAATCATAGTAAAAAGAAAAACACATCAACATGAAAAACATGTAACTTAAAACATGTCAATGAACAAAAAACACCTGTTGAGCAACTCCATCTTGTGAGGTGTGTAAGGTTGGAAAAACACATGATAAAAACACACACACACACAAAAAAAAAGCAGAAACAGAGAATATTGACTCTGTGTAAGTTGATGGTAAAAGCCATAGCTGGTTGCCAGAGATGGAGTGGAGGGTTAGGGTTAACCCTTCCCATGCCTTCCTGGATGAGAAGGCATGGTGGCAGGAACCTGACACTCTCTCTGTCCATCTTCCAACAGGAGGCTTAAGAACAGAAACGTCTGTCGTCATCGTGCCGCCTCAGCTCCAACTCAGCGCCAACACCGAGGGGTTTCGGATAGTGAGGAATGTAGAGCTGTCCGCTGTTAAATGTTAGATGGCCAACCAGTGCTTGAGCTGAAATTAAAAACGGAACTCTGATTAGGTGGAGCTCATCAACATCACGTTGATTTGGCTGAAAGCTAATACACGTTCGCTTTGATTGGACGGTATCATTCATTTGCCTCTAATGACCACGCATCAGGAACGGAGGTAGAAGTTGGAGGATATGTGTTTGACGCCATTCCTCATTCCATTCCATGCATTACAATGAACCCGTCCTCGGATTTCTACCTCCACCAGCCTCTCATGATGCATTCATTCTAATACCAAAGAGGCAGCATTCATGTACTCATTGTCCGTACTATACATACTGAGTGCTGATGTGTGCGTTAACAGAGCCCTTACCGTGAACTGTCTGATGTTGCCCTCAGCCACCAGATGATGTTCATGTTCTGGTGTGATGCAGTAGGCTATCCTCTGAAAAACAAAATCATTCCATCACTTTCACCTTCACTGTCTGAGCATGCACAGGACATCATCCGAGGAGGCTATGTACTTGGTGCAATGCTGACTGGAGGCCAAGATATATGATGATTGTAAAGCTACATAAACTGTGGGAGTTATTTGAAGGAGCAAGGCAAACAACAACATCCTCCCTAATAATACAATATAAACAATACAACAATATAAACCCCTGAAATGGACTTTAGCTGTTGTGTCGGTCATTAGCTGTTGTGTTTCTGCATTCGCGCACTGCCCTAGAACACCCCTGACCATAATAACATGTTTGTATTCAAAGAGAGTATCGGGTAGGACACTTCATTTTAGAAAGCGCTTTCGCGGGATGAAAACAGCATTCGTATTTCTTTCAAGGGAACTCATTCCGTGACGATTAAACATAGTCATTACAATCATTAGGAAGCTTTTAGAATGCGTACTGGACCTTTAATCTATGACCCATTTCATTACATACATTAGATCCTCCCAAATGAGGAACATTTTGATTGTTGTAATATTACGTACCGCAGTTGACTTTATTCTGGCTAGACAGAATGAAAAACATTTACTGTTTGAGTGTGAGTGTGGCTGTATGAGATTGGACTGGCCTTCAAATTCAACTCAATTCAACTGCATTTGGTACTGTACTGTATGATACACTTGGAGTACAGATAAAGGAAAAAGATGGTCATGGAATGACTGAGAGAGTCTAAACACTCTCAGCTATCAAAAAGGAAATGCCACAGGGAGTGAGGAAACACAAGGTAACACTGTTTACTGGAGGAAAAGAAAACTTTCCACAGCTTTGATGATTAGAATCGTACTTTGAACCAGCGAAATAACTAATGTCTGTGTCCCTCAAGTAACAACACCATCCAGGGAAAGATCAAGAACACAGTTCCAAACGCTTTGATGCTCATAAGACTTCAGGCTACACACCAGCAATGATAAATTGCTTGATTACATTAAATCAATACACACACAGTGAAGTACAGTATGAAGCAGCAGACAGGGGGTTTGTTGATTTCGGACTGACCTGTTTGAATGTCCCCGGCACAGTGAGGAACTTGTAGATGGCGTAGACAGGGACGAACAGCATCGAGGACAAGGCCACAGACCAGCCGAGCACATTGGACCACTGGGGGAATACGTAGTCGTCGTATTTCAGGCCCGTGGAGGTCACGATGCTGGCAATCACCACAAACTAAGGAGAGGAAACGTGGTTAGCACACTCCTGAGGGAGCCAAATAAATAAAAAACAAGCGTTTGTGTGAGAGCCGTGCAGTTATTTCTTTTTGGTAAGAAGCCCTTCTTCAGATGATTGGAATCGAATTGAGTTGATGGGCCTGTGAGAGCAAGGCCTTAGCCTCCCTCTGGGGCTGATATTACATCAAACTGTAATAGACTTCACTCCAGGTAGTCTGGCAGTCATCTGACACAGACTGGAGCCCACCTGATCCCTGGCCTTCCAGAGTAGCACCCATCAGTAACGGTTATAAATCAGAGGAGAGGTCAGACTCTCCTCCTCATCTCTAGTGAATATCAAAGGCCAGCATATTCATAATTCGCCTTCCAATGGCATTTGCCAATGCTACACCCAGAGAGTTCTGTGCAGCCTTCCTTCCTGACATCTCTAGTGCAGTATGTGTCTTGGACCAAGAGATAGGGGTAGCAGTACTGTACTGTACTCTGTACATCCATAAGTCCTAATCCTTACACAAAACAATGTAAGCTCCCATCAGATATAATGTTACTGTTTATGTTTACAGTCTTGATGGAATATTAGCTTTCAATCTACGTCTTGTCTTGTTTGCCGCAAGCGTTTTCCATGAGGATCACTTACTAAGATCATAATCAATAAAGATCATTAACGGGAAAAGGAACATTTCCCATGTGTTTTTAATAACCCTGCTTTTTCCAAAACCACATCTGTATTTCATTGACATGACATCTAACTACCGGTACCTAAAGTATATAGACTGAATGGACTTCTTCATGGACATAAATCAGTGTATTTCACAACTATATAAGGATGCATGTGATTCAAAACCACATGGAGATTAGGGATAAGCATCATGATTTTCCAACCAGTAAAACATAATAAGGGGTAAATTACAAATTATAGGCACATTAAAAATGAGTAGCCAAACTGAAATGGCTTTTTGTTATGCATCTATGTACTCAAGTTTCTGCATTACTTCAAGTAAAAGTAAATCACGTTAGCTTTTATGATTACATTAGATTTTCCTCACATCAGAAGCCTCAGGGTGGAATATCTTCATGTAGCCAATCAACATTAGAGCTGTCACTACCAATGAATGAATGAATGAATGGTCTTTATTGTAATTTATATAGTACAGGTACTATACAACGAAATTTGGGAGGGGGGGCTCCCCTGGTGCTAGGATTTTTTTTTTTTTTTACTAAAAACAAGAAGGGAAAAAGAGCTGGTTTACATAAATAAAGGCTATATACACTATCCACTAAACTATACTATACAAATAAAACACTGTGCTGTACTCTATGCTATGCTACTCTATGCTATGCTACCAAGTTGAAGCCACTAATATAAATATTTACCAAGAAGAGCATATCACATTTCACTGATCATGTATACCTATTCCCCTTAAATCATAGCCTACCTGATAGGTGAAAAGGTGTATTGATACAATTCATTCAAATCTGTGAGATGTCTAGCAGCGGGCCGATGAAACTTGCTAACATGCAAATGTTAGCTTCACCATTGCCCTAATCGTGACTGGAAAACCGTGTGCAACATGTCCAAAGGCTCAACAAAGGTCAAAACCATGTACCAGGTATGAAACGTACCCCAAAGAATATCATTTCAAAAAGGGTGTCTGACTTGAAGATAAAGTCTGACTTTAAGGCTGACTTTAAGATAACCAAATATGATCTGGATTGGTTCTGTCACACGGATTTACTCAATTACATACTTCAAGATTTTGTCAAGTGCTTTGCCCTCCCGCCTCCTCCAGCCCAGACATCCCGCTACCACCCCCAACTCATGCAGCTTCCTCCCTCTCACCAGCAGAAAAGCAGGGCTGACAAATTTCCAGCACAGCCTCCAGTAGAGACCTGGCTTGAAGCCCATCATGCGCTCGATATCGTCACTGAAGCGGTCCACTCCTGGAGGGGGAAACACACAACACAGACCACAGGCCTCAGGCTCTTTCCACATGTACAGTATATCAGTGGAGGCTGGCAGAGGTAGAATCATAGGACATCATTGTAATGCATGGAATGGAATGAGGGATGGTATTTAACGTGTGTTTGACACGTTAAATACCACACACGCTCATTCCGTTCCATGCATTACAATGAGCCCGTCCTATGATTTCTACCTCCACCAGCCTCCCCTGCAGTATATAGACCCACAGTCAGCCTCCCCTCTCTCCCCTTGTCACAACACCACGGGATACCTCCTCATTCACCCGTAGCCATACACACACAGGTCAGCCAGTAGCTGAAAAAAGACTCTTCCTGCCAGCTAGACATTGTTAAAAGTCTTGCAGCTTCCTCAGTATGTTTTGTCACAGTATTTAGACCAGTTTGTCCATAGTAAGGACATACGAGAGGTGATAGTAAGCAGGGGAGCCTGGTGGAGGTAGAAATTCGGAGGACGGGCTCATTGTAATGCACGTCCATTCCTAATTCCGTTTCACACGTTACAATGAGCCTGTCCTCCGACATTTTTTCTAATGTCATCAGTTGCTGCAGGGCCTGGGGAGTGAAGATGCCAGGGGGGCACAGGGGTTGTGAGAGAGCCCAGTGGAGGACATCTGGAGGGAGGGAGGGGGGGGGGGGGGGGACTGATGGAGGGAGAGGGGGCAGTAGGACCTGGAGCTAATGCACAGGTCAAGGTACAGTACTGTATGAGTGGATGAAGTATTGGAGTAAGCCAGGTTAGCGGTTAGTTAAACACAGCTTGAGATTCAGGAGGATATACTGTATATATATACCTCCCTGTATGTTGCTGTAGCTGTGTTAACAACATGTGTTACTGGTGACCTACCATAAAACCAGGACACCCCTATGGCCTCAATCAACACGGCAAACAGTATGGAGGTCCCGGCAGCGTAGTTGTCCAGCAGAGTCAGCACGTATATCCCTCCCTGCAGAAGAACAACAAGAAAAAGAGAGAGAGAGACACGCACAACATCAGAAAAACCACTCGCAAAAGGCACACCTTCCTTCCTCCAGCAGAGATCTGTCCTGGGGGGCCAGTATATGTATATTGCTCTACCAGGGTTCCTACAAGTTTCAACAAGTCAAATTGAAGACCTTTTTAGACCCTTTTTAGACCTCTTTGGATAGAATTTTAGACCTATTCACGACACCATAGCTTTTTGTCATCCTCCTCGAGGTGATGAAATTAGGGATTTCACTGCCATACCGACAAAAAAAGGAAGCGAATTGGCATTTTTGTTGGGTTCCAGCTTGATTAATTTCCGCGTAAATAGATGTGGTCGGACTGATTTCCTTGCAGGATCTCATTTTTAAGACCTAGCACCTCATTTTTAGACCGACTAACTGAAATGTAGGACCTTTTTAGGCCTTATGAATCGGATAGCTGGATTTTAGACTTGAAGGCTTTTTAAGACCAGCGCGGGAACCCTGAGGAACCGACCGATACTTTGGCCACAGTTTGGACGTGCAGTGGCTGGTGCCCAACGGAGGAGGACCACAAACACCACTCCTGTTATGAAGGAGGCGTGTGACATCCCGGGATCATCAAGGAGAACATGCGTTTTCGCGGAGTGACCATCTAATTGCCACAAAATTGCTTTTTTCCCGAAAGTTTGTTGATTATTTTCCTAACGAGGAACTGGAATGTTCTGCTAAGCTATGGCTTCAAACAGAGCTGTCTATCTACCCTCTACCGTCACACTGAGATGCAGGCTGGACATACTGCACAATCTTTATGGAAATCTATTTTAATGAGCTGAGCACAATTTGCAAGAGGCTTTGGCCGAGACAGTCTCTCTTCTCAAAAATCATCATCATTACATCATTACACCCCTTTCCCTGTCACCAATTGTAGAAGGATTCTCAGCAGCACATACTGGCAAGTTACCGATTAAGGACAATGTGTAGCATTCTTTATCCAATCATATGAGGAACAGCATGTGAATTTCCAAGTTCTAGACCCCCTCACCCACCCAACGTCATTTACTCATGCAACAATTGCTGCCTCTGTTATCCGAAAGCTCCATCTCAGGTAGCAGTGGCGTAGTGAATGAATGCGGACCATAGAGAGAAGCAATTCAAGCAATCAGTGTCCTGACTTGACTCTGCTATCATCCGAATCTCAATGCGAGAGTTGTCTAAAGTGATGTTGAGGTGGATAAAAACACGGAGCGCGGCGCAGAGGAAGAGACTCACATTTGTGACGCAAAACAAAGCCACCAGGAAGGTCCCGAACGCCGTGCAGAAAGTGAACAGCTTCCTGTGCCTCTTCAGGAGGACGTAGTCATCCGTGAGTCCTGTGATGACTGCCTCCATGCCCCCCATCTGAAAGGAAAACAGAGGGATGTTTAGATATCACACTCACACACACACACTCACACACACACACACACACACACACACACACACACTCACACACACTCACACACACACACACACACACACACACACACACACACCCACACACACACACACACACACACACACACACACACACACACACACACACACACACACACACACATATATATATATGATGTGACAGGGTTTTCAAGTTGTTTGGCATTGTTTAGGGGGAGAAGGTGCTCATGTATGGTCAATACAACCAACTACAATACAACTACTTGTTTCCCCTTTATCGCCTTTCTGAAACTGTTGAAAGGCATTCTCTTACTTTGGAGAATGTTTCTGCTTGAGGCTGCCTTCTCCTTAAAGGGATGGATCTGATCATTCTACTTGCTGGAAGGTACTAGAAGATATATACTGTATATATATACACACATAACCAAATTCAAAGACTTTGATGTACTTTGGTACTCATTCAAAAGGTATGAACAGTATCAGTAAGTTGAATTCAAGTACCGGTACACAAAACGTATAGACTGTAATTAACCTCCTACAGTGAATCTCCTCTCACTCACTGACTCATTCACTCACACTCACACTCACACACACACACACACACACACACACGCACACACACACACACACACACACACACACACACACACACACTCGCACTCGCACTCGCACTCGCACTCGCACACGCACACGCACACGCACACACACACACACACACACACACACACACACACACACACACACACACACACACACACACACACACACACACACACACACATACTATGTGATAGGGTTTTCAAGTTTGGCATTGTTCTCCATTTATTTGTCCAAATGTTCAATATCCATTTCAAATCTTTTGGTTTGAGATTTTCATTCTTCCAGATCCCCCCCCCCCCCCCCCTTTTCCTTTGCACTGCTCCTCTTTGTTTGTTAAATAGTTCTGGTACCTCTTGCAGCTTTGAATGCATTTGAGACCATTTGTGGTGTGATGTAAACCAGTCCTCCTCTCCCTGCAGCCTCTCGAAAAAAAGTATATTATTCACTGTACTGTACTGAGTGAACTGCTCCCCTACATCATCTTGAATGAGGCTCTTGTCTTGTCTCCAGGCAGCATTATCTCATTCAGCCTCTGGGAAGCATTTGAGAGGGTAACAAAAACAAGCGGTAAAAAAACAAATAAATATTGAATTAATTGATTTTGAAATACTACAGCCACAAACCCACTCCTCCTGGCTGAAAACGTAGTTTCTGAAAATAACTGAATAGGTTTTAGCAAAACCTCCAGGGCTCAATTGGTGACATCAATATTCTCAACCCAGGGATGTGCGCAAAACCTCTTGGGGAACACAGACGTTACAGTTATGGTGACGAAATCCTCCCTCTTCGCTGGTGTGTCATTGGAGAACTTATGGAAGGTAGTCAAAGAGGATATCCAAGTCCCACCCAATCATGCTGAGTGTTCTTCTGAAGGCATTGTGTATGTTGTGACAAAAAAACTACCGTAGTTTCAATGTTTTTAAGTGCTCTGCCTATGACTTCTGCTGGGACAGTGGAAGTGAATTCCCTGCAGAACTTGTGGTGGTTCATGCTAAATCCATCCATTGACATGTGGCGATGTTACAGATTGAGTTTGACTGTCAACTCTCTGAAGAGGGAGAGACAGTTCTCCGCCGTGCCGTGCCCTACAAAGGCAGAGTTGAGGTGGTGTGTAGTCATCTTTTGGTGGGGTCTAAAAACCTTATAGGCAAATCCATTTGTTTGAACTGAAGTTTTTAGTTGTTGTTTTTTTGGTCTGATTCATCAAAAAGCAGCACATCTTTCTTCTGCAACTTGGCCAGTAGGTGGTGCTGAATGTAAGGCGCAAGTCCCATGATTGGTCATGGAGGATGTCTCTTCCCCCTCCCCCCCACTGGCAATTAACCTGGCAACTGCACTATCTGGAGACATGGCCTGAAATAACTTGGAGTTGTCCTTCTTCAGCACTTTTGCAGGAATTGCGGTGACATGGTCCACATCTTTTCTGCACGCCAAAAATCATTATGTCTGACCCTGGAGGCTGCATGTCATTGCAGCAAATGACTGAGGTTGTGGATTCTGCAAGAACCAAACACAACATTACAATTACCCTTTAACTAAATTGCAATTAACATTTCTATCTGAAAACAACATGGTACATCTTAAATAGTATATACAATTACATTATTATTTTAGGCTACTCATATTTCAACCCAAGGCCATGCATATTATACAGTAATATATTGTGTTTGTGTACATTTCATTACTTGTCTAGCAAGATAGCTAACATGTCTGTTTTTAACAAGCCAGGCTAGCAACTCTGTCATTTAATTAGCTTGAATGAATTAGCTTCATTACCAGCTATCAAGCCAGCTCATTCAATTCGACTGGCAAAGCAATTTCTCATTAAAAAAAGGTAATTTACCTGTTGGTCTGGTTGGGCTACTCCGGAGGTTATAGAGGGAAAGTCACGTATTGATGAGGTGGCAGCATTTAGAAGACACTGGCTTGGTGTTTTGCCTAACTTTGTGTGGCTCTTCACGGCTGCCACACTGACAATCTCAAAGTCTTCCACACAGTTCTTACACACACACACACACACACACACACACACACACACACACACACACACACACACACACACGCCTGCATTTGCGCAAGACTAAGAGGTGTGAGTGGTACTCAGAAATAGAGTAAAACTTAACATAAACAGCATACTGCACAGTGCACAGTACTGTAACAAAATGACTCAAAGAGAGAAACAGAATCCCTTTAACGCGTAGTGCTGCCATGGCCATTTGATCACAGCTGTGAAGGAAAAATTGTTCCGATGCTGTGCAATTTCTCATCTCACTTCATTCCTAGATTAATGAGGACAAATCTCAATCTCCGAAACGTTCCACTGAGTGGTGCAATAAGTAAAGCAAAGATTTTCCACCTCTCGCCTATATGGGGTTATTGGGCAACATTCAAACAGTTGCCTTCATACATCGCTCTGGGTCTGGAGATCATCTGGAAAGGAGGCTATTACACTCTAAGCGGCGGTTGGAAAGTTCTCCAAAACAACGTATGAGCACTTGCTAGCAGATGTCCATCAGTGGAGGCTGGTGGAGGTGGAGATCCATTGCATGCATGGAGTGGATGATGAACAGTCCATTCTATTCCATGCGTCACAATGAGCCTGTTCTCTCCGATTTCTGCCTCCACCCGCCTTCCCTGAGGCCTATGCAGATATACAGTTTATACAACGCCAGCGGGGGGGTGGGAGGGTCGGATGGATGTCGTAATATCTAAAATAAACATTCATGAAACAATAACTCACAGCGCTGTCAATGCCCAGAGTGAGCAGCATGATGAAGAACACTATGGCCCAGAAGGTGGATCCGGGGAGTGTTGAGATGGCCTCTGGGTAGATGATGAAGACCAGTCCTGGCCCTGCACTCACACAGAGACACACACACACACACACACACACACACACACACACACACACGCAAACACACTTATGATTCTACGAGCATAGCATATCAGCAGCAACTGTAAAAGAGTCATATTGTTGATTTGGGTAGGAGGTTGAAATGAACCAGAGGGGTCCAATGTTGTCTTCCGCTTGACCCTGTCAAGAAGGGGGGGGTACGGAGATAACTTTAAAGAGATAGGGCCGAAACATAACGTGGGAAAAGAAGAGGAATGTGTTCGAGAGTGTGGAGAAAGGAGGAGAAGGAGAGAGTCAGGAGACAAGCTGACACAGCAGTGACATGTCGTTGAGGGAGAGATGAGAGATGAGGAGAGGAGGGGACACACCAGGAAAAAGCATGAGACAGAAAAAGGAAAGAGTATAAATAATTTTCACCCGCACCCAATTATCTTAGTATCACTGCCAAACGTCTCTCAACAGTCTGACTTAATGTGACTTACTGGAAATTGTTCCCTCGAAATAGTAGTCTTAGATATAGTCTGCTATTTCCATCTGAATCTCTCTCTAAGCTACTATGACATTCTATGACAATCTGTTCACTGTGTAGAGCAGGAATGAAGAGTTGCTCAGTATGTGATTGTGATTGTCTGTATGTGTGTGTGTGTGTGTGTGTGTATCTGTCACCACTCACCTTCAGTTGCCACGTCCTCTATCTTCACACCATGTTTGTAGGCCATGTACCCAAGAACAGAGAAGATTGCGAACCCTGAGAAAAAGCTGGTGACGCAGTTCACCGTACTGGTCAGGATAGCGTCCCTATATGAAGGAAACACACACGCACACACACACGCACACGCACACACACACACACACACACACACACACACACACACACACACAATAAAGAGGTTAACAGTTTGTCTTTGGCATGCAGCAATGCAGCATCATGACATGGTAATCTCCAGCCAAACAGCCTTTTCCAGAGTAGGAGGGAATTCAGTTTAATGAGGAGACCGCCTTCCTTCTCCCTGTGTGAGCTTTCACGTTTAATTACTGCCTGTGGTCTCCAACCAACGGTCACTGGACAGAGAGTACAGTGAGCATGACCTCAAATGCCTCGCTAGTGCATAGCTTGGCTTTTTTATCAGCATATTTATGGACATAACAGCCAACTTTCACACGCTTTTAAAAATCCGCCCTCTGGCGCAGGGGAGCACACATCGGAACTTTCAGCTGGGTAACATGGGGTGAGTTCAAGATGGAACACAAGTGAGATAGATTGTGTTGAACTGTCGCTGCATGCAGCGAGTGTGTACATCGTCATGCGTTAATAGAGAGGTTGCATTTGAACTGGGAGCCAGAGAGCACTTTTACTGGGTCTCCTCCTGGACCTGTCCTCATCTCTAAGGTGAAAAAGTAGAGAAATATGCGCATCCAATTCATCAGGTGCAAGACAGAAGACCTCAGCAAGGAAAAAAGGAATGTCTGCAACTCTGGAAAAAAGGAATGTCTGCAAACCCATGGTGATTTAATTCAGACAAAAACGTTTTTTTTTCTTCTTCTCTCATCTCTCTACGCGACCATCACTGAGGAGGTACATAAACCTGTGGTCTTCCATCCAGTTAAGTTTCGCTCTCTCTTTTGTTTCTCAGAGAAACCGTCATGTAAATCCCACCTGCCATAGCTCCACCGGTCCCTTAGGGACAGGCAATGATGAGAGGAGGAAAGGGGGGGGGGGGGGGGGGGTGGTGGGAGGGAGGGGTTTGGCATACTGCCCGGCAAACTGTTAAAGTGGGCGATGGTACACCTCTCACCTCTCAGCTTGGGCAAAACAAGATGGTAAACAGGTTAGAACTGGAACTATCTGATCGGAGTTCATTCTAAGTCTCAGTTCACTTTAGTTCAGTAAAAGGATTCGGCACACACACACACAGCATGGCATACTGCACGGCAAACTGCCCGGCAAACTGTTAACGTTGCCGATGGTACAACTCTCACCTCTCAGCTTGGGCAAAACAAGATGGTAAACAGGTTAGAGCTGGAACTATCTGATCGGAGTTCATTCTAAGTCTCAGTTCACTTTAGTTCAGTTAAGGATTCCACACACACACACACACACACCTGGAGTATACCACAGAGACAGGGCTTGTTGTCCGCATACAAGAGTCTGTCTAAATGCTGAATGGATCTAGCTGATAGCAGGCCTCTACTACCTCACTTCCACAGTGACCTATAGCATGGATAAGGATCAACAGAGCACACAGTTGAATGCCTGTTTCTCTCTGAGGGAGTAATCAGACCACAAAGGAAGGACACAGTGCCCGTGGCCATCATCTGGCACGACCGGTTACCCTGATCCTGTTAAAGCCCAGCCAGAAGGGAGAAACGGACAGATTGGGATCACCCTCCATTGCCCTCCATTTTCTCTGCTTTTATCCATTTAAAAAGAGGAAAAAGATAGACTCTTCTTAACAAAGCACATGATCTATTGACATAAGCTTGTTCTAGGCCACCCACGGGGGTATAGAAGGGACTGTGTACAGTAGGACAGCATCGTGATAGGGCATGACAGTAATACCTGTAGCAGTTGTTGTCAAATTTATTGTAGCTGGCGAAAGCGATGAGCACTCCGAATCCGGCTCCTAGCGAG
The DNA here is from genome assembly GCF_963989245.1 of Nansenia antarctica. Lineage (NCBI taxonomy): Eukaryota > Metazoa > Chordata > Actinopteri > Argentiniformes > Microstomatidae > Nansenia > Nansenia antarctica. The sequence continues at coordinate 37,662,536 of NC_137679.1, read as the reverse complement.
TAGAATATCTGAGAGGCAGCATCGATCCACACCTGCAACAAACACACAGGGAGGGTGGACAGACACAAACACTTTAATTTGAGTGAGTTTCCAGGGAAGGATCAAAACACCAGCTCTCACAGCTTGCCTCTAATCAAAACAGTATACATAGTGTTCTTTTGTTTTTAGGGCAACAACCTTTAATTCTTCGACTTGATTCTAAAAACAGACTGAGCAGGTTTGGTTTTCTGAATCGGACGACTGAATTCATTTCAACATCGGACATGGCTAGGGTGAAGTAGTCCCCGCGGTGATACACTGTAGTGATATAATGAGAGGAATGTTGTCATTGATTATGTTGCGTAAATGGTTGTGGTAATTGTTTGTAATATTATTGTTCGTGTTGTAAGCAGGGCTCCCCTGAAAACGAGACCTTGGTCTCAGTGGGACACCCTGAATAAAAGGTTTAATAATACATAGTAGGTGAGGTTATGTTAAAAACAGAAACATATTGACTAATCCTGGTGTAAAATAGAAAATGTTGCCCAGAGTGTAGTTGGCTGGAGAGGCGTCGTTGGCCTGTAAGTATGTGCGAAGTGTACAAAACATGATTTGTCTTATGTCCTGTACTATAGTCACTTTTTTATTATTATCTTGAATTATGCCTATTGCCTTATTGTCTTGTGCTGCAATGTCAAGGACCGAAGCCTAAACATTTTACTCTCTTACACTTGTGTAATGTGACGTAACATTAAACTTGAAACTTGAAACGTTAGCAATAGCGTGTCTCACTAGACTGCAGAAAAGTTTTTCAATTTCAGTTGGACTGCTGGAGGGGTGCTCAGTCCATGGAATATGGTCTAAAGAGAAGAGGTTCTGGACTTGAGCAGATTGATCCCTTCAAAGATGTTTTACTTGCTGACGTGTTTCGCAGATAGCTCCTTTGCGTGTTTCGCAGATAGCTCCAGATTTCACATTTGAAGGGATCAAGTTCCACCCAGAACCGTCTTCCATAGGCATTATCTCACCTTGGGGTCATGGAGCTGTTTGAAGTCGATGTGGAGGTAGGCTCTGATGCCGTCCATGGCCCCAGGCAGAGTGACGCCACGGATGAGGAGCACAAACAGCACCACGTACGGCATGGTGGCGGTGATATACACCACCTAAACACACAACACACAGTATGTCACGACGACAGCAGCAGCAGCAGCAGCATTTCAGTTGAAATCATGTCCTATGACAGTATGGAGCAATGAAAATCTTGTTCCATTCCATGTAGTGGTGTACATACATACATACATACATTATTTGTGCATGACTCCCTTCCTTTACATACTGGTGTGAGAATGCGTGGGTGAGTGTTCTGTATACGGGGATGTGTGGTTTGTGTAAGCATGAGTATTAGTGTGTGTGTGTGTGTGTGTGTGTGTGTGTGTGTGTGTGTGTGTGTGTGTGTGTTGTGTAACCTAGTGTTAATGTGTGAGTGTGTACGTACACCACCAATACAGTATTGCATGTGTGGTTTGTGTAAACATGAGTATTAGTGTGTGTGTGTGTGTGTGTGTGTTGTGTAACCCACCTTGCCTGAGGACTTGACCCCCTTCCACAAACTGAAGTAAAGGATGAAGACCACTATGATTAGACACAGGGCGAGCTCCCATCGAGGCATGCCCAGGTCCCCAATGCCCCGGCTCTCATGGAGGTGCAACACGCCCCGTCTAGAGAAAACACACACACACACGCACACGCGCACACACAGACACAGACTGTCACACACTGCTCTCCTGTAGATACAGTACAGGGCCCAACCTGTCAACAGCAAAAGCATTAACAAAGACATACTGTAGGTGCAAGGATACATATAAGGACATTCGGCAAGGCTACACATTCTACAAGTGTTTTCCTTGGCCAGGCCTGGAGAGAGGTGTATTTGTACAGGCCAGGTGGATCCACCCAGGCCATGCTTCAGCTGGGACAGATTAAACAACACAGTCCCCCAGTCTGGGTGAGAGGGTACAGACTGGGCAGGCTCACCTGCTCTGAGAGGACCCAGGGCAGCTGAGAGAGAGAGGACTGAGAGGGCCTCTGAGGACAACCATCACTCAGAACCACCATTTTAAAACACTTAAAAAGGAGCAGAATGTACACTTTTTCCCTAAAAGGCTTTTTCCCTAAATGCCCATGATTCATCGCTGGCAAGAAGAGATGTAGGAGAGTATATGTGGGAGAGATGAAAGATGATCTCTGATATCGCAAAATATGTATGTTGAGGTGAGGTCCTCAATTGGCCTTTACATACCTATTTTACGATTAGGTTGTTTAAGATTATTTGCCGCTTTAACGTTGTTAGCATTATGTACGTTTTTTTGTTTTGTTTTTGTTTTTTTTCTGATTTGATCCCTTTTTCACCCAATTTAGTATCCAATTGTACCCAACCTAGCATCCAATTATCCCCTGCCTATTGCGTAGGATCCGCCGCACGACCCCGTGGCCGGCAGCCCCAGAGGAGATAGCCAGGCAGACTAGCTGTCTGGCTCCTCGAGCCCGACACCGTTATTCCGGCACCCAGGGGGCGGTGTTGCGCGACGGATCCTTGTCCGGAAATAGTCCTATACCCCCCTTGGGAGCGGCCGCTCAATATGCCGCTCCCTGTGAGCCCCGGCCATATCCGGGTCTGGCGAGACCGGGATTCGATCCCAGTCCCCGGTGGGCAGCTTGCACTAGAGGCTAATGCTTAGACCGCTGCGCCACCGCGGGGCGTAGCATTATGTACGTTTTTACAGTGAGATTTACAGGGTGTCCAGTGAGGAAACAGAAGTACATTCTGTACATAAAACATTCACCTCAAACCAATAAATCAATTTGACACTGAAATAAAGTTTCCACCAACGTTAAACAAGATGAAACGACTTAACGACAAGTAGTGAAAAGCTTCTACTTGAACGCCATAATGTGATTTCCATATCCATGTCTTCACCTAGCTGATTTTCACGCAGGACTCTTCGTGCTTGAAAAAAGAAACTCTTTTCTTCCCTTCTCACACACACACACACACACAGACCCAGACACACACACACACACACACACACACACACACACACACATGCAGACCCAGACACACACACACACACACACACACACACACATGCAGACCCAGACATACATACACACACACACGCGCACAAAGCAAATGCTTTGGCAGGTGGAGGATTAATTACAACTGTGCCTCCAGGGACCCACTCCCTTCAGAGTGCTACTCGCAGTGGAAGAGATGCTAAAAGGTTCAAGTGTTTTACGTCACGTAAATAAAAGAGACGAGAAGCAGGGGACACAAACGGTGTCTCCTCTCGGGAACAGGGTGTTCAGCATTGTGGTTCTCTAGTCTCTGCCTCTGCAGTTGTTTGCACATTATTTACATGCACTTTATGTTGGCTAAGAGTTTTTGTAAATTAGCATTTGAAAATAATGGTGATCATCAACCTTCAAGGGCTAGGTGGTGGGTGTCAAATCCAGTTGGATAATGGTACTCATTCCCTTCAGAGTGCTCCAACCACTCGTCACGAGCAGTGAAGGGGTGCTTAAAAGTTTTACTGGAACATAAATAAAACATTAAAAGCCTAAATGAAGCATTCGTATTATGTATCGTATTTGTCAGTTTTACTACAGTCCAACTATTTAAGTGTTTTGAGGTAACATACTGTAAGAAGACACTGAATAATGGACCGAGCTTCTTTTGACAATGTCAATGAAATAGAAGAGAAACATTTCTGTATGTGACAGCAGCTGGTGAAAATGGGAACAAGTTGGCAACCAATCAAAATGTTCAGACTTTTATTCGCTGAGTAATCCCCACTACTCTACACTACCTAGGTAGTAGTGGGGATTACCCCCCGAATCCATTGCATTGCAATGTTTTGGCTTGACTAGCCGAGTGTGTCATTGCTTTTCAACAACGTTGAAATGTATTGACATTTTTCAGAATAAGCTGCTGTCACATATGGAGTCACTCATCTTGTTCCTAAGCACCAACTCTATTACTGTGAGTGACAACATTATATCTATTCAAATTGTCATGACATGACATGACTGCGTGGAAAAACAACATATACACCCTTAAAATCTATTGTTGAGGTAATCACAGTCTCTGATTACAGTTGACTATTTCCCCATCTAGCTGTTAAGCACACCAGAGCTTCGGCTGAACCCAGGAGAGGGCTCTGCTCGGCGGGGGACAATGATGTGGGACGTCTGGATGTAGACATCAAAGCCAGGCCAGCCTGATGTTCTATTCATCACAGCACAGATGGTTGCACATCATTCACAGATTGCAAACATCGTATATATCTCTTGTACTTTCTTCCCCCGAAAGTTTCCTCGAACTGCGTTGACCGTCTGATACGGTTGGCTGAGACGACCCAGGGCGATAAGTAGAAGCCTTGCATCTGGATCTGATACACAGGTTGGTTACACAACCCGGCCGGGCCCTGAAGGCACAGGACACACAACCGCCGTGTCCAGACTTCCAGGCCCAGGGGATCATGGGAGCTGCCAGGTCAGTCATAAATACGTCCAACAGTAGATTTATCTCCTCCTGATAATAAATTCAAAGCTGTGAGCTCTCGAGGGAGTGCTAGAGGAGCGAGGGGAGGGCCGTCTGAGAGGGGTAAAAAGACCGCCCCTACGTCCCTGACTGGACACAGCCTCATGTTGGTCTGGTGCCTCTAGCATAATGTTTACAGAGAGTCTACTATCGTACATCTGATAAATACACTACCAGTAAATGCTATCCATGACATCAATGCGTGTTCCTTTGGCCCAGTTGTTCTAAACACTTGTGCTCTTATCTGCATTCTCTGAACTGGTCAACAATAGTGACCAAAAGCCTTTTGGTCTGTGGCCAGTTGTTTGGCTACTGTCCACAACTTCCCCTCAGGATCAGTAGTTTACGAGAGGCGTTTTACTAAACCCTATAACCCGGTGTCTAGTGGTTATGACATTTAAACAATAGTATATTGTATGTATGTTCTATCAAGTTGGTGTCACTTTTTTTTTATGTTTTCCAGGTTTAGACTGAATCGACAGGAGGAAGTGGGAACACCAAACACCAATGCCCTGACGACCCTAAGACACACGTGACTGGAATTGATTAAATATATCAAATCAAAGTGATCTTTGTTAGAATAATACCAAAATAGAACATAAAAAAGGTGCACTTTAAGTTTAATTGCGCATTGCCTGAATCACAGCAGATTGAAGTAAATTCTATGCAATTAGTACTTTTTAATGAAGGCAATACATCAAACTCCCCCTGACATTAAATTGAATGCAGCTGTTCCGGCATATTATGTATAGGATGTAAATAAACCATGTATGTAAATAAACCATGCTTGTTGACTAAATTCTTTGATAGTGGATTTACTTAAGCACGCAGGATGCGTTTATCATGTGTGCAGATTTGAACGTAGATATGGTTTACCACTGCCCCTGTAATGCAACTCTAGTTGTGCGAAGCCACTATCACATATTTACCATAATCATACATCAATGTACATCAGGGGAGGCTAGTGGAGGTAGGAATCGTAGGACGGGCTCATTGTAATGCAATGAGAATAGAATGAGGAATGGTATCAAACATTGCAATGAGCCCGTCCTCTGATTTCTGCCTCCACCAGCGTCCCCTGATCAATGTGCATTATTGATTACTCTCCTCAAAGACCAAGTGGTTGGCGAAAATGCTAAATCTTTGCTAGATTTCAGCTCAGTCTTTGCACTTGAAGCATAAGTATGAACTGGTGATGTCATAAAGCTAACAAGGGTTCTGGTTGACCTGTAGCCTGACCCCCTGACCCTGAGGGAATAGCCTGTTCAACACCCCGCTGAGGGAGGCACCAGTTACAGCTGACGGCCCATGAAACAGCCCAGCTTTCATACCTATAAAAACTAGATTTACGCTTGATGAATGGCCGCTTGGGGGATTGCGAGAGATCTCGGATCTGATGACTGTCTGATAGAGGCTTGGCCCAGGACCAAGCTGATGTCCGGGAGAACCACCTAAATACACCGTTTCCTTGAGGTAACCGGTGCTTTTGGCTGTCCTTCTCCAGCACCATGTACTGTATGTCCACTATGTCTCCACAATGACCCAAAGTCAGACCCTGGTGGGTCCTCTTACTCAATCACTCTCATTCTCACTCAATACACCAAAGGCCCCCCAAGTCTCAATTGAATGAGCAATTATGTTCAAAGCTTGCGACTGACGTCTTCACAGATGCAACATTTATGGGAGTACACACAGACCTCCTGGTGGTTGTCAAAACAAACATATTCCAGACAAGGTAACTAATGCTCTGAGTGAACAACAGGATGACCTCAGATGATGAAACCACAGAACTCCCGAGACAATGGCCGGACAGCTTTTTAGGCCATGCGAGCGAGGTAAAGTGAAGTGTTGTTATAAATGTTTAAACATTCTTCTTACTCTATGGATAAGAGAGCATTTGGCGGTATGGAGATGGGTTGGAACCAGGTTAGGAGTTATTATGGGGTCAAAGCCTTTGTGGAACTGTCGGAGCCAAAGTGATGCTTGTGTGAGCATTGGGAGTGCTAAAGGATGATAAACACGTCTAATGTTTTGAATCAGCTATTTCCAGATGTGTTGCATAAATCAAAATAAACACATATTCTAATTATCACGGACGGGTTTTTAAAATATATTTTTTATGGATAATAATAATGGATTATAATAATAACAGCAATCATCGATAGGAGAGGCCGATGCTTCAAGTCACAGTGGTGGGTTGTCACAGCGTATATGTTTATGCAGTACCCCCAAATTCTGAAGCGATCCGCCCATCACCTTTTGCGATACGATACTTGATTTCACATTGAAACGTGTCTTTCCTGTTGTTCTTTATGTCAGAAACCAATGATAGGTTCGCACACAAATAAGGCAGACTGCAGTATCTTTCTTTGTCTTTTTAAAAAAAGAAAACAATGATTTCGCAAGCATGCAGCAGCAGGGGAACAAGTGCACTGCTGCATTAGGAGTGGGAGCCCAGACTCCTTCAAGCCAGGAGAGCCATAGCACTATGCTGGAAGAGTATGGACGCTCCATCATTGAGAATGTGGAAGAGGGGGCTCTTGGAATGTATTGGTCTGGAAAGATTAACCTACATTATTAAAAGCAAGTGGAACGACTTTGACAAGCTGTGGGAACCATACATGAAGAACATGTAGGATAGAATACTATCCACAAAGTGGAGGAAAGTTTTGTTTTTGTATTGTTTTTTATTCAATCCAAAATTGATGCAAGTTGTGTTTGTCTATGTTAGTGAACTTTGTTATTGTATGTTTCTCTTTATTTGTCTTTTGTTGTTTTGTCTTTGATGTTGGTATATAAAAATGATAATAAAAATATTGTGGAAAAAAAGGAGTGGGAGCCCAAAGATTGGGCAATAAATGTTGAGTGTTTGCCTGGCTTAAAACGCCTGGACACTGGACACTATACTTTGTAGAGATTAATGTAATGGTTCTGGACAAATATGGGTACGAGTGCTCCCAGCAGCAGGGACATGTACGACTTGGAAAATTGGTAGGAAATCTATTACTTGTAATCAGCACTCGAGTTGAGGGTGGATGAGTGGGGATGGCATCCCCCCTGAAATAAAACCAGTAAAAATCATCCCCCTTCTAAAACTGCCATCCCCCCTTTCCATCCCTTATGTCATTAAACATGGTATTAATGCTATTTCAACATTTAGTTTTGCGCATATTGAGTAAAATACTGTGGGCGAGGGGGCACGCACACATGCAATGACATTTTTACCAAGTCACTGACAATGAAGTCACTGACGCTTTGGAGATGCTAAAATTGTCCCCATATTATAAAATCCACCATACCTCCCAGATTTTCTTTTACAACTTGAGTACTGCTTGTAAACCGGTGTTACAACGCTTCGGTCTGGGGAAACCGGGGCCCCACACAATGCAGCACACTGTGGGGTGTGTGCGTGCGCCGTGCGGTACCAAACAAAAACGCTGCGAAGCCGCAACTAAAACTAAAGAATTTGTTGAGTGACACAGAAAATGCCACAAGGAAAACCGAGGGGACGCTGGACAATGCCAAAAATAAGAAAAGATAGAAAGTCGTTGACAGTTGGTGACACCAAGTTCCCCACTCTGAAGAATGTGAGACTCAATGAGGAGGAACACTATGCAAAATGACCACACAGGGCGAGAGCCTTACATGACATTTACATTTTTGGTATTAGCAGATGCCTTTTTTCCAAAGCGACTTACAACAAATACATTTGTCTATGGTTGTGAATCATCTAAGCTCTGACAACAACCCATAAACACAGGCAGTTTAACCAGCCTCTTAGTGGAGCAACAGGGGGTCTGAGGACCCTGGTCTGTCATTAGAGGTTATGGCTCAGTTGAGCCTCTCTGATGGCAGCGTAAGTGACACCTGCTGCATGTCCGCCCCTGAGCGGGACATGACACTAATGACTATGCTATGGGGGTCTTTGCACTCCACCACCACAGATTGCAGGGCAGTAGTGATCAATAGACCCAATAATAAAGCCTAATAGGAGAGGAAATGAGGGCTTACCACATCCTCCGACAGCTGAGGAGAAGGCAGCACACACATCAAAGTGCTGTGGTGTGTGAGAACCAGAGTAATGCGCTGAGGGGATCTATGTGTGTGTGTGTGTGTGTGTGTGTGTGTGTGTGTGTATGTGTGTATTGACTGATCTGTTAGCGTTAATAATGGGAGAGTACAGCATCAACACAGTATTGCATGTGTGGTGCGTAAGCATGAGTGTGTGTGTGTGTGTGTGTGTGTGTGTGTGTGTGTGTGTGTGTGTGTCTGTGTGTGTGTCTGTGTGTGTGTGTGTGTGTAGGTGAATATTGTGTACTGGGGTAGTGGTGGCCTAGTGGATAGTGAGTTGGTGACCAGAAGGTCATGAGTTCAAATCCCACCTGGCAACACCACCACTTGTGTGCACTTGAGTAAGGCACTCAGCCCTAAATTACTCCAGGGAGACTCACTGCCCCTATAATCTCTAATTGTAAGTCCCTTTACTGCTTAAAATGTAAAATGAGTATTGTGTGTGTGTGAGTGTACCATTTAACGTTGTGTGTTAAATGGTGTTGATGGTTGTGGGTGGGTGGGGGACTGGAGAGAGTGCTTGCTCAACAGCTTGAGAAACAGCCTGTGCCATATATTTAAGTGGTTGGCTCCTCCACAACTGGCAGATGTTAACCTCTATGTTTATGGAAGACCATGGAAGATCTGATGCACTGACTCTCCTGTTCAACACTCAGCTCAATTTTGATTAAACATGGATGTTGCAATATTAAGTACTGTTTACTTTTTTGGGAAGTCAATTGTATGCTAGAGAACCGAGAGAGGTAAGTACCACACATATTAACCACACTCTCTCACGTCAAGGACAGTAGTGAGATGTCTCCTCTATGCCCTTCCTTCTGGCCTCTAGGTTAAACAGTTGTTAAACACCCAAAAATAAGGTTGACTCAGATCTTCCCTCTGAGAATACCTCCGTCTTAAAGGGAGAGGCAACTAAAGGGGGAAGAGATGGAAAGAGAGAGAAAACTAATAAGAGATCCAAAGAGAGGGTGATTGATCGGTGTTAGCTCGGTGTTCCCATGGTGCGGGGGTGACCATGCTTCTGAACTCGTCGTAACCTTGACGTAAGCAGTGTTATATGAGCCTGTTACCTACGTAAAGGCCTGTCTGTTTACAGTGAGATTACCAGAGTTAGAAACCCCCCTGCTGTTCCTGTCCCAGCTGCCCCCACTGCCTAAGTCCCATGCTCTTTATGAATGGACAGGTTCGGTCTGTCTAGAATCAACTACAGTAAGCCTCTACTGGGATAGAATGGCTTTCAAAGGGGCATACAGTACATCGGACCTAGCTAAAGCTCTATGTGTGGGGGGGGGGGCAATGTCTATACAGTACACCCAGTGGAGGGTGGTGGTAGGCTCATTGTAATGCATGGAACGGAATGAGGTTGTATCAACCTCGATGGCAATCCTCATTCCGTTCCAAGTATTTACAGTGAGCGCATCCTCCGATTTCTACCTTCCACCAGCATCCCATGGTATACAGTATTACACTACTACGGCTTGCATTTTCTAGTAAACACAGGGGGACTTGCTTCTATTCACTTCAGGTCACTTCGCGTCTACTTCTTCTGTTGGCGAGAGGAAATGTCCTAAAGGAAATCCTTGGATGCTGATTAAATAATCGCATGAGACTTCAATGCAACAAAGCAGTGTGGGAGAGGGTCTTTAATCTGCTGGTCGGCTGCCGGTGACGCACTCTTAGCCTGTTGTGTTCCAGCTCCCAGCACATCAGCTGGGAGATAAGGCCACTTTTTTGTCCCAGGCATTTCATCGACTTCCTTTTGGCTGTAAAAACCAATCTTCATATGAACTAGGGAAGAACTGGGTCTTTCTTTGAAGTGCAAACGGATGGAGCTTTTAGCTTTTTTTCCCTTTTTTGTCAAGATCAAATGCGGCAATCTAAGCTTTTTATATGCCTTTCGTTCGGGCGGATCGCTTCAGAATTTGGGGATACTAACTGCACAAACGTTTCAATGTGACAGTGACCCAGTTCACAGAGAAAACGCCTAAGTAGTGTCATACATACCGGTACCATACACAGATTCAGTAATTCCCAATGAGAGAAAATACCGTAACTTTGGATAAACTACATCAATACTTTTTATTTGAATGATAAACTTCCGATGAGACAAACTAAGTTAACTAACATTAAGTCCAAAGCGTACTCTATTCAAGTCTATTCAAGTCATTCCAGGACTTGGATTTCATATAGGCCACTGGCCAGTCTTATGAAGATGTGGACTTTAGTGGGGATTTAATGGCAGGTGACAAGAGTGTACACACACTCTTAAGTCCAGTTTGCTACTGAACAGTGACTGGCCTTTGAACTGCAAATGTTCACATTTATCTTTATGTCATAGATGAGGATAATCCATCATAAATGTCATCAATGAACACAATGAACACTTTCCTCTTTCCTCATATCAATCAATCCTGAACATAAAGTGCTCAATTTCCACTTTCCAAGTTGCCAAGTTCAATAACCAAGCTTATAAATTGCCTATGGCCTACTTCAAAGCACATTTCTGCCTCTAATAGAAAATGCTAAATTTGACACAGTTTGTATTTGGCACAGTAGGTCTGCCCTTTAAAATCATGTTAAGGAGCCAGTGTCTGTTATCTGCTGTGACAGTGGAGGGGTCAGGTCAAAGGTCAAAGGAAAGGACCAGCCTGTGGGTACTCACTCATAGAACTCCGCCGCCGGCGTGATCTTGTACTTGGAATACGATATATTGCCCAAGAAGGAGGCGTTTAGGAGCTTGGGGTCTGTGCAGTTCTCACTGTTCCAGCTGTTGCCACACCTGAGCCAGGGCAAGTCGCTGGTCATGGAGGCGAAAAGGTAGTAGAGAGACCAAGCTATGATGACGTTGTAGTAGAAGCCTACGTACAGCGCTATGATGATCACAGAATAGCCCACACCTGAGGAGGAGAACAGCAAGGTTACAGAGGACACGAGGAATGCAACTACACCTGTAGGTTTATCAACGAGGTCAACCAGGTATCAATCATCTTGTAACTCTTGTAAGGGGAGGCTGGTGGAGGTAGAAATCGGAGGATAGGCGAATTGTAATGCATGGAATGGAATCAGGGTTGAATTCCCTATGACACGATGGTCAATGCGGAGCGTAACACTATGTGGTACAGCCCCGACACTAAACCAGATGCCAGATAGGAAAGGCATTGGCATACTTTATCTACACAGTTTCACATGTACAGACTGCATGTCGGCTCTGTTAATGTGTCATGTGGACATTTTCTGGACTGTACAGAACTGTACTTTTCTGTACAGACTGTAGCAATCATTTTCCACAGCATGCAATATACCAATTATTTACAGCGCAGGTTTAACATGTAACATAGGTCAGGTCACATGTCACACATGCATGCAAAATGGGGGAAATGTTCAGGATCAACAGTTCAGAGGTGGTAGACTAATGAAGCTGTCAAAATGAAAACTGACAGACAGACAGACAGACTGCCTTTATTGGGCCGAGCATAGCAGGACAGAGCATAGTAGCAACAGGGGAGGCTGGACTTGGAGTTCGGGGAAGGAACACGTGTTTGATACCAATCCTCATTCCATTCCATGCATTACAATGAGCCCATCCTCTGATTTCTACCTCCACCAGCGTCCCCTGGGCTATAAGATATATCAGATGTGTCTCAGGATTTACTGAACACCTATGAACAGCCACAGCTTCGGTTACAGTGTTATTCCTATCCTTCAGAGAAACAGTCACAGGGAATGGTGAGGAAAAGAACATTTTGACATTTTTGGGAAAAAATGTGAAAGAAAATAAAAGAGATGTGTTAAATCAATTAGACTGTATCAGACGGGGGACACTCCGAGGGAAACCAGAGAGCGAGAGAAAGATGAACAAGAGGAGGTGGAACTCAAAGAGAGTGAGAGACAGGTTGAAAGGGGGGGGGGGAGATAAAAAGCAAAAGCCTGGAGGTAGGAGTGGGTGAGAGAGTGGGAGATGGACAGAGGATAACAGAAAGGAGTGGTGGGGGAGAGAGAGACAGCACACCTTTAAATGCAGGGCATATCCTCCAGACAGTGGCAGCCCCCTGTCTATTGTATTGCCCCAAGGCTAGCTCCATATAGAACAGGGGCATCCCAGCAATCACCAGGAACAGAACGTAGGGGATCAGAAAGGCACCTGAGGTGGAAAAAGACAGCATGTGTGATACACTGTACCTGTATGTAGAGACACAGAATGTGAAACAGACCTAGGCATTATGTTTATAGGCAGCATATCCCTCTATTATTTGTGTATCTTGCGCTGAACACTATAAACACACTATCTGCCCTTCATCTGTCTGTATCTAATAGACTAATTTGAAACAGACATAGAAATGATCTTCATAAGCCGATAAGAGAATACTTTAAACGGTGCAATCCCCTTCATCTGTCATACTTTAATTTGAGCCCTTTTATTCATGGTTTAAAACAAAAAAAACTGTAGCACTCAGTTTGGTGATCACTGCCTTTCAGCTGTTCCACAGCTGAAGAGTTGAAAACTATTATGACACATTCAGTTCGCCCCCCAAAAGATGAATGTCTATTTTCACTATGTGAAGTGAAACACAGCCAAAATTAAAGGGGACCTGATCCTTTCTAGTAAACAGACCAGGGGAGGCTGGTGGAGGTAGAAATCAGAGGACAGGCTTATTGTAATGCATGGAATGGAATGAGTAAATGGGATTATACTATTATATTGATACCATTCCTGATTCCAGTCCATGCTTTACAATGAGCCCACCCTCAGATGTCTACCTCCACCAGCCTCCTTTGAAACACACTGTTGTCACAATACATAGCTTGAGGTCTGTTGCTGGCAGCAATAACAAAAATGTCACTTTCTAATTAAAACGACCTTTGATTTGTTTAACATGCTGACGGATTCACTCAAGCACAAATGTTTCCTCTTGTTATTGTAAATGTAATTTTGGCAATTGATAATCTGTCTAGCTGGACATTACTTCTGCTACTGAACTGAACTGGTAAAGAAACATTACAGTTTAACTACAGAGACACGAGAATGTGTCTAGAATTATATTTTAAAGCCCCATAAATCATTCATTTTTAACAAACTTCTGCTTCAACCATTGGACTCCTGACATTTTGCCACCAGAAATAATAGTGTGCCTCACAGCCACCAACTGGTGTGTGCGTGTGTGTGTGTGTGTGTGTGTGTGTGTGTTTGTGTGTGTGTGTGTGTGTGTGTGTGTGTGTGTGTGTGTGTGTGTGTGTATATATATATGCGTGTGTGTGTGTAGAAACAAAAATATAACAACAAACACTCAATAATTGGTCAATAATTAGAAACCGTTAGATTTATTATTCCAATGACACCTGCGGAAATATGTGTTAGTTAAAAGGTTAGTTTTTCTCACCTCCTCCATTTTTGTAGCACAAGTATGGAAATCTCCACACATTGGCCAAGTCCACCGCGAAGCCTATGACTGAGAGGAGAAAGTCCATTTTCTTTCCCCAGGTTTCCCTCTCCTCCTGCTCCTCGGCGGTGAGAGGTGGGCCGGGTGGGCCGGGGGTCGGGACGATGCACGAGCTGGTGTACTGGACCCCATTCTGGTCCTTCAGCAGGATCAGTTCCACCTCCTTCTTCTCCACATCGCACGGATGATTCAGCGGGGCGACTGATGAGAGCTTGTGATCTGGCAGGACTTGGATGTTCATCTTTCATTCAGGACGAGGGTCGCGCCGGTGGTCGTGCTGTCACGGACCCCGGGGAAGCGGCGACGGGGAAGTTGGGCGCTGCGGACCGTTAACCGTGGTGACGGGGTGAACCCCGCTCATGAAGAGTGACAAAGTCCGCATACGAGACTATTTTCACCGGGAGCGGGAGTGGATGCTCCGCTTGCAGCGGCTGGAGAGAAGAAAAATAAATAAATTACGCACAGAAAGTTTGTAGAGGTGGAATAGTTGTGCTATATTAAGCTACGTTGCGCCTACATTGTTCCTACGTTAGATACATGACATTCTATTAACTACTCGTGACGTTAGAATTATAAGGTTCTATCTCCGTTTAGGGTAGTTCAGAGATATTGAGCGTCAAAGTTTTGACATTCCATCATGTTTTGTGAGATGGAACCTTTGTATTTTAATAATTACTAACTCAAAAATGTCAACATTTTAAAAATAACATCACACAGGCATTAATAAACACCTGATGGATCAGACTATGTAAAAAAACTCAATTTTGACAAAAATGGAGATAGAACCTTATAATTCTAACGTCACGTACTGTCTATCCGACTGTTACAATTACGCTATTTTCGTTTTAAATAAAGATCAAACAGGTGACAGACAGGCGAACTATTATCCCCATTGACCTTACAACGTTCTCACCATAACCCTATGAGTCCTATGTTGTTGAACACTGTGCTAGACAATTATTCAATCAAAGCAATACAAACTGGCAGCTCAATAAACATTATGCATGCCTATAACTAAAAAGTTCAGTAGTATAGTCGTTGATGTAGTATAGTATCGTTACCGAAGCAATGAAAGCCGTTATAAGCAGAAGAGGAGCGAGGTCCATACTTGTAAGTCTACGGACACCTTTCCATGATGACCGGTCGCCGCTGCTGTCCAGATGCGTCTGTGAAGAGACTGCCCATCCTGATGGCACTTTAAGACTCGACGATATCCTACATTGTGAGCTTTTAAAAAGGGGTGCTCTCTCTCTCTCTCCACGTGATAATTTATAATTGAACTTTTTTTCTTTTTTCTTTCTCTTGTTCGAGTTCTGAAGTGCGCACCAACCATGCGCCTATAACCATCAGCGTCAAGGAACATCATGTTATGTTCAAGTTAAACCCGCGGTAAATGCAGGTACATTGGATCTGAATGTTGCATACTCTAGCTAACATCTAGTAATGTTGCATTACTACTTGTAAACCAATTTCATTTGCAACACATATTTCTATAAATGTGAATATTGGTTTTAGATCCTTTGTTGTAACATATTATACAGTATGATTGAACTTTTCAAAGCATGCAAAAACATTGGATCGGATTCATTCTATTTTTCGGTTTTTGTCTTTTCTAATATTGCTGTTCACTTTTACCTATTGCAAGAGAACTCTTTCAGGAAATGTTTTAATTTGGACTTTATTTATCTGTTTTTTCTCTCTGCTAAATAGATTGAATTACAGTTTTCTAAGAAGCGGTAAAAGCATTGTGTTCCATGTGTAATTGAATTCCACACCAGCTTTAGCCATAGGCAACGATTTCTATTAGATATTGTTGGTCAGTTCATCCCATTAAAGTCAATGAATGTCCTCTTAAAGCTCTCCAGTGCTTCTTTTATAAAACCCTAAAAGGGCTGTTTTGGGGCGTTTTCTTTGTGAAGATTGAATAAGTGAAGTGATGGTAAAGCATTGGGGCCAGGTTATATAGAGGGATTATGTATAGTTAATGGTGTTTTTTCTCTGGCATCTTGAATTATTCCCCCTATTCCAGAGAGTTGCGGAGGGAATTTGAATAGTTGAATCTAGGACAGGTTCTTTGTACATTCAGCAAAGATAACATCAGCACAACAAATGTCATCTATTCAAATCTAAACTTGTAACTAGTTATTGTGCAACATCTTCCATTGACCTCAATGCACAATGTGACCGTTCGTTCGTCTTGTGCAGAGCCATTTATTAATTTTTATTTAACCATTATTTTGGCAGGAAATCCCAGAGGTATCCCATTGAGGCAACGGTCTGTTTTACAAGGGGGCCCACATATACACATGCAGGCAGACTGTATGGCTCCGGAGTTGTGATCTGTATGGAACTGAAGTTACATGTATACAGCACTCGAGTTGAGGGGGGATGAGGGGGGATGGCATCCCCCCTGAAATAAAAACAGTCAACAGTCCCTTCTAAAACTGCCACCCCCCCTTTCCATCCCTTGTCATTATCAATTAATTACTTAATGAATTATTACTGCTATTTCAACATTTAGTTTGGCGCATATTGAGTAAAATACTGTGGGCTGTACGCACACATGCAATGACATATTTACCAAGTCACTGACACTGAAGTCACTGACGCTGTGGGGATGCTACAACTTGAGTACTGCATGTATATTGCAGCCTCAGGTGACATACATAAGATGTCCAGAGTTGCTCGGGATGATCTGACTGGTCCTGACCTACAATGAGAGATAAAGTATAGGCATGATTGGTCCTGAGGCCCCTGTGTCGTTGCCATGAGGACAAACCTGTCTGTCAAAGCCACAGTGATATGGTTAACCTCTGACCCCACAGGCAGGTCAGACAGAATAAGAGTCTGGTCACTCATCAACTCACACCTTCACGAGTGAAGCTTCATCGTTCTTTCAGGTCCCTCTTGAAAAATATAAATTTCAGTGAGACTACCCTGGTTAAGTAAAGATGTTTGAATGAGAGGGTTAGTTAGTGTGAGTTCACTGTTCTTCACTACGGGAGACAACCTAACTGAAGATACATGTAACTCGTGTAATACATGTAACTCGTCTAATACATGTAACTCGTGTAATACATGTAACTCGAATAGCCTTAACCTTAAAGATTTATGCCATTGTCAGAGTTACAATACGTAAATGGACTGACTTACATAGCGCCTTATTCCAAAGCGCTTTACAATGGCCTCTCATTGGATGGGTGGAGGGTTTGGGGGGTGAATTGCACGTTTAAATTGGATCTTGTGGTACTAAAAAAGGAAAATCTTCAATAAGCAAATTGTAAAAATAATTTTAAAAAAAATAAAAAAAATGGCCCCTCATTCACCCACACATTCACACACCAATGGCAACAAGCTACCATGCATGGCGCCGGCTCGCTCATTGGGAGCAATTTTGGGGTTAAGTGTCTTACCCAACGACACTTTGACATGTGGCCAGCCGGGGCTCGAACCGCCGATCTGCCAACCTTGCAATCATAAGACGCCGGCTCTACCTCCTGCGCCGCAGCCGCCACGTAGGCTTAATTATTACACCTTATAACAACTCAGAGCGTCGGTACAGTGGTCACTGATGCAGCTTTTTAATGATCAGATCCTAGTGCCCTGATGATAACCCAATTTTGCACATGGTTGAATTGTATTCACTGTATTCTCGAGTTGTATGCACTTCATAATAGAAATAAGGCATCGTAGTCCTACACTGTTTTTTTTAAAAGAAAGTGTTTGAAATATACAACTAAGCTGTCAGTGGTGTGGAAAAAACACCTGTTGAATTTTTGAATCCTTAACTGAACTAAAGTGAACTGAGACTTAGAATGCGCTCCGATCAGATAGTTCCAGTTCTAACCTGTTTACCATCTTGTTTTGCCCAAGCTGAGATGTGAGAGGTGTACCTTTCCTTTAACAGTTTTCTCTTGCCCCAGTCTTTCAATTCTCTTAAACCCATCCTCACTGCTCAGTGCAGACACATGTGGCATGTTCTAGTCTTTTGGTTCGCATATCGGCAACCAATCAAAATGTTCTGACTTTTCTTTTGAAACACGGAACTACGTTTCAACGTTGTTGAGAATCACAACACAAACTTGCTAGTCAAGCCAAACATATTGCAACGCAATGGATTTGGTGAGTAATCCCCACTGTAACCTAGTAAACTATAACACTACTTGACATTGTTAGCAGGCTCACAAAACAAGCTGTGTTAGTTGACTAGCGACGTGTCATTGATTTTCAACAACGTGGACATTTTCGAAAGAAAAGTCTGATCATTACATCGGATCCCGCTATACGGACCAAAGCATTAGAACATGACACAAATGTCATCCCTCCCCTCTGGCCTCTATCATCCATCTCTCCACCGTGCTCTGTCTGCCTCCCTGCCTCCCTGCCTCCCTCCCTCCCTCCCTCCCTGCCTGCCTGCCTCCCCGCCTACCTGCCTCCCTGCCTCCCTGCCCGCCTCCCCCATTCCCTGCCTGCCTGTCTGCCTGCCCCACTCCCTGCCTGCCTGCCTCTCCACATGCCTGTCTGCCTGTCTGCCTCCCCGCCTGCCTGCCCGCCTTTCTGCCTGCTTGTCTGCCTGCTTGCCTCCCTCCTGCCCTTCCTCTTTCCCTCCCTCTGCCCTGGGCGTCCTTCCTTTGACAGACCAGATCTTGATCTCAAGAGAGCCTAATGAGACATGAAAAGTCTCTCACAACAGTCCATAAGGGTTCCAGCATCTCTGGGGCCTCCACCAGGGACCCCTGTGGTACCTGTCCCCACCACTCTGCATCTGAAAAGCCTACTTTGCTATCGGAGGACGACCCTGCAGTTTAACCTTTAACATTTATTTAGGCAGGGGGTCCTTCTGAGGCCGAGGGCTATTTTGCGAGGGCTAGGAGCTATTCTAACAAACAAAAACAATCATAAATGTAGATTCAAAATTACAAACATAATACGGTTCATTAATTACGTATCTGTTAGAAAGTAAATTTAGACAGTATAATCAATTAAAACATGTACATTCCTTAAGTAATATTGCAAACATTCTCAAAGCTTTATAGAACTGACTTCTATACATCTGTATCGTGTATACAATACAACAGACAGCCCTTTACATATGTACTGCAAAGCTAAGGAAGGGAGAAATCACCCTGTTTGAACATGTTAGAATGGCACAAATCTAACTCCATAAACATCATACTCATCAATGCGAGGTCTTTGTAAATTACACAGTGGTCAGATATGATCTACTACTTTCTTTCACTGAGAAACAAGAAGAGCAGTCATTATTTTTGTGTGCGAACCATTTCAAATCAAATCAGATTTTATTGACTATATAACACCTTTGGTGCAAAATTACAATAGAAGGTGCTTAACAATATAAGAAGATAACAATACAATGAAAATATAACAATAGAGTAAACATGAATTGTAATAAGGAAATAGTAAGTAAGGAAATTAGTAGTATAGGAAATAAGAGACATGGTAGAACACAAAGACCAGCGTAGTACAGTAAAAGATGGTGGATTAAAATAAAATGGAATTGTGAATGAATGGGAATTTTGAATGGGACAAAGCACAAATTTGACAGTGCGACAAAACTCGCACGCCGTGTGCTTTGTCCCATTCAAAATTAATGGAATCGAATTTTCGCCGTGCGATTAAAATCGGGCCGTGTGTGTTGAAATGCGATGTTCTCATAGACTTCCATTCAAACTTCAAAATGGAATGTTGACGTGCAACAGAAATCGCACGCTGTGTGCAGAGCCCTTAAGACTTTTACTCTCTTAAGGCCAATGCACACGGCGTGCGATTTTGTCGCACGACAACATTCAATTCTCAATTCACACCACCGAAGTGTGTGGGTGTGAATGGAGAATCGAATGTTGTCGTGCGACAATATCGCATCGCACGCCGTGTGCATTGTCTCATTCAAAACAATGGAATCGAATTCGCGGTGCGACAAAATCGCACGCTGTGTGCATTCGGCTTTACACTTGTGTAATGTGATGTAACAATAAAACTTGAAACTTGATTTGAACACCATTAAAAGAATCATAAAATCGATTCTAAAACTGACAGGCAACCACTGAAGGGACTTTAGGACAGGTGAGATGTGTGTTCTCATTCTGGTCTTGTTCAGTATAATATGCTGATGCTGAATACAATTTATAATGTGCATGTTGCATTCTGAATGATCTGTAGCTTATTCATAAGTTTCTTAAGTAGATCAGAAAGGAGAGCATTGCAGAAATCAAGCCTGCTAGTGATAATAGCATGTCTCAGTATCTGCCTGGGAGAGAAACGGTTGCACTTTAGCAATATTTCTAAGGTGATAGAAGGCAGTTTTAGTGACATTACACACTGATGTGAGATTCAAAATTCAGATCGGGGTCTAGAAGTAGGCCAAGATTTTCTGCTAGGGGTTTGGCATTTTGTGCCAAGGATAAAACCTCAGTCTTATCTTGATACAAGATACAATCAATGCATTGAACCAGTTTATCAATAGGGCTGATGTGATATGGTTGTGTCATTGGCATAGCTATGGAAATTAACTGTGTTCTCTGATGATTTCCCGGTGGCAGCATATAGACACTGAACAACACAGGACCCAGAATGGAGCCTTGAGGAACCCCACATGTAATGCCAGTGTTAGCCAAGGAGTGGTCACCGATGGACACAAAACAGTATCTGCTGGACAGATAAGTCCTAAACCAATCTGAAACTGAGCCAGAGAGGCCAACACACTTCAGTAGTTAATAAATAATGGATTGCAGTCTCATACCACATGAATGAGGCCAGACAGGATGTGGGTCATGTACAACATGCTGCCTCGGCACATCAAGCCCAACCGACTCCTGCTGCTGTGTAGTGAAATCTGCAACCAGGGTGAGCATCATACCAGCAGCGTGAGACAGTCAGTGCTGTGGTGAGGACGAAAAACCAGATTGAAACTTCTCAAATATACAGTTGAAATGTAGGTAATAATTTAGCTGTTTGAATACTAATTCCTCAAGAATTTCACTTAAAAAATAAACATTTGAAATTGGCCTGAAATTGTTTAGCACTGAAGGATCCAGGTTAATTTCCTTTAGGAGCAGTTTCACAATAGCAGTTTTCAGTGCCTGGGGGGAAAATACCAGTTAACAAGGAATGATTTACCATTACTAGCACTTCATCCTAAGCAGTCTTAAGAAAGGTAGTGGGGGTAGGGTCAAGTGAGCAGGTGCAGGGTTTTAGTTGCATCCTGAGCTTGTCTTTATCAACAGCATCAAAATCATTCATAGCAGTCTTAGGCAGAGGGGAAGTGTCCAATGACAGGGCTCAGTGTAACATGGTTTACATCTACCCTGACTTTTGTTATCTTGTCTCTGCAAACTCTTCACATGTTGATGTTGAGGTGATGGTTTTTAGGAGCTGGATTTATGAGGTTGTCAATAGTTGAGAAAAGCATTCTGGGATTATAATGATTTTAGAAATCAGCCCTGAGAAATGAGCTTGTCTTGCATTTTGTGTTGCTTTGCTGAAAATAGTGAGGTGTTCTTTAAAAATGTCATAATTGACTGGCAGCTTAGTTTTTCTCCATTGACACTCAGCTTTTGTCAAATGTTTCTTTAAGTTAATAATATCCCCAGTTTTCCATGGTGGTTTCTGTTTCGATTGAATTTTCTTATGTTTGGCTGGTGCTATAGTGTCAATGGTAGTCTTCAGCTTATTATTAGAATTGTTGACTAAATCATCACAAGAGGAAGGAAGTGGGGGTATGATATTAATATGATTTATGCAAATTTCAGCAACTTCAGAGGCAAGATAACATTAACTAACAACCTGCTCAGTAACAGCTAGATGCCGATAAGATGGCAGAGACGAAATACACAGTAGTGGTCTGAGATTGCCAAGTCGATTACAGAGGATACATCAATCCTTAGACCATGAGTGATAATTAGATCCAATGTATGACCGTGGTTGTGAGTCGGCCCATTAACATGTTGAATAAAATCCATAGAGCTCAACACATTTACATACTCAGCGGCTTTAGTATCAGCCGCATTATCCACATGTAGATCAAAATCACCTCAGACCATAATGTGGTCATAATTGGTTCTCTGTGAAGTCATCTAAAAAGAGAGGACACTGTTTGGGGGGTCTATACATTGTTATAACAAGTACAGGGGGTTGGGATTTTAACAGTATAGCATGATGTTCAAAGGAGCAAAAATCACCAACAGGGATATTTCTACAATTTTAGGGCATCAGCAATTATAGAGGTAGTTCCACCGCCCTTTCCCTCTGCTTTGTAGAACGCTCAAAACTATAGCATGGAGGGGGCGTCCCAATAAGAACAACAGGTCCGTCGCTATTTAACCAGGTTTCTGTTAAAAACATGCAGTAAATGTTATGTTCAGATATTAGTTTGTTAATAACAAGGACATGTAACATTTAATGGGATGGAGATCAGATTACTTGCAGTTACACCACAAGTAGTACAGTTTAACTCATGGTTAGTGGATCTCACGTGTTGCCTGTTGCAAATGTTAACTGAGATGAAATTAGACTGAAAACAGACTGGCAGAGTTTAGGGAGTATTTGTATAGTAGCCCCTTGTAGTGACCATGACAGACTGTAGTAACCATACAAGGTAACTCATTTCATTGGCTTTGTTCTATAGGCATGGGTGATGTGATTACCTTGTGGGGGCCTGGACTCTCTCAGTTCATTTCCAGTGTGTCTTGAGTAATATTCATGACATCATTTTAATGTATAGGGGCAGTTTGTTATTGTTTCAAGAGCACGGCTAGTCATGTCCAATGGGATTTGTCAGAGTTTGATCAAGTGTTCTGCACCCCTTAGGTTGGCTCTACACCGCCCCCCCCCCACCCCTCCTCACTCAAGCATCACACTTGAGGCCCTGTTGACCCCGCCAGTATGGCTAAAGACAGAAGTGACAAGAAGTAAGTACCCCAGCAATGTTAAGTTTCACTCTGAACCCACCCACATAGTGGGAAAGACCAGTGCACTTAATTGTCCTTACATAAATGGAAAAGATTGTATATGTCAACCAAGAGAAGCTGGAGGAGGAAGTAATCGGAGGATGGGGTCATTATAATGCATGGAATGGAATGAGGAATGGTATCAAACACACTACTGCCTTCGAAGTATTGGAATCGGTGGAGAAGAAAGCAGAAACAGTCACCGCTTGTTTTTTGGTCTACTTTTTGCGATTAAGTACTCTCAGGGGGGGGGCGGACGTGAGCTGGTGACTGTCAACATATTTAAGGTATCCTATCACCACTGCCGTTGTGCCCTTGGGCAAGGCACTTAACCCCTAACTGCTCCAGGGGCACCTGTCGGGGACTGACCCTGTGCAATAGAGCCCAGAGCTCCGTTCTCCCTAAGAATGTGCTGTGCTACTGTGCTGTGCTGTCTTGTACATTGTTGAGTGCACCAGCTTAACCCTCTTCAATTTGGCTACGTGTTATTATCAAGTGATCATCTGCGTCATAGTCTTCCTGGCTCCTATGTAAATTAAAGTCTCGAGATCGAGACCTAAAGTCTCGAGAATGAGACCTGTTGTGAAGCCTAGGGGGCAACTGGGGGACGTCCAGTTGGTGCTGCTAATGGGCAACACACAGATTGAATACCAATCAGTGGGCCGTTGAGACCTCCTGTTGTACTGTTCAGCCCCAATATAATCAGCTGTCTCCGTAAACCTGATTTGAACCAAGATTTATTTGTCGGTGGAATGTGTCTTGGCAATGGCAGCGGATATACAGCATTGATCATTTCTTTTCGAAATTCCCCTGCTGGGAAAATTAAGGGTGTTTAGTGCAGCATGTCCTAAACTAAGTCGACATAACCCAATAGCACATCAATGAAGTTTGTCATGGTTAAGTTTCAGGTCAGATAGTAGGTCTGGAGACATGGGAGACATGGCATGTGGAAGGCATGGGAAATGGCATCACATTGTAATGGATGGACTGGACTACAATGAGCCTGTCCTCTGATTTCTACCTCCACCAGCCTCCCCTGATGGTTTTACAGGGTGATGTGCACCATGCACCTGCTTTGGCCACTTTCACCTTCAAGTCATTGGGCTTCTCTTATCGAATCCAGGGCGGCAAGCACTCAAGCTGACCCACACTTGCACTGTTGCACAGGAAAAGTCTCTCCCAAACAAACCTGTACGATCCGATATAAGTGGTTGACTATTGATGTTCAAAACGTCCCCAAACCGTTTCCTCCGTTCAGATGTTTATTATTATACAAACCCATGAAACAGGGTACTTAGTCTAATTTCTCTTTCCTGGAAGAATAATAGAATTGAGAAGATCAACAAGGTGTTTCAAGGAAGCGTTAACAATGAGGTGCCGAGATCCTCCCAGAAGGTTAAACAGTTAGCTAGCATAGCTCTGCCATGTTTGGCCCTTCTAGAGCCAAGGCTGGCTTGGGTGTTAGGCCAAGGTCCTTAAGAAAACAGACAACAACGTATGAAGGACTGTCAAAAGTTCAACTCCTCCAAACATTTCTGTCTGAAAAAAAAAAGACAAATGGACCCGTACAGATCCTTGGTTAGGTGGGGTTTCTCATCCGAGCCGCCATGCAGAGGTGTGACATATCTGCATCAGGGGAGGCTGGTGGAGGTAGACATTGGAGGATGGGCTCATTGTAATACATGGATGGAATGAGGAATGGTATCAAACATGCATGTTTTATAGCATTCCATCTTATTCCATTCCATGCATTACCTCTTGGTCAGATCAACATTGGAAATGAGAATTTGTTCTCAACTGATTTTATTTGGTTAAATAAAGGTCAAATAAACAAATAAAATTACAATCTTCACCAGATCCCAGGCTGCTCTGCGTATTCTCTGCTACGACTCATGGCGGCTGGAAATATAATTTCGACAACTTTGGTGTTTCTTTAAGGACTTTTTGATTGGCCCCCTGTTTTTGAGGTGTTATGTCGCTGTACTGTGCACAGCGCATGGTCGAGTCATGACATTCAGTTCGCAGCTCACGGTTGACGGAGAGAGAGCCTGGTGTAGCTGGTTCTTGCCCAGCTGGGCGGAGGAGGTTACACTTCATTAAAGTCCTGTTTTGAGTAAGCCTCCATGACTTTTCACTCATTACAAGCAGAAAACGTGCACAATGTATTTAACTAAACAAAGTAAAGCCGTTAATATCTGGGTGGGGTGGAGCCGGAGGCCCTGCAGGCAGCTGCAGTAAATGCAAGTCCTCACTGCAAATGAGAACATCTTCTCATTTGACTGACCTGGTGAGATAAAGGCCTTAAATTGCGACATGTCAATTAGCCGCTTGGGCTGTGGGCTCTGACCTTTCCTTAAGAGTTGAGGCAGGGGCCTCTCATCCGTCAGAGGTCTCTGTCCAGCCAGGGCCTCAATGGCCACTCTCTCTCTCTCTCTCAGGAGGATGGAAAACCAAACCTGATTACTTCCAGGGATCGCCTGCAATCTAACAAGACAGGCCTTACCCCAGGGGTTGGGTTGAAATGGACACAGCAATATAGAGAGCCATGCAGAACAGAGGAAGACAGAGGAAGGGGAGGAGAGAGGAAGGGGGAGGGGGGGGGGGGGGGGAGACTGGGAGAAAAACAAGTCCGACGACAACGTGACTTAATTGATTCCTGCAATCTCATCAATTATACCTTTGAAAAGGTTAAAACAAACTGAAGGTGGAGATCCCAGCCGGTAATCACAGTCTATCTAACAGCAGGCTTTTAATGAAGCTCCCTGGTCGACATCATTCATCTGGGGGGGCATTTCACAATGTGTGTGTGTGTGTGTGTGTGTGTGTGTGTGTGTGTGTGTGTGTGTGTGTGTGTGTATGAGAGAGAGAAAGACATAGACATTCATATATCATCATATAGTCAGATGATCAATCTAGGGCAACGGATATCATGTCGCCATTAACATCTGATAAATCACAGCTAATGTGCAGACCTGTGGGGAGTTTTTGATTGACGGGTGGTAGCTTGCGCTACACGACGGCGCCACTGTGGCCCCCTCTAGTGGCCGTGGCCCTAAACAACCGCAGAGTGTGTTTATGCCAGCAGCCCGCCTGTGGAAATACAGGGATCTGAAAATATCAATATTATATATAATATTATAGTATAATATCTAATTGCATGCATAACAATGTATTCATCTGGGAAAATACTTGAGCTGTTATGAACAAAATACATTGTATTTCCCAAGACCTACTGTAAGGCCTATAGAATATAGATATTCCTTTAGTAAATCGTTGCCTGATTATTGGGTTTAGATATGCTAATATCCATTTTAGCAAATAGATATAAACCGCGAAATAGTGAAAACGTGTTAGGTAAATGTATGTAAAGCATACATAACTCTCTGTTATGAAGGTGAAAGGACATTTGTCTCACAGTAATACAATGGATGTGTGAGTAAGAAAGAGTCAACTATTGAAAGACATATTTTTTCAATATTCCTTATGAATATTGGAGGAGGACTGAATCTCTCCTCCAGGATCGAGCCCTCCTCCAATATTCCTAAAATCAAGCAATTGATTTTCTGTCTAGTTTGTGTTATACACGTTCCTGACATTGTCCTATAAGGTCAAGTGCTCTGCAGTCAGTCATTGCCTTGCCTATGGGCTGGAAGTAGAAACAAATCCAACAATCACTTGCTTGCACAAACACACGCAGTGCACACCGCTGGAGGACAGAGCCAGCAGCGTGGATGACCACTGCCATCGGTTGGCGGTTTACAGTACAGCAGCACAGGCTATGTTCAAGGACTAACAGTGAGGAAAACACCTCATTAGTCACAAGTAAGGTACTAACAAGCCGGCAAGAAATACAAAACATGGAAGAGTTAAAATTGTACTCAAGTTTTATTGCAAAAAAAGCAAAAATTTTCTGTATACACAAAAAATGTACATAATTTCAACGTGCTCTGCTAAATAAATAACAATGCCACGAATTAATAATTTGAAACCATCCTCCCTGGAATACACTGTTGTGGATAGGCGCCACACTTCCTTTTTGCTCACAAATTGCCCTATTTTCAGCAGTTGCTGGGCTTTAGCTGAATGAACACACTGCTGTCTCAGCAACAACGCTCTTCAATCGAAATGCAAATAGAAAAAGATGCGAAGCAAAACCTTTCGCTAATTACACTACAGCCTTACGATGTCTGTGTCCCTGAGCGTTGGAAAAGTGTTGAGCACAGCATGTGTACTATTTCCAGACATAGCTTCAGTATTGCTCCTTTACGGTTTTGCCAGATTGGGTATTTTAGAAAAACACACCTAAATTACATGTATTCTGGAATCTAGTAACAAAGATTTCCTATTCACACTAAAGTTAGGTTTGGCAATCTTTCGTGGGCTTTCCAATGACAAAGACACAGCTATGTACAGTAAAGGGTCCGACCTATAAATTGCTTCTGGTTTCACAATAGTTTCCACATCAATATCCATGAGTATTTTGGGGTGGCAGTTTATGTTTACAGTTTCTGAAGTTCATTGGCTTTAGGTATGTGTGTTAGAGGGGTCAAGATTAGAAGTGGCAAAACAGTGACAATAACGAACAACAAAACACGATTGGATGATACCTTTGTTCCTAAAATCAAAGCCAGTAAGTGCCTTCACTCACTCCCACAGTCCTCCGTCTAACTTCACCACTTCCAAATCTAACATTAATATATAGGAACAATGACACAAGGATGTAAAAAAAAAAAAAAAACTGTCCCATTGCAGTAGCCCTGGGTAGTAGCTATGCCAAATCTCTATAAGGCACTAAAAGATAACTAACATAATCTAGACTAAAAATTTGAATTTTTTAAATAAGGCAAGCATATTATTATATTGTCTAAGTGGTTAAAACTTTGCTCTGCTGTATTAAAAAGAGGTTTCAGTTCTCTAAAATCAAAATCAGTGCAATAGACCCTGGTGTGTACTGTTCACAGTGGATTGGACTCGGCGGTCTTCAGCCTGTTACACACTATGGTGCCGACCCAAGTTGTGTCATCCCGTGCCGGACCTCGTTCAGTACGGCACGGTCCAGAACAGCCCGGTTTCATTTCGCATGACCCCGTTACAGCCCTGTTAGGGCAGGAGATGGAAGTAACAAAATATGCATCAGCGCCACCGAGTGGACAGTTGTGGTTGGGCAACCTCGTGGTCTCTTGCCCTCAACAGGGGCAGGGTTTAGACATCGTCATGGCTGGCCCGCCCCTCAGTACCGGTGCAAGTGGGTCTGGCACCAGATTTGCTGTGGGGGCGAGCGGAGCATACATATAACAACCCAAACCATGCCGAGGAACGCTAATGTGAAAGGGAAAAAACGCCTGTACTAGCACAATATGGTAGTCCGTGGCTTTACTGTGCAGTACAGCCGAGTTTGGTCTCAGGCTTGCTGTCCAATATTCTTCCCTTCACCAGAAGTGTGCACTCGTTTACTCCCCCTAGTGGATTCAAAATGAATAGACAGGTGGAAGGAATAACGGTGGAAGTTCTATCAAACCAATCCGATGCTTTTTTTTCTTTGTTTTTGTTTTTTTAAATGCACGAGGGGGAGGTGCGGAACAAGTGGGCTGAGGGTCGGGAACCCAACTGCCGTCTCAGTCGTCTTTCTTGTCGGAGGTGCTGTCTTCCTGGTTTTCTGGGCTGACTTGAGTGGGCGATGACGGGTCGTCTGGCTCCCTTCCCTGCAGGGCCTGGTAGCGCTGCAGCTCGAGGTACGTGGTGAAGAGCTTGGCGTACTCTGGATGGGTCTGGGCGAAGTTCTGGAACTCCTCTGTAATGAAGGGAAGAAAACAAACATACCGTGTCATAATACACATCTTGAGGTGCCACAGAGTTACTGTTTCAAACGGGCTATCATTACTGTATGGCGGTTTGACCTCAAACACTATGACTATCACCCCAAAAAGTGTGCCTAAGGATAGATCCTGATAGCTGCCATTCACAGCGTACCTTTAGGACGCCCTTTGGTCCTGATGTGTCCACAGCTTGACATACGTACAGTACATCATATATAGCCACCTCCGACCTACAGTGACAGGCTGTACTGACCACTTCTGACCTACAGGCTGAACTAATGACCTCTGACCTACAGTGACAGGCTGTACTGACCCTAACCCTGACCTACAGTGTCAGGCTGACCTCTGACCTACAGTGACAGGCTGACCTCTGACCTACAGTGACAGGCTGTACTGACCGTAGGTGATGTGGCCGGAGCGGTCCGTGTCGATCTCCTTGAAGAGTTTGGAGACGTTCAGGTCTCCCACACCCAGGGTGGAGCGCAGCAGAGAGGAGAACTCGTCCTGAGTAATACTCTGGTCCTGGTCTGTGTCAAAGAGCTGGGAGACACGGGGCAGATTTATAATAATAAATATAAAAATATATAATAATAAAACATATATAATAATAATAATAATAATAAAAACTAACACATATTAATAATAAGAATACAATAAAATAAAAGCAATGTTATTAAGTATTAATAACACACACACACACAATAATGGTAATAACACTGACATTTGCTACTCAAAAACAGATGAATCATCTATCCTTATGGCCATCATACTAACTTCAAGCTCCCCCTGCAGGCGAAATATAGTATACAGACACTGTATATCCCCACTGCAGTGGAGGCTGGTAGAGGTAGAAGAATCGGAGGACGGGCTCATTGTAATGCATGGAATGGAAAGAGGGCTGGTATCAAACGTGTGTGAGGTCTTCATTCCATCCCATTCTGGGGCGGCTGTGGCTCAGGAGGTAGAGCCGGCGTCTAATGATTGCAAGCTCGGCGGTCCGATCCCTGGCTGGGACACTGAACCCCGAATTGCTCCCAATGAGCGGACAGGCGCCTTGCATGGTAGCTTGCCACCATTGGTGTGCGAATGTGTGTGTGAATGAGAGGCCGTTGTAAAGAGCTTTGGAATAAGGCGCTATATATATATATATATATAAGTGCAGTCTGTTTACCATTCCATGCATTACAATGAGCCCGTCCTCCGATTTCTACCTCCACCAGCCTCCCCAGCTCCGATAACACACAGTTGACATTATCCCTGCCGCTGAATGCTTCCTCTATTCCTCCCCAGACGTAGGCACTCCACGCAGACGCAGTCAACTGCATTCCAACTGCCTCCCGTCACATGTAGGACAGCTGCATGTGACACAGCTGTTACATGGAATAAGCGTGTTGTTGTTGTTGTTGTTGTTGTTGTTGTTGTTGTTGTCGTCGTCATCGTACCTGGAAAGCCATCTGAAGGACCTCGTCGGTGTTGGCTGGCCGACACAGGATAGTCACACCGATGACATATTCTCGGAAGTCGATAGTGCCATCCCCGTTCTAGAGGTCGAGAGAACAAAAGAAAGCAGAAAGGTCAATCATACACAGGAGTCTTACGAGACACGTATACAACAAACTCATATTTACACTGCACTGTCGAGCGGTTGAGAAGTACAAGCGTTTCATTGTACCGTTCACATCTGTATCCTGTGTGTACAAGCAATCAACTTTAATTCGATTCCACAGATTCAATTTCTGTTTTTCAAGAAAAAAAAACATGTTTTTTCTTTCATGAGATGACTCATTTATTTTCTTTTTTCAGATGTGTAGTAGCTTGTCGAGCTGCTCTAGGGACAGTGGAGAGTGTCAGTGGAGAGTGTCATCACAGAGAAACGCCCTGACAGCCAACAGAAGACTCTGGACTAACACGTGTCGCCTGGGGGTTCTCACCCTGTCAAAGAGAGCAAACAGCTCCTGCAGGGCTGGGCTGGTGGGCAACTTTAGGAAGCTGGCAAACTCGTCGATGGTGATGCGGCCGCCCTTACAGGAGCAGGCCATGGTGGCGAAGCCCTCCAGCTCCTTCTTCACATTGTCCCACTTCAGGCTGGGGGGGAGACCGAGCAGGACACAAGGACTTGTGATGAGGGGAGCGGTCGTTGTCAGGGAAACGTTTTACAATGAATAGAGAAGTCAATTATTGTGTTAGGGGGTTGGCGCTGTTGCCACGACTACGACCGCTGTGTGCAATGTCAGTGCGGTATAGGGAGGTTATGCAAACCGAGATAAAAACCCTCTACTCGGCAAACAAGCAAAAGACTCAATACGTTATGAAGGGTAAACAAAACAGGAGACAGGTGTCATGGTTGCTAGCAAAGTGCTGTCGCTAACTGACGGTAAATTACCTGCAAGCTTAGTTAACCTTGTGTCAAATATAAATAAATGTACCATTCAGCCGGTTTCACAGACAAGGCTTAAGCCTAGTCCTGAACTAAATCCCACTTTCAAACGTAAAAGATCTCCATTGAAGACGCTTTTTAGTCTAGGATTATAGGCTTAAGCCTTGTCTGTGAACCGAGCCCATTATCTACTGCTCAGATTAACTTTTGCTAGCAATCATAATGACGACGACAACGAGTTAATCTCCGGTTATGTTTACGCACGGCGGTTTGTGACTTACTATACAAACTTTCATAGTGTATTGGAAGCGCTTTGTGGTCTAGGAGAAAGCTCGTTCTGGGTGCGGCGGCTGGGTGCAGTAACACAGGGTGGCGCAACCAGGGGAGGCTGATGGAGGTAGAGTATCAGAGGACGGGGCTCATTGCGATGCAGGGAATGGAAAGAGGAACGCGTGTTTGACAGCATCCCTAATTCCGTTCCGTTACGCATTACAATGAGCCCCGTCCTCCGGTTGCTACCTCCACCAGCCTCCCCCTGGGTGCAACACAACAGTGTGGCGACAGCCCCGTGGTAGAGGGACGAGAGCGAGCCTTACTTGAGTTTGCGGCTGATCTTGGTGAACTCCACCAGGCCGGCCTCCATGGGGAGCGTGAGCTCCCCCGCCGTGATCATCAGACGACAGTCCTCATAGGTGTGGTCTGTCACAGGTATACCCAGAGCCCTGCGCACACACACACACAGCGTTACATTTTACATTTTGCACATTTTGCACACTGTCTTTATGTGTCCTGTTGATATTGTTGTACACCTGTTGTCTGTTTTCACTTTTTTAACCTGCTATGACTTTCGCTCTTTTATTATGTTTTATTATGTTCTTCTTTATTGTGTTCTCCATATGTAAAAGCACTTTGTGACCTCTGGTCTGGGATAGGTGCTATACAAATACATTTTTACTTACTTACTTACTAAAGATGGGCAAACTGACACAGCAACACATGCATGCGGGCACAGCCCTGAAGACATGGTGAGGCAGAGATGACATTCATGTGTACACACACATGCGCACACACTTACTGGGCCATGATCTCTCTCACTGTCAAACCAAACAGAGCGGGCTTCTTCTTCTCCTCCTCCGTGGGGGTTAGTGGAGGGAGGAACTGGGGGACAGAGGGCAACGGTCAGGAAGGGACTAACCAGGAAGTATGAACAAACCCACATCACAAACCCAGACCACATCAAGCATGAAACCCCAACCCTCTCTGGCCAAATATTTCTATTGCCGACCACTGAACTGACATTTACAGTTAAACCTACTAACAATAACACAATACATTTAAGACAGCCTGCAGAGGAGGCTGGTGGAAGTAGAAATTGGAGGAGGGCTCATTGTAATGCATGGAATTGAATGAGGAACGGTATCCGATCAAACACGTGTGTTAGGATACCATCCCTCATTCGAATCCATGCATCACAATGAGCCCGTCCTCCAATTTCTACCTCCACCGGCCTCCCCTGGTAGCCCTGTCACCGTACAGTAGTCACGCTCGTCAGACCTCTCCGTAAATGGAGAGATTAGACCGGCAGACCTGCAGATTAGTCGGTGGGGTGGCCTCAATGAGTCAACGTGCCGCCGCGATAAAGCGGTGCGGTGTGTGTAGAGGAGACGTAGGAGATAAGGAGCACTCTGCTCATACAGACCTCTATCTCCACTGTGGTGTACAGCTGGCACAGAGTGAGGAGAAGGAGGGTCCCGCTGGAAGACAGACAATCACAACATCACCTTCCTTCCTCTGTTCAAAGGGCCCTCAGGCCCACCCTGTACTGTTGTGGTTTTATATCATGTTATACTGAGAATTGAAGTCTCTCTACAGTTTGGCGAATCTAGAACTCAAGAAAGGCCCATTTCCTTCCTTGAGGGATGGGCCAAGATCTGTGGCGCAGTGAATAATTCTGACTATGGACAGGACCCATAACTTGTGCAATCACAGATTTGTATAATATGATTGGTTCCCAAGAATAGTGACCTCATGACCAAGGACGGCTCAATAAATATGAGTCCCGCCCAACGTTGGGGTCTTTTTGGCTTTTGCTTCTTGCTATTTGGTCTGCTCGTTTCTCTCTGCGCTCATGTAACTTTGTATAAATAAAATAAATTTAATTTATAAATCTTAATTTATAAATCTTTAATAAAAGGCCTCTTTGGAGACAATTGATTTAAGCTCTTTGTGCTTTACAAGTTTTACTCAATCTATTAAGAATCAATTAAATCCACGACAGTACCTCTAAGTCTGATACGTACTGACTTTGTTTTTGAGAACAAGCCTCAAGGGTGAAGTTAGTAGTCCCATCGAGTCCCATAACGCCAGTGATGTGGATTTAATTGATTCTTAGAAGATTTAGTAGTAATATAAAAAGCACAAAGAGATTAAATCAATTGGCTCAAATGAGGCCTTTTATTAAGCAAAGTTACTTGAGCTCAGAGAGAAAGCAGCGGTCCAAAAGCCTCCCACGTGGGGCGGGATACATATTTATAGAAATGTCCTCCCTGATGAGGTCAATACTCTTGACCATTTATGATTTAACCAATCATAATCATCTGCGCCACAGTTCTTGGCACATCTCTTACAGGAAGGGAAAGGCCGTCCTTTAGTGCTCAATTCCCCAGAATGTAGAGACACGTCTAAATGAACATAAGTTATACACTCATTATTCAACACTCATTATTCAACACTCATTATTCAACAATGTCCACTCTCAGTCAGATCTTTTAATTTACCATACAGCAACCATATTTTTCTCCAACACAAGCGAGGGCCATGGGTAATTGTCAATATTGCTCATGCTAGGCGGGGGTGGGGGGGGGTTGCTAGTCAAGAGGTGTGGGTAACACAGTGAGAAAAAGGAGAACTACTATAGTGCAATCGGAAAGGCCCAGAGCGAGCTCACTACTGTAAAACTGTGTAATATGCACCCTCGGGCCTCTTGGGAGAGGTTGTGATAGAGACGTTGTTGCAATGTGACTAATGTATCTGTGTTGTAATGTGCGGGCCACTGGGACACCACTTATTGTTGTGACATGTTTTTGCACAAAAAAAAACACTTACGAGCTGAAGCCTTGCCATGTCCACGTCACCGTGTCCTGGAAAACAAACAGACACTCGCTGTCAGATGTCTCATACCGGTACTAGGGCTGGTTTAATAGTGTTAGGTAGTACTAGGGCTGGTTTAATAGTGTTAGGTAGTACTAGGGCTGGTTCAATAGTGTTAGGTATTAGGGCTTGTTTAATAGTGTTAGGTATTAGGGCTTGTTTAATAGTGTTAGGTACTAGACCTGGTCAGGTTCTCCTTTTTACCATCTAGAAGCAGGTTTCATCACTGCCAAACTATAGCACAAGCAATGCGTGTTCCGGTTTTCTCAGCCACAGTTCAAACAGACGAGATATGCTACATGTTGATGAGATATGCTACACTGGACAATGAAGCAGTATGTCAGCCAAGCAAGCTTGTGTTGTCGAAGTATCTTTTTGAGCTTCAAGTCTATTTAAAAAATGCTTCTACGCGTGTCTCTGAACTGAAAAAAAAACGTGACTTGTGCTGTTGATTCGGTCTCCGTTTGGCTGTTTCTTCCAGGGCTCTACACAACAATTTTACGGCATTCTGTTATTTTACGGCAACGAAACCCGACACTTGCGGTGCAGTTTGACAGTCAGTCTCATTTATCACGTGTTTAGATGGGCGGAGGGGTAAAGGATGGTCACTTACCAGCTTGTTAGGGTACCTCATGATCACTGGCTGCACTGGGACCCCAGGGATGAAGGCACCTGGGGAGGGGGGGGGAGGGTACAGAGTGAGCCTCTTGACCTTAATTAGTCACAGGCACTGAACACAGACACACATACAGACAGGCAGGCAGGCAGGCACGTACACAGGCAAATACACACAGCCACACAGACAGCGCACGCAGAGCTAATCGAAAAAAGAGTGAGTGCTGCGCTTAAGCTCTGCGACAGAGCTTTGTGTCACATTTACATTAAACGCAACTGTAATCAGTCAATAGTGATGGGACCATGTGCTAGATTTAGACAGGATTATCTGACCCAGATCAATCGATTCTAATCAGCACTTGCAAGATTGATGCACATGTCAAGTCCATATCGTCAGCTATTTGGGTTGGGCTGTTGGTAATGTTGGATGAAGGTTTGACGGCAAGAACACAACATCATTCAGTAGTACATGCAAATCTGTCTGCAAATGTAGCCGCATCTATTCTGTGTGGGGGGGGGGGGGGTTTCTGTTCCAGGAAGTCATAGACGCAGGTAGGGCCCCTTCCTTCTGGAGAAAGCCTTTTTGTTTGCATCAGGTGACCACACAAAGAGGAACACACAGCGTGAGTGAATAGAGGGGTGTTGTGATCGAAACACACCACTGGAACTAAACGTCACACACACCATTCTCTTTCCCGTTTGTGTATTTGCATTAAGTAAATGACACCACTAACATGGGGAATGCAATGCGTCTGCACTATATACAAATGACAACCAGCCTGTTATTAAAAAAAAAAAAAAAAAAACACAGTATGGGATATTGGGTATGACCACACCAGGGGGCTGGTGGAGGTAGCAACCAGAGGGACAGGCTCATTGTAATGCATGGAATGTAATGATGAGTGGTATCGAACACACAGTCTCTACCTCTACCAACCTCAACTGGGTCACAAACATGTCATTCACACCCTATCAGATCCGCAACAGAGACAAAGACACAGTAAGCTCTTGTGCAGTACAGCCGGTCCCCCCGCCCACGGGAAAAGTCAACACACAGCCCAGTAGAGATAAGAACATACCTTGTTTGAAGGTGATAAGACATGAGCGATTAGTACACGTTCCCTCTGGGAAAATCAGGACCTGGAATACAAAAAAACATAATTCAACCATTATTTGCCATGGGCAGTGACCCAGTATTGTGCTCTATTTTGAAAGCAGTCAATGGCCTGACCTGAGGTACTGACATAGATAGGGCTTATGAAACCGGAGCCCTGTTTGGATATTTTTCAAAAAGCACCCTTCCCTTAACTCCCTTGAAATCATCGCTGATCCAACAAGACGGGATTGGTCAAAGCAAGCGTTTCACTGCATCGCTTTGACCAGCCGTATTATGTCAGATCAGTGAGTGAGTATGGCCCTCAGGTTGAAGCATGTGGGCGCGAGGAGGTCAGAAGCTCTCTTTCTATATAACGTCCTGGATTGTTCTATCCTTTCCCAGGCTTCTTACGGAGGCCTAGGCTAAGCAAAACAAGTCAAGAATTCAAAAACACCGGCACG
This sequence comes from Nansenia antarctica, assembly GCF_963989245.1. Lineage (NCBI taxonomy): Eukaryota > Metazoa > Chordata > Actinopteri > Argentiniformes > Microstomatidae > Nansenia > Nansenia antarctica. The sequence continues at coordinate 37,625,967 of NC_137679.1, read as the reverse complement.
TATTCTCTTATGCCACACTCATAGACCTCGGATTAGACTGGCCAACAGTTTGCTTTGAATGGAGATTAGCCCTAACACTAACCCGACCATTATGGGTGGGCTGTTTACGTTCAACATACAGAAATCACTGAAACCTTGCAGTTGGCAGGGTAGTTCGGGGGAGAAGTGAGGCTTGGGAAAGGGGAAATAAGAGTGTAGAGTGTCTATGCTTGCAATACTGTAATAATAAGATGTGTGACTTCCTCTTAGAGGAAGGAAGGCTAGAAAATATTTAACAGTACTGGAACAGGGCCCTGGTCTGTGTGTGTGTGTGTGTGTGTGTGTGTGAGAGAGAGAGTGTGTGTCTTGTGACAGACCTGTGGCCAGAGGCCTCCAGACTTGGCTCTGCTCTCGATCTCCCGGATGGTGTTCTTGCGGGAATCGGGGTCCTTCCTGGACACCAGCACCGGCTGGAGACAGCGTATGAACCCTGTGAGGCAGACACACCTGTCAGACACACACTCGCATTGAAACAGACACCGTGTTTAACACACACACGTACGCACGCACGCACGCACGCACACACACACACACACACAAAATGCACCCTTCCCTTCCTCCCTGGAAATCATCACTGATCCAACAAGACGGGATGGGTCAAAGCACGCTTTTCACTGCATCACTTCACACCAGTCATATTATGTCAGACCAGTGACTAACTAAGACGACACCTACTGCCGAATATAGGCGTGTCCAGGTTCTCGGCGCGGGACACGAGGGACGGCAGGCCCGCTACGATGCACACGATGCCATCGAAGAAGGTGGAGTGGGGCGCTACCGCCAGGATGGGGGCCTCTCCGCTGCTGACCTTCTGCCCCTTCACCACCACTCGGAAGCCCATGCAGAAGTAGTACGTCCTACCCAGGGCAGCCATCACCCTCCGACACATGAACCTGTGTGGACCCGACCAGACAGACAGACAGACAGACAGGGGTAAGGACCTGAAGTTCCATAGTCACACACATAGTAGACACACACACACACTCAGTCGTTAGACAAGCACACACACACACACACACACACACACACACACACACATCAGATTTCTTTGCTCACATGTGGCACAGATCGGTTATGTAACATGCACATGTAAGCAGTAAAAAAGCACATTGAATCTGATATTCTCAGATCTGATTCAGGCCTCGATCATATGCGGAAATAAATCTGATACGAATCGGCTATCTGTCATTTCGATTGATCTAGCCGGACAGGTCGGATCTAACTTGGACGTTATCAACAGCTGTTCAAAAGTGAAGTCCTCTTTCTTCTCCGCCTTAAAATGTGCACAATATTTTGCAGACCTCTAAACATACTTCTGAAAGCAATGGCTTGGATTATAATTCCTGTCTCGTTTGCGTCCATTGCAAGTGCCGGCTGTCTCTTTTGTTTCCGGTGACCAAACCCTCATGTACGCATGTGGGCTGTTTCAAGTGTTACGCAAGTAAGCAAATGTAAGCACAGGTATTGGATATGGGTCATTTTAAAAAGTAGACTTTTTTTTTTTTTAAAGCAGGCATTCAAAAAATCTGAAGTAGGCATTGTGACCTGCAGTGTAAATGGAGCCATAGTAACATGAGACATGGGAACTCCTTTAAACCTAAATGGTTCATTAACCAGTAAACTCTTGAAACCTTGACCTGGTTACACACACCCTCACGCATGCACACACACCCGCACGCACACGTCTACCCAACTGACCTAACAGCCGCCAGCCAGTCAGTGCAAGCGCAACACACACAATAAACCACCTATGAGAACTGTAGAATATTAACTCTTCCTGCAGCAAATGTGGTCTGCTTTTAAGTCATAGCACACTATGCATATCTATTGCACAACCCCCCCCCGCCTTTCCCTTCTGAATAGAAAGATGTGGTAGACTGTGCTGTAGGGAAGTGGACAAGATCTAGATCTAGAGATGTATACTTCAACAGCAGAACAAGTTGATGTACATTCCTCCACAGCCTGACAGTCCCAGCTTTTTATAGAGGATCCACTACAATCAGTGTGAGATTGCAAAAAAACTACGTTTGTGTCAGTTAGCCTACAAAATGAACGTAGAGCTCACTTGTCACAGTGCATATCAACAGAGGGGGGTGAGTTGGTGCTTATCAGTGGAGGCTGGTGGAGGTAGAAATCGGAGGACTGGCACATTGTAATGCATGGAATGGAATGAGGAATCGTAGGACACCACTCCTCATTCAATCCAATGCATTACAATAAGCCTGTACTCTGATGTCTATCTCCACCAGCGTCTGGTGCTTATAGCATTATTGACTGTCTACCGTCTCCATCCGGTCATGGGCTCCACTGCTCCTTTCAGCGGGTGCATGAAGGTTGTTATGACCGCCACTGGCCATGTCACCATGAGGACCAGGGCAAGAAGGATGGCACGAACTGGAACCAGGACAATTCCTAGGAGTACACACTGCCAGAGGACGCACATACACATACACACAGACGCACACACACAGACACAGTGAGCCTTCATTGGAAAAACAAACACATATTTGGCATAACCATGTCTTTCAAAATGCCACAACACACTTGGCCTATTTGTAAGCAACATGGTGTGTGTGCAATGCAACCACTGGCCAGGGATAAGCACATTACATTACTCTAGAAATCCACTTGGTTATAGGCAACTTCTAGAAGGCACACAAATGCCTCCATTGTTTGCGTTGCATAATAACCCAGGCTTTACAAAACGGGTTGTCAGATTTCCATCGGATCAGATTAGCTATGTACCTGTGTGCATAATCACATCACCACCCTGTGCCATGGTCGCACAGCACAGCCCGACGTGGGAAGGCTCGAGGTTACACTTAAGTATCCAGCCGTCGGTTTACACCGGTATAACACAGATCGTATGAATGCAACAAGCAATTGATTAATATACTATGTTCTACGCCTTCTACTCACTTTGATTATGTCAGCCCTGGTCAATTTCACATCTTGGACGAAGGGGTTGACGACCGCGGGGAGAATGAGGGACTGCTGCCGGGGCAGAGCGAACACTCTGTGCGGCGGCATTCTGGACGGCGCTGTCAGGCTGCGGGGACACGACTCAGGTCTCTGTCTCTCTGTCTCTCATACGACTTCTGCTATTACCAGACTTCCTCGATACGGATCTTCATCACCCCCCGTCGCCTCCTGGTCTATGCATAAACATCATTTATGTTGACAACAACGACGATCAACAACAAAAAACAACGAGCGTGAACTCGCAGCTCTCCACTATAGCTGTGTGCGTACTTTCTCTAGGCCCCACCTCCTACTGCAGAGAGGGTTTAAATCGGATTGAGCCCAAGAGATTGCAAGAGAGTGAACGTGAAAAAAAGCCCTTGAGTGAAATAATATGAAGTGGGAGTCAAATCGTGTTTCATGTTGACAAACAAAATACACCATAGCCTATCGTTATGAAAGGGGCCTTGCTGCTGCATGCATTTTTCATCCATCTGCAGGCGAGTCCACAACACAGATTTAATAAGCAGTCAGCGCAGGGTGCAATTCAAACAAAACATAGGCTTGCGTTCGTAAACTCGCTCTGAGAGCGCCGGAGCGCACACTGGGTTCAACGTCATAGCGCGACCGAGTAATTTGATTGGACAAGAGGGCATTCCGTGAGTGCCGATCAGATTTCCAGAGCGGATTTACGAACGCAGACATAATGTGGAATGGAAAATATTGCCTTTGGGGCAGGTAGTGGCTATGTTCGTACTAGCTACAGATTGAGGTAAAGCTGTTTTTCAATCGTTAAAATGTCTGGCTACAAAGTGGGAAAATTATATGTCTAAAGGGCACATTATTTTAGCTGGCGTGATGACGTATCCGTTCCTTCTCAATAATTAACCCAGAGCACAACCATAGTCCATCCACAAGATGGCGCCCTCTAGTAGTTGTTTTCATTGTCCACAGCGTGGCACTGTGATTGTGCAGGCGCCAAGAATGACATGTAATCAATTACACAGTAACATTTCGTAGCTTAAGTAGTATTGCATTGGCCGTTTTCCCAGACAAGGTTTAAGCCTAATGCTAGACTAAAAAGGCAGACAGCGATGAGATGGCCTACAGGTGAAAGGTCAATCGCCTGGCTCAGTACAGCCAAGAGAACAACCTCTCTCTCAACACTGACAAGACCAAGGAGCTGGTGGTGGACTTCAGTAAGAAAGGTTGGAAACAGGACCCCATCACCATCAACTGGTCTGCTGTAGAGAGGGTCAGCAGTTTTAAACTCCTCGGCGTCCACAGGCACAGCAGCACCTCTTTCACCTCAGGCGGCTGAAGAAACTTGGATGGGGTCCAAGATCCTGACTGGGTGCATCACTGCCTGGCACAGCAACAGCACTGCCCTCAACCGCAAAGGGCTACAGAGGGTGGTGCGGACAGCCAAGCGCATCAGTGGATGTGGACTTCCCTCCATCTAGGATATACATATACAACAAACGGTGTGTCAGCAAAGCCCGGAGGATCATCAAAGATCCCAGCCACCCCAACCACAGTCTGTTTGAACTGATGCCGTCCAAAAGACAGTCTCTTCCAGAGCCTCAGGGCCGAAACTCAGAGGCTAACCAACAGCTACTTCCCCCAGGCGATCAGGCTCATAAACTAGCGTACTGAGGACAAGACATTTAATGACTGTCATGCAAGCACACCACATGTATACAGATGACCTAAACCTAAGCTCAGTCACTTTACTCAATAGCCTACTACCTCTCACACCCACTGCAATACTCAGGACATTCTACAAGTATTGTTTTTATTTTATTTTACTATTTGTACTGCTATTTGTATCCTGTCTTATTTGTCACTTATGTCTTGCACTATTGTCACTTTTTATCTTGACTTATATTGCCTTTTGCCTTATTGTCTTGTGCTGCATTGTCAGGAACTGAAGCCTAAGAATGTTACTCACACTTGTATAATGTGACGAAACAATAACATTTGAAACTTGAAAAGCATGGAGATTCTACATTGAAAGTGTAAATGGTAAAAGGACTGCACTTACATAGCGCCTATATCCAAAGCACTTTACAACGACCTCTTATTCACCCATTCACACACACATTCACACACCAATGGCTGCAAGCTACCATGCAAGGCGCCGGCCCGCTCACTGGGAGCAATTTGGGGTTCAGTGTCTTGCCCAAGGACACTTTGACATGTGGCCAGCCTGCTCTTGAACCGCCGATCTGCCAACCTTGCGATCATTAGACGGCGGCTCTACCTCCTGCGCCACAGCCGCAGCCGTGATTTAGTGCAGGACTAGCCTTAAGCCTTGTCTGTGAACCCGACCCATTGTCTCCCAACAACAACCCAGCTGCAAAGAGTAACATTTGCAAAATCAATGTTTGTAGGTCAATCTACTCTTGAAATAACAGTTCGATGAACAGTGTGTTGGGCTAGGAGAGGCATGGGCCTGGATCCTGGATCATCATCCAAAAAATAAAGTGCTACTTAAGCTACGAAGCTTTCAGCAACTGACGCCAAAGGACACTCTGGACAGTGTGGGGGCTGAAACGCCAGAGTATCCTACTGTGATGCACCGTAACTGTCCCTCCTGAGACGGTCCGGCCCCTCATCCCCCTCTACAAATAATATACAAATAAAAAAAAACATGACTGGCCTGAGCGTACATTACTTTTTCTTGCAATGACTGATGGATAGATGACTCACTTACTTCCACAAATGTTTTGTCACCGGTTCGATCCCCGGCCGGCCACGTGTCCTTGGGCAAGACAATGAACCCCAAATGAGAAGGCCGGTGCCTTGCATGGTAGCTTGCCATTGGTGTGTGAATGGGTGAATGAGAGGCCAAGCTATAAAGCTTTGGAATAAGGCACTATATAACTGCAGTCCATTTACCATTTGCTAAATGCCAAAAATGTAAATACACTGATAAATACTACATAAATGTAATACACTGTAACCTGTCAAAAACACTTAGGGCTTTTCCAAACTGTAAATATCACTGTCTCTGGAGTATTGACCATCCATCTTTATTTTTTAGCAACAGAGAATGACAAAGTGCACAAAGCATACAAAACACACAAATCAAAACAAATGACTGTAGTGTCAAATCAAAAGAAACATGAATACCAAAGATTATTAAACAATACTTTCGTCTTACTTTCTTGTCATGAGTCCATCATGCAACAAACCAGATACAGTCTCCAGGCAGCCCGTGCCTTGTGTCACGCTGTACCATTCGTATAAAAAAAAGAGACAGAAACAAAATTGAGGTGCCAGTAATTTGGTCTCCATATTTGTGCAGTGCCCCTTTATAGTCCGATACAAAGTGCTAACCATATAAAGAATAATGTGTGCCTTATTTTTGGTGTCCAAAATATTAAGAAAGTAGTCTGAACAGATGTGAAAAAAAACTAAAAAACTAAACATATTGCAGATTCTGTGATTTAATAAGCACCATTATCTGTTTTAGACACATTGTGCAAATAAATTCATATTTTGAAATATATTCACTGAACACTGAAATTACGATTGACTCGTGATGGTTTAGATAATGGTATATTTAGACATTTATCTTGATATACTCTGCACTTTGTGGATATGGTAGTAAACATATATCTGGCAACAGCCAAACATAAATTCTTCATATGGTGCAATACTGCCCTGGTGAACCCAATTTGTATGAACGAGATATCTTACATTATAACACCAGCTGCCTCTGTATTGTGGACATACCTGCTGTCTGAGTTTCTGATAATAAAAAAAAACACAAATAAAGGGGGGGTACATCTGCACCAGCACAACAAATAAACTGATAATATCACACAGCAATATAATACAAGATCCAGTTGCCTATGTTCAGCGAGCGTAGAGGCTCCTCCCCCCAGGTGCCTTAGAGGGGGCGGGTCCTCTCTACCAAGCTTGGGGCAGGTTATACTGGGTGGATGGGAGAACAGTCTGTTGAGAGCATATGTTGGTTGCCGGGGCTGGAATGGCTGCGACAACGTCTGCTGTGGTGACCTGGGCTGCGTTGCGATGGCATGGCGACAGGGTGCCCCGCGGGGTCAGGGGGTCATCACAGGAGGGAGAGCCAACGGCCACGTGTCTCGCTGTTGCTTAGCAACCCAGCCAGTCCCTTGTAATTTCGCCCAGTTTGACAATCTTCAGGCTACTGTCATCCAGCTTGAAATAGTGGGAGCCTTTGAAGAAGTAGCTGTAATCTACGGAAACACACAAAATGGTGGTTAGAGAAGGACAAGGTACATCAAAATCATCAAATTCAATTCATAATAAAAAAAACATCATGTTTCACCTGTGTCAGGCCAAGAGCCCTTGTGGTGGAATAAAAAAAAGTTAAACATTGTGGCTAGTGCAAAACACTACAACCCCTTCAGAGTTCATATCCATGCAATACATCTATCATTAGTCTCAAGCAGAGGCGGAGGAGGAGGAGGAGGAGGAGGAGGAGGAGGAGGAGGAGGAGGAGGAGGAGATGATGATGTCAGCAGCCTCCTCAGTCAAAAGACCCAATGAGGCGTCAGCGCTGTAGAAGCCGCACCACCTCACCGAGAGGCCTAATTAGCAAGCAGACAGAAACCCCACTGTGAGGGAACACAGGGTGGGCTCTCTCAAACACTGTTTTCTCAGAGAGTGGGGAAGCTCTGTGTGATGTCAAAAACCAATGGATGGGTGGGGGTGGGGGTGGGGGGGGTGACCACCGGACCACCTCACAGGCAGCCCTCTCTCCTGGCCCTACGGTCCCCTCTCCTCCTGCCATACGACTCTTCTTCTACTTCTACATGGTCCGACGGACCCGGAGAAGAATGACCTCAGCGGTCCTAGTAAGGTTACCGTATCTCTGGGCTCTTGTTGTTGGAGGCGAGGTGCCAGACGTAATGAGGGGGGTTGGCAGGGCTGAGGGCTCTAACTGCCAGGAATGCGAGCCTGCAGCCAGTGTCTCAGTCAGTACAGACAGAAGCAGTCCTGCCCACACAGGCCCCTAGTACCCCCCTCTCTCTCCTTCCCTAGTGGGCTCGGTTGTGTTCTGCTTACCGATGTCGTTCAGACTGAAGGCAGAGTCTATGCCGTCGGGGATGCCGTTCCAGGAGTCGGCGATCAGCTTAGGGAAGCCGGCGTCCATCTTCTGCTTGTCCTCGTTGTACCTGGAGGAAGAGCGCGCACGCAGACACACACACACACACACACACACGCACACACGCACACGCACACGCACACACACACACACACACACACACACACACCACATGTTACCATGTGTAGCTGGTTATGTTGTTGTGATGTCGATGTGTTGCTACTGTGCTGCAACTTAATGTCTGATTTCTTGTTATTTGTACAAGGGGCGGTGAACCGGATTTTCTTCATTGAGGACAATAAAGTATCTATCTATCTATCTATCTATCTATCTATCAAATATTTACATAACCCTTCCATGACTAGACAGACAGACAGACAGACAGACAGACAGACAGACAGTCTAGTCATGGAAGGGTTATGTAATTATCTCATACTGTACATACACTATGTTGGTGCTGTTTTACAAGCCTGTGTTTATAGTCACACGAGAACCCTAATTAGAAGCAGGCATGGGCGTGGCTCTGCACTGCAATAACACGCAGGGCCATCATCATTACAAGCCATAGGGTGGATGATGGGACAGGAACACGGTTTTGGCTCACCTCCAGAACTTGTCTCCTGCAAACAGGTAGGTCTTCTTGTTCTTCCTGAAGTTGAAGGCTGCGTCTATACGCTTCAGGTCGGCAGGCAGGCCCATGTGGGAGATCCTCCTCGGATAACCTTTCTCCACTACGTCCGCTTTGAAGATCCACATCTCATTGCCTAAGGAGCAAATCGGCTCATGTCAAGCATCCATAAGTGAGAAAATACACTGTAGAGTTCTACTGCTATAAGACTTGTGAGTGCTTGAGGGCACAACGTCCTCACTGTTGATCTTCTTGACACTAAGTGATTACATTGTGTTTACTGCTATAACAATTCACTCAAATGTGGGGGCTACATCTGATTGCATATACTGTGTACAGTATCTGTGCTGTTGTCAAACAATCCAGATGGTTCTAAAGTGCATTTTTTGGCTATTGAGTTATGTCAACTCAGCGATATCGAGAGCTGAAGGGAAAGCTTTGTTTCTACTCTTAAAAGCCGATAAACTCCCTTAAACTCCCTCCCATAAACTCTGAAAGACATAACTAAATAAGCTAGACATGCGTTTTAAAAACCTACTGGTTTCCATCAATCGAACAGCACAGATATTTTCCATCTCTAATATAATGATATATAATGATATTTATATTAAAAATTAAGTTATGGAGGAAATGGACCCATTAAGCGACTGTAGGCTTTATCTTGTGTGGTGGAGAACCGGATAAATTATTTAGGAAATGACCTCATAACTTTACAGGGCTGGACAACACATCGTCATTGATAGCCAAGCATATATCTCCTTAAAGAGAAAATATGTATTGGAGCTCTATTTCAGTTCTTAGGAGCTCGGAGTTCTTCCCATGCAACTATGCTCAAGGAGAATATCATGATACTACAATGCAAAGTATGTCTTATTAACCACTAATAACTACAGTCTAATGTTATAAAATGTCCAAAATGTCCAAACCACAAACCAGAAGCATACCAATATTATGACTCCTACTGTTACACTTCTTGGAAATAGACAAAAAGTAATTTAAAGGAACCTAGTCTTCGGGTAGAGTCTGCTTCCATTCAGTGTTTGGGTAGAGACTGCAGCCATCCTTCAATGAGAATGGGATTGTCGGCTTTTCTAATCAACATTAAGCTGAAGTTACATGATATATGCTGTATTATAAATACATGGGATCCTTGCTGGCACTCCCAGCTACACGAGTTGAGTCCATTCGGAACATACAGTACCTGCAAAGAACACAGTCTTCTCCTCCAGTGGGTTCTCATAGGCAGCGTCTATCACAGAGGGCAGGTCAGGCCAATAGGTAGCCACTAGCATGGGGCCGGTGGGCTTGGCCCTGAAGTTGACTGATCTGAACATGAACCTGAGAGAGAGGAGAGGAGGGGAGGGGAGAGGAGGGGAGGGGAGAGAGAGGAGGGGAGGGGAGGGGAGGGGAGAGGAGAGGAGGGGAGGGGAGGGGAGTGAGAGTAGAGGAGAGGAAAGGAGAGGAGAGGAGGGGAGGGGAGGGGAGGGGAGGGGAGAGGAGAGTGAGAGGAGAGGAGAGGAGAGGAAAGGAGAGTGAGAGAAGAGGAGAGGAGAGTGAGAGGAGAGGAGAGGAAAGGAAAGGAGAGGAGAGTGAGGGGAGAAGAGGGGAAAAGACGGGAAAAAAGAGAGAGGGGCAGTGTGAGCGCTTCAGTGGCCCAACCACAATGGTCTGATTCATGAGCATCTGGTTCTCGTTAGGGCCGGGGAGGCCGACGCCAGCGGAACAAGCCCCATCTCGCCCGGAGCTCCGACTGCAACAACAGCAGCTTCCCAAAGCTTTTCCACTGACCTATTTCTCAAAGAGCAACATCCCTCAAAGATAGAACAGACAAGTCCTGCTAATGACTGATGTTCTAATGGGTAGCAAAAGAGAGACAACTAGGCATCGATACATACATCGATGATCTCCTTCATAAATTACAGACATAGGTTTTATATGTTTACAAACTTTACAAGTTTTAACATTGTGTCGTTTTGAATAAAACAAGCAACCTCTGACCCGACATGACACTGAACAGGAAGTTGACAGTGCGAGCATGATGGAGATGGAGAAGGTTGTCCTTCCAAGCCTGCCTCTGGCCATTCCTTACAGATGCGCTTGTAGTGGAGTTCATTTGGAATCACAGTCTTGTGATGAGGTAGCCCTGCCTGCGACTTCTAAGCCCTAGATATAGCCCTCAAAAACTCATATTTGAGGGTTGTCTCATGAATATCATAGATCAGCGATTCCCAACCTGTGGGCTGTGATGGTATGCAAGTGGGCCACCATATCATGGACAAAACACCTCGATTTGATTGAAAAAAAATAAAACAAACCAAAAACATTTTTAAATGTCAAAAAACAAAACAAAACAAAATAATATGGTATTTTTTTCTTTAAAACCTTCAAAAATGCATCATCACTGTGATACCAATAGATAGGAACTTATTGTAGGTATGCTACGTTTCGTTGATCGCCCAAGCCGTACCACGATCGACCTGTACATTTTGAGATTAAAGGCCAATGCACACGGCGTGCGATTTTGTCGCACCGCGAATTCGATTCCATTGTTTTGAATGAGACAATGCACACGGCGTGCGATGCGATATTGTCGCACGACAACATTCGATTCTCAATTCACACCACCGAAGTCGGACCAGGCAGGCTGAGAATCGAATGTTCGAATCTAACCCTAAAGGGCTCTGCACACAGCGTGCGATTTCTGTTGCGCGTCAACGTTCCATTTTGAAGTTTGAATGGAAGTCTATGAGAACATACAACAGAAATCGCATCGCACGCTGTGTGCATTGGGATGCGATGTTTTATGATTTTCTCATAGACTTCCATTGAAACTTCAAAATGGAACGTTGACGCGCAACAGAAATCGCACGCTGTGTGCAGAGCCCTTAAGGTTTTATCAAACGAAGCTCTGAGTCTGAAACCATGTCGACTGCGCCGTCGTCTCGAGACAAAACACCAACAGTAGGCCTACATGTCCAAGCCACTTTAATTTTTCAATAATAAACTCCAGGAGTATTGGGGCCAAAAAGAAAGTCATCAAAACGTCATGTATGGGCACTGAGAACGCAAAGGCAGTGGAAGGATACATCGTGTCGTCCTACTCGTAGCCAAGGCTGGTAAGCCACATACAATCGGTGAGAATTTAATTCTTCCTGCCACAAAAGTGCAGCTGGATCGAAAACCCAGTTGCCAGCCACAGTAATGAGGCCTGAGCGCAAAAAAAGCAGGACAATCTTGTGGCGTTCTCCTGCGACAGCGCATTGAAACTGGCTTTCTCGCAGAAGTACCTGACAAACCTTTGGCTACATGTTGCTTCTGAGTATCCCGATCTGTCCCAACAGAGCCGTGCGATTCCTGATGCCTTTCCCGACGACGTATCTCTGTGAGACTGGCTTTTCGGCGTGTGTGGCATTGAAGACGAAATACAGGAATAAACGGAATGTTGAGCCAGATCTTCGACTGAGACTGTCATCACCTTAAGCCAGACATCAAGCATTTGATGTCTGCCATGCAACACTCGCCTTCTCATTAGGTGAGTCAACATTAATGTGCGCCTGTTGTCGGTTTTCTCAGTGCTGGCGTTAGTAGTTAGACTACATTCAAAACACTGCACCCTTCCAGACAGCGCCGAGTGTAGGGTGTGTTTGACGCCGTTCCTCATTCCGTCGCATGCATTACAATGACTCCGTCCTCTGATTTCTACCTCCACCGGCCTCGATTGTTTCAGCGAATCATCCTCAGCTCCCTACCGTCTGCTGAGTACACAGGAAAACTAAGCCACCCTTTTACTCATCCCATCCTGTCCAGATCTGCTCTCCATCTCTCAACATCAAACGGTGCCAGAAACTCAAAGGGAACGCTGTGTTCACTAGAAGCATCCGAACTCAAATAAACACTAGCTGAAGGACGCAAAACGCGCTTTAACTGACGCACACACACACACCATTTTTTCCCCTTTTCCTGCAGATACCGACATAACCCTGATACAACCTCAAGGCTAGCTCTTGTACTCTCCACTCGCCCGCACTTTCGGTGCGTTTCTGTCTGAGAAGGACGTCACCGATGTAACCCTAGTCTCTTTCCCTGATCTGTGCTCAACGTGTGTCTCCATCTTTCCTCCCCTCAGCACACTGCCTTATGGCCCAGATTGCTAAACCAGCTGCTGACGAGGCCCAGCTGTGAATAACTGAAGACTATAGTAATCTCACCACTGACATCTGAGGGACAGCCAAAGTGGCCTTGGAGTACCAATATCACACAGTTATAGTGTGTTTGTTATCACAACTCTTCCTTAGAGTTCTATAATGGCATTTCCACCCATCTGAGTGACCTAAATGGGACGCGTCATTGTCAATGATGTCATGGTAAAAGTCTTCTTCTTTAAACCCTTTGAAATGAAAGTCACAGTGTATGAGATTTGAATTTAGCCTCTCGTGAGCCAGCCAAAGCTGCAGTATTCTGTCAACACCAACCAGCAAGGCTATTCTGTGAGCTCTTATCCCAAAAAGTTTAAACCTAAATAAATCAACACATGAACAAGTCTCTAAAAGACAGAGTGACTATTGAGAGGATGATGGGCAATATCAATAAAAAACGAAACATGTTCAGTTTGATTCAAATGCCATTAAGAGGGTCAAGTCAACTTTCCATTGCCAGTTTTTTAATGTGGCATTGACACATCCTCAAAACAGTAAACAGGCTGATGGTTCACACAGCAGCCTGCAGCCTGGTCAGTACTCCAGTGCTGAGTAAGTGTTAATGCATAGAGAACCACATTTAGGGGAAACCTAATTTGGAATTAATGCAGGATTTGTAAGGAAGATTTGTGGGTGGTTTCTTCGCCCCCCAAACTCAGGGTAGATGTGGGGACGCCAGGCAGGCTGAATGACTGCTCTCTTTTGAGTAACGAACTCAAACTGGTCTGTTTGCTTTGGAAATCATTCCAAAACACCAACGATAGATATACAGTAATGTTCACCTCAAAAGTACGGAGCCAAAACGCTGAAAAGCGGCAAAGTCAGAGAACACAGACAGAAGAGAACAGAACATCGTTTTGTCTGCTGAATTGCATGCAGTATAGCTTGGGGTTTTAAACAATAATTGGTTCTAAACAGAATTCAGCTGTTGTGGTAGAGAAGAGTTCAAGTTGCGGACGGAAAGTCCAATGAGTCACACAGAGTTTAGACTGAACAAAAGCCTCTCCTCTCATGGGATTCACACCACAGTATGTCAGCCACTCTCACCCAAGGGAGGCTGGTGGCGGTAGAAATCGGAGGACGGGCTCATTGTAATGCGTGGATTGGAATGAGGAATGGTGTTAAACACGCCGATAAACTCCCCTTTTGTCTTATAGCATACATGCAGATACCGTACACTGAGGGCAGAAGGACGGGCAGCCATTTTAGTTTTAGCCCCTGTTTGCTACAGTGGGTGTTTTCTATGGTTACCAATTGGTATTGTAATTGGTTATTATAATTGTTACTGTGACGATTATAATTGTTATTATAATTAGCGCAGTCACACTGTAATGCCACCCTCTGAACAGAACCGCAGACTGCCAAGTCAAATGATGTATTTTGAGAATACAAACAAAGCTGTTAAGTTATTTGGATTGTGAAAACTAACTTGTGGCCTCGGCCCTGCTCTTACCGCAGAAACATAAACAAGAGGGGGTGATGTGTTCATTCTGAGTGCTTCCTGTGGACCTCAGACTGTCCGTGTGGTTTTTGAGTGGACAAAGGAAATGGGAGAGCGATACATCTTCAAACTGATACGGTATACTGCTGCATGGAACTACCACTGCAGATGTAACGAGCTTCTCCAATCATTCAGTTACCTGTCCTTAAAGAAGAACGTTTCTCCTCTGATCTGGGCCACGGCATCAAAGACAACTGGCTCTTTGCAGAGGTCCATGGGGGTCACGGGACCCTGGGTGGGGGGCATGGGCTTGTCTGTGTCAATACCTGAGAGAGAGAGAGAGAGAGGGAGAGGGAGGCAGGCTGGTGAACAATTTCCTTGCATCCTTCAACAGGAAGAAACACATTTTCTAACTATAGTGTTTACAGTTTACAGTGGAGGCTGGTAGAGGTGGATGCTGGTGAGCCGTTGTCGATTTCCACCTCAACCAGCCTCCCCTGATCTACACGACATTGCGCATCATGAGCTTTACAGTAGTTCCATAGACATCATCATGAGTTCTGACGGGCCCTGTGAGCTCACCATAGAGTTCCTGAATGCCTTTGATGTCATCGTTGGACAGCCTGAAGTCCTTGGTGTAGGTGTAGATGGGGGCCATGAGGGCCCCAGGGTTCTGAGAGTGCTCCAAGCCCAGAGCATGGCCGAACTCATGAGCCGCAACCAGGAACAGACTGTAGCCTGCGAACAAGTCACCAACCAATGGTCATCATGAGACGTCTACACACATTTGAGAAGTAACAGGTTGACATACAGTACAGGCAGTATTCGTGTGTATGAGAAATAATGTTTCTATATGTACACTATCAATTAACAAATACAGATCATCAGATGAACAGCTATTGTACCGCTAAGCTCTTTAAAAATATTCCAAAAGGGTTCTTTGGCTGTCCCTGTGGGAGAACCCTTTTGGGTTCCGTGTAGAACTCTTTTGGGGTTCCGTGTAGAACTCTTTTGAACTCAATCCTCTGTGAAAGGCCCTAACCCTAACCTAAAATGTTTTTTCAAAGGCTTCTCCCACTGGGAAAGCCGAATACACCTTTCTTTTTTGTTCTAGGTAGCAACTCTTTTTTTCAGGGTTTAATGTTTACTATATAATGTTGTAAGAACTCACAAAGAGCGCGCAATGTGTCAAAGGGTATCACTATACCTTGATCGGGACAGAAGCCCCACTTGCGGTCGTCGTCGTAGCTCTTTGAAGAGGCACACCACATCTTGCCATCGCTTCGTCCGGAGGAGGTGCAGGCGTCATAGGTGTCCCCCAGGAATGTAAAGGGGAAGACACAGGGGCTGCCTTCTGAGTTCCCTCCCACTGTTGACATGGCTGTTGGGGGGGGGAATCATTAAACCACACGGTTCAGTACCAGAATGTCTTGACCTGCTTGACTGCAGTATGCCAGGATTCTTCGTTTTTTTAAACCGTTATTCTAGCTGGAAATCCCATTGAGGTCTGATGACTATGGTAACCTGGCCAGGATACTGTCGCAGCTCCAGTAGAAAACATCAATTCCACAGTCAAGAGACAATTTAAAGATAATTATATAGACCTAACGTAAATACATCCATTCATCATCAAGAAACCAACTGTGTCAGGAAACAGTTAGTGTACACACCTCCTGCACACACACCTCCTCAAGAGGGATAAAACACTCAAAGTCAAGAAGCGTAAATAACTAAATAAATGTCATGAAAAAAGTAGCACTCCTCTATCATGTCTAACAGGAGGACAGGCTCGTTTTAATAGATGGCATGGAATGAGGAATGATATCAAACATGTGTGTTTGATACCATTCCTCATTCAGTTCCCTGCATCACAATGAGCCCATCCTCCGATGTCTGTCTCCACCAGTCTCCCCTGATGTCTACAAAACAAATTGAATAGGTTGAAGTGCGAAATAGCAAATAAGTTAATAATAAGTAAGTAGTAATAAGTAAATAACACCAACTCTGGATCCCCTTTGGCCTCAGTGAGAAATGGTGCTAAGCACCCGTTAAGTATCATAATGGCCGTGGCAACAGATGCTATTTTCATTTGTTGTATCCAATTTCTTGGGGAAGAAAGCCGAAAACCACTCCCCGTAAAATGCCTTTTCTTTTCCTGTGCAGATAATCGTTTTTCTGGGGTGTGGGCTGCTCCTCATGGGCCTGTGTTGATTCTCGAGCACTCTGTTTCTTATTCACCGCCTACACACATGGCTACGCTGCATGGCCGCATTCCCAGCCAATTAGAACCAGATGCAAATCCCAGCAGGCCTGAGCCACTGACACAATGGAAAATAACCCCCGCCATCACACAGTAAAATACTTTTACAGTCATTCGGTATACTGCTGCAAGAGTGGAAACCTGGAACATTCTTAAGGACCAATACACAGAGGTACGTTGCACAGCTTGCATAGATAAATACACATGCGTGCACACGCACACGCACACGCACACACACACACACACACACACACACACACACAAATACACACACACACACAAATACACTCAAACGCACAGAACATTTGGATATAATCCTCATATTGAGGTTTCCATGCATCAGCTAAAGCCTGTTGGCTACCTCAGCGCTCATGGCCACAAAATGGAGCTAGAGAAGAAAAAGTTAGGGAAGAAGAGTCTCTGCGGCCTAGGCTGACACCCACCAGTCTCAGGGCAGAACCCGTAGGTCTTGTCGCTGTCATAGTCCTCGGTGGTGGCACACCAGCGGTAGCCGTCGTCACGACCCTGCGTGGTGCAACCGTCATATTTCTCCCCCTGGAACGTGAAGGGGAACTTACAAGGAGCTCCGTCCGCATTTCCACCCAGTGTGAACAGCACTGTAACACAGACACACAGAAACACACACACACACACACACACACACACACACACAGGGAGAAGCCATTAACTTACAGGATTTACAGTTCTTTGTGTTTCTATAATGTCATACAGCCAGGGAGGCTGGTGGAGGTAGAAATTGGATGACGGCTCATTGTAATATATGGAATGGAATGACGGATCAAACAGGTGTCTGATACCATTCCTCATTCCATTCCATGCATCAAAATGAGCCAGCCCTCCGATTTTTCTATCTCCCCTGCTGTGTGTATTTACATGCGATTATGATGAGTGTATACCATTATGGCAGTACCCTGGACAGCAACACAAACTGACAAAACAAAAGGGCTTGAGGAAGCTCTGTATCTAAAGGGAAGTGAGAGTAATCAATGACCCCGATCACAACATCAGTTTCCCGGCAGACATTCCCACGCACCTACTCTAGTCACAAACCTGTTCTGAAGCAGTCTGGGCCATTATAAACAAAGCATCTTTAAAACACTATCCCAAGAGAGTTTTACACGCCTGCTGAATGCTGTATTGTTGTGTACGCAGTATGTTGTATTGTTTTGATCAGAAGAAAATCCCTTTACATGACATGTTCACCTTCATAGGAAAGAAACAACAGCCAGGCAGCAACATGTACAACAACATGTAGGCAGATGGTGTACTCACACTCATGGGGACAGAAACCGTATTTGCTGTCGTCGTCAAAGTTGTAGGTGGTGGAGCACCAGAGGAAACCGTCGTCGCGGCCTTGAGACGTGCAGCTGCTGTACTCCTTCCCCATGAACAGGAAAGGGAACTTGCAGAACTCCCCGTCCGCGTTGCCAAACTTCACCTTCACCACTGCCGAAAACCAAAGGGAATCAAACCAAAGTTATGGAGCTATGGAGCTATGGAGTCTACCTCTCTAGGCTTTTGTGTGTGAAATGTTTACCTCAAAACTAATTTGGACAACAGAGGGGGCAGATATGGCCATAAATGGCTTTTAATTAAAAACAAAACTCATCACCCTGAAGATAATACTGTTACCTTGGCCATCTCCCAGGGTCCACTGCTCGTCATCGTCAAAGTGGGAGTCTCCTCCGATGCCAGGTCCCGGTGCAAAGGCGTGAGCCAGGAGGCCATCTTTACCATCAAAGGGGTAGCCATCACCATGCTCTATAGACACAATCATCAAATATTTTAAAAACAAACTGTTGGTTAAGCAGAAGGTCATGAGGGTGCATAGCATTTTTGTTTAGTTTATTTGACAATTATCAAACATAGCATACACGTAATGAAAACATACATACATGTATATTGATACAATCATCAAGGATATAACTATAAAGCCCAGGACGCATTTGCATTGTGGTCCTTGTAGTCTTATGGTGAAATGTTATTATGATTTGATGATCCTGAAATATATATTTTTCAATTAAAGCCATCATTTTTACTTAATCATCACATTAGAGAAGTCTTAAGTAATGTGTATTTGTTTGCGTGTAGTCATTACTGAGCTTTTCTCAGACTGGGTGAACTAGCAGCAGACAGACAGGCCTTAGGGGTGATGGTATGAGTCAATGTCTAAAGTAGGCTTTGTGGTCTTGGTAACCTCTCCAAAGACCACAGTCTACAAATGTCCACCAAACCGTGGGAACTTAAGTATAGTTTTGGTGTGTGGGACGGAGTGGTAAAAACAAGCATATCTGGGCTACGTTTGACCACAAGTCGGCCGGACAGTAAATCAGTTATCACTGTGGTCTTACTTGGGGTCTGGACGGCCTCATGGCTATTGGCTGAAAGGAGTACTTTACTCATAAAGTATATACCTACAGTCCACCATAAGTAAGGTCCCAAACATGTAAGCTTGTCATTACGATATCTATGAGACTTGTACTCCAGAAGTAACCACATTTTAGGACCATATCAACGGTCGACTGATCGAAGCATCAAGAACCAAATATGTTCTCGAACATCAGCTAGCAGTCACCTATCTTAAGTTTTTCAAATTATTAAATTATTTTTTTTAGGGTTATTTTTTTTACAATACATTCATCTGTTTACAAAAGGTATATAAACAGTTATACAATACCATTGCGGCCGAAATTTATCATGATGTCAGCCTCTCCGTCCATAATGCGGGTGAAGCTGAGCGGGGTGACATCACTCCACACCTTGAATGCTCTGAAGAAGGCGTCATCAACCGTCTCCTCGTCCAGATCAGGAGTGTGCCCTAAAATCCTTTGAGGTGAAAAAGACAGAAGAGGTTCAACAGCTGATGTGGTTGGTAATAAACATTACCTCGTCTGGTCTTAAAAGAAAAAAACAGGAAGCCTTTTTTTAAACTTCTGTCCCAGCGTGTGAGAAACAAATCCAACATGAAAGTTGAACTGAAATCATAAAGCTGAAAGGACAAAAGCTATAGAATCCCAGAGACTAAAGAGTTGCCGTGAGTAAAAGGGTCTTGTGTCAGTTTCCCCAAAAGCTTCATAGCTAAAGTAGTACTTAATTTGTCCTAGCAACCCAGACACAAAGCTGCAAGAGAATAACAATTGGAAAATCAATGTTTGCAGGTCAATCTGTTGTGTTAACTAACAAAAGTCATTAAATGAAGAACTATGCTGGTCTAGGGGAGGAGTGGGCCTGGATTTTCAAAAGAGATAAAGTACTACTTTAGCTGCAAAGCTTTTGGGAAACTCACCCCTTGTCTGTGAGTCATCTAGTGTAATTTCCTAGTGAGAGAGTCCAGCCACTAACTTTTAAGTGTGTCTGCACATTCCTAGGGCACAGCCACTAAGAACTGATGTTGTTTTCATTAGTTTTCCAACTCTCCTTTTTACCCATAGCATGCACAGTGTCAGTGAGTCTATGTGGTCACAACTCTGCACAACTCAAGGCTGCTGATGTCAACAACACATTGCTGACTCATTTCTGATCCTCGAATCTGTGAGGAAACCAGTATTTTCAGATAGTGTGTGTGTGTTGGGGGTGTGGGGGGTTGAGGTTACCTCCCAACACAAACAATGTGGGGTGGGGTGGGATGCCCTAGTGCAAAACAACATCACTAAACATAGATAGGAGACATAGCCTATTGCACAATTGTATGTGAAAAACACTAGCGAATGTGACCCCAACCTGTAGGTGATGGCGTTTTTCTGCCACTGGGGTTTCCTGTGGAAGAAGTTGTAATTGGCCACATCTGGAACTCCACAACGGGGCTTCTTCATGATCTCCACGGTTTTGGGGTCGATCTCCCCGGTCTCTTGCAGCGAAAAGAACTTCTGCATTTTCTTCAGAGTGTCCTTGAGCACCATGAGGTTGCATCTGTCTTGTGGACATTGATAGAACTTGTTGAGGAAGTCCTAGAGTTAAGAGGAAAAGGGGACAAGCGTATGGTTCAGTCTTATTCACATGCCTTTCAGGTCCCCATCATCATCATCATCATCCATTCAGACATAGTATATTATGCCTTCATCCCCATTTGTGTGTATTACATACTGGAGCGCGCGCACGCACGCACGCACGCACGCACACACACACACACACACACACACACACACACACACACACACACACACACACACACACACACACACGTAATGCCAGATGTTATCAGTTAAATGTATTCATGCATGTATATTCATTAAGTTCATATAAATGAGTCCTTATTACTGAGTGTTTATGTATTCAAAATTGATATTTTTTTCTCCTTTTCAAATATAAAGGTTACTACTGTTGCTGTAATATAGTTTATGTATCTTCATGAATTATGGAAAAATATTAAAATCATACCTTTTAATCAATTATAGTTCAATTCAATATCTAACATTTGAGTTTCAAGAACAATGCACCAAAATGTTCTCAATTTCAACAGATTACGGATAAACACTTACCAGTGCAACTTCTTTGTCTGTTTTTGGAGTCGTATCGTCTCCGGGGAACTTGATAATGGGCGAAGGGGCAGCATATACTTTCAGAAAAGCGATGAACTGTAGCAGAAACACTTTGAGGACAACGTGTCGGACACTGAATATCGTGTTGCGCCTCATATTTGCCCCGAAAACAACCGCTATGTAGGTAAATCGGTATGGATAACTGCCGTGCGCGCTGCGCTGAAGTCCTACCAGCCTCCTGTGATCCGTTATGTGTTCCTTAACGGGACATCCTGCACCCCAACTTCGGGAACTCACTGAGTCAGTCCTGCTTGCACAGGCATTTTTTTTGACGCTCGCTCCTTGAGACTCAACAGAAACTTGTACAGACTGCGCAATCTCCAGGTCGGGTGAACTTTTCGGGGGAAATGTAACCGGAGACCGGTCCACAAGATGTGTAATGCCCCAAGTCGCCCTTGAGAGAAATGTAGGCTATATATTTACACTGCACAGTGCACACCAATAAGTTATCTTTGCACATGCATGGATGTGTAAAAAATGTACTTTAGGGGTGACGGTCGGTCCAGACACCAACTTGTAAATATAGGCCAAAAATGGCACATGCGCGAGGGATACAAGATTTAATTCCCTGCAGGAAAGTAGGCGTCTAGACTGTTCTATCACTTAGATTTCCTGGGGTTCCCAAATGTCTTTGTCTAAAGACACCAAATTGATTTCCTGTGACCCCCCAATGTGTTGTATGTTTGTATGATTGTATGTTTAAAACACTGCACTTCATACGCACATCCAATCGATTGTTCATGTGCACCAATTTCTAAATAGTTTGAATCCACTTTCTAGCGTGACGGCCAGGGTTTACTGACACTGGCCCACCACCATACGGTCTAGGTGATTCCACCACTACTAGGGACTAACATGGGTAATCTTTTAAATCATATCCCTTGAGTATCCTAGGTTTTCCTATTGATGGTTATCACGAATCGAAATGAATCCCAGATGGATTGTGCATTTAATGCCAGCATATGTATATTGGTGGTCATTTCAATCAATGATATATCCATTGCCCTTAGAGAATATTAGTAGTCAGTACAAATATCTTGCATAAAGAAAAACTCTTTTAATCATTTTAAAGCTGAATTCTCTCTCTGGAAAACAGAAATGCACTGTTCTATAGTACGGTAATGGCTAAACAGGTATGTTGACATTGAATAACAGCGAATTCACACAACATCCATGAAAAAACATCCATGAAAAAAAACAAAAAAAACCAAACAAACGACAAGATAAAACAACATTCTTTCCCATCGCATTGGAAACCACACCGCTTCTGGATGCACTATTGGAGAACTCTAACAGGGTGTCTCCCCAAAACAATCAACAGATGGGAGAGACTTGCGAAATATCACTTGGAACGTAGCATCTCAAATAGGACCAGTTTCTACGGGTGATAGGACCAGTTTCTACGGGTGATTTTTGAAATTAGATACTTCTCCCAGGCAGACTCCTGTTTTCTGGTTCGTTCCTGGGCATGACCTGAAGGAACACAGGGAGGATCGAATGAGTGTTCTGGTTTCTTACAGATCTCTGGCTACCCTCTGACGGTCAAATGCAGAATAACCAAAAAGCAGAAATGGCACCTACTTAGTTTTATCATGCCCACATTTCTCAGTTTGTTATGCTTTGCGTGTCCATTCTGAGCCAGTCTCAGAGACAGGGAGTCACCTCTCCTAAAATGGACACATTACATTCATTAAACATTTACAGAAAAACAAAACTACCAATCATTTGAATCCACAAATGAACTGAACTTGAAATGAAGTAACACATGTAATCACGGTGATTCAGAAAACAACTACCTCATTGCTCCCATCTTTCCTCTCTCCAAGAATAGCTCGACCATTACTTTGTCCGCCTTTGGGTACAGCCTGGCATAAAGAATCCTGTTGACCACCATGTCGGTGAACCAGCCCACTGCTTGCTGGGACCAGTCCTTACCGTCCACCGGAGTCACCTGGGGGGGGGGGGGGGGGACGACGACACAGATCATGTTGGCATTGTGATACGATTAATGATTCATCAACCCTCTTCAAAGAAAACAGTGTGATAATCATAAGGAAATATGCTGAACGTATCCGGATTAGTCTCATTGAGATAAAAAAACAAAAACAATAAATCTTTGTACGAGACCCTTGAGAAAACATATTAACATCGTGGACTTCATTTATGGTTATAGTTTTGAAAAGGTTGGGGTATAGCTAACAGTATGACAGATACAATATCAGCAACAACAACAACATGTTCTGCCACTACAGAGCAACTCACGTCGACCAGAGAGACCTGTATGGCCTGGAGAGGAAGGGTGGTCATCTCTGTGCTGAGCTCCTTGACATTACAGAGAGAGATACAGGCAGTGTCTCCATAGTCCAGCCTCCTCACCTCCACCACAATGTTAGCCATGCCATCAGTACTGTCAGAGGGATTGTTGTCTTAAAGATAAGAGAGAAACATATCCTTCATACATTTTATCAGAGATGGAAGTAGATTTTCAGTAGGTATAAATACCATAAGCATTACAGTTGTTTTAAGCGGCCTACAGTGTACAATTATTCTCAGTGTCCAGGGCTATTGTCGATACCAATCATTGTGACATACTACCATCTAGTGGTTAACATTAGTGGGAGCATTGTAAAAAAAAAAGAAGAAGTGTAATAAAAACATTCACCTCCACTCATCCCACATATCTTGACCACTTGGGCACGGCACCACTGCTTTTGTTGGGGGAACCAGCCCATCACGAGGGTCCCAATGTCTGGTATGCTCTTCAGCTCATTATAAGAAATCATTCCTTTCCAGCTTCTATATGGAGACAATCAAACAATTTTGAAAGGAGCCACTGGGGGACACAAATGTACTTATTTTTTTGTAATCATGTAATCTATGACTTACTCTGTGATGACTAACTTCTGCTGCAGGTTGGAGTCTGCATGCTGGATGTAGAAGTTCCCAGGACTGGTCATGTGGGTCACCACCACCGGCATCTCCGCAAACCTCTGGATCTGGAACTCCGGAATACGACGATTTTTTCGAGAGTTCTGAACACTCTGAGGGTGACTGTTGACATCCAGCTTCGGGTCTTCCTCTGTAACCTGGGGCCTTTGGATTTTGCTGTGCTGGGGATTCGAAGTGGAGATGTTAAAATTAGTCTCCTGTTCCTTTTCTGAGGCGCTCATTTCTGAAGGACTGTGTCTCACCTCTGTGAAGACGGTCCCAGCATCCCACAGCTCAGTCTGGGTGGCAAGCATATAGCTGTAGATTGGGGAACCACCTCCCTCGACTTGCTTTACCTTGAAGACAGGGGCTTGATTATCCATGTCTGTGAACAGCTCCTTCTTTAAAACGTGTGTCGGTAAACAACTCTGATCCTTGGTTGCATCTTCATCTTTGATTTTGTGGTTCTTCATTTGCTTGGTGAGGGCTACTGTCTGGGCAAAACTATGGGTATGAAACTGCATGTAGTTTCTCATGGCAAACAAGGTGATCTCCTTGTCACAATACTTCTTTTCATGTTCTCTGAGGAACCGCACGAGCTGAGAGGAGGTTTGCTTTCGGTGTAGCAGCACTTGTGTATCATTTCCAAGTTCCAGACTCAGAGTGAGTGGAGACATTGGTGTTCTCCCGGGGATGGGGTTACTCATCACTCTGAGCTCATTTTGAGGCAGACTTTTGGTGTTGTTTTGTTGAGGCTTCACCACTGTATTTTGCTGTGTTTTCTCCTCACAAATAATAACACCATTTGCTTCCTTGTTCTTGGTCAGATCCGGACAGGATGAGCTGGGTGCCTCTAAAACGGTGTTTTGGCTGGATGAGATGTTGCAGATAAGAACATCCTTTTCAAAATGTTTAACGGCATCTTGTGAGGTAACCAAAAGCTTCAGTTGACGGGGGGACAGCATTGATCCAACCATCTGCACTGCTTTTCTTATGGATCCGGCCAGAACAACGTTCTGTAACATCGGCCCAAATTTCAGAACATCTGACGTCATGATACTTTTGTCTCTGGACAGTTCTGGCTGAATTGTGGATTGTGTGGCCTCTGCCGGGCTTTTGACACCGTTTTGTGGATCTGTAAAAATACAATTGAGGAAAGAGAAAAGCATTCACATTCACCACATATCCGAATGCTCACGCACAAGTTAATACACTTGGCTACAAGGTACAAACACACAACTCTCTTACCAGTCATTAGGCTTTTGAATGCAGACAAAAGGTGCTCCACTGCATTGCATTTGGCCTCTACAGCTCCCAGAATGATGTCACAATCCTGTCCATTGGCAGGGTGAGGTAAGTCCAGAAAGCCTTGGACCTCCACGTGTACCTGCAGTACAGGGGGAAAAAAAGTAACAGGGAGCAAAGCCTGAATGCATGACAGAGGTTTGCGTGCACCGTTAAGTTACGTTTTGCTAATCTACCTCGTTGGTTTTAACACACAGTCATTATTATTAGGTAGGCATCTACTAGTCCACCATTCCCGGTGCATAGATACACGTAATGATCTAACGAGCCAACTGCTGCAGCCACCGGCTAGTCCACCACAGATTGCCATGCAAGCAAATAGCCTGTAGCCTATTATATTTTTTTTACTCTTTTAGCCCTAACTTACCTTTTGAGAGAGTTCCTGGAGCTGTCTTTCCAGTGTGGTCCTGGCGTTCTCCAAGACCACCAACTTGTAGACGAGTTTTCTCTTAGTGACATTGAACAGGTCTGCATGCTGCTTCATGACCGCGGACATCGACGCCATCATCTCCTGAAGGAACAGACAGTGATAAGTGGCACTTTACCAGTTGACTTTATTCTTGTTTCGAGTTTTTCTTTTACAAACGTCAAGCCATTTGCATTTAGAAACATGTGGCGTTTAGCTCCTTCTTCAGCTTACCTTGTACAGATTTACCTTGAGGGTCAATCCGCTTGTTAAATCGTGACGTGTTTTCCGGTCCAACGTTGGCTGAGGCGCTGTCTTCGAAATGCCGAAATAATAATACTAATTAATTATATTTATATAGCGCTTTTCCGAGGCTCAAATACCCTGACAATATGGGGAAAACGGGAAAGTGCTGTGGAGGGAATTTATGGTTTGGACTCGGAAATGGCTAAACGTCACTTTTGACGTCAGACTTAACAAGGGGATTGAAAATTGCAATTAAGCCTGTGCCACGTGGACTTAAAAAAGAAGAAATAGACAAAGTTTCTTGTCTTCTTACCAAATGTCATCCAAGTCGGTTTTTGTTATCATTAAAATCTGAGGAAACAAACGTCTCAGAATTGTACTCCATGCACAGGTTGCAGGGCTGATCCAGTTATTTTTCCTTTTTTTTTTTTAAAGAAAAAGGGGCGGGGTTTTTGATTGACGGGTGGTAGTTTGCGCTAAAATCACGTGTAGCCCCCTCTAGCGGCCGTAGCCCTAAACAACCGCAGAGAGAGTTCACACTCCGGCCCTGAGTTGAGGAGCATGTGCAGGGGTGCACATAACTGGTGCGCCAGTGCGCATGCGTCGCCAAAATGCATGCTGCGCGGCAAATCAGCCGCATGAAGGCGCTCTTGCGCACCAACAGCTCTTTTTTTTTTCTTTTTTTTTTTTTGTGGAAAAGTTGATTTCAGTGTTTACAGAACAGAGCAGTGCTTAAAGAGATGTCCGTTTATATCAGTGTGTTTAAAGAACAGACATTCAGTTAGTGCTTAAAGAGATGTCAGTTTATTTCAGTGTGTTTAAATAACAGACATTCAGTTAGTGCTTAAAGAGATGTCAGTTGATTTCATTGTGTTTAAAGGAGTCGGACAGACTTTCATTCTTAAAGAGCAGTCATTTGATTTTGCATTTGTTTCTTTTGTTTTGCACACAATAATTCATCGTTCAATCGTTCATCTTTATTTATGAATAAATGTCGTTTTGCTAATAATATATCCATGTATCCCTTTTTTATCCATCCTGTGGGACGGGTCGTAACTCGCGAGCTCGGGGAGCACCAAGCAGCATCGCTAGGTGCTCCTCTGAGCACTGGCCCCAAAAAGTTATGTGCACCCCTGAGCATGTGCCAGGGAACATGACGACTTGTCTTACTTTGTAAACTTTATCTAGGTCTAATTGTAGGTAAAATGTTTTTACCCACAGCTTCAGAATATTTGCTATTGCTTCTTAGAAAATCTGCCGGTATGATGGCAAAAAAGTGTCATTTAGAAAGTAAGTAGACAAGAGTAAAGATAATACTGCAGCTGTGGGATTAGATCCATTGAACCAAATAATACTCTCATTTAAATAACGTAATTCTCCATTAGGAACCCCTAACTAAATCCATGTGATGGCGATGTCACAGCAATATATCTACAAGGGAATACCTGTCTGCTGATCTTTGTTTCTTTTCAATGCATACCGACTTTGAAAACCCCATCAAAGACACTCATAGGCAATCTACAGACAAAACCAGTAGACACAGCGGTCCTCAGAATGAGGATTATGCACATCCTAACAGATGCAGTATTTGAGGGGGAAGGGTGACATCTAGTGGTCATGGTATGTAAAAGCCATTACGTTCTGACATTATTAATACAATAAAGACGAGAAATTATCACAGTCAAATGTGAATCATAGTGAGTTTTAGTAGTACACTGTAGACTTTACAGATGATCTGTCATGTCACCTTTCACCTGTGTCTTAATGTCTACCTCCACTAGCCCTTGTTTGTGCAGTAGATCGTATTTTCTCAAATTCAACTGCTTGAGTTAGTAGTTTGCAGTCTGTGTATCATCGCCCTCTGGTGGTTATACTAAGCCATGCACCTACCTCTTATAAGGAGCTCATAATACAGTAGGCTAGCACATAGACTCAGGATTTCTCTTAACTCCCTTTGACATGTCTTTGTTTCCCACTCACCGCAGATTACCCCTGACAGAATACGAATGAGGACTCTTTGATAGAGAACATCCACAATACTTTGCACCGAGATCTGACAGACGATGCACAGCTCACAAACAGTATTTCTTTTTTTTGCAGCACACATCTCACAAACCAATTGCTTCTCACAAACCCCTCACTTTAAGCCAAGAGTGCAGTTAATGTTTCTTAGCCTGGCCGTATGTGGCTGCAGAGTGAGTGTGAATACCCTGGCCCTGTCACTTTGGCACAGGGCTTTATTTTATGCACTTGACACATGCTGCTATCTCCTCAGACTGACACGGAGCGATCCCTCACAAGAGCCGCGGAGCTGAGTGGCTTCGCATTAAATGTACGCGCCTGCCTCTCCAAATGGGAAATGCTGAGATGTGTAAACTTGGGTTACAGCTAAGTGAATGCCTTTGTGCATATGAATGCAAATTTGCAGGGGAAACGGGCATAAAGAGATTGAGCTGATAAACTTTGATTTGCATGTAAATTGTTTCTTTTATTCTCTGGTTGTTGACTGCCAGAGTTCCTTTAGATTGAAGTGACTCAAGTTCTCACTCCACTGTGTGTGTGTGTGTGTGTGTGTGTGTGTGTGTGTGTGTGTGTTCTTGTTATTTTGTTTGCAAGCGTACACTTGTGTCCTTTGTTGTTTTTTGGCTCAATTGTTTACTTTTTTTAAAAATGAAATTTGCAATAGTAGTAATTCACACAATAGCATACATACCACATTGTCTACTGTGAGTCAAATATAACACCATAAACACATATACACTATCAACATTCTACATGTAGCCTAATGACCATCAGGTTTGTTTGTTACACTGCAAAGCAGTTCAACTTGACTTTAAATTTGCAACATGCTACCTTTGGTTTCACATCACAGATACCCACGTCATTAATTTAGCATTAGTGGCCTCCTCGGATGTGCCCAGTGTCCCTTCCCAGGGTCCCTGCTGTGCGGTAGGAAGGCGACAGGCTGGACATGAAGGCCACTATCATGCCTCTCCAACTGGCTGTGCTCGGCTGTAAGCACTGACTGACCTCGCTCCAGCACAGCAGTTCCCTGCTCAGGCCCTGGAGGTCACCCCAGCCCTCTCCTCTCCCCTCTGGTCACCCCAGCCCCCTCCTCTCCCCTCTGGTCACCCCAGCCCTCTCCTCTCCCCTCTGGTCACCCCAGCCCTCTCCTCTCCCCCCTGGTCACCCCAGCCCTCTCCTCTCCCCTCTGGTCACCCCAGCCCTCTCCACTCCCCTCTGGTCACCCCAGCCCTCTCCTCTCCCCTCTGGTCACCCCAGCCCTCTCCTCTCCCCCCTGGTCACCCCAGCCCTCTCCTCTCCCCTCTGTTCACCCCAGCCCTCTCCTCTCCCCTCTGGTCACCCCAGCCCTCTCCTCTCCCCTCTGGTCACCCCAGCCCCCTCCTCTCCCCTCTGGTCACCCCAGCCCCCTCCTCTCCCCTCTGGTCACCCCTGCCCCCTCCTCTCCCCTCTGGTCTTTGGTTCCCTGGCTCTTCTTGGGACTTGGGAGTCCGGAGCTGTCTGATGGATCATCAAACCTCGCCTTCGTGGTTCTTCCAAGGTCATGAAAGGCAAATATCCTAGTGCCAGAAGACCTACACTCCCACCGCCCTCTACTCACTCCAAGCTGAGTGTAGAGAGGCTCTTGTAGGACTTGGCCGTGTTTGAGGGTGACACACATAGTGAAGAAGGCAGGGAAAGTCATGGAGAGTACAGTAGAGTGCGATGCGTGCTTGAGCGTAGACCCTGTGAGGTGGAATGGAATCACAGCGTTGCATTGAGTAATTAAGGCCGATGTTGAGAGGTTTACAATCAGTCTGTTTACAATTGTTTGTTTTATGTTCTCCACAAAATGATTAAGCAATGGTTGCTGAGCAAACGAAAACACCAACGCCCTGATCAATAAATCTGTTTTAGATAAGTTAATTTGGCTAAGGACTGTGTTACGGAATAGTATGACACATTATATCACCCTGTTAGAAACATTCTGATCGTGAATTATTGAACATAAATCCATTATCTTGGACATATTTTATTTATGAACGCACTAAGACACTGGGGGACTTAAACGCTACAGAGTAATTATTGTTCCATATTGTGTCACCGTTCTCCTCTCGGATCCAACTGCTGGAGAGAGATGCTATGAATCACAGCTCTGCGGCTTTTCACTGACGCTTTGTATGTGAATCGGGCACACAACACAACATTAGCAGAATTGTTTTATTTAATGCTTTTCCCCCCCTTTCTGTTTCTCTTTTAGTTGGTCTTGTAAACACTGATGCAATAACGCTTTCCATTATACGCCGAGGAGAGATGAGTGTCTCTCGAGGCTCCTCTCCGTCTCAATAATAGGTCAACAGCTGTATTTAAAAAATTAATCACATTCTTGGCAGTTGAAAAGGTTAGCCCCGTCGCTCCGAGATGCAATTGGAGGCTCAGATCCGCGGCAATTCTCTGGAGGAGATGAGGAAGAGAGGTGCCTTTGATGAGTACAGCATGTCAATGATTTGTGTGTGTTTATAGGACACGGGGCTGGCCCTACCTCGCTCCCAGCCCAGGCAGCGCCGGCTCCACCCCGTGGCAGAGTTCTGCAATCGCAGATGGGAATGACAAGCGAGAGGGCGGCCTGCCATTGCCCCAGAACCTCACAGCCCTCGCTCACTCACACAGCTCTCTCTCTCTCTCTCTCTCTCTCTGTCTCTCTCTCTCTCTCTCTCTCTCTCTCTCTCTCTCTCTCTCTCTCTCTCTCTGTCTCTCTCTCTCCCCCCCTCTCTCTCTCTCTCCCTCTCTCTTTCCCTCTCTCTCTCTCCCCCCCTCTCTCTCTCCCTCTCTCTCTCTTTCCCTCTCTCTCTCTCTCTCTCTCTCTCTCTCTCTTATTCTCTCACTATAGGCCTCCTTCCCTTTCTATTACTCTCGGATCATCCCTCTCTCTCTCTCTCCCTCCCTGGCCTCATTCACTTTTTTATTTATTTATTTTTTTACCTCTCATCTGCCTGCCAGACAACAATAGATATTTAGATTAAGCATCAGCGGGGTGTAATGCCAGGAGGGAGATATCTGTTTGTCATGTCAACTCAAGACAGCTAAACAACTGCTTTGTGAAAATCAGCGCCAGTTTGACAGGCTGCATCATTGGCCCCGTATATATATCCGCACATTAAGAAATTGAAATATTGATGCCTTTTTTTCCCACATCTAAGACAAATGACTCTCAGATATATCTAGAGTTATGTATACTCGCAAATGAAATATGAATGGATACCTTGAATTGCTTTTAGTAATTTTTAAATATTCAAACCGGTATTTATGGAGCACCGTGGCTCCCTTTCTTGCCTTTCATGCACCGGCTGACAGTAGTAGATGAATTTTTCAGTGGCGTTCTGACTCGGGCCTGCTCGGTAAATGAATAGCCTTGATAAGTCATGTACATGTTTGGATTTACCTTTACAGTTGGGGTGGGATGTGAAGAAAGAACGACGTGTTCTACTTAAGTGTATAGGTACGCAATTTAATTAGGAGGCTGTGAAATACAGCCGTCTGGCTTGACGCACTTGTCAGTTGCAAGACTGCTGAGCATGTTAGCTCATTATGTTGTTTGTACTTGTCAGCTTTAGACAGTGTGTGACTGGTGTTTCCAGTGCTTACTCTTTGTGACGGGAATAAGCATGATGAGCGAGTCCATCATTGGTCTTCTTTTCTTTCTTTTTTTTCTTCTTTTTTTTTTTTACTTTGGCCTAAAGTACTTATGATGACGAGCATGTCGTCTCTCACGTTGCTAAGTAGCCTACATCATTTCCTTTCCACCTTGTGAAGTCTTTAAAATATTTTAGAAAGGCTCTGTGATATAGCGCTTTTGAGATTCCTCACATATTTTAGTAAATGCACTCCAGTTGTTAAGAGGTGAGCACAACTCTGGCTCTAGTCCCCCCCCCTCTTTCTCTCTCTCTCTCTCTCTCTCCCTCTCTCTCTCTCTCTTTCTCTCTCTCTCTTTCTCTCACTCTCTCTCTCTTTCTCTCTCTCTCTCTCTCTCTCTCTCTCTCTCTCTCTCTCTCTCTCTCTCTCTCTCTCTCTCTCTCTCTCTCTCTCTCTCTCTCTCTCTCCCAGGGGGGTTGTATCTCTATGGCAGCATCCATACCTGGCTGGCACTAATGTATTCCAACCAGAGTCTGCTATCTTTATATTGTGTGTATGCATGTATGTATGTATGTGTGTGTGTGTGTGTGTGTGTGTGTAGTGCTGGGATTACCCAGGAGGTGTTGAGTAGAGACCTGCCTGACTGTCTCTCTCATGAGGTCCCTTCTGCGCAGCTCGTCCCCCAGGCTTGATCGTCGTTAATTCAGCGAATGTGTAATACACCCAGGTAAGCAGTCTTAATCTGCTTTAGGCGTGCATACAGACAAGCAGGCTGAATTTGATTTGATTTGATGTGTATCTATAGCGCACCCGCTTTACATCAAACAGCACATTTCAACAGCTGGGCTCAATATTTCACAAACTCAAATCTCCACACATCCGAAGTGGTTCAAACAAATCCCCACATTCACCTTATTGAACCTGCTTCCTGGAAAAAAGTAATACCTTTAAACCTCTATATGGCGTTATTATGGTTTCGTCCCTCTGTCACAAATTCCATCCAAAAGTGAATTTCCTATTCCCTGTCAATAACAACTGAGGTATCACCTCAGAAAGTGAGGAAGCATGATTCAATAATGCTGTTGCTTTTTTTCTCTTCTCCCCACTCTGACCCCATGTCACCTTGTTACCAATAGAGTTAGATTACAGTTGCTCTTTTCTCTGTGTAACCCTGTTAGCCCTTCCAGACAGACTGGCTGTCTCAGTTCCTGCATAGCCCCCCCCCCGGCAACACAGCTCAGGTATTGTGCAACTATCCTGAGGCGTGTGCTTCAAGAATCACGCTAAAGAAAATGGCCTCCTTTTTCCCTCCGGTAGCCAGGCAACCTTTAGTCACGAACCCCCCAAATAAACGGCCTTGTTGCTTCGCATTTGGGGACACGTACCTTTTCGGTTATCACGCACCTCTGCAGGGAGACGTGCCCGCCTCCCCCCACAGAGAAGCTACAGAAGTCCAGCCTTTCTGCGTCGCATGAAAACAGCATTGTTGTGTGATGCGTGCGTAGGCCAGCGGAGGTGTTAGCCATGTATGAGCCAGTGTTCGGGGGCCGTGGAAGTCATGCCTCCTCCTATTCCTGCTGCCTGTGATCTGGGACCCTGTTGCAAAAGGGGCACGCCTGTAGGCCCGCAGGCCCCCGAGTCTCCTAACCACCGGATAGCACGCCACCTCTCCCTCAGCCAGGGATGTTTGCAGGATATTGAAAAAGACCTTTTGTCAGGAAGCGGAGGCCCACAGCGGTAGCGCTGCTTTTTAAACGACTGTATCACCTTTCTTCTCCCCAGGTAACATGACTGAGGCTCATTAACCAGCCAGGTTTTTATGTCTGACGGGTGACAGGTTTGTGTGTTTGGGTTTGTGAAGACCCTGGGATGGGCCACTAAATCATTTCTAAAGACAGGTTTGTAAAAGGAGCATAATCTCCTAGTTTTCTGTTCGCGTCTCTTTAGTCGGGGTGTGTGCACCGGGGTGTAAAAAAACAGCACATGACAGGTAGTCACATATTAGGCGGAGTGCATTGTGTCTACAATGAAGGAATGTGACAGGGTATGAATCAATGCACAACCTAGCCCCGGCATCCATTAATATGCAAACCGAATAGACGGCTTAAGTTTAATTTATATGATATTCCCAGAAGAATCATTATTATTCCGAGAGATCTTGCCAGGAACGTTTGGCCTATAAAGAAATTAACTTTGTCTCTTTGCTAAGTACACCAATACATCAAGCCCTAATCTCTGCGATAGATGAATCATATTTCATATTATGCAAGACGAATGTATTCATATTGCATATTTTTTCTAATTTCTTCCTGTCTGACCATCTGTATGTATTAAGTCTTACTAAGATTAATCCTGTGATCCTATTGGGGCAGGAGCCAGGTGTTTTTACTAATACAAATATGAGTAAATAAGAGCTGGTATCAAGACGTAATCCAACGCATTATTTTTTATATCTCTGTAATATATCAGGGACAGTGATTTCGGAGCCCAACAGCATGGTTAGTGTGTGTGTGTGTGTGTGTGTGTGTGTGTGTGTGTGTGTGTGTCTGTGTGTCTGTGTTTAGCGAGAGTGTGTATGTGAGTTGAACGACGGCGATGGCGAGGGGGGGTGGACTTATGCCCAGAAATGTCATATGTACAGCGTTGTGAATATCACTGGCGTATGAAATTGCTCCGTGTGTCCTCGGATCAGAGTGCTTAATCATTTAAGAGGAGCGATCCTTGAAGGGATTGAGGGGAGGAGAGGGAGAGGCGTGGGGGGTGGGGTGGGTCTGACAGTGGGCGGCGGGGATATTGAGGTCTATTGGGCTTGAGAGAGGATGAGGAAGGGTCACCCTCGACAAGGCTTCTGATGACCCACATTCCATCCCTGGCGACAGAGACCCTGATGATTTAGTTATTTTTCCAGGAAATTGAAGTGTTTTAATCTTTAGTCTCTGGTCAAGTGGGCCCGGGTCAGGTAACGATCGAGGTTCTGCTGATGATGCTTCACTGTCACTACACGCTACACACTGTACACGGACAACACTCGACCTAACTGCTCGTGCCAACTGTTATAGCCACATTACGATGAGCCCGTCCTCCGATTTCTACCTCCACCAGCCGCCGCTGTGGTACACGTTGTCCTACCCAAGGCGCCCCCCTGATGTAAGACAGGACGTGTGGACACACAGACAGATCGCAAACCGACATTAATGATCGGCCCGTCAAGGAGAGCTTGTGTTACTTAATCTCCTGGTTCTGCAGCAGGGGCGGCGCTAGGGGGTGGCTACTGGGGCTCAAGCCCCGGATGTTTTCTGAAAAGCCCCGAATGTTTTACTTTAAAAAAAAAAAAAAAAACTCTCGTGAGTAACGTGCAGTACCGGAGTCCAACAGAGAGGCAGCAGCTGCGCGACATTAGCCTGCATACTGCGTAGCCTGCCCTGCCCTGAAGAAGAAGTGATCTCAATCAGTGCCTGACTTGCAAAAGTGTAAGGAATCAAGGATGGATATCCGAAAGTTGTTTTCAACAAAACAAGCGCCAAGAACTGTTGCAGCAGCCGTATCAGCAGCTGACAACAATGACATCACCAGCAGTGATGACATAGATGATGTTTCAGGTTTGTGTATCTTATTAGAAAGGTGACTGACTCACTGACACTACTTTTCCGGTTTGCTAATGCTAGCTGGCTATCATAACATAACGTTATGTTATAATGAAAATGAAACATAGCAAGGTACTGTTACGGTACATGGTAAGAAATCAAACAAAGGATAATACTCTGGTTGACTGAGTAACAAGTGAAAAAGAATGATGTAACGTTAATGTTACAGCTAGTAAACATGGAGTAACCACATTAAGTATGCCCTTATGGTAGTATGTATGTATACAGAACATGACTCAAATCTATCCTAAGATGTAACGCTAACTAACTAAGTTTGTTTAATGTCCCAGGGGGGATTTGATTTCACAGTACTATACACAGGCCAACAATACATGTAATATATCGTCATATAACACAGGACAAGACTCTAAATACAATATAAGTGGTGAGCACAGAGTCTGCCCTGATATACTGTAACATAACTAGCCTCAGCCCATCAATTATGTAATTCTATACAAATATAAATGATGGTGACTGACAGGGGGAGCTACGTGTGCTGACCTCCCTCTGTGCCCAGAACCACCACAATTAGTTTGCTTCATTAAAGGGTGTGAATGTATATGTGTTCTCCAGTGCCTTTTGTCCGCTTTAAGGTGGTGGTAAATTGAAGGTTGAAGGTAAAATTTTCCGGCGCGCTATGCGCGCACATTATATTCTCCCTCTGGGCTAAGCCCCGGATCTCCGACGATCCTAAATCCGCCCCTGTTCTGCAGTACATGATCAAAGTGATGCAAATGCAGGCCTGTATTGATTCGTAGAGCCACACTGTTTATGCATTTTTGTCACTTATCTGGGGTTTTCATCAGTAGTTTTCTAACTCCAGTAAAAGTGCCTGGAACAGATACTGCAGAAGAAGACCGGTTCGCTGTCCCATATTGCAATTACAGGTCTGAGGATTTAGAAATAATGCATGATTATTGGACTTATGTTTGGATATGGTTGCAGATGCTCTTCAGCTGTAAATCCTTCAGATACTATAATCCGGTCAACCTTTACGGTCCGGAGCTTCACACTGCGACCTATTTAGTAGCCATTTTCAGTATACTATTATTAGGTTAGTTTTGTATGAGAAATGTGTATAAAATGTGTGTATAAAATGCCAAGACGTCATACTGTACTAGTTTTGCCTTTCCGTGCAGTTTGAATTCACTACTACATTATTCTGGAAATCCTTTCCGATTTTAGTCCCAAAATTCAATGGAGCCGGTAAGGAGGGTGGACAGTAGTGACATTGAACCAACTACCGTGAACAACATAGTTGAGTTAGAGATTGAGACAATTTCTCAGTATGAATGATATTTCATATTTAAATGTGTCACTTTCTGCATACATTTGAACTAAACAGGTATAGCCTAAATAGTATATTATGTTAAGTATAAAGTATACTTTTAGTAAACAGCAGGTAGCATTCGCACACGGCCATAACCTACTTTTGTGATTTCTGTGTTACTACACACTGTATAATTATGTCAAAACTCACTTGCAGCATTTCTACATTCCGGGTCTACATTGTTAGCCAATTTTTGAGCATTTAGCAGAAGCTGACAATGACATGAATCATTCCTGTCCATGTGTACAGAGATTATCTTAAAGGTGCAATGCTCGATTAGTTTTTATAGTCAGATGGCTGACGTGCCACTTGTTTTGGTATAAAGTCAAGAGACGTCACAATTCATAGACAGACATCTGGATGCAAGGACTAGCTGTTCCACGATATTGAAAATGATAGTTTAAACATATTTCTGAGCTATACAATTAATTAAAACAATCTTATATGGGCTATGATAAGGTAAGATACAGTAGCTAATTAGGCATTTATGAAGTCATATTCCTCAAGAATCAAATATCATGAATTGAGAAATGAACATTGAACAAATCACAGATTGTGCCTTTAATGATATCACTCCTACCACACACAATGTGAAGTTGCTGTTTTTGATTAAGATGTGGCATTGTTATTCTCTGTGGCTACAGCAATGGCACCCAGAGGCTCTTCCAGCAATCCGAACAGCCGCAATGAACCCTCCGTCACAATAAGCCATGCTGATTAGGACAGCCGTTGGGAAATGAAAATGAATTCCTGCGGGCTCTGGAGAGAGGTGTCATGTGGAATTCCTGCAGGTCAGCCTCCAGACGGCGCGAGTATGCAAAGTAATTCTTCTAAGGCATTATCCCAATAATGATATATTTCAAGGATTATGAATTGGGATGTTTCCTCGCACTAGGCTTTAAATGATATTTAGGAAAGGGGGCAAAGGTCACTTTTAGCCCTTTGATTTCATAGACGTCGCTGTCGCCACCTGCATGAAATCTTATTCTAATCGCAAAGAGCAATTTGAGGAATCACCAAGGCGGCCATGACACCGACGGCACCGCCTTCCAATCAGATTCTTCAACAGAGCGGTTAGCGCCATTATGAGAGAACCCTGTGTGTTAAGACTGGTTCAATTTGAATGAAAAATGAAAGAGTAAAATCATTTTAATGTATGTTCTTCTTGTGGAACATTACTGCACTTCATTGCTATGAAAAGGATTCATTTTCAGTTGCCTATCAGGCCTGTACAGTATAGACTGATATTATATGTCTGATTTGATGTTTTCTTATTGCAAATATTAGCTGGAAAATATGTTTTCCTCTTTGCAGTATACTCTGAGCTCAATCATGGGTTTGTATAAAATCAGACTTGTGTAACATTCGCACTTTATTGCAACATGTCCAATTTATTATTATTTATTTTTTAAAAACTGTTCAAAGTGGAAGAGTGGTCTTATCAGCTATTGCGTAGTATTGCTCTTTACTGTAAATCTTTATTGGGGTAATCTGATTTGAGGCCTGGCTTCGATCCAGTAAAAGTCTCGTTGCACCAGCCGAGGACCCGTCAGTGGGTATGTTTGTGCGTTGACGGCGCCCCTCGGGGCCTCTAATGGATGACTGGTGGGCGAGTATCGGAAGTACCGTAGTCAGCTGACAAACACACCGGAGGGATCCGCTTTTAGGCTACACCTTCTATAAGATTCCTCTTCTGAGCTCCAGGATTAGGGGTCTGCGGACGCACTCTTCTAGGCTCCACATGGGGGAGCACCGCTGCAGCCCCCTCTCCTTCCTTCCTCTGGCCCGATCCCCTGGGACCCCGCGGCATCTACAAAGTCAACAGTTGTGTCTAAAGAGGGGAAACGTCCCGCTGTTTTTCTCCCGCAAATGTGTGCAATCTCTGGCTCTCTCTCTGTGATTCTGGCTTAGCTCTAAATGGAAACAGTGTTGTTTCTTTTCTTTCACGCCGTCGCCGAGCAGCAGAAACAGCGTGTCAGGGCAGTTTCCTCTGGATAATTTCAGACATGAGAGGCCTGTTTGAGCCCTGTATCACTCCCCCCCCGCCCCCTGCACCCCCCCTGCCCCCCCTGCCCGGCCTGGCCTTCATTAGGCCTGCTGATTGGTTGCACATGGCAACAGAGTGGACTATGTGTTATCCCTCACACGAAAGGTACTGAGGAAATTGCTGAGTCTTCTATCGTAAGACAACTCCCGGGGGCTATTTCCTGGGCTTGCTTTGCACGCGTGGCCCGGCGTCTGCCTGGTGGCGAGGGGAATAATGAGGCTTACAGAGCGCCGCGGCCCAGCCTGGCAGGCCGTCGTCACACACCGGCCTCACTGGAACCTGATATCTACACTGGGCCGGACACCGAACCCTGAGGGTTTCCCTCAACACCTTCCTATGGGAGTTTGGCTTTGCTAACCTTCACCTCAGATGGTTCCTGTGCTCATACTTCACTAAAATAATGCAGTAAGTGCTCACACTTCTCGAAAATGCTAACTGAATTAACACAGGCTATGTGTGTGCCAAATGTAAACGTCATGTTTTAATGTAGTTGGTATTTGTGAGATGTACTTTAACTTTCACATACTGCATTATTCATACCAGACTAGGAATAGTGATACTGTATGTACGCATACAAATGTTGAGAATAATTACGTTGTTGTTGATCATAACACAAAATCATAATTCATAGGTATTGTATAAGCAGCTGATCAGATAGAAATGCACTGATTGGTGATATTTCACCTTTTCTGTAAAGGAGAAAAAATGAATGTGTTTTTGCTTTGAGCAAGTCACTGAATAAACATGTCAGTACTGTGTGTGTGTGTGTGTGTGTGTGTGTGTGTGTGTGTGTGTGTGTGTGCGTGTCTGTGTCTGTGTGTCTGTGTTTCTGCCTTTCTGTGTGTGTGTGTGTGTGTGTGTGTGTGTGTGTGTGTGTGAGAGTCTGTGTGTGCATGTGTGTGTATATGCGTGGGTGCCTGTGTGTCTGTTCCATGCCCTGGGCGAAGATGAAAAGTTTTGGGAGTTGTAACCCCTCTTCTCCTGCCGGTAATCACCCCGGAGCCCTGTAATCCCTGGCGCATGCAGATGCCGTCGGGGGAATATTGCTGTTCATAATATTAATCTGCCCTCAAATTCCTTTCTGTTACCAAGATGAGGCGTCATCGCGCGCCATGTTCTTATGGGAATTAAGTGTACTACAAGGGATTCATCGAGAGGTAGATTTCTCCTCGTCAGGGATCAAGCCTAGCCTGAGGTTGTATCAGTGCTTTAAGGAACACCCCGTGTGCACGCAACACACCCCCCCATCTCCATATTCTCATAAACACCCTGACATGAAAGACGTTGCTCCACAGCAGGAAGTCAAATCCAACCCCAGCCCACATGAATGGTGTCAGCTGGATCCAGAGGAGGGTTAAAGCCGCTTTAAGGTGCTGTGTCCCCGTCTGTGATACCTGGCTTAGCAGCAGGTAAACCAAGTGCCACGGTCTTGAGGACAGCTGTATTGTCTCCCATCAGCTGATCAAAGGCACGACACCCAACCACATCTCAACAAACAGGACTGTATGGGAATGAAACAGATCTAACATTTTGTTCAACCCCCTCTCTCCCATAATTTGGAGTCATTATATTCATTTTTTGTACGGCAGAAGCGAGATGGATTTGTGCTTTTTCAGGTATCTCAGTAGACATGTAGAATGGTAATTTCTCGAGAATTAGCAGGTGCAAATGACTACAATTAGTGGCTTTTACAGCTCAAGCCAAAACTGAATGTATAATGTACTTTTAGTATACATGTACTTGTATGTAGGGGCTGTTTTAGTGTACTAACTATTGGTGTACTAAATATATTAAAGTTGTATAGAAGTTTAACTAAAGCACTACTTATACTACATTAAGTGTATTTAGTAGTGCTAAAATGGAACACTTTATACTTATCAAAGTATATATTTTTAAGTATACTAAAATACAAATTCATTTACATTGCGATTAAATTCATTTCTTATAAATAAACTAAGATACAACTGTAAACAGTAAATGTAAATACAAAAGTATATTGAGCAAAAAGTATATTTATATTATATATTGAATAACTGCATTGTGCCTAGTCAATACATTTGAAGAATAGTTCAAACAAGTACAAGTACTCGAACAAGTACTCGAAACATACTTTTCATAGTCCAAATTCAAATCCTATACTTTTTATTCACTTGGGAGGCGTGGTTACTGGGGGGTAAATATACAAAATGTTCTCCTTATGTCACTGCAAAGATTAATTCAAGGTGTTGTCTCACGTAGCATCACATGTCTAACAAATGCTCGAGGCTATGTAGAGACCCTACAGTCCACGTATAGGAAGCCAACCTGTGAGTTGGAACACCCACCAAATGGCTCTGTTTATTAGTTAATGCTTTTCCCCCCCCAGATGGCTTGTGCATGTACTTGCATGAGATGTCTGAGCGCCTGTGGAATTGGATGCAGTCCACTGTGGGACTCTGGGTATATATGCAATCAGGAAACGAACAGGCGGAGGTGCGGCGGGTGCCAGTGGCGTGTGAAATCTGCCGGCAGGATTGACAGCAGGATGACGGATACCTGTAAAATCCATTCACGCCCCAGAGAGGAGGATTATTCTCAGAGTGTTATACAAAACACTCTCAATGACACAACTGAGGGATTGCTTCTTCCTTACTCCCCCCCCCCCCCCCCCCGGATAAAAAAGAGAAACCCTATCTGAAGTTAGGCTGGGGGGGTGTGATGACGAGATGGGGGCCAATGCCGTCACATCGAGATTGTTTTTGATGTCTGGGAAATGCACACTCAATTATAAAGGAAGGCACTGCATGTAGAGGCGTTTGTTTAGTTTCCCAAGCAGAACAACAGAAGTGATAACTTGTAATGGAAACCCATTCTATTGAAACAGTCAGGCATTTACATGCTGTACGTTTATGTATCGACTTCACCGCGTTGGAGAAAAATGAGAAGGCGGTTCGGAATTTACATTATTTCGACGTTTTTGTCTCTACGCCAGATCTTGAAGGAAAGGACAAAGAAAGATGGAGGAATTTGTGTAGTGTTCCATATCGATCCGTGTGAACTGGTATCTGTGTATCAGACTCTTGTAAATGGTCTGGCATTGTGTGACCCCTGGCTTTCATCCACGGCCGTATTAGTCACCATTAGGTGGTCTAAGGTCACCTTGTTATGAGTCTCCCATCCCCTGTGGAGTCCTACAGTCAGAGTGCCACTTTGCATACATTAGACTAGCATCTTAACCTTGACCGGGGGAAAAAAAAAAATCTATTCTCCAATAGTTAGTGAAGATTCTCAATGTGAGAAGGCTACAGACCTCAGGGACTTTGTCCATCCCCCCCCCCCCTCTGCATATGCTGTTCGGCTTCCTGTTAGCTATCAGTATAAAAGCAGACCACCAGCCGTGCATTGAGTGCGTAATTATTCCATTTCCAAGATAAATCTGGTGTATAGTGTCATATCCATCATGGCTGTCACCTTTTACACGGGGAGTAGGGCACTAAATGGAAGCCTTTTTGCTCATATGCACTTCTATATAGTCATCAATTCTGGGCAGTCTATTCATTGTTTGGTTTGACAGACGGGAGCTAATAATGAACGATCAAGCAATGCCCCTCAAACAGAGGAGTTAGTGGGAGTGCACAGGGGCTGAGGAGGGTGGGAGGGGCGACATCAGTTTGGATACATACATTGGATACAGTTTGGAGGCTGGTGGAGGTAGAAATCGGACGACGGTCTTATTGTAATGCATGGGACGGAATTAGGAATGTGTGTTTGCATTAGAATGAGACTCCTCCAGTCTCCTCTGACGCACAGTACAGTAACAGCAGAGGCGTTGTTAGGATCCGGAAACATCCGGGGCTTAGCCCAGCCCACGTTTCTTGACGGGAGGGAGGGGGGGTGGGGGTAGCTGAGTTTTTGATTGACGGGTGGCAGCTTGCGCTAAATCGATGGCGATGTAAGTAGATGGTGGCTTTTTTATTTTCCTCTTATTTTCCCCCCCAGGATCCGGAGATCCGGAGGCCTATTCAGAAAACATTCAGGGCTCGAAACCCCGGATGCCCAGACCTAACGACGTCACTGAGTAACAGACAAGGCCTCTCGCTTTACCTAGAGAGGGAATTCTCATTTCCGTCTGCGTTTGTGCCTTTTTCCCCACAAGGTTGGCGTCCTGCATAGTACATGTGGACAATATCCACTAATATCTGTGTGTTACATCTGACCAAGAGAACCACCAATAAACACGTGTTATCAAAGGGTCCAGGTGCTACCGACACAGGTTTACAGCTGGTATACACAGAGGAAGGCTGTGAAAACACACACCCACACACACACCCACACACACACACACACACACACACACACACACACACACACACACACACACACACACACACACACAAACAGTGGTTCGGCCTTCAGACGGTGCCCAAAGTGGGACTCTGATCCTTGTCCCTGCTTTGTCTGACAGTAATAAACATCGCTTGTCCACTCAGGAGCAACATGGAAATAAGATTTAGTCAGTGGCCACGCAATGATGTTTTTGTTATGTGTTATTGTCATGGACATTGGATTAAGGATGTTACTCTTGATATGAAGCTAAAAAAAAAGGCTTTTGGGCTGATTGGGGTCAAGCCAGGTTACATGATGCCAATAACAAGTCTTATTCAAGCAATATTGGGGATATTTTAAGAGGCTCAAAGGGGCAATAATCCATCTTCCATAGGTTTCTATGCTGTTGTATTAAGCCTTCTTATGAATGCTTGAGACATTTTATTCCTTAATAACAAATTACAATCTACAGTTAAGTATGTCAACAATACACCGATGGTAACAAAAAATATATAAACTAAGAAGAATACAAAAAAGATATGTAGCAGAAATATTGTAAGAGTAACAGTTAAGTTTAACACTAGAAGACCGTGAGGGGTCACGGTGACCCCTGTGAGTAAAAACTAAATTCTATCTTTGCACTCGATCAAATTTCAGGACCCTCCTTTCATGACTTTTCCTAGATATGTGCGTTCTACCACCCAGTATCTTTAAAATCACTTCAGGATAAGGTAATATGAAGCTGTTTTGCAGTTTTTCTGTGTAGGAGGCAGGCTAAAAAAAGAAGCGCCCTCTAGTGATCTCTGTGTGTAAATAGCAGATTTACATTCTAAAAAGGGGGTCTATTTGACCCCCAAGGCGGCTCTACTAGTAGGTAAAGGCATGGCTGTTGTAGTGTTAAGAGAGCCAGGATCTTTGGTATTCTCTCTCTTCAACAATGACTTATGATGGAGCTCAGTCCAGTCCACGTTTTCTGGTTTCTCAAAAAAGATGGGTATGCGTTGAAAGAGGGATCATTTTCCTTGTGTAATTGGAAAAAGGCTTGAAAACATTCGCCATGCGCTAACGTGTTATTTTCGGTCAACTATACGACATCCGATACTCTTTGTCAACTGATATTAGTTGTTGGACAAAAGTGGAACCAACAATTCATCGTAAAAGTGCAATTTAAGGGATATATTCGCCTATGTATAGCATTAGGGATATTAGTTTAGAATATGGCTACCCTCCACAATCACACAATAGATAGCGCCAATGTCGGTAGAGGACACCAGGGCTGAAATG
The DNA here is from genome assembly GCF_963989245.1 of Nansenia antarctica. NCBI lineage: Eukaryota > Metazoa > Chordata > Actinopteri > Argentiniformes > Microstomatidae > Nansenia > Nansenia antarctica. The sequence goes on along the minus strand of NC_137679.1, from coordinate 37,581,656 downwards.
CTCAGATATGTCATGTGTTCCATACATGAGTGCCCTTGATACATTAACAGTAATTGATTCTTTTCAATGATTTCCAAAGCCCTGGCTCCTGCCGGTCTGTGCTTCTCCCTTGCATGTTTGAAGGGAGTGCAGGAGCGTCATGCATCACTTAATTCCACAGATACGCCGCCTCTCTGTAATTCAATATGGCCTTTTCACACCTACCAGAGGTGATTAACTCACCCGGACACAGGGCCTGACCTATATGGCTCCCATGGCTAATGCCCCAGACCACTCACTCTCTCCTGATCTCACTTTAATCCTCACACACACACACACACACACACACACACACACACACACACACACACACACACACACACACATGCGTACACACACACTCTCCCATACGTCTGTAACAGCAATCCATCCCTATATTGTCCTGTGTATGGCATATTAACATTGAATGAGCAGCATCTTCCATGCCCTTGCTTTGGATCTGCATTGTGTTTTGGTCACATGTGGAAGGTGAGATAAGATGGTGTGCTGTATCTTGTCTACCTGCTTGTAAGTCACCTGGACCTCAAGAAAATGTGTTTTAGTATATCCTTGCTACCCCTCCATCCTTTTTTTATTTTGTTTTTTTCTCACTGAAACCCCCCCCCCCCCAAAAAAAAATAATAAAATAAAACTCCATCATTTTTTTGGTGCTTTTTTAGGTTAATTTCTGTTTATATGATGTCACTTTCATGTTTGAAGTAGACCTGGGAAAATGCGTATTTGCAAAATTGAAAAATATTAGAAACACATGAGGTGCACTTGATTTCCTTGTCAAGCACAATGGAAGCACCGAATAGTCTCAGAAGTCAAGCACACCATAAGTTTCTCCAACACAAACATACTCAAATTAGATGATCTGTTGTCTATCAGTCAATTCAAGACCTTGATAAAGGATCTGTCATTTGAGGGATGTTTTAATTAATTATATATATATATAATGAATTAAAACATATACAGTATATATATATATATATATATATATATATATATATATATATATATAAATTGTTGTTGTAAATTGTAAATTGTTGTTGTAAATTGTTGTTGTAAATTGTTTGCAATCTTTCCCCTGAAAAGAGAGATATTGGTCTCAGTTGGACACCCTAAATAAATAATGGTTTAATCATAATTCTCCCCAGGTCTGGTTGAACGTGAGTGGTCTGGTGCTGATGGTCAGTATACTGTGTGTTAGTGGAGGCTGGGGGAGGTAGAAATTGGAGGACAGGCTCATAGTAATGCATGGAATGGTATCAAACACGTGACATATACATTCCATGCATTACAATGAGCCTGTTCACCAGCCTCCCCTGGCCGATGTGTGACTTGCCATTCCTAACCATCCCACACATTCTCGTAACAGCAGATTATTGGACATTAACACAAAAATAATGTGTCATGTGGATGTAATGATAAAGGATCATTACGTCCAAATTAACTCTGCAAAGTTCAAAGTGAGTTCAATCCCAAACATGTTTTTGTCAAATAAAGAATGGCACTCCTACAGTAACATTTCAAAATTTTCAAAGGATCCAATGATTGTCTGAAGTCCAAATCCAGTCTTTCCCTGTGAAATGATGAACACATGATGTGAAAAACCAGCGCATGAAATGCCTCACAGCTCCTCTGAACACAGCCCCTTCATATGTATTGTGCTGGCAAACAACAGAGGAGTTATTTTGGAAATGAAGCAATTAAGAAGATCCAAAATGAATACAACCCCCATGTAAACCGGCACATGGCAATGTCATTTGCATGCCTTTGAATAACTAATCTCTGAGGGGATTTCCTTCAGATGGAATTCTCAATGCCATGCACTCTTTGTTTTAAACACAGCAAAACAAACAAACAAAAGCGTCCTGGGTGCAGAGTAGTTTTTCACCCCCCACCCCCCCACACCCCGCCCCCCACACACACACACCTCTCTCTCCCCTCCCTCCTCTCCGATGACCTACAGCAGACTGACAGTGGCTACAAAGGCCATTACTCAACTCAGCTCGCACGAAAAAAGGGAGTCTCTCTCTTATTAGATGAACAGGGGGAGAGAGAGAAAGAGAGAGAGAGTAGAAAAAAAATAAAAGAGGAAAAAACAGCGTCTCAAGTTGAGCGCAGGTCTTTTCTTTGGTCTTAATTAGAAACGCCATCCATCATGATCGGAGCGTTTTCTATTCATTCCTCTGATTGGGGGACATGACAAATGAATGTGGGAATAAACGGAGTGTCAGCCCGGAGCGGGAGATGGATGTTCTCCTGGCAGGGAGGACTGGGCCAAGTACAGTTAGCGCTGGCGACTGGCCAAGGCCCCGGTGCTCCTGTCCCTCCACGGATCACCTCAGGGCTAGCAGCAGGAGTGCGGCCCTCCCATGCCCCGCCCCCCCCCCCTAACCAGCCCCTCCACCCACTCACACACACATACACACACATACACACACACACACACACACACACACACATTTATTAGTAAATGAACACCTTGTCAGATACCCTCTCACCTCCAGCTCCCCTGCCACCTCACCCCCCCCCCCCCCCTCCATCCCCCATTCCCCCGCCCTCCGACTCCCCCTCACCTCACCTCCATTGGCTCAAATAATAGGATGTCAATCATAGAATCAGGACGCCGCTCGCGTCTGCTATGTGTTTGTGCAGGGATGCTGCGAAAAAGACGTTTCTCTATTAATTGATTCTCTTTTACAACTTCTGTGATGAGGAGGGAGAGACAGCCGGAGCAACGTAGCACATAAATGTTGTAGAGTTGTAGAGTCTGGTCTGTAATTATAAAACGGACATATTGAACATTACCCCCAACCCTTTAAAGTAGAATAGATTGAAGTCAGTTTAACACAATGCTATGTTTTATTCTGCCCTGCTGCGTTCACGGCAGGAGTCGGAAGGCCAACGGGGCCGCTGAAGTGTTAAGGAGCGAGAGAAGCGGAGGGTTGGTGAGTTCACAGTGAATTAGAAACCATTAGGAGGCATTTGAGTGACACTGTAAGCCTCCTTCTTCTACAGACTTTATTAGCAAACTCACTTTGATCCTATTATACAGGAGACAATTGTTCATCTAGAAAATGAAGAAAAAAATAATAATGTTATAAAGATTAATGCGCCCCTCCACCTCATTCAACCGCCCACTTTTGCATAGACTACGGCTCTCATAAAAATTTCGAATTGGTTTTTCAATTATTGGAGTGCCTCAGCCTCTCTGGCTAAACAAAGACTTTCCCTCGGATCCATTGAGATGAAGCTAGATTATGCATTACTGCAATATCCAATTTAATAACTTGGATTTTCCTTTATTGTTTTCCTGTTTTTCATTGTATTCCCTTCAACTGCAGAATCGAGCTGGCTGTCTGGCATAGGCGGGAGTACTGCCTCTGCCACTAACAAAGACATACATAAGAGTCAAGCCATTGAGTGAGACTGCACCAGCGTGAATAAATACAGACACTTCTCAATGAGAGCGACAAGAAATTGGATTCATAGTTCAACCGACTGAGAGAAGCGGGAAAAAAATATGATTAAATTAATTACGGAGCAAATGAATATTAGTCCCAGCTCAAATGGCTTTTAATGTATTCACGATCATTGTCAGTTTGTCGGTTTAACTTTTATTAATCATATTTCATCATAGAGCCCAGCTGTTCTTGTTCACTTGGTGCTGTGTTGCTTTTATTCTGACGTTTTGAATGGAGTGAAGGGTTTTACACGCGAATAGGAGGGTTTTTTGCGTTTTTCCATTTTCTCTGTTGATGCTTGCTTACAATGAGCATCAGAAGTTGAAAGGTTTTCAGAACTGTTATTTTTCATAATAGTTGGTAACTGCTGTGGCGCCACTCTGGCCATTGATGGGTTTCTTTCAAAGCTACCCTCTGTCTCTCCCTAAAATGTGAAGCTTAAAAAACCTTCCAAAGCCAAAGCTCCTATCTCCAAATAAAGTGTCACGGTGTATTTTTGAAAATGACAAGTGAACAACCTCTGCAGCAGTCAGGAGATCTCAGATGCTTTGGAGTCAGCCATTCTTCTAAATAGGAATCAGTCAATGGTGTCCTTTCCAATTTGAGGAATTAAGGTGATGGAGCTGTATAAACAAAACTGCAAGAGGAAGTCAGATTCACTGTCACATTTAAGACAAAGGAACGTCGGTGCGGTGGGGGGGTGAGGGGGTGGGGGGGAGGATTGTGATCGCAGCTCTGTGGCGGGCGGCACTCTTTGGAACAGAAAAAAAAAAAAAACTACCTGAATGATTTATCTTTTTGTCTCTCTGAAGAGAGAGCAGGAGGAGAGAGAAGCTGTCTTCTGCCTTCCTCCTGTGTGTGTTTGTGTTTGAGGTCCTCTGGTGAGGCGCACATATGGAAGATGGAGAATAGAGAGGCCCCCCTGTCTCTGCAGCACTGTGCTGTAACCAGGAGAGGGGTAGTGAGCAGGGAAGGGAACGGGGAGCACAGTGTTTTCGGGCCCGAGGCTGTCTTGTTCAGAGCTCCCCAAGCTGGAGCAAAGTGGGGAGACATTTGTGAACACAGATGCATTTTGCTGAGAGAGAAAAAAAAAGAACAGTTGAAAAATAATAGCTCCTCCATCGTAGCTGTTATTTTTATGACATGAACATATAGAACCACCCCCCCCCCCTCCCCGCCACACACACACACACACATTATGTTCCACTACAATTCCCCGAGTGATCATGTCCTATTGAAATACCCAAAACGTTGTTGCACTGACGTGCCCCAGATTAAAGCTGAGAAGCTACGTTAAATAAGGTCATTTGATCTGAATCTGTCATGTGAGTATCCCTCTGGTGCTCGTCAGCGAATGATGTAAGCGAGAAGCTCTTGAGCTGCAGAGTACGGGGCCACTCCATGCTCCGGACTTAAATGCGTTGAAGTTTTTTGAGGTAATCAGTTTTTCTTATTCTTACCAGAGGGGCGGAATTGTGAAGACATCTGTTATGTTATTAATTTCACATAAATCTTAAGCTCCTCGATGCTTGAAATGAGGCTTCATTCAAGCCGAATTAATGAAACATGATTGTAAATCCCCCACGTGGAAGAGGGCTGTCATACAATATTGAGTTGCTTATAATCACTGTGTAATCTCAGTGTCTGCCGGGGGAGGGCGGCGGCAAAGCCCCTCCATAAAACAATGTCTTGAGGAGATCAGAAGCGTCACCATATCTGGCAGGATTAAAGGCCCAAGAATCTTCTGCGAGGCGAGTCATTGGTTTTGGGGAGAACCCCCCGCCCCCCCCCCAGATCTATGATGTGTACAGAATCACGTTGAATACGCTTTTAATTGTTCAGATCAGAGTGCAGTGTGTTTGCTTGAAGCCGGATGTCTTTTGTGGACCACATGTGCATGCACACACACGGTCACACACGCAAACGCACACACACACACACACACACACACACACACACACACACACACACACACACACACACACACACACTCCAGGTGACCAGGTGTTTCCATGAGTTCATTCTCAACTGTGAGGACAGGAACAGCAGTCCCCCCCTGCCCCCCCCCCCCCCCCCCCTCTACCAGACACCGCCTCGGTTGTCCCGGGTCACCACTCACCTCACACTGGGCCAGCGTTGTCACGTTGTGTGTAAGACACGTCACACACCCCTGTGTGACACAGCCCTGTCCTCCAGCCCTCCTGCAGACCTTCGCACACACCTGCCCCTCCTGCGACAAAGGAACACACTCCCCTTCCCGAAAACGGAGTCGTTTCGTTTTGTGAAAAAACTTTTTCTCAGGGGCTGAACCGTCCCCTCCATACATGCTGTTCACAGTTCAGTGTTAAAACCCAGTCAACGTAATAATGTACCTTATCATCTCCATCCGTCAGGGGGGAACATAGGGGTTCAGCTCCACCGCCACCACCGCCCCCCCCCCCACCCCCCTCCGCCCCCAACCCCCTCCCCCCCCCACCGCCCCCCCCAAACCCAGCCTCATTATTTTTTATGCAAAGCAAACGCATAGAGGAGCAGCGGATGACACACAAACACACTTGAAAAATCAGGGATAGACCTCATCATTGTTTGGCTGCGCCCACAACTTAATTAAAATTCACTAGGAGCCCTGGCTCCTTTGTTCCCTCTGTATTGCAGCATGGTTCTTTAGAAGTGAGCAGGAGTACAAAATAATGGAGTGCAAACATTTCCTCCGGTGGAGCTAGCCCTGCATCTCTAGAGGTTTACCCTACTTTACTTTTCAAAACTGACAGAAATGGGTTGTCTCAAATCTCTGCCACTGCACCGCTTCATTAGAGAAGTAGCCTGCCTTAAAACAAACAAACAATACACAAACACACGCGCACGGAGGCGGGCAGGGAGGCACGCGCGCCACACATGCACGTACGCCATGCACGCACACGCGTACGCGCTCAGAAGCATGCACGCAGGCACGCACGCACGCACAGACACACACACCACCCTTCTAAAAAGTGTCACATCACCCCAACAATCTGTAATCTTGGACTCGACGGGTTAATTGCCTGCTGTTGCATCAAAGACGAGTTTTGATGTGCTTTTTGAAGGCTGTCTTTTAGCCGAGCTGGAGAGAGAAACAGGGAGGGAGGGAGAGAGAGAGGGAGGGTGAGAGAGAGAGTGAGAGAGAGGGAGGGAGAGAGAGGGCACTTGAGATTTCACTCCCGGCACAGCCCAGGCAGTCTCCTCAGGTAATCCTGCCTCTCAAAGGCATTATTGAATTTTCTTGTTTTTCTTCTTCTCTTTGTCGAGGCGGGGGAGAGGAGAGTGTGTGTGTGGAGAGAGAGAGAGACAGAGTGGAGGTGGGGAAGGCGGGGGGTTAAAGAGAGTGAGCCTGACTTCTGAAGGGTCTGCAGAGTCTGCTTGATTCTCATTCACCTCTGCAGATCCACGTCAAAACACAGCCAGACCTTTTAAGGCGCCTGGTCTTTGAAGTGAGTGAGAGGAGAGAGCCTCAAATCCGAGCTCTCCGCCACATATGCCCCGGCCTGAAAAATTAGCAGCCATGCACGGTCCTCTCTGCCCCTCTTTGAAGTCTCACGAACCCCACTCCTCTCCCCCGAGAAATCAGACGGAATGCTGCCCCGACTCCCAGATTAAGATAGCGATTTCAGCGGGGGGATACGGAGACACAGAGCACCGCTTGTCTGGCTTTTGTTCGGTCGGGACCATAAAGAGTCTCCTCCATGTTAACACTGTTTACCTAACTCTCTTCTGAAAAGCTTGTGAAAGTTGGAACACCTACTAACACAACAGTAGTACTAGTGAACCGAAAATACCTGGAATCTCCCTTTTCAGAGGGGCGGGGACCGGGTTAGATGCCTTTTGGGTAGATCATACTGGGTGGTTACCGATGGATGGCGGCGAAATGGCTTAAAGAAAAAAAAGAAAAGAGAACGCTTAACTAAACAGCAGGTTGGCATTAATGGGCAGAGGCAGAGAATTTGCCCTGAGGGGGTAGTTAAGGAGCTTCTCCTTGGGAGACACATCAGGAGTATTAACCACACATTGTGCTCAGGCTGCTCGCCCCTGTTGTAATCTGGCCTGATTGGATGGGTTTGATTAGAAGGGAAGGAGGACACAAGTCTCCTTAAGCCTTGTTGAGAAACACTCTGTGCCTCCCCCCCCACCCCCTCAACCCTCCCCACGCCCCCCCAACCCTCCCCAACCCTCCCCACCCCTCTCCAACCCTCCACCAGCCAAACAGCACCCGGAGTGTCAACATGGCTCAGTGGTTAGCCCCAGACTCCAGAGTTTACCCACTAATCCCTGAGCGTCTTGTCCCTTTCTCTCTACCCCCCCCAACAATGGCACTTTCTCTCCTCACAAGCAGATTGCTATTTTCATGTTCAAAAGGGATTGGCCCCAAGGCTATGATAACAATGAAGAGTAAAGTAGCCTATTATTAATGACAGGATGACTAGTCTGCTACCAACTGATTATGTAAGCATATCAGGATCGCACCGTGAGGAAATCAGGTGTGTGTTGAACCCAGGTGGAGGCTGGTGGAGGTAGACATCGGAGGACGGGCTTGTTGTAATGCATGGAACGGAACGAGAACGGAAAGCACTATATCACTATTTGCACTTTTGGCTAGATGCTGAAACTGCATTTCTTTGTCAGGTACTTGTACTCTTGCGATGACAATAAAGTTCTAATCAAACGTGGTACGTTTTTGGATACCATTCCTCTTATCATTTCTCCTTCCATTCCAGGATTGCAAACGAGCCCGTCCTTCGACGTCTACCTCCGCCAGCCTCCCCCTGCGACAGACAGACACCTCACTGTCAGAAGGTTTGTCTGAACATGAATCACAGAGATTGCCTTGTCATATCTCCGGTTATCATTTAAATTCCCTGTCAACCGTCACAGCTCCCTCTGTGTTTATAGGAAACCCGAGGATCAGCGGTTTCTCTCGATACAAACACATCATTTGAGTGTCTACGAAGAAGACAACAGAGGGATGGATTGAAAGTCGTCGTCTCCTTTCACACCAGTGTGTGTTTCCAGGGCCCCCCCCCCCTCGCTGGGTGAGCTACCTCCCGTTCCCGGGGCCTTTGTTGTGTCTCGCCTGGAGGTGGGCGTCGGAAGTGATGGCTGAGCTCACTGCTCTCTCTCTCTCTCTCTCTCTCTCTCTCTCTCTCTCTCTCTCTCTCTCTCTCTCTCTCTCTCTCTCTCTCTCTCTCTCCCGTTTTGGCATCTGCCTACAATCAGAGAAGTCATCAAGCAGGGGGGGATGTGAGTGTGAGTGTGTGTGTGTGTGTGTGTGTGTGTGTGTGTGAATGTCGGTGTAGGTGTTTCTATGTGTGTGTGTCTGTGTGTGTGTGTGTGTGTAGGTGTTTCTATGTGTGTGTGTGTGTGTGTGTGTGCATGTCTGTGTAGGTGTTTCTGTGTGTGTGTGTGTGTGTGTGTGTGCATGTCTGTGTAGGTGTTTCTGTGTGTGTGTGTGTGTGTGTGTGTGCATGTCTGTGTAGGTGTTTCTGTGTGTGTGTGTGTGCACATGCGTGCGTGCATGTATGTGTGTGTGTTAGGAAGAGAGAGAGAGAAGAGATGGGTTGGGTTTCAGCTCCCCATCAGTCTCAGACGGTTGCCTCTTAGTGAGTTGTGAGTTGCCTGTAAGTGAGGGGGCGGGGGGAGGGGGGGGGGGTAGAGGTGGAGGGGTGGTGGGGGGTTATATGTGGTTCTGGTGCACCACGGGCGGTGCTGCTGCTGCCTGGGCTCTCAGATCTTATCAGGCCCAGAGAGGAGCCTGGTTCAAGGCTTTGGGCCGCCGGGCTGGGTGGGTCTGGTTCATGTGTCAGAGGAGAAAGGAAGAAAGATTAATGGCCGTCCCTGAAAACGGAGGCCCCTGCTCCCAGCCGCCTCGCCCTGCCTACCAGGTAGGTGTGCCCTAGTCCGCCTGGGGATCACATGGGACAGGTAGGGTGATTTCTTAAGGCCTCTGTGCTGACTGGTTAGGCGTGTCGAATGTTGGGCTCATTGACTGACGAAGTGGTGGAGGAGACAGCAGCTCCTGGTCGACTCTCTAAACAGCTCTCCCATTCATACCAGTAGGGACACCCCGGGCCTCCGGAACACGTGACGCCGGGACCCTAATGGACATCCGTGGGCCTCAGTACCAAAACGGTCTGGACACTCGCTTTCAAAAGCTCTCATTTAACGAGTGTGAAAGAAACAGACACGTTTGGTTTTACTGTACCCCCCCGCCCCCCCTTCTTAGTTTGTGTCTCTGTGTTTGGGAACGTTTTTCTGACATGACCCATGGCCTACTGTGGGAACCCTTTAGAAAAAGAGTTGGGATTTTGTAGGCTTTGTAAAGGGAGGGAGAAACATGTTGACACAGTGTTTTTAGACGGTTTCATTTGTAGCCGTTTGTGACAGGCCTTTGACAGTGCTTAACTCCTCACGACGCTCACAAAGAGTTACTGTTGTATTTCTTAATCTAAGACTTGAGAGCTCGCAACCCCTGAGGATTTTGTCTCATAATTATTCCTAATTACACCAGAACTGGTCACATACCATGTCGGGGCAGATCAGGGCCAACGGAGGCTTAGGAGAGTAGTCTTTTGGCCTGTGTCGGGATTATTATCTGTGCCTGTGACACTTGGGTGGTGCCGGGCTTACTGTGTGCTTTCATCTTCTTCTCCTCGTGGCTTTAAGAAATGGTCGGAAGGCTTACCTTTCAATAGCATGTTGGTTTTGTTTGTTATTTCTGTTCTACGGTAGTTGGAATGTTAAATTCTAGAGGGAGCAATACGTTTGACATTATTGATAAATCAAGAGGTAATTATCTTGTACCAGGTACACTACACAGGTAATTATAGATATTTGCATAGCCCAGATCGGATCACTGCGATGAAACTCTAATTTCTGCGAGTGTGAGCAAGTTCATTCTGTTCTATGTACAGTACCAGTCATCCAATTGAATGGGGAAGTGTGTCTAAACTTTTGACTGGTACTGTGTGTTTTCCCCTGCATTATTTCAATGCATACTAGCTAGTAAATGATTAATTTGCTGACGGCAGAAAAATGTGTATGTTTCCCTGGTTTCGGAGTGTTTGCTAAGCAAACAAATGAAGTAATGAAGTAATGTAATTTAAGACTAAATTAATATGTTTGGAGCCTCTGGGGTCTATAAGGAGGCTGAGCAAAACTGTCGGGGTTGCCAGTTTTGAGTAACACTTTTTCTAATGAACACTGTTCAGCGGGTTTAGGCTACTAGAGGATTTAATGAACACTGTTGAGTGGGTTTCTAATGAACACTATTCAGTGGGTTTAGAGTACTAGAGTATTTTCTAAGGAACACTGTTCAGTGGGTTTAGAGTACTAGAGTATTTTCTAAGGAACACTGTTCAGTGGGTTTAGAGTACTAGAGTATTTTCTAAGGAACACTGTTCAGTGGGTTTAGAGTATAGAGGATATAATTGGGGAGAGAAGCTCAGGGAATGAGTTTGCTGTTTTCCTGCAATGGAGGAAGCCAGTGATGATTTCCATAGTGGGAACATGTACAGGGCTTTTGTGTATTTCAGTGTTCAACTGCTCCAATGATCCCACCTTACACACATCCACACTGAGGCCAGTTTCCGACCCTTTTGTGTCCCGCCATAGTCGCACATCTCTCGGTCCATACAAAGTTGTTTTGTTGTGTGTAGGAACAGCAAATCCCAGGCAAGATTGGGTTCCTTCCCTTTACTTTCCACTCCCTTATGGGTTCAAACCTTTTGTCGCCATAGTTATAAGCATTTATGGTGTAAACATGTTGACAAATGGTCCTTTGTGAACTTTGTTGCCGGCGACATTTATTCAGTAACAAAGCAGTTACTTGAGCTGGCTCCCCGAGCTTGCTTTTCATTCAGGGGTAGTGATCAGTTGTCTGCGAGCCAGCCGCCCCCGGCCACTGGCCCACCCATGACGAGGGGGCTTCATAAAGGAACTTAGTTATAATTGTAACTGAGGCAAGGTTTCCTAAAAGCATTTTCCCCCCTTAATGAAGTTTACTGGCAGCGGCGGGCCCAGACACAGCCAAAAGGTTTTAGTATTCTTTAGTAACATGTTAATATGATTTGTCTTGGCATTCGACAAAAAAAAAAACGGAATTGGCACGGCGAGTAGCCATGAGCCTGAATCCTAATGCCAAATTTTGTCATCAGTGTTTTTACTTTGAGGAGGGGTTGGAGGAGAAATGTAATTAAGTCCATTGTTGTGTTTTCCTGTGGGAAGGCTCTCGTGTTGACTGAGGGCTGTAATTATGAAGGATATATCCTCTTCGGCCTTGTGTTACCGTTGTCCCAGCCCGCAAAAATTGGATTTGCTCCACACACCCCCAGTAAGACGTGCGATAATCTTTGACCCCGGATTGTCATCACCTGCATTCGCCGCTCGAAGCGGAACCCTTTCTCATTCATTTAGCCCATTCACTTAAAAGCCTGCCTTCTCATAACCGCCCATGCTAACACGATGATCACAAAAATGACCGCCCTGCTAGCAGAAAGGCTGAGTGATTCCATCAGCGTAGAGTTACTTGGCTCCCCCCCCCCCCTCGGCCGTACAGTACCTGTTGAGAAATGCATTAGCGCGGCGGTATGCTAAGCTAAGGCAGCGGAGTCGGGTGACCTCTGAGGGGTTTGGTGCCGGTGTGAAGGCTCTCCAGGCCTGAGTGCTCCCTCTCAGTTGGTGTCTCACCTGACCCAGCCCAGTAGCTCAGCACAGAGCAGGCTTTCATCGGGCCCGGGCCATGGGGCTTCAACCTGCAATAAAGCCACCATTTGATCCCCTTGAATTCCAAATCGCTCTCCTTTTGATTCCCTCTTAACTTGCCCCGCTTTTTTCCCCACTTTGTTCAGGACAGGAGAGTCAGATTACCCTCTGTGAATGACGGTGTGTTTGGTGTGTGTTTGTGTTATATATACGTGTGTGTTTATGTAAGCGGCAAGATTTTGGGGGGTTTACACGTTTTTTCACAGGGAAAATTACTTTTCGGATTTTCTTTATTTAACTTTTTTCATCGATTTTTGTTGGTTAAAGGTGTCTGAATTGTGTCGTGTCAGATCTGAAGCTTTCTGCACCAAACAAGGTGCTTGTATTGGCCTAGCATAATAGCTGTGCACATTCTCATTTCTCTCATCTAGACTTAAAGGCACCCGTCACCATGTTTAAATCTCATGATCATTATCTCCAGACCAGTGTCTACATGGAATTGGTGATTGTATATGTTGTATAGTCAAACATACTGTACTGTGTATGAGGAAATTATCCCCTATGATGTGAAATAAAAATTCGGTTCATTTAAAAAAAAAAAAAAAAAAACTTTCAAAAAGGTTAACATATTGCAGTTTAACAGTTTTAGTGTCTGGATTCCAAATAAACCCCAAATATGTTTTGTGAAAAAAATTAAAATTCTTATTGATTTATAGTTTTTTTTGTGGGGGTTTTCTGTCATTGAGTCACCCTCTCACCCCAATGCCTTTGCTTAACCCTCCAACCAAGTGTCTTGTCTCTATAAATCTGTTGCTCCTGTCTCTATAAATCTGCTGAGATAAGTGCCTTAATATTGCAGCAGGAGGTCAGTGAGTTGTGTGTGTGTGTGTGTGTGTGTGTGTGTGTGTGTGTGTGTGTGTGTGTGTGTGCGCGTGCATGTGTGTGTGTGTGTGTGTGCTTTGTGTGTGTGCTATGTGTGTGTGCTTTGTATGTGTGTGTGTGTGTGTGTGTGTGAGCCTGCAGAGTCTTTCAGAGGGATGAAGCTAAATGATATGAATAGACCTGCAGACTTCAGAGGCCCAGGAAATGATAGGTTTGTTTAAAGGGGCTGATTATCCCCTGGTGTAATGAGCAAAGTGCACCCATAAATTTGAGCGGCCGCCCCTAGGCAGGTCCCAGTGTGTCAGGATTACACCGTGTTTCTCCATAACGGCCGTCTTTAACTGCCGAGGATGGTGTTTAAGGAAATTACACCCCAGGTACCAGACACTCCCAGGCTCTATGCTAATTGAATGCCCTTTTTTATCACTGTTGTCCAACGGATTCCTACTGCGAGCTTTGTTTTTGTAATTACTGCCTTAAATACACACATTAAAACATAATTATTTTTACCTCACAGTAAGGGGGAGTGGAGCAAGGGCTGCAGAGCTGTAGCTATTATTAGAGGAACATTTATCTAGACGAAAACGTTGATTTACAGAATATCAGTGAAGGAGAAGCCCATCGGTGATAAACACCCAATGATTAGTGGCTTAGAGACAAGGTGGATACATGCCAGCAGCTAAATCACTAGCTTATTGAGGGTGTATGACTGAATGCATGTCAGTTCTCCAGCGTTCCCATTGAATAACTTTATGATCCAAAACATTGACCTGCTTTGGAATTTTCAGGGCGTTTTTTTTTTCTTTTTTCTGCCTCCATTCTTTTCTCCACTGGCTTAGTAGCGCAGCACAAATGCCATGAGAGCAGTAACCGAGTCTCACTCAACCAGATCACAGGGAAAGCATTTCCTGACATGTGTTGGTGCCATCTCTGGCCTGTGCCCATGTGCCCATGCCCAGCTCAGTATGTGTGCCCATGGCACTCTCTCGAACAGGGGAAATGAAAGGACTCTCAAGCCTGTGCCAGTCACAGATGCCCAACGCCACCACCACCACCACCACCACCACCACCACCACCACCACCACCACCGACCACCCGCCCGCCCGCCCGCCATGCTGCCTGCTCAGTCCCTCTGTTCCCCCTTTCGGATTGGAGGCCCTACGCGGGATCGCAGGTGGCCCCATTAACCAGGGAAAGTGTGTCACTGGAGGGAGCCCAGGGAGCGTGAATGGAGCAGGCTGTTCCCGTGGCGACCCTGCCTGGGAAGTGGCCTCTGGAAGAGGAGCCCAGGACCCGGGACCCAGGACCCCAGCCCGGGTCCAGCCTCACAGCTATCTGTTCCACAAGCTAGGAGATCAAAGCGCCGAGGCTGGTTGAATCCACACGGGCCCGTCCACAGCTCTGCTCTAGCAGCTGTTAGACAGGAACAGCCCCACTCCGCCTTGCTGGGGAGGGAGGGAGGGAGGGAGGGAGGGAGGGAGGAAGGGTGGGAGGGAGGGAGATGGGCTAAAAGATTCATGGGCTTGATGTGCCATTACCTCCTGCATGATTGATGTCTCACATGGCTAATATGTCAAGACTCAAAAGGCACAAGAGTAGGTAACTATTTTCAAACACATTCTTTTTTTTTTTTCCGCTTTGGACGGTAATGTCCAGAATTTCCCCTCTTTGGGGTTAATAAAGATGACATAATGTGTTGACTGGAAGTGGCCCAGCCAGTGAGTTTGTGCCATGTGTGACACATTCTCTGAGATGTCAGTCGCTCTAGCCTTGAGAACACTCCAGCACTGTTTGGCAGTTTGTGATGGATTGAAATGGCCACTATGGCACCCGAACAGTAGTCTGGACCAGAGGAGGCTGGTGAAGGTAGAAATCGGAGGATGGGCAAGCACATGTTCCCAGGGAACTACCAACTCATTGTCCTTCTTTTCTTTTCTGTTGTTGTTGTTGCCACAAGTTTGATTAAATGAGTTACAGTATTTTATAACTTAAAAAACACTATAAGACTGTGAAAGGTTCAATATTTTCCCCTTTCCCAGCGGGCACTCATGTACATTGGACAATATGGACATTGTTTCATTTTCCATCGGTCATGGTAGAACACATCACCATCTCAGAGAGTACATTTGGACAAGTACCGAGCAACATTGTGTCAAGCAAAGATTTGACAGTGCCGCCACAACATTTTGACTCAAATTGCAGTTAACCAAAATTGATTGGTCTGATATTTTCAACAGAACCCCCCCCCCAGAGGTTCCCAAGGTATCAGGCTCACCAGCATTACCGCCATTTGGAGTTCAGTGGGTTTCTCACAGTTCCATAACAACAAGGTAAAAACTTTGGTTATTGCTGACATATGATGTTTTTCTGCTTGTGACTGGGACATTCTGGCCGGTTGATCTAATTTATTTTCCTTTTCAATAAAGGGCCTCCAGGGGAAAGGTGGTGCACAGAGACAGACACGCGCGAGCCTTTGGCCGTCTGTGAGTGTCTACTTGTTAATTAGTCGAGGGAATTCCACCAGCCCTTGTTTTGAGGGGACCAAAGACACCAGATGGACTCTGGGAGGGGGGCTGAGGCAGGAAAACAAAACGGACAGAGAGGAGAGAGACAGAATAAGAGAGAAGGAAACAATTACAACAATGTCAATATAAGCAGAACCCCCCCTCTCTACATCCCCCCGCCCCCCCCCCCCCTCGTACTCTCCTACAGTACGTACATGTGGCTCGTCAATATGACCTAATACGTTTTTTTATAAAACACTATAAAATGTTATCAAACTGAATTTGTGTTCCTCTCTGTGGAAAAAGCTCGTAATCTGTCATAAAGCCAGACGTGTTGTGTTTGACCCACAAATACCCTGTTTGCATTGGTTATAAATCCCACCCCTCCTCCCCTACTAAATACCAAGCCAAAGAAGCTTAAGAAAAGATAACAAAATGAATTTGTTTCTCATGAATACAGTTAATGTTGTTTTTTGGGGGGGGTTTCATTGTCTATTAGACAATGGACTCACCCACACTGTTCACGCATTACACAAGAGTTTTATTGTCTGCTATCAGATTATTTGGGATTTTTATAATATAATACATAGTCGTATTGTTTTTTCCCCCATAAACATTAAGGATATTTGGGGGCCTCCTCCACAGTGTGGATTGGAGGTTGTTATTGTTGACAGTATCGTCTCAGTCCTCGCCTGAATGTTAATACAAGCTTCTACATCGTCCCCTGAGCACAGAAGCACTGCTAGGCCTCCCTTCCCCATTCTGCATAGCCCAGCATTCTGCTCTGTTGTATTCTTTTCCAAAAGAAAAGAAAAAAAGAAGAAGAAGAAGAAGATCAGGATGCGAGTAAAAAACAGAGAAAGCTGACTCTGAGAGTACGGAGGACTGGGAGAGAGAGAGAGAGAGAGACCGAAACAGTCTATGAAAGTGTGTGTTAGAGGGAAAACAGGAGAGCTCAAGATGGAGAGAGAGAGAGAAAGGGAGAGAGAGAGAGAGAGACAGAGAGAGAGAGGGAGGTACAGTAAGAGAGTGGGGAGAGCTCCCTCAGCAGAGCGTCTCCTAGCTCTGCGGCTAGGCAGCTTGAGTGGTCTGTGACAGCATGCTCCTGCTCCGACCATACGGCCTGTCTCTTTAACTAACAGCCCAGCTGCACGGGGGAACGTCCCCGGGCCTGACACTTTGACACGGGCGCCGCGTTGACAAATAGCTGGAGTTTTCACCTCCTGCCCAACTGTCTGCTTCCCTGCTAAATCAGTTGCCTCGCCTGACTGTATGAGAGGAGTGACAGATCTGCTGTCAGGCAGTCGGGGGCTGCTGATCGAGGTCTCCCCGGGTGGCAGACTCCGACAGAGGGGGTCTGGACAGGACACCGGCGCTAGCCGCGCTAGCCGCCGCCTCAGACACGATCTAAAAGAAGAAGAAGCCGCTACTCCCAGCTGCGGCGGGGGCTTGTCAGTTGTAGTGTTTGGTTGGTTGGCGGCGCTGCTGTAATTGCAGCACAGTGTGGCCCTGTAGCAGGGCTGAGGCCCGGTTATGAGGGGGGGTGGGGGGAGGTGAAATGTTGGACACAGGTGTGTGTGTGTGTGTGTGCGTGTGTGTGTGTGTGTGTGTGTGTTTGTGTGTGTGTGTGTGTGTGTGCGTGTGTGCATGTGCATGTGTACGTGTGCGTGCGTGAGTGTGTGCGTGTGTGTGTGCGTATGTGTGTGTGTGTATGTGTGTGTGTGTGTGTGTGTCTGTGTCTGTGCCAGTCCCTGCACACAGCACCATAGTCCTTACTGAATCATTCATTAACAGGCAATACTATACTTTGGCTTTTAATAATAATAATAAACTGATCCTTTCTTGGCGTTCATGCTTCCTTCACCTGTCTTAGCCAGGTGTGCAACAGAGACACACAGAGATCAAGTTACCTTCAGAGGGTTGTGTTGTTCCTGCTTCCCTGTAGGGGCTCTTGTAGATCTCCCTCTGGCTGTGTGTTAGAGTGTTGGGGGAGTGAAGGATGTGGGGATGGGGTGATTCGCTGTGTCAGCTTCGATCGGTTCGTCAATGTCAGTGACTGTAGTTGGAGACTATAGGCGTTTGTTTGTGTACATGCACGACGTCTCTTTATATACTTCTCAGACTTGTTGAGGTGTGTGTGTTGAGGTGTGTGTGTGTGTGCGTGTGTGTGTGTGTGTGTGTGTGTGTGTGTGTGTGCATGTGTGCGTGAGTGTGTGCGTGTGTAGCAGCCTGCGTGTGTAGGTGTCTGGGTGTTTGTTTGTGTGTGTGTGTGTGTGCCTGCGTGTGTGCATGCTCCTATGAGCTAGGCAGGGTGACTGTTTGTGTGTTGGGACCGGAGGGGTTTAAGCGCTGACTGGTGGCTGTTATTACAGTGCCTTATTGATTAATCCCTATGCCTGTATAACCTCCAGCTCACTTTGAGGCGTCCCTGGTGTGCTGGGTTCTCCTCGGCACACACACTGTGATTAATGCCCATCTCCAGAGCGCGCACCGCCACGGAGCGCGGTGTCAAGCCAGATTTGTCAGCTCACAACTATAGATTATTTTATGTCTCCTGAACTTTGGA